>NC_138770.1:531507462-532214356 GCF_965119305.1 Pelophylax lessonae
GATTCTTGCCAAGTGGGACAAGAATTCAGTCTTCAGACAATCTGATTCTGTTGAGCCGGGGCACAAGGGGGGTCGCTACATTGGCTATGCTCTCTGGCATTTCCTCAGGGAAAAACCTTCCTTCCCCTGTACTTTACAGTAGTCAACACAGAGTCCAGACTTCCGATCAATATACTGGAACTTCAGGAGATCAGACTTTGTTTGACCTATTGGACAGACTGTCTTCAGGGGTGCCTGGTGGGGATTCAATCGGACAATGCAACGACCGTGGCATATGTCAATCACCAAGGGGGGCACAAAGTGTCCTAGCGCCTCAGGAAGAAGGCAGCATTCTAAGGTGGGCGGAGGTTTCGTTCCAACCCTCTCGGCTGTGCATGTTCCAGGGGGAAAATTGCCAGATGGATTACCTCAGTCGTCAGGCCTTGGACAAGGGAGCATGGTCAATTCATCCGGAGGGGTTTCATCCATTGTGTCTCCTATAGGGAAATCCCGATGGGGACCTGTTGTCCTCGTCTCAATAGGAAGGAGCAGAGGTTTGTGGCATGGTCTCAGGATCCTCTGAACGACGCAGACGCACTGGTGGCCCCTTAGGGCCAGTATCGTCTGATATACCCCTTTCCCTCTCTAAAACTTCTGCCTAGACTTCTACGGAGGATGGAGGCAGAATGGATTCCGGTTATCCTAGTGGCCCCAGACTGGCTTAGCCGGTCTTGGTACGCAGATCTAGTAACGCTGGTTGCCGATTGTCCCTTGGAGACGCTCTCTCAGAGAAGATCTGTTAGCTCAAGGGCCGATCTTCCATCCTGCTTTAGTCTCTGGCTTTAATGGCTTGTCTGTTTGAAAGAATGTCAGAGTATCTGGTGGTTCACAAAAATAGTTGTGCTTCGCCCTTGTCAGTCGTTCCTTCCTGAGGGTCTCTGGTTTCCATCTGAATGAAGACATTGTGTTACCTTCCCTGTGGCCTAAGCATCCCAAGGAGATAGCCTTACATTCTCTGGATGGTTTCTGGTGATCAGGGTGTACCTGGCGGCAATCGAATAGTTTAGGTAATCAGACTCCCTATTTGTCCTTACGAATTAACTTCGCAAAGGGTTGGTTGGGGTCTGCCGCGACTATCTCCAGATGGATCAGACAGACGGTGATGCAGGCATATTCAATAAAGGGTCAGGTTCCTCCTTTCTCTAAGGCGCATTCTGTAGACAGCAGTATAACGTAACAGTATGACTGTGTGTCCCTCAATATACTCCAGAAAACAGGCAAATGAAAATCTAATTCTCTTGCGTCCTCCGACAGTCGCCGCCTCCTTTAAGTCATCACTATTGGGTATTGAATTCCGCTCCACAGGAGTAGCTAGGCATAACTTAAGTCAAAAGAACAAAAGCATTTGCATATACACACCCATGGGGGCTATCCCACTGGTCAATACCCCCCTGCAGTGACCACTCCCAACTCAGTTTGTTTCTGCCTAGCGTCAGGAGTGGTTAGGCTTTCCCTGTGCTGGGGATACAGTCTCAGCCTTTCTGATCTTTATTTGATTTTCTTTTAAAAATGTCAGTTTTTTTTCTTGTTATACTAGCTGTTTCTTTTGTCAGCTTTAGTTTTAGTCGACTCTTCGGATGAAGATGGATTCACGCGGAGCTGGGAATTGGACTGACCGCCATGGTTCTCCAGGGCAGAGGGTCAGAGGGACCCCCAGCCTGCCATTGAGTGTTCGGCCATGGTTCGTCCTGGCATTATGAACGACCCATCCCTGCTCGCAGCAGGGATGCAGCTGTGAGGTGGCTACCTCACTGGACTCATCTGCGATACTGCAGTGTATAGTGTCCCTGGCTAACGGCATTCCCTGTCAGATGAGGACAGCGGCTTTCCGTTCTGAGAGGCACCCCACGCCATCTGGTACAGGTAAGTACTTCTGTGTGGGCCTCTGTCTGGGGTGGCAGTCCTGTGTTGCTGTGTGTCAGTCCCCCATGTCTGTGCCGGTGTGGGGCTCCCTGTTGTGATCCCTGCGGGGGTCATTTTTGTACATACGCTGCGGTGCTGTGTATATTTGGGGGGGGGGCCCTTCCCCTGTGTCACTTTAGTGTGTTTCTGGGGGTGCAGACTGTGTGGCGGCCGCAGCGGGGGAAAACTGCACGGTCCGCCATCTTTAATATGGGCAAGCATGTCTGGCTTCACTGTGGGCTACCTTACATGCTGTTTTGGCGCCATCTTGCGTGTGGCAGAACGATCGTTCCGAGCACATGTTCGGCGGCCATTTTTTCCGAAGCCTCCCATTCAGTTCTATGGGCAGCCATTTTCCCTGGGTTTTTTTTTTTTTTTTTTTTGCAGCTATAGTTCAGCCTCTTATGACCTCACTTCCTTTTCCTCTGAAGCAGCGATCGATGTGGTAACACTCTGTGGGGATCTGCAGACTGTCTCTCCCATAACCTCTTGTTTGTCATTTCTGCCTCAGTTTCTTCTCCTTTTGGGGGTCTTTTGCACTGTACATTTAGCAGTGGGCTGCGCACTCTGCAGCGGTTTTAAAGGGCCAGTACCTTTTTATTGCACTGTTATTTTCTAACTTGGGCGATGGAATCTCAGGACAGCAAATTCCCTACAGATCTGGTGGGGGACCCCAGTCCTGCTGGGGCCCCTGTTATACCTGATTTAGCCGCCGTAGTGGCGTCTTTAGTGTCCAAAATGGAGGTGCTGATGGCTGAACGTGCTGCTATGAAAAGGCCCAGATTATCTTTCGCCTCTGATTCAGATGATGTGGCTGCTGCGGCGGGCGTGCCCTTTTCAGGGTCTCGCTCATCCCTGGACCCTCTGGGGTCTGAGGGGGAAGTGGTGGGGGTTGATGATTCTCCCCCGGGGTCGTCTGAAGAACCCGCTACTATGGATGAGTTGATTTCTTCTGTGAAAGAAACACTACACTTGGAGGATAAGCCCAGTCCTCCGGGCATTGTGTCCTCTTTTGGTACACACAGTCGGCGCAGGTTTTTCCCTGCCCCACTGAGTTTCATTACACGGTAAATGAACTGTGGCGCACTTTAAAACGTCCCTTCGTGGTACCGAGTCAGTTTAAGTTGCTTTTATCCCTTTGCATCGGCTACGGAATCGCGATGGTGTGTGCCTCCACAGGTGGATCACACTGTGGCTGTGTTGAACAAGGCTTCCTTGATTCCTACTGAGGAGACCCCGGTTTTTCGGGATCCCACGGACAGGAGATTGGAGTCTCTAGCCCACCATTCCTACACGGTGGCGGGTTCCTTGCTCAAACCTGTTTTTGCGTCCGTCCTGGTGGCTCAGGCGGTGGCGGATTGGACTAAGGTGCTTAGACGCACCCTCGCGTCTTGTTCTGCCCCACCTGCCACGCTGGCTATGGTGGACCAAACTCACCAGGGAGTCATGTATTTGTGCGATGCGGCCTTAAATGAGGCCCCCTTGGTAGCACGCCTATCTAGTGTTGCTGTGCTTAACCGTCGTTTGATCTGGCTGAAGAGCTGGTCGGCGGACCAGATGTCACGGAAAACAGTTGCTGATTTTCCCTATGCAGGTTCTCTCCTTTTTGGCGAGGCTTTGGATACCTTGGTAAAAGGTGTCACGGGGGGTAAGAGCACCATGCTGCCCCAGAACCCAAAGAACAAGTCCTTTCGTGGCAAACGGGGTTCTACCTCTCGACCCAATCAGGGGTCCTTTCGTGCCTTTCAGAAACAATTCAAGGGCCAGGGTAGCCAGAAGAAGCCCTGGGCGGGCAAGCAGAAGTCCAGCAATGCCGGTTCGGTGGGTCAATCCGCCTCTGCCTGAAGGGGCACCCTCACCCGTTACAGGGGTGGGGGGACGTTTGCTCGGTTTCCTCCAACCTTGACTGCTCCGAATTCCGGACAGGTGGGTTCAGGAAATCATTCGATCAGGGTACAAGATCAAATTCCTTTCCCGGCCGGCGGACAGATTTTTTCCCTCAAATCTTCATTTGACTCCAGGGCGTCTGCAGGACCTGCATCAAGCAGTGCAGGACCTTCTTGCCCAGGGGGTAATTGTCCCGGTGCCTCATCGGGACAGGTTTTGGGGGTTTTATTCCAATCTGTTCACGGTGCCCAGAAAGGAGGGCAAGGTACATCCTATTCTGGACCTGAAAGAGCTGAACCGCTTCGTGCGCGTTCGGAAGTTCCGTATTGAATCTCTCCGCTCGGTGGTGGCCTCCCTGAGTCCAGGGGAATTCCTGGCCTCTATAGACCTGAAGGATGCGTACCTACACATCCCCCATTTTCGAGGGTCACCAGAGGTACCTTCGGTTCGCTATAGCGGAGGACCACTATCAGTTTGTGGCGTTACCTTTCGGTCTCGCTTCGGCTCCAAGGGTCTTTACCAAAGTGCTGGCGCCTGTTCTGGGCCTGCTACGGGCACAGGGCATTGCGGTCTTGGGGTATCTGGGCGATCTCCTCCTAAGATCGTGTCCACCAGGGCCTACTGCGCGATCTGTCCACCACAGTACAGACGCTCCAGGGAGTTCGGATGGACCATCAACGTACAGAAGTTGACCTTGTCTCCATCGGTTCGTCTTCCCTATCTGGGAATGATCCTGGACTCTGCTCAGGCAAAGGTGTTCTTACCGGACAAGCTCCGGACCTTACAGGACGAGATCAGGTCCCTCAGGGACAAACCATCTTCGTCACTCAGGACCTGTATGCAGTGCCTGGGGTTGATGGTATCGGCCTTCGAGGCGATACCCTTTGCTCAGTTTCACACGCGGTCTCTTCAAGCGGAGATCCTGGCCAGGTGGGACAGACTACCTTAGTCCCTGGATCTGAGTGTCTCATTGTGTTGCCGGACCAGAATGGATCTTCTGTGGTGGCTCCAGTCCCCGGCGGTGTCGGAAGGCAGGTCCTTCCCTCCGTTGCTGTGGACAGTGATTACCACGGATGCCAGCCTGTCGGGCTGGGGTGGGTTCCTGGGCAACATATCTGCCCAGAGCACTTGATCGGGAGCAGTGTTAATTTTGGCAGCAAATTTCAATTTAGTTTTAGTTTTAGTCTTAGGACTAAAATGGCATTTTAGTTTTAGTCCTATTTTAGTCTTCTGCAAGTGTTTTAGTTTTAGTCGTATTTAGTCGACTAAAACTCCTGTATATTTTAGTCGACTAAAACGCCCTACATTTTAGTCGACTAAAACTCATTTAATCAAATGGGTGTAGTTCAATTGTAATTTGTAATGCATTATTTAAGCATTTCTCTACAATTTCCAAACTCATTATATACTACTGCTGGTCCTGGAGTGAAAAATCTAATATGTTATTATTTATGGTTTGAGCATGCGCCAGTGTTAATTTTTGGCAGCAAATTTCGATTTAGTTTTAGTTATAGTCTTTTGACTAAAATGCCATTTTAGTTTTAGTCGTATTTTAGTCTTAAGACTAAAATGCCATTTTAGTTTTAGTCGTATTTTAGTCATCTGAATTGTGTTAGTCGACGAAAACGTTTTAGTCGGTTTTATTCGACGAAATTAACACTGATCGGGAGAGGAATCCTGTTGGAGGAATGTGTTGGAATTGAGAGCGATGAAGCTCTGTCTCTTCCAGTGGTCGGATCGACTTCGGGGCCGTCCTGTTCGGGTACAGATGGACAATGCTACCGTGGTGGCTTACATCAACCAGCAAAGGGGCACCAGGAGGGCCCGGGAAGTGACCGTCATTCTGTCTTGGCCCGAGACTCATGTCCCGGCGATTTCGGCTGTTCACATTCCGGGTGTGGAGAATTGGCAGGCCGACTATCTGAGCCGCCAGACCCTGGACCAGGGGGAATGGTCCCTACACCCGGAGGTCTTCCAGATGCTGTGTGTGAAGTGGGGATCCCCGGATGTGGATCTGTCCGCGTCTCGGCTAAACCACAAGGTGGAAAGGTTCATGGCAAGAACGCGCGATCCTCTGGCAGACGCCTCAGATGCGTTGGTGGCCCCGTGGCATCAGTTTTGTCTGATGCATGCCTTTCCTCCTATTCAGTTGTTGTCCAGGTTCCTTTGCAGGTTGGCCGCAGGTTCGACGTTGTTCATCTGGCGGTGGCGCCTCCTTGGCGTCTGCCACTGCGGGAAGATCTACTGTCTCAGGGACCGATCTTCCATCCTGCTTTACAATCGCTGGCTTTAACGGCCTGGCCGTTTGATACCCAGGTCCTGAAAGACTGGGGTCTCTCACCTGAGGTCACTCCTACCCTGATCAAGGCTAGGAAAACCTCATCCGGTAAGATCTATTACCGTACCTGGAAAGCTTACTTCGCCTGGTGTGAGTCCAAGAGGTTCTCCCCTCGCTCATACCTGTGTCGAGAGTGTTGGCTTTCCTCCAGTCTGGGGTGGACCAGCGCCTGGCACTGGCCACAATGAAGGGCCAGGTGTCTGCACTGGCTGTTCTTTTCCAATGCCCTGTGGCGTCTCATTCCTTGATTCGCACCTTCATTCAAGGTGTGCGACATTTGGCTCCTCCCAGGAGGGAGCCTTTACCTCCATGGGACTTGAACTTAGTTCTGTCCATGTTAGAGTTCTCCTTTTGAAAACATCCGGAAGATATCTTTGCCTCTGCCGTCTAAGAAGGTTGCCTTTTTAGTGGCGATCACTTCGGCTCGCAGAGTGTCGGAATTGGCGTCGTTGTCTTGCCGCTCTCCTTGGTAATGCACAAGGATAAGGTGGTCCTGCGACCTCATTCGTCTTTTCTTCCTAAGGTGGTCTCTGAGTGCTTTGAAGGAACGGGTTTCACCCTTCCCTGTTAAGGCGCACTCTACCAGATCTTTGAGTGCGTCCTGGGCCTATTGGCATTGTGCCTCTGTGGCCCAGGTGTGCAAGGCTGCTACTTGGTCGTCGGTGCACACCTTTTCCAAATTCTGTAAGATTGCTGTTCAGGCATCAGCTGATGCTTCCTTTGGCCGCAAAGTTCTCTGTGCGGCAGTGCCATGACGGACCCTTGTGCTTTTTTGTGGGTCCCTGGCTGTTGGGGTGTTATCCCCTGGGTTATTTGCTTTCTTGGGCTGTTGCTCCTGTTGAGCCTTGTTTTCTGTTGCCCAGAAGGTTCTCTTACTGTGCGTGGTAAGGTTCCTTTCTCTGATGTGGGTACTGCGTTGCCTTGTCTACGGTTGCGTCTCCCACCCCTCATGTCTACACTGCTTTGGGACATCCCAATAGTGATGACTTAGAGGAGGCAGCGACTGTCGGAGGACGTAAGAGAAAACTGAATTTTTGTAAAATCTTACCTGTAAAATTCCTCTCTGAGTCCTCCGACAGTCGCCGCCCCCGCCCCTCTTTTGGGGTTTTCTTGTACACTTACTGCTATGCTACCAATACTGCTATGCTACCAAACTGAGTTGGGAGTGGTCACTGCAGGGGGGTATTCACCAGTGGGACAGCCCCCATGGGTGTGTATATGGAAATGCCTTTGTTCTTTTGACTAAGTCTTATGCCTAGCTACTCGAGCGGAAGTCAATACCCAATAGTGATGACTTAGAGGAGGCGGCGACTGTCGGAGGACTCTCAGAAAGGAATTTTACAGGTAAGATTTTACAAAAATTCCATTTTATTTTTTCGTTTAAAAAAAAAAAAAAAAAAAAAAAAAAAAACTGCTTAAATGTCCATATATTTTTATTTATTTATTTTTCTCTGCTTTATTTTCAGATGAAGCGATACAGTTGAGCCGACCTTGCTTCAATTACAATCTAATGCAGCAGTACTACGCAGATCGACGTAAAAAAATAGAGAATTTATCTAGGTACGTTAAATAGAAGAGCCCAATTGATATCTTCTCCAGCCTACTATGCTATCCTAAAGAAATAGGAGATCTACAGCTAACTTAAGATAAGAAACCTACAGTGAGCATTGAGATTGGTCATCTTTTTTCATCTTAATGTAGTACAAAAACCCCACGCTATTTATAAAAAATACACTACATTAAAAAAAAAATCTGTGAAAGAGCAGCTATCATTCCACAGTGCAATCGCCACACTGATCTCAAATGTATTGTTTTATGAATAAAGCCGGCACACGAAAAGGCTTCTTCCAAGTAAAATTATTTTTCTCTTGCGTCCTCTGACAGGTGCCACCCACTCGTTCAGTCTTCACCAATGGGTATTGACCTCTTATCCATAGGAGCAAGCTAGGCATAAGACTTGTTAAAAACAAAGTAATTTACATAGACACACCTATGGGGGCTGTCCCACTGGTCCAATACCCCCCTGCTATCAGCATTTCCAACTCAGTTTGTCTTCTGCATTGTTAGGAGTAAGATGGGCTCTCCCTGTGCTGGGGCTACAGTCTCAGCCTTCGTCTATTTTATTTTTATTTCATGCGAAGTGTTTTTTCTTGCACTACTAGCTTTTTATTTTGTTTCTGCGCCTAGTTAGTCGGCTCTTTGGAAGACTACGGCGTTCAGAGCTGGGAGTCGGACTGGTTGTCCTGGTGTTCCAGGACAGAGAGGGCCTTATGGAATCCCAGCCCGCCATCGAGCGTTTAGTAGGCTATGCGTACGCCCTGGCCTCGCAAACGACCTGTCCCTGTCCTCAGGGACGTAAGCCCGTGAGGTGGCCACCTCGCTTGGACGTCTCAACCGCGGTTCCGTGCGTTGCTAGAGTCCTGCGTTTTTGTCTGGGGTGGGAGGCTTCCCGTCGAGGAGAGGCGCCCACGCCATCTTGTACGGTAAGTACTGGTACGGTAAGTACATTCTGTGTGTGGCCTCTGGGGATGGCAGTCTGCCAGGTCTGTGGTATCCCCTCATGTCTGTGTGGGGCTCGCCTTCCTACCGATCCCTGCGGGGGTTCTAGCGCGTCTAGAACACGTTGTGGGGGTCCCTACCCTGAGTGACACTGTTGTGGTGTGTTGGGGTGCAGACTTGCATGGGCGTCCTGCTGCTGTGTAAAAAAACGCGGGTCCGCCATTTTAGATGTGGGCAGCTACTTAGCTTCACTATGGGCACTTCTGCATCTCTTTATATAGTGTTTTGGCGCCTTCGGGCGTCATCTTGCGCGTGGCAATGTGTTCTGTGCACATGTCGGTGGCCATGTTTCCGGAGCCTCCCATTACTTTCTATGGGCAGCCATTTTCCCTTAACCTGATTCCTGTTCAGCTTCATGCGGTATGACATCACTTCCTTTATCATACAGAGTAGATCATTAGCCAGCGTGGTAACGCGTGTGGGGGTCTGTCTTGCTGTTTTTTGTGGGGAATATCTCGGTGTAGTCCTTAATAGCGGTATATTGCGGTGGGACCGCCGTGCTATTTAAAGGGTCAGCGCTATAAAAATTATTTTATGGAGTCCCAGGACAGAAAATTTCCCCCAGCTTTGGTGGATGGTTCAGGCTCCTCTGAATCATCTACACCAGTGGTCCTCAACTCCGGTCCTCAGGGCCCACTAACAGGCCAGATTTTATGTATTACCTTGGGGAGATGCAGACTAGAGTACTGCAATCACTGAGCAGCAAATTATATCACCTGGGATGTATT
Source organism: Pelophylax lessonae (assembly GCF_965119305.1). Lineage (NCBI taxonomy): Eukaryota > Metazoa > Chordata > Amphibia > Anura > Ranidae > Pelophylax > Pelophylax lessonae. Next base: position 531,516,916 of record NC_138770.1, read on the forward strand.
TCAGTTATCTTGCAAATCTGGCCTGTTAGTGGGCCCTGTAGGACCAGATTAGTCAGGCGGTTATGTATCTCTGTGACGCGGCCTTAGATGAGGCCCCTATAGCCGCACGCCTGTCTTGTGTCGCGGTGCTTAACCGTCACCTGTTTTGGCTGAAGAGCTGGTCGGCTGACCAGACTTCCAGGAAGATGGTGTCTGATATCCCTTATGCGGGGATTTGTATTTTTGGGGACTCCCTGGATGAATTGGTTAAAGGAGTCTCTGGGGGCAAGAGCACTCTGCTGCCCCAGAATCCTAAGGGTAAGTTCTTCCGCGGTAAGCGGGGCCCTTCCTTTAAACCGAACCAGGGGTCCTTTGGTGCTTTCAAAGCACAGGGCTAGGGGAAACCCTTTAAAGGCCATGGCCCCCAGAGGAAGCCTTGGGCGGGCAAGTCAAAGGCCGCCCAGGCTGGAGCGGCATCCCAGTCCGCCTCGACCTGAAGGGACGCCCTCACCCATTCCAGGGATGGGGGGACATCTGCGTGGTTTTCTCAAACCTTGGCTGCTTCGGATTCCTGACAGGTGGGTTCAGGAAATCATTTGATCGGGTTACAAGATCGAATTCCTTTCGCGGACAGGTTCTTTCCCTCAAATCTTCATTCGACCCCAGATTCAGGATCTAATCGCCTAGGGGGTGATCGTCCCGGTGCCTCATCGGGACAGATTTTGGGGGTTTTACTTGAATCTGTTCACTGTGCCCAGAAAGGAGGGCAAGGTGCATCCAATTCTGGACTTGAAAGCTCTAAACCGCTTTGTGCGTGTTCAAAAATTTTGCATGGAATCGTGCCGCTCGGTGGTAGCCTCCTTGAGCCCAGGGGATTTCCTGGCTTCTATTGACGTGAAGGATGCGTATTTACACATCCCCCATATTCGAGGGTCATCAGAGGTACCTCCGATTAGCTATCGTGGAGGCACACTATGAGTTTGTGGCGTTACCTTTCGGTCTCGCTTCGGCTCCGAGAGTGTTTACCAAAGTGCTGGCTCCTGTTTTGGCCCTGTTACGGGCACAGGGCATTGCGATCTTGGGGTATCTGGACGATCTCCTGTTAAGGTCGAGTGCCAGTCAGAGCCTGCTGCGCGATCTGTCCACTACGGTTCAGACGCTTCAGGAGTTCGGGTGGACCATCAACGTTCAGAAGTCGACCTTGGCTCCTTCGGTTCGTCTCCCCTACTTGGGGATGGTCCTGGACTCTGCCCAAGCGAAGGTTTTTCTGCCGGAGGACAAGCTCAGGACCCTGCAGGGCGAGGTCAGGTCCCTCGGGGACAACGAGTCCTCTTCGCTCAGGAACTGTATGCGGTCCCTGGGGTTGATGGTGTCAGCCTTTGAGGCCATACCGTTTGCACAGTTTCACACGCGGTCTCTCCAAGCGGAGATACTGGCCAGATGGGACAGGCTTCCTCAGTCCTTGGACTTGAGGGTGTCTGAGTCGCCAAACCAGAGTGGATCTTCTGTGGTGGCTCCAGTCTCTGGCCGTAGCGGAGGGGAAGTCCTTCCGGCCGTTGCTGTGAACTGTGATTACCACGGATGCCAGCCTATCAGGCTGGGGTGGTGTTCTGGGCGCCCTGTCTGCCCAGGGCACTTGGTCGGTGGAGGAATCCTCCCTGCCGATAAAACATCTTGGAACTGAGAGCGATCAGGCTGTGCCTGCTCCATTGGTCGGATCGTCTTCAGGGCCGCCCTGTTCGGGTGCAGACGGACAATGCCACTGCGGTGGCTTACATCAATCACCAAGGGGGCACCAGGAGTGCCCGGGCAGCCCAGGAAGTCACCAGCATTCTGTCTTAGGCCGAGACACATGTCCCGGCAATTTCGACAGTACACATTCCAGGTGTGGAGAATTGGCAGGCCGATTATCTTAGCTGGCAGACCCTGGACCAGGGGGAATGATCCCTTCACCCGGAGGTGTTTCAAATGCTGTGTGCAAGATGGGGATCCCCAGATGTGGATCTGTTCACGTCCCGGCTAAACAACAAGGTGGGAAGGTTTGTGGCAAGAACATGCAATCCTCTGGCAGACGCCTCGGATGCGCTGGTGGTGCCTTGGCACCGGTATCCTCTGATATATGCCTTTCCCCCTATTCAGTTGTCCAGGTTCCTTTGCAGGTTGGTTTCGGAACCGAAGTTGGGGATTCTTGTGGCCCCGGACTTGCCATGCCGGTCTTGGTACGCGGACATCATTCAACTGGCCGTCGAGCCTCCATGGTGGCTACCGTTACTGGATGATCTGCTGTCGAAGGGGCCGATCTTCCATCCGGCTTTACAATCGCTGGCTTTAATGGCATGGCTGTTGAAAGCCAGGTCCTGAGAGACAGGGGTCTCTCATGGGAGGTCATTCCTACTCTGCTCAAGGCTAGGAAGGCCTCTTCTGGTAAGATCTATTACCGTACCTGGAAGGCTTATTTTGCCTGGTGTGAATCCAGGGGCTTCCCTCCTCGCTCCTTCTCGGTGGCGAGAGTGTTTGCTTTCCAGCAAACTGGTGTGGACCAGCGCTTGGCGTTGACCACGATTAAGGGCCAGATACCTGCACTGGCTGTCCTTTTCCAGCGCCCCTTGGCGTCAAAATCTTTGATTCGCACCTTTATTCAAGGTGTGCGTCATTTGGCCCCTCCTCGGAGGGTGCCTTTTACCTCCTTGGGATTTGAACTTGGTTCTGTCCCTTTTGCAACGTCCTCCCTTTGAAAACATCGGGGAAATTTCTTTGCCTCTGCTGTCGCAAAAGGTTGCCTTTCTAGTGGCGATCACTTCTGCCCGCAGGGTGTCGGAGTTGGCGACCCTCTCCTGCTGCTCCCCTTACCTGGTGGTTCATAGGGATAAGGTGGTCTTGCGACCTAACAAGTCTTTCCTTCCTAAGGTGGTTTCTGATTTTCACCTTAATGAGGACATTGTTTTGCCTTCGCCCTGTGAGAATCCTAAGCATCCTAAGGAGTTTGCTTTACATTCCTTGGATGTTGTCCGAGCGATCAGGGTTTACCTGTCGTCCACTGAATCCTTTCGGAAGTCGGATTCTCTTTTTGTCCTTCCTGAGGGACCTCGGAAGGGTATGGCTGCGTCTGCGGCAACCATTTCTAAATGGATCAGACAGACGATTGTACAGGCCTATTGACTTAGGGACCGGGCTCTGCCCTTCCCTGTCAAGGCGCACTCTACCAGAGCGGTGAGTGTGTCCTGGGCCTTCCGGCATCAGGCTTCGGTGGCCCAGGTGTGCAAGGCTGCGACTTGGTCGTCAGTGCACACCTTTTCCAAATTTTACAAACTTGATGTTCTGGCATCAGCTGATGCCTCCTTTGGCCGCAAAGTTCTCTGTGCGGCATTGCCTTAGGTGGACCCTGGTTTTGCGGGTCCCTGGCTGTTGGGGTTGTTTTTTCCCCCTTGTTTATTTGCTTTCCTGGGTTGTTGCTCCAGTTGAGCTTTCTTGTTACCCAGAGGATTTACCTTTCTGTTCGAGTAAGGTTCCTTTCTCTTGGGTGCTGCGTTGCCTTTATGATGGTTACGTTTCCCACCCCTCATGTCTACACTGCTTTGGGACATCCCATTGGTGAAGACTGAATGAGTGGGCGGCGACTGTCAGAGGACGTAAGGTAACGGAATTTCTCTGTCGCTCATTGACAGACGCAGACTTCTTGATTAATATCAGTAGGGATATACTGCCCCCTACAGGAGTAGGACACTAGGCAGGAAAAAGTTCTGGCCACACCTATGGGCAGTCCCAGGGGGTATATCCTCTCTCTCCCTGCTATAGGATGTCAGTTTTCTGCCTAGTCAGGAGTAAGGACCTAAGTTCCTTGCTGGGATCTCTGGTCCTGGCAAGCTTTTTTAGATAAATCTTTTTTTAGTTAGCTTTTTTCTCCAGTTGTTCCTGTGAGATCTTCAAGCAATTATGCCGGATCTGGGCGACGGGCTGGATGTTGAGATCCAGTGGTCACCCCAGCCGGCCTACGAGCGCGTGCAGGCCCTAGCTCCGCGCTGGGTCGGCCGTGACATAGTCCCGCTGGACAGGGACTGGCCCCGTGAGTTAAACGTCTCGCCAGGTCGTCTACGACCAGTCTTAATCTGATTTGCGGCGTCCGTGTTGGCCGACAGCCCCCCCACCTCGGTGGAGAGGGGTTCTGTCAGGAGTTGGCGCCCGCCTGTTCCGGTATGGTGAGTAGAATGTTCCCCCTCTCCCCCTGACGGGTTTTGGGGTTGATGCGGGCCCCTCCCTGGGATGGTCGGACCCTCATGATCCCGGGTTCCCCTCTGTCCTGTTATGCACCCCCCACCTATCTGCCCCCTCCTTCAATCTGGGTTACAAGACCGCATATGGGGGCGGTGGGGTGCGCCGCCGGTGTTGCCCTAAACGATCGTGCGGGGGGGTTACTACCTGTGCCTTCAGGTCCGTCCACCCATCGATCCGTGGGTAGGCACGCGGAGGTCCCCTTTTTGGCAATGCGGACCGCACGGGGCCGCCATTTTTCCGCGGACCGCACGGGCCGCCATTTTGTTGTAGCCTACATGTGCTCTGCATGGAGGTGGCCATCTTGGTACACCCAGCTCATCTTGCTTAAGAGCTGAGCAGCTGTGGGAGTTACTGAGGGCGTGTAAGGGGGCGGAGCCCCTCCCTAGACCCGGGAAAAATCACTCCACAGGACTTCGTCATGTAAGACAGCGCTGAGAGCAGTCCTGCTTTGACCTCTGGTGCATCGTGTGGTGAGCCTTTTGGGGTCTCTCCTCTCTCTCTCTCTTCGGGGGTCTCGAGGCACGTGACCACTGAGGGGCGCTGTAGCGCTGGGGGATTCTTTTAAAAAAAAGTGTTTTTCGTTTATTTTTAAATTTTGTCATTTTTTGCTGACAGGTTCCCCTGGCGTTGCCATGACCCTACTGCACATGTGTCCCCATCTGATCCCCTCGAGGTGGCCGCAGGGCCCTCCGATTCTCCGCTCACCATTGATGCGCTTTCGGCGGTCCTGGAGTCATTTGTGTCCCGGGTAGACCCCCGCCTACCCCTTTCTTGTCTGATGCCTCTGATTCTGAGCCGGTCGCTGCTGCTGCGGCTTCCTCCTTTAAGGTTGTCCCACGCCGATGGATCCGCCGGTTTCCAGACTTAATAAGGCCACGGTTATCCTGGTGGAGGATTCCCCGTCCTTTCGGGATCCAGTTGACCGTAGGGCGGAATCTGTGTCCCCTTCCATATTCTCCCTGGCAGGGTCAGCCTTAAGGCCAGTGTTTACCATTGCTCTGGTTTCACAGACATTGACGGAATGGGCCAAGCTATTACGCCATGACCTGGAGGGGAGAAGTCTCCCTCCTGCCGTGCCGGAGTTTCTGGAGCAAATAGTGCAGGGGCTACAGTTTGTGACGCCGCACTGGACGCTGCCCATTGCTGGGGCGTGTGTCGATCTCGGCGGTGGTCCTCCGGCGCATGCTATGGTTAGTGCTGGTCGGCGGATCAGGCTTCCAAAAAAGCATTGACTGATCTCCCCTTTCAGGGGGATTGCCTGTTTGGTGCTACCTTGGATGAGATTATTAAGGATCTCACTGGGGGCAAGAGCACCTTTCTACCACAGGCTAATAAGGGTAAGAAACCTCGTCGCAGACAGGGACCTTCCTTTACAGCGCACATGAAATTTTTTCGCTCCTCCGGGGCAGGTGATAAGGCAAAGTTCTCCAAAGCCCCCCCCCGGGGTATTTTAAGAGACCCTGGTCTGGTAAGCAAAAATCCGGTCCTTCCAGACCTGAGGATAAGACCGCTTCAGCCTTGATCTGGGTGGGGGGATGTCTTCGCCGGTTCCCGGACCCGTGGCTCTACAGTATTCAAGACAAATGGGTTCACGTGGTCATACGGTCGGAACACAAGATCGAGTTGCGATCGCTTCTACCGGTGCGGTTCTTCCCTTCCAATATGCGACTGTCCCCGAATCGCCTAATGGCTCTGTTGGGAGCAGTGCAGCACTGGATGCAAAGGGTGCCTATCTTCACGTTCCCATTTACGCAGGACACCAGCGGTATCTGCGCTTTGCGGTGGGAGCGGACTATTATCAGTTTGTGGCGTTACCCTTTGGTCTCGCCTCTGCTTTCCGGGTCTTCACAAAAGTTTGGGCCCCAGTCCTGGCGTTGTTGCAGCAGCGGGGCATATCGGTCCTGGGCTACCTGGACGACCTCTTCTTCTGTGCGGCGTCTCCGCAGGCTCAGTGTCGTATGCGGACTCTCCAAAAGGAGATTCTTCTCAAATGGAACTGGAATTCCGATTCCCTGGACAATCGGATCCGGCTGAGCGAGCGGACCAGGTAGTTTCTGGTTTGGGGGCCTCGGTCTCCGATGCTCAGTCAGGGGAAGCCCTTTTTTCCGAATGTATCCAGGTTATCGATAAATGTATTGGAACTGAAAGCGATCAGGTTTTGCCTGGTTCACCGGACCGAGCATCTTCAGGGCTGCTCGGTTCGGATTCAGTCGTCAATCATCAAGGGGACACCAAGAGTGTTCTGGCGGCCGTGGAAGTGGCCGGCAGGTTTTGGGCGGAACAGTTTGTTCCGGCTCTTTCTGCAGTTTACGTTCTGGGTGTGGAAAATTGACAGGCGGACTTTCTCAGCCGTCAGACCCTGGATCAAGGGGAATGGCCTCTTCAGACAGAGGTGTTTCACCAGTTGTGCCTTCATTGGGGCACCCCGGACGTGGATCTGTTGGCATCTCGGCGCAACAGAAAGGTGCAGAGGGTTGTAGCCCGCACCGCGATCCTCTGGCGGACGCCACAGACGCACTGAATACTCTGTGGGGGCAGTACCAGCTGCTGTATGCCTTTCCTCCTCTCAAGTTGTCACTGAAACTTCTTCACAGGATAGAGGCGAAGGGAATTCCAGTCATCCTTGTGACTCCGGATTGGCCTCATCGGGCCTGATATGCCGTCGTGGTCAGGCTGGTCGCAGACGCTCCTTGGCGACTTCCTCTCAGGGAGGATCTGCCGTCTCAGGGATCGATCGTCCATCCTGCTTTACTATCGCTGGCTTTGACGGCTTGGCTGTTGTGAGCCAGTTGCTGAAGGACAGGGGTTTGTCTGCTTCAGTTATCCCTACTCTGATTAAAGCGAGAAAAGCGACTTCCAGAAAGGTCTATAATCGCACATGGAAGTCTTATATCGCGTGGTGTGAATCCTTTGGGTTTCCTCCACGTTCTTACTCGGTGGCTCGGATATTGGCTTTTCTGCAAGTGGGGGGGGGGGGGGGGGGTTGAGCAGAAACTGGCCTTGAGCACTATCAAGGGTCAGGTCTCAGCATTGGCAATCTTCTTCCAGAGGCCACTGGCTACTCATTCCTTGGTGCGGAGTTTCATCCAGGGGGTGCGTCACCTGGCTCCTCCGGTGCGCGCGCGCGCCCTTGCCGCCCTGGGATCTTAATTTGGTGTTGTCGGTTCTCCAGAAACCTCCCTTTGAAAATATTAGGGAGATTCCCTTGCTTACCTTATCCCAGAAGGTGGCCTTTTTGGTGGCTTTCACTTCTGCACGCAGGGTGTCGGAACTGGCCGCGTTGTCCTGTCGTTCCCCATATCTGGTGGTTCATAGGGATAAGGTGGTTCTTCGTCCGAATCCATCCTTCCTTCCTAAGGTGGTTTCCGATTTTCATTTGAATGAGGATATTGTATTGCCTTCCCTGTGTCCTAAGCCCAGTCATCCTCGGGAGTTTGCATTACACTCCTTGGATGTGATTCGGGCGATCAGGGTGTACTTGGCTACTACTGACACTTTTAGTAAGGCTGATTCACTTTTTGTGATCACGGATGGCCCTAGAAAGGGGTTGCCTGCGTCTGCCGCGACTATCTCCAGATGGATCAGACAGACGGTGGTACAGGCTTATTCTATTAAAGGTCAGGTTCCTCCATTCCCTGTTAAGGCGCACTCCACTCGGGCGCTTAGTGCTTCCTGGGCCTTCCGCCATCAGGCGTCGGTGCTTCAGGTTTGCAAGGCGGCTTCCTGGTCGTCGGTTCATACCTTTACAAAATTTTATAAAGTTGATGTGCTGGCATCGACGCATGCCTCTTTTGGCCACAAGGTTTTGCAGGCCGCTGTTTGAGGGGACCGTTGGTCTACCTCAGGGGTTTTTGTTTCTTTTTCAGTTAGGTCTCATCCCTTTGTTCGATGAGTCCTCGATGCTTCTGGTTGGCTCCGGTTGGGACTTCTGGATTGGATTTTTATTTGTTATCCCACCCCTCATTTGTGGCACTGCTTTGGGACGTCCCTACTGATATTAATCAAGAAGTCTGCGTCTGTCAATGAGCGACAGAGAAAACTGGATTTTTGACTTACTGTAAAATCCTTTTCTCTTAAGCTCATTGACAGACGCAGGACCCGCCCCTCTATTTTGAGTTGGGTTGAATTCTCTGACACTGCTTTGTTACATAACTGACATCCTATAGCAGGGAGAGAGAGGATATACCCCCTGGGACTGCCCATAGGTGTGGCCAGAACTTTTTCCTGCCTAGTGTCCTACTCCTGTAGGGGGAAGTATATCCCTACTGATATTAATCAAGAAGTCTGCGTCTGTCAATGAGCGACAGAGAAATTCCGTTATCTTACGTCCTCTGACAGTCGCCGCCCACTCATTCAGTCTTCACCAATGGGATGAAGATGTCAATGAGCTTAAGAGAAAAGGATTTTACGGTAAGTCAAAAATCCATTTTTTTGTAAAATCTTACCGTAAAATTCCTTTCTGTGAGTCCTCTGTCAGTCGCTGCCCCCCGCCCCTCTATTGGGGTTCTTTTGGACTTTAACTGCTTGCTACCAAACTAAGTTGGGAATGCTGATAGCAGGGGGGTATTGGACCAGTGGGACAGCCCCCATACGTGTGTCTATGTAAATTACTTTGTTTTTAACAAGTCTTATGCCTTAGCTTGCTTCTATGGATAAGAGGTCAATACCCATTGGTGAAGACTGAATGAGTGGGCGGCGACTGTCAGAGGACTCGGAGAAAGGAATTTTACGGTAAGATTTTACAAAAATTCCATTATTTCAACATGGATAGCGGTGACAACATGACATTGTCATGTTGTCTCCGCTATCCATGTTGGAATAAAGAATTTTACTTTGAAGAAGCCTTTTCGTGTGTCGGCTTTATTCATATAAAATTTGGTTTGGACGTTCAGCCTGAGCACCGACACTTAGCTCTTTTTCTTCCCACAGTGCAGTGGCGCTAGGGTGAGTTATTGTTGATCTCAAATGTATGCCTGCGAATAGTGAAGCGCTCCTTGATATAAATTACCAAATGTGCACATAAACCTCAAATTACATGATTCTCAAAAATCATGTGCAGAAAAATGTGATTACAATCCCATATATAATCCAATTTGATTATAAATGTACAAAAAAGAATAATCCCACCACCCCAATTCATGTGCCACAAGTAAATGAGTCATCCACAGTATCGGAAATCTTTCACCATGGAGTTCCACCAAAGAGTATCACCCCACATGCCCAATCGGGTGTCTCACCTGATGCGATGGGCAAATCAAGGTTGTCCAAAGTGCTTTAATCACATAGGTAATAGGTCAGGAACACGCAAGTCACATCTTTATATTCTGCAGCTCTTGCATAAAGAAAGCTCAGAAATATATGTAATGATCCCATAGTGTAATATTGTCAGTTAATTTTTTATTAAAAGAAAAAAAACTAACAATGCACAGACTCGTACTGTATATTCAAAGTATGCTTATACACAGTGTAGCTCTGTCATCTCAGTTACACAGGTCCCATCTACTACAGATGGAAACAGTGGCATCACACTTTGAGCACAGGAAGAGGTTTACCATGGAAACTTGTAAACAGAGGCGCCATATTGCCGAAGCCTTGCCATAGCTAAATTTCGACTTGGGTAACCTAATACAAAAAAATATAAATGAGGTGATGCAAATTTCTGCAATTACTATTTCAAATCTTCCCAAAAACACCCAATACCTACTGAAAATGCCAGAGCGGAAACGGAGTACCTATCTGCTGGAATTGTCATGAGCTTAACATTTTCTTTTGACCAGGCATTCAGTATATATGTATAAAGTGAGGTGAACTGTGCTTGGGTGAATAGGAAGTATTCTATGGAAAAAGGTGCAATCATACTATGAGGTATAAAAATAGTTCAAAAGAGATCTACCTTACATGTTGTGCTGATTGCAATAATAACAAATAAAGATATTAACCAAGTCAAATTAAATGTGACTAAGTCCAAATGTGAAAAAAATATGTCCTAAAATGAAAGTGCGAAATGTGACCACATCCACCAGCATAGGAATCTCAGAACAGGGATCTCCTGAAGAAAACTGGAAAGAACCTCCATCAAAGAACATGATCACCCCTCCATCAATGTAACTTATAAAAATAATAAAAGTGGAAAGCCCAACATAGTGTAAAATTGTTTATTTACATAGTAGTACACATGTTAAAACAGTCGCAATTGTGCTTAAAAACACCACTTCCGGCCGGTAATAGGATGGCTTTCTGCTGATTTTCCTGTCATGTAATGTCACACCAGACGCCGCCCTGCGTGTTTCGTCATACCGGACGTCTTCTGGTGCACGGACGCAATGCTGGTTCATCAGGATTTAAATAGGGAAGCTCACAATCGAGCCTTGCTTTGAACCCCATTGGGTTCAATCTGTATGGCTTAAAGAGGAAGTAAACTTCCCTCTGTTTGTTCCCTAAAGGTAAGCTTATTTACCTATAGGTACTTCACATATCTCCTAAACTTGCACCGTTTAGGAGATATTTACTGTATATTGCGCCAATGACTTAATCGGCGCATGAGCTCTGAAGGAACGGCCGCCCGTGCCGTTATGGGCCCTGTACCGTGACAGGCGGCTCTTGCGCACATGTGCGGGAGTGACTTCACATGGCTCCAGCCAGTCACGCAGCTGGAGCCTGCGGACCCGAAGGAAGATGGATGTGGTCTCCAGTGAGGATGACAAGGGCTTAGTTTGCAGGTAAGTTTCACATAATGCGCTAGCATGCGATACATACTAGCACATTTTGCCTTTACTTTGCAGGTGACCAAAAAAAAGTGTTTATTTCCTCTTTAAAGACCCCACTTTTGTTCAGGGAAAAAAACATTCCTCTCTGGGTGATCTATGTACATTGCAAGGATTTTAGCTGCTGCATCTGCAGGCCTCTGAGGAAAATTGCAGCGTCTGCATCCCTTTAGCTGTGATTTTCTATTTGGGGTAGCTCCCCGAAATTACATTTCTATATAGTTCAAATACGCAGCTCCATATCATCTTGGACCATTGGGTTATGCTCCTCCCATGAGGAATAGGACAATAGGCAGGAAAAAGCTTGACCACGCCTATGGGGGCTGTCCCTGCAGGCCTAACCCCACACCCTCTGCTACAGCATCTAGTGTGTTTCTGCCTAGTTTAGGAATAGGACTGCTGGGACTACGATCTTGGCTATTAATAGGGAAATTTGCTGTTTTTTTTTTTTCACTAGTTAGAGCTCCTGGGGAACTACAAGCAACAGCCGGCTGTGGTTTCGGACTGGATATTCTAGATCCCTAGGTTTCGCAGCCTGGCCAGCGAGCGTGAGCAGGTTATAGTCCAGAACTAGGCCTCGCCACAACAGAGCCCCGATGGAACGGAACGAGCCTGCGAGAGGACATGTCTAGCTGGGACGCGATTTTACCTGGAACGCCCTGAGTCGCAACGTACCCCCTGGCATGCAGTAGGTGGAGGTGGACTGTTCAGAGTGGCGCCCACCTGGTACTGTGGTATGGTGAGTCATACTGTCCCCCCAATCCTCTGGCGGTCTCGGGGTGGACGTGGGCCCCGTCCTTGGAATAGTCGGACCCTCGGGTCTCCCTCAGTTCCCCAGACTTTTGGGATACTAAGCCTACCCCCTCAAGTCTTTTCCCCTACCTCCTGGGGGCAGAAATATTGCTGCCACTGCTGCGTTTATGTTGGGGGTGGCTTTGTCCTGGTGGGATCTCTTCCTAGGGACCCTCCGATGCCTCTTGTCTGGGCCCTCCTCTGGGGGTCCGGAAGACGAGTCCTTTCCCCCGTTGTTTCGGACGCCAGCCTGTCAGGCTGGGGCGGGGTACTGGGGAAGCTCTGTGCCCAGGGAACCTGGACAGTGGAGTCAAAAATTCCAATGTTTTGGAGCTCAGAGCAATGAAGCTTTGTTCTGAGCCTCTTGACGACTCTTCTGCTAGATTGTCCGGTTCAGGTTCAATCGGACAATGTCACGGCTGTGGCTTGCATCATTCACCAGGGGGGCACCAAGAGTGTCTTGGCGGCCAGGGAGGTGGCCGAGATTTTGGCCTGGGGGGAAGAGTTTGTTCCAGCCCTCTCTGCTGTGCACATCCCAGGTGTGGAAAACTGGCAAGTGGATTACCCGAGTCGTCCGGTGTTGGATCAAGGGGAGTGGTCCCTACACCCGGAGGGGTTTCATCTCCTATGTGTCCGGTGGGGAACACCCTAGGTTGATCTGTTTGCTTCTGGTCTCAACAAGAAGGTGCAGAGGTTCATAGCCAGGTCTCGAGATCCTCTGGCCGTTGCCACAGACACACTGGTGGCTCGTTGGGGTCGGTATCGGATGATTTATGCCTTTCCTCCGCTGAAACTCCTGCCAAAGCTTCTATGCAAGGTAGAGCTGGAAGGGATTCTGGTGGCTCCAGACTGGCCTCGTCTGTCTTGGTACGTAGACCTAGTAAGGTTGGTTGCCGATGCTCCTTGGAGACTTCCTCTTAAGGAAGATCTGCTGTCTCAAGGTCTGATCTTCCATCCTGCTTTACAGTCGCTGGATTTAAAGGCATGGCTGTTGAAAGCCAGGTGTTGAGGGATACAGGGTCTTTCTGACTTTGTGATTCCTACGCTATTGAAGGTTAGGAAGTCGACTTCCAGGAAGATATATCGTATGTGGAAAATCGTACATTTCATGGTGTGAATCACTGAAGGTGCTCCCTCATTTGTTTTCAGTAGCTAGGGTTTTGGCCTTTTTTGCAGAAAGGGGTTTAACAGCCATTGGCTTTGGGCACTATCAAAGGCCAAGTATCGGCTTTGGCTAAACATTTTCAATGCCCATTAGCTACGCCTGCCTTGATTCATACCTTCATTCAGGGAGTGCGCCACATGGCTCCTCCGACGGTCCCTGTGGGATCTAAATTTGGTATTATCGGTACTTCAAAAAGCCTGCTTTTTGAGATCATTCAGGAGATTCCTCTGCCTTCGTTGTCTCAGAAGGTTGCCTTTTTGGTGGCTACCACTTCTGCCTACACAGTATCTGAATTGGCAGCATTGTCATGCTGCTCACCTAATTTGGTGGTCCACAGAGATAGTTTTACTCCGACCCAATAAGTCTTTTCTTCCTTTGGTGGTTTCTGATTTTCATTTGAATGAAGATTCTACCCCAAGCATCCCAAGGAAATTGCCCTGCATTCTTTGGATGTGGTTAGGGCGATCAGGGTTTACCTGGGGGCCACTGAGTCTTTTAGAAAATCGGATGTTTTTTTGTCCTTACCGAGAGACCTCCTTAAGGATTGGCTGCGTCTGCTGCGACCATTTCCAGATGGATCAGGCAGACGGTGGTTCAGGCTTTTTCACTGAAGGGTCTGGTTCCTCCTTAGTGAAGGTGCATTCTATTAGAGCGCTGTGTGCCTCTTGGGCTTTTTGCCATCAGGTGTCAGTGATGCAAGTTTGCAAGGTGGCAACTTGGTCGTCTGTGCATACGTTCACAAATTTCTACAAAATTAATGTGTTGGCATCTTCGGATGCCTCCTTTTGGCTGCAAGGTTTTGCAGGCTGCTGTTTAAAGAGAATTTTTGTTTTCTTTGAGGATGTGTGTTTTTCTAGGTGAGTTCCAGTTGTTCCTGGTTGGCTAAGTTTAGCCTTTGGGGGAGTTAGGTTCTTTACGTTGTCTGACCACCCCTCATGTAAATACTGCTTTGGGACATCCCAATGGTCTAAGAAGATATGGAGCTGCATCTGTCGATGAATGATAGAGAACATCAACAGATGCAGCTCTTCGACAGACGCAGCTCCATATCATCTTAGACCATTGGGTTATGCTCCTCTGATCAGGAATGGGATACTAGGCAGGAAAAAGCTTTACCACGCCTATGGGGGCTATCCCTACAGGCATAACCCCCCACACTCTGCTACAGCCTCTAGTTTCGTTGCAAGCAGTGTTTAGAAGACAAAAAACCCCATTCACTCAGAAGCAAAGGGGCGGTTGCTACGTCTGTCGAACTTCAGAGAAAAGGATTTTACGGTAAGTACAAAAATCTAGTTATTCGCAAGACAATGGAAAGTACTGCAGTATAAAAGTGTTCATGATATAAACCATATAAACACCCCACAGGGATCATTGCACATGTATGATAGACTAGTGCTAGTCAAGAGGATGGACCAGTACAGGACAGGAACACATCTATAACAGAGTGTACCAGACAACATCTATTGCTGGGCTCGAGAGGAAAGTGGACACATTGCAACCTAAAACCGGCAATAGTTACATGTCTATATACATGTTACATGTATATATGTGTGTGTGTGTATATGTGTGTATATATATATATATATATATATATATATATATATATATATAGAAATAGAATACTGGTTATGTAATATATTTTTTGTGTGTGTGTAAAAAAAAAAAAAAAATAAATATATATATATATATATATATATATATATATATATATATATATATATATATAATATATGCAATATAATAAGTCGCGCTAAGTGAAGAAAAACAAATAAATGTCCAACTATTAAAAGTCCCAAATTAAACGTAGATTGTGACTAATAGTGTTTGAGAATCTTGAACAGCCTCCAAAGATCCCATAGGAATTGTGCTTACCGGAACGGCAATCTTAAATTGCAAGATTCATATGATGAGGTAAGTTCACATGCCAAGGTAATCCAATGGAGTTCTTGCGCCGGATACTCAATGTAGATGTTCGTATATCACATAGAGGAAAGAAAACATTCCATAGCGTGATACCATACAAAATTCGTCAAAGTGTATAAGCCACTTATAGTGTGAATATCCTTCACCAATTGTGCAACCGCTTACCAAAGGATAAGCATAATATGTGTGTTTGATTCCCAGTGATAAAGGAAGAAAAGACCGCCACCAAACGTAGAGCCTCTTACCAGATAATCAGCAAAACGTATATTCATTCAAAAATAGAGGGGTGAAACCACCACCAAACGTAAGGCCTCTTACCAAATTGAAATGTAAAGTCAGCAGAATATTAGGTCCACATGCACCAGATATCAGCAAGCCACCCAAGGACGTTTAAAGCCTCTTACCAGACCACAAAGAATATTGCACGATGTAAAACTTGATGTAATCCCCCAGCGTGTAGACAGATATTCTCAAGGACCCAATGGCATCAAAGCAAACCATAAATGTGTTGCGCGATGTAAACACTCGATGTGCACATGTGGCCTCAAGGACCCACTAGTGCCGAAGGCTGAGCCGCTGTAGTTCTCACGGTATATCGGCAGACCAGCCCTCAGAAGACAAAAACTGGCAGGACTGCAGAGAGAGGGAGAGAAGGAGATTATATTGCATATTTTAGGGGTGTGGTCACACTTGAAGTCGCAGCTCACCACTTTTTGTCACCTTTAGCGCGGTTATAACCTTGTTTTTTATATATATTTATATATATATATATACTCGCACACTAGTGGCGGCGATCGACGACTTGAAAGGCTGCAATAGTGCCGGACAATTTCACACTAACTGCCACTGACAACACCATTTACATGAATAAAGTGATCAGTGATAATACTATACGCTTTCACTGTACTAATGGCACTGGCTGGGAAGGGGTTAACATCTGCTTGATCAAGTGGTCAAATGTGTGCCTAACTGTGTAACGTGTGCTGCTTTCACCAACTGATCTTTTAAGTTTCTCATCCCTGCTTTGCATATACTGGATATGCTTGGTGTCCAGTCCATCCCTATACCTTTTTGAGGGGTGAGCTCCTTCCAGGCGTACCTGCCCTTAATCTGTCCATTTATTGTATATGTGCTCCAACTTTGGGGACACTCAAAATTTTAGTTAGGACTGCTGTACACTGGGTGCTGTGACATGGCTGCTGCAGCTTACGCATATATTTGCCAATGTGTGCAATCTAAACCCCTTGTTTTTATCTTGAACTGTTAGATTGGGTCAAATCAGTTTGTTGCAGGCTACCTGGTAAGTGAGCTGGGAATTTATTTTTTTTAACATGCGTTGTCCTTCTATGTGCTCCTTGCTGCAAAGGGTAGTTAGAAGTTGGGATGGTTGCCATTTGTTTGAGTCGGTTTCTTCTTTCCCTACTCCTGAAGTAGACTTGCCTAGGCTTTACAAGTCTGGTCCTTCAGTCAACCAGAACATCTGGGGTAAGAAGCTTTCAGACCTCAGGTCAACCCCAGTGCACGCACTTTCAGACCACAGATCAGCCCCAGACACTCAGGCTAGATACAAGGGTGCACCAACCTAGCGCATTGTCCTCCATAAACTGCTTTATTAAATACAGAAATAAAAATACTCACAATCAAGTTCTTGGTAAGTGCATATCACAATACTGAGTTGCCGTCAGCATCAGAAACTGAAGATGAACCGTCCTTCTGTTTGTGATGCTGATGGCAACTCAGTATTGTGCTATGCACTTACCAAGAACTCGTTTGGTAGTATTTTTATTTCTGTATTTAATAAAACCTTTTATGGAGGATAATGCACTAGGCCGGTGCACCCTTGTTTGTTTTTTTGCTTGCAGTGATATCAGATCACCCCCCACCCCCGTCTTGAAGGGGCTGTAAGGCTAAAGCATTTAGGAGAAGCCAAGTGTACAGTCGCTGGTAGCCGCATGTATAAGGCTGAAGCTGGTCAGAAGGTCCCTTCCCTGAGTAGAGTAATATAATTATCTAGTAGAGGCTAGATACTTGTAGGAAACCACCATCTGCCTGTCCCCTCTGGATTATTGCTATGCTCCACCAACCCCCTCTCTCGCAGCAAAAACACGTCTCTAACTCTTGCTCGGTTGCTCCTGTACTTCCAACGTTGCTAGTTCCAGCTACTTCTGCTTGCCATATTGACACAGCAGTTTGCTTGAACAGTCATGAGGTCCAGTGCTTAGCCAGAGCCACCAGCTAAAAGGTTCTGCTTTGCTACCAGGAGACAGTAGAAGTGTTCTTGGTGCACTATTGGTGGCAGCCAGATGCAATGCGCCACTGAAAAAGAATTCTGTGCGAGCCTTGGCTTGTGTTTGGGGGGGTCCTTACCCCCCTGTTCTATCTCCTGTGCCAGTTTAGGCTACATTCACACCTGAGCGTAGCGTTTCCGCACGATTTTTACTGCGATTTTTCCTGCTATTTACAGGCATTTTTTGATTGAATAGATTCCAATGGAAAACGCCTGTAATCTGCCCAAAAAGAAGCTAATGTACTTTTTTGAGCGTTGGGCGTTTTGCTTACAGCGTCAAAATGCTCAGATGTGAACAGGGGCCATTGAAATGAATAGGATTTGTCTTGTTGGGCGTATTGAGAGCTGATCCTAGAGCAGAAAAACTCCCCAAAACACCTAGATGTGAACGGAGCCTGAGTCTCATGAGCTGTATCCTAACCAGGCTGCTGTTCTTTCCCTCGTTTACTTCTTTGCGGACCTGTAGGTCCTCTAAGTTTTGCACTCCATCCATCAGATTTACCCATCCGTCTCTAACCCCTTATGTACCACTGTGTCTTTCAGCTGCAATTCGGCAGCCCTTTATTTACCGCTCACAAGCGGGACTGGATAAAAAACCATCAGGCAGGCGATCATTAGATTGCTCAGTATAGAGACATTGTGCCAAGCTGATCCAAAAGGCTGGGTACCATTTGATTGCTGCCATTGGTAATCACATAGTACGTTTTACAGTATTTTTATTTTTACAGAAGTTATAGAGAAACAGAAAATAAAAAAAAAATATTCCTTTATAGTAGAAAAATTAAAAACCCAGGGGTTATTAAATAACATCAAAAGAGCTTAGTCACAAACTCATTTGGGTATAGTGTTGCCTAACAAAGTAATTGTCAACTATTGCAATGCTGACAGTTAACTGAAAATGGCCTGGTAATGAAGGGGTAATACAGACTGGTACTCAATTAGTTAACTTTCAGAAAATGTATGCTAAGAGCTCTTAAGTTAAATTGTAATTCCAAAAAGTTTTTTTAAGCATGCTTGGAATTAAACTGTTAATGTATTTACTGAACATATTTTAAATTGGGGAACTCCTTTTTTTTTTTTCTCTCTCTCTCTGTAGAGGCAAATGGAACATCAGTTCTTTGATGATCGATGGAATGGTTTGTCAGCTTGGGGAAAAAGCTGAGCAGTTGTGGAAGAGAGATGGAGGCACAGGCAAATATCCACCTGCTACTTTGCATGTATGTAATACTTTTTTTTTTTTTTTTGTCATTCATTTTGACTGGGGATATTTTGGTTGCTTAACACATTTCATTACTTTTTTTTCAGGCACTTTTGGATCTATATCTCCTAGAAAATGCAGATGAAATAAGCAAGCATGCTATTGTATCCTTTCTACATTGGCTGTTATTTCATTCAGTCTTCAGATTTAAGAAACTAAAGCAGGGCTACCTCACTAGTTATAGCTTGACTACATTAAGTCCTGCCTATCCTCACGGTGCCTAGTATGCGTTTGCCTTTTATCACCTTTTCCTGAGAGTTTTGCTTCAGACAGCACTCAGCAAGTACAAAAATCTTACTCTCTCCATTGTCTAGTTTTTTGTTTTTATTTTCTACCATGTGGTTAAGTGCTTTTTTTTTTTTTAAATTTTTTTTTAAATTTTTTTTTTAACTTGCAAAAAATGTCAATTTTGCTAGCCTTCTCATTTTGTGGTGTTTTTTTTTTTTTTTTCATGATTCCAGTCAAGATTTCCTGCTACACTACTACTATCCTTATTTTCCCACCACCACTGGTTTCACTTTAGTAAGGGTTGAGTCTGAATAAACTCTGCCCAGTTAACAAGCAGATGCAGTCTTGGAGTCTTTGGAGCACATTCCCCCACCTGATCCCCCTCTCTGAGGCTGTGGAGTCCTCCGGGACCCACCCATCCATCCCTGCACTGATGGCGGTCCTGGAGTCCTTTGTGTCCCGGGTGGAGATGGCTTTCAGGTGACTGGCTAGCAAAAAGCACCCCCCAGATCCTGAATCCGATTCAGCCTCCGCAAATGTTGGTCACCCTGCTGGGTCTGCAACCATGCGCCCTAAATACCCATAGTGAGAATGATTCCTCCACATCTGCAACCGAGCACGAAAAGGCGCTGGTGGGCGCACTGCTTGTATTTGTGCGTGCGACTAAAGATGGACGCAACTGCGACAGGGGCGCAGGTTCCCTTTGGCACTCACAAACCACCCAGAGCGACAAAGGTGTTCCCCACCTATTTTGACAGAATTGTCACGAAAGAGTGGGAACGACCGAAGCGTCCCCTTGAGGTCCCTAAGTGGTTTACTAGGCAATACCCCTATGAAGAGTCCCTTTTTAAGAAGTGGTCTGTTCCACCGGTGGTGGACCCTCCGGTTTCCAGGTTAAACAAAGCACCATGATTAGATTGAAGTCTCTGGCCTTTAAGGACCCGGCTCACAAAAAAGGCAGAGGCTGTGACCCGCAATATGTTTATCCTGGCTGGCTTGGCATTGAGGCTGGTGTTCACCATTGCCCTGGTGTAGCAAGCTCAGACTGAGTGGTCTTAGCCTTTATGCTGTGACCTGGAGGGAGAACAGCTACCCCCTGCCTTCGCTGAGCTGGCAGACCAGCTTGACCAGTTTATCTGTGACGCATCTTTGGATGCGGCACGGCTCTGTTTCGGCGGTGATCCTTCGGCGTGTCTTTTGGTCTGTGGACCAGACTTCTAAAAATAAAAAAAAATAAAGCCCTGGCTGTTCCTTTTTAAGGAGATCGCCTGTTTGGAACTACCCTGGATGACATTAAGGGTCTCACAGGGGGGAAGAGTACCTTTCTTCCACAGGCCACTAAAGTCAAGGACCCTCGTCGCAGATGTGGGCCCTCCTTTTCCACTCATAAGCTGTTTTTTCGTCCCTCTGGATCGACTGACAAGGGATCGAAAACTTTTGGGGCCTCCTCTGATGGATCCAAGCGAACTTGGTCTGGCCCTCACCCGTACCTGGGGTGGGGTGGGGGGCATCTTCGCTGGTTCCTGGACAAGTGGGTCCACGAAGTCATGTACGTTCCTGATACAAAACTGAGTTTCATGCTCGCCCTCTGGAAAGTTTCTTTCCTTACAACGTGCGACTGTCCCCAGTCCGCTTACAGGCTCTTTGGGGCAGTGCAGGATCTTTTGCTTCAAGGGGTGAATGTCCCGGTTCTGATTGCGGAACGTTTTCAGGTGTTTTGCTCAAACCTGCTTACAGTCCCCAGGAAGGAGGGCAAGGTGCGTCTAATCCTGGACCTCAAGGTACTGAACTGCTTTGTGCGGGTGCAGAAATTCAGGAGGGAGTCCATTTGCACAGTGGTGGCTTCCCTGCATTAGGGGGATTTTCTTGCCTCCATAGACATCAAAGATGCCTACCTTCACATTCCAATATGTGTTGGTCACCAATGCTTCCTTCATTTTGCAGTGGGAAAGGAACATTATCAGTTTGTGGTGTTACCCTTTGGTCTTGCCTCTGCTTCCTTGCCTCTGCTTCCCCGATCTTCACTAAAGTGTTGGCCCTGGCACTAGCATTGTTACGCCAGTAGGGGGATCACGGTCCTGGGCTATTTAGGTGATCTCCTTCTGCGAGCAAAGTCTTCTGCTTCGCTGGCGGAAAACCTGAAGATATCATACGACCTCTGAAGGATTTCAGCTGGATTCTGAATCTTCGGAAGTCAGCCTTGGTCCCTTATGCAAACCTAGACTATCTGGGACTGATTCTGGACTTGGCCTTGGCCAGAGTATTTTTTTCCTCCGGACAAACTTCACACTGCAGGTTGCAGTTTTTCTCCTGCTGACCAGCAGTTGGTTGTCCTAATCCGGGGGCTAGGCCTGATGGTGTCAACCTTAGAGGCGGTCCAGTTTGCGTGGTTCCGTATGAGGTCCCTGCGATGGGAGATTCTCTTCACATGAGACAACCAAATCCAGCTGAGCCGGGGTACGAGCGTGTCCCTGATATGGTGACCTCGTTCCCCTGCGCTCCGGTTGGGCAAATCCTTCCAACCCTTGTATTTGACACTGGTCACCATGGATGCCAGCATGTGTGGGTGGGGAGGCGTCCTCAGCAGAAGTTCTGCTCAGGGGGTCTGGACCCTGGAAGAATCCAGACTACCGATCAATGTCCTGGAATTAAGAGCAATCAGGCTGTGCCTCGAACATTGGATGGATTGTTTACAAGGCTGTCCAGTGTGCATTTAATCAGACTATGCCACAGGCATGGATTATGTCAATCACGAAGGGGGCACAAGAAGTGTCCTGGCGGCTCTGGAGGTAGCCGGCATTCTAAGGTGGGCAGACTGGAGTGGAAAACTGGCAGGCGGATTACCTAAGTTGGCAGGCGTTAGACCAGGGGGAATGCTCTCTTCATCCGGATGTGCTTCATCAGTTGTCTCCGGTGGGGCACCCCCGAGGTGGATCCTGTTGGCGTCTTGGTTCAACAGAATGGTAGAGAGATTCCTGGTTAGGTCACGGCAGATGCCACCCATGTCCTGGTGGCCCCGTGGGGTCAGTATCGTCGGATTCCCTCCTCTCAAGCGTCTGCTAAGACTTCTACGCAGGATCGAGGCAGAAGGGAATCCTGTAATTTTTGTGGCCCTGGACTGGCCTTGCCAGGCCTTGTTTGCCAACCTGGTGTGGCTGGTTGCCGACCTTTCCTTGGCAGCTTCCTCTCCGGGAGGATCTGCTGTCCCAAGGTCCAATCTTCATCCTGCTTCATAGTCGCTTTCTTTGACTGTTTGGCTGTTGAAAGCCAGGTGCTAAAGGATAGATTATCTGAATCAGTTATTCCTACGCTGTTAAAAGCTAGGAAATCTACTTCTGGGGAGATCTACCATCGTATGTGGAAGACGTACATTGCGTGGTGGGATTCCCTTGGGGTTCCTCATTGCTCCTTTTTCCTTCAAGGGGCAGGGGGGGGTTTGAACAGAAGTTGGCATTGAGTACTATCAAGGGCCAGGTGTCGGCCTTGGCGGTCTTTCAACGACCCTTAGCTACTCACTCTTTGGGTACATTTCATCAGGGTCTTTGGCACTTGGTCCCTCCAGTGCAGTCTCCAATGTTGCCTTGGGACCTAAATTGAATACTTTCGGTTCTCTAGCAGTCTCCCTTTGAGAATCTTTGATGGATTCCCCTGCTTGCGTTTTTCTCTTTTTTTTTTTTTTTGTGGCAATCGCCTCACCTCTGCGGGCAGGGTGTTGGAACTGGCGGCATTGTCCTGTCCACCTTACCTGGTGATCCACAGAAATAAGGTGGTTCATTGCCTCTGTCCATCGTTCCTTCCTAAGGTGGTCTCTTATTTTCATTTGAATGCAAACGTGGTGTTTCCTTCCTTCTGTCCCAAAGGACTTCCTAAGGAATTTGCCTTGGATGTGGTTTGGGCAATTGGGGTGCATCTGGAAACTACGGAGTGTTTTAGGAAGTCAGACTCACTATTTGTGCTCACAGATGGGCCTCGGAAAGGGTTGTCTGCTTCCTCTGCGACCATTTCCAGATGGATCAGACAGACTGTAATTCGGAACAAAGAGAAAAAGAGGGGAATGGTGCGGTCTACTAAAAAGATGAGGTAGCTAATCCATTAAATGAAAATATGCAAAGAAATGTGTAGTAACTGATGGTAACACTATGTTGTGGGTAACTAGAGTGTCTCACATATGGCTGAGACAAATAAATAAGAGCAATAGGCTAAAAGTGACTAATACAATAATAGAATCAGTTAAGTGGCAATTAATAAATAAATGCACAATATGAAAAAAAAAGTACAAAAAAGTGCCACGTGCTGTAAAATAATAATGGTGCAAAACATATCAATGAATAAAAGGTGCAAATAATGGAAAAATTAATATACAACACCTTAAAGTGCTGAGTGACAAAAAATGCGTGGTAACAGGAGGAATAAATGAAATATCAATAAAGTGACAATGCGTACACATATCAGATAAAGTGACAAAGTGCAATCTGACGAAAGAAAATAAACGGAAAAATATAAAACCAATAAAGTGACGCTGTGCACACTGAAATATCAGGTAAAATTATGATGTCAGCTGATGAAAATGGCTGGCAAGAAAATAATTTAGCCAATAAATTGACACTGCACATATAAATATCAAATAAGGTGACAATGTGTCAGCTGACGGGAACAGATCATAAATAGTGTAAACATATAATATATCTTATGCGTCAATACCAGTGATGACCCTGTGGTGGGTAAAGTGGTGAGGTGCCCCTAAGGTAAGTAGCAAACTCCACAAGAGATACCCACCCCTCACAGGGCTATAGAGCGCGCGCGTGTGTGTGTGTGTGTGTGTGTGTGTATATATATATATATATATATATATATATATATATATATATATATATATATATATATATATATATATATATATATATATATATATATATATATATATATAATTAAAACGATCCCTCTGGTGAATCCTGGTTCCCTCAAAAGATCCTGGTGGGCCGGGAGATCCCTGTAGGTCGCCAGGGTACTTGGAGGGGGTTCCTATAAAAGGTTCCCAGGGATCCTGTAGGGGTTTGCACTTGGTGGGTAGAGTTCTACCTCCGGTGCTCCAGGGTATCAGCGGGACATGATTTTAGATGGAAGAGCCATGTGGAGTAAGGAGAGGGCACATAGTGTGCCCTCTCCTAAAGGTATCCTTTATTCCAAAATACAAGTAAAATGGGTACTCCCAATCTCAATCAAAATAGAGCAGTGTATTGAGTCTCTGGAACGCAATCAATGCGCTCCAACTGATAACCGGAAGTGATGTGACGGCCCCGTACGCGTTTTGTCAGCCAACGTCTTACCACACATTTTTTGTCACTCAGCACTTTAAGGTGTTGTATATTATTTTTTCCATTATTTGCACCTTTTATTTATTGAAATATTTTGCACCATTATTATTTTACAGAACGTGGCACTTTTTTGTACTTTTTTTTTTTTTTTTTTCTCATTGTGCATTTATTTATTGTCACTTACCTGATTCTATTATTGTATTAGTCACTTTTAGCCTATTGCTCTAATTTATTTGTCTCAGCCACTTGTGAGACACTCTAGTTACCCACGACATATCGTGTTACCATCAGTTACTACACATTTCTTTGCTACACATTTCTTTGCATATTTTCATTCATTGGATTAGCTACCTCATATTTTTAGTAAACAGCGCCATTCCCCTCTTTTTCTCTTTGTTCATTCTCATATAGCCCCTTGGTTATAGTTGAGGGAGGCTCCAGCCTACTATTTCACCCTTTCCTTAGCGCGGTGTATATCCTTTTCAGACGGTAATTCGGGCCTATTCCATCAAATGTCAAGTTCCTCCTTTCCCTGTCAAGGTACACTATTCGGGCGCTCAGTGCCTCCTGGGTTTTCAAGCGTCAGTGATGCAGGTTTGCAAGGTGGCCACCTGGTCGTCGGTGCATACTTTTACTAAGTTCTGTAAAGTGGGTGTGTTGTCATCTGCGAATGCTTTTGGCTGCAAGTTTTTGCAGGCTGTTTAAGAGGACCTGATCCTCTTTGAGGGTGCATGGTTTTTTCAGTCGGGCTCCAGTTGTTTGGTTGCGCTCCTGTTGCCTGGTTGGCTAATGTTTAGCCTTGGGAATTTTTTTTGTTCCCATCCCTCATGTTTAACACTGCTTTGGGACGTCCCAATGGTTATGAATATCAGTCTTTATTTTCCAGTTTGATTCAACTGGTTTGGCTCTGTCCTGTGTTGGTGGTAACCCTGCGTTGTCAAACCATATTGGGATATGTAGAATCCTCTGAGGATCCCTGCACCACAGGGAAAGGCTTTCCTTTTTTGAGCAGCTGGAGCAAATCGAGCCTTGTGCTGTAGTTGTCATGGCTCTCTGGCTATGCGCATGTGATGCTTGGGATTTTCAAAGAATCATCTTCTTGGGAATGCTCTTTACAATATCATTAGCAATGCCTCAGGGCTGGAGTGTGCAAAAGCTTTAATGCAGAAGGTATGTGAAAGGGGTAGTGGAATCCCACCCTTATCATAATCGTACAGTACAGACAGTCTTTATGGACCCTGGTTTTTAGGCTCATCCCTTCAGGTGATTGGACACTGGCTAGCTTTTGAGAATATGCTCACTGGACACCTCCCCTGTAACCTTTAATCTTTAGAGGTAGAGGACTGCTTCCTCGCCTGAAAAATTTTGATTTATTGATGAATCCAAAAACCCATAATAGACAGAATTGTCAGACGGGAGACAAGGCATAGTTGACTCGTTTCATGAAATCAAATTTGCTTAATCATAACCAGTTACTACCTGTTTCTACCCCCCCATACACTGACCACAGTGTATAATGGCTGCTGAGCCCCGACACCGTGGTCAGTGTATGTGTCTGTCATCTGCAGACCTGCTCTGTTTCCCTCTGGCCCCCCCTTGTCTGTCAGCTCTCACTGGCACCACTCCCAGCTGCTAAAAAACTTATATTTACCTCACCCCCCCCCCCCCCCCCTTTCAGAATACAATCTGTATCCTTGTGCTTTAAAAAAAAAAAAAAAGTCGATTTCTACCTGTTTTCACAGCGGTGCTCACGTGACTCCCGTCTCTCTCTCTCCTCCTTTCCTCCCCAGCTGACGTCAGAAGGTTTTGTCTCCGCCCCCTTGGAGATGTCAAACAGGGAGAGAAGAGAGTCAGGAGTCGAGCACCAATGGGCGCTGTGAAAACATCTAGAAATCTGTTTTTTTTTTTTTTTTTGTTTTTAAGCACAAGGCACTAGGAAACAGTTGGTAATCTAACAGAAGGGATTAGGTAAACCTAGCATATTGGCTTTACACACTAGTTAGTTGATTATTTGTCATTCTTTTATCTTCACATTCTTCAATTCCTCTACGTAAACTTCAGGACTCCACGATTTGGGGATGGACTTAAATGTTTTGGGCAAGTAAGACAGGGTAACTGTATGTTTCTGACCGAGGCTATGTTTGACTTGTATTTCTTCAAACAACTGAATGACCCAAGCGCTCACTCCAGTGGGAATAGGCTTGCCGCACGCTCTCCTCAGATGGGGAACTCCAAAGACTACAAATATGGAAAAGAAAGGAGGTGCAAGCACCTAGTGCATTACCCTGGGACACCTTTAAAATGTTTAATAAAATGCCAAAAACATACTCAAACATGAAGAGCAAAAATCGCATAGAATGAGTCCGCCACTATGCGGAAAAGGACATGTCCCTATAACACGTTTCGCGAGGCACGCTCCCTTCCTCAGAGCTGGTCCATCCTTCACCAGGCCCAATTATATACTAAATGTGCTTGCACAAATCCCTCCCCCCTCCTCGGTGTACGCTGGGTGGGGCCAAATGGTATCCATGCCAGCCAACAACATAGACTAAGTTTAGTAACCATCACTATCCATCCATGCAGTGACATGCTGTCCCCTTTAAAGGTTATTATCACTGGAACCTATTGCATGATCTCTTACCAGGTGATGTATTCAGATCCCTGGTGGTTGCATGTGTGTGTTGGACTGCTTTTGGATATCCTGACTGTTTCTGAATTTCTGTGTCCCTCAATGAACAATGGAGAGCATAAGAGTTTTGTATTTCAATCTTTTTTTCCTAGAGTCATTGAGGGACACAGGTCCCAACCCTATGTAATTTTTTTATCACCCTGTCTTATAACACTTTGGCATGATGGGCAAAGCTGACAGTGGCTGGCTTAAATTTTTTTCCTTAAAGCGGAGTTCCACCCAAAAGTGGAAATTCCGCTTTAGGTGGTCCTACCCCCCTGACATGCCACATTTGGCATGTCGTTTTTTTGGGGGGTGAGCGGGTACCTAGTTTTGACAAATACCCGCTCCCACTTCCGCTCGGAGCGCCGCGGCGCCCTGAGCGGAAGTTCCCCTCTCCCCCTCCCTCCCTGCAATCTTCTGGGACATGTCAGAGGTCCCAGAAGATTGCCGGCCAATCACGGCGCGCAGCGCGACTCGCGCATGCGCAGTGGGTACCCGGCTGTGAAGCCGCAAACTGTCACAGCCAGGTGCCCACAGCAGTGATGCCGGCGCCGAGGGAGAGGATCGAGGCTTCGGGCGGCCGCATCGCTGGACCGTTGGACAGGTGAGTCAAATGGCTGGAACTCCGCTTTAAGCCAGTGTCCCAACCTACTGTAGGTGGCAGTATAACCAGACTATATTTCTGAATCTCTGTATCCCTCAAATATAATGGGTAAGTACAAAAAAAATCTTGTGTTTCACTTTTCTGATTCTGGAGTATTTCTTTAACATTCTGCAACTCAGACAATTTATTTTTTATTGGATATCATGTACTCGTTTCCAGACAAGCCTGATTCTTCCATAGAATCTTTTCCTACCGCTTTTTCTGTCCCTTGTGGACTCATAAAGCTTATTCAAGGATTTTGGCTGTTGGATCACAATGATTACCAGGTAGAGCATGGTTTGTTTTCGTTTTTATTTACTTTAAAAAAGCCTTGGTTCCTGATAAATTTTATATTTGTACCATTTATTTTTGTCTTTAGTGATGTTCATACCTGGCATGCCAAATTCTGCAGTTGATTGACTATGTTGTAGGCTCGCAGTAGTAATATAATATTCCATGTACATGGATGTGCTCAGAGATGTTAATGCATATACATGTATTAAAAGTGCATACATGAACTTTTTTAACTGGGTGATTTATTTTGCTAAAGAATTAAGTATCAAACACTTGCAGTGTTTTAAACAGTTCAATTTTTCTATCTGAATTGTACATTACAGGACACAGGCTGTATATTCATAGCCCCTGGGTTATAGGCTGCTACGTTCAGGTGATTGGAAGCTGGCAAAAGCTTTGCTAGGCACAGCCCAAAGGCGTACTACTAAAACCCCACCTCACTTAGTGAGTCCTCAGTTTTTTTTTTTCTTTTCTAGTGTCCTTAAGTGATGGACCTCTTTATGGAAAAGTTTTCTGTGCTTAACCAGTTCTGTTTTTCCCTTTTTTAATTTTGGATTCTTCAGTCAACTCTTTACTGCCTTCTACTATAAAGATAGAAGCAGTGTAACCTCTGTATTACCTTGGAAGCTGTACCTGGACCCCACACTGGGGCAGCATCTTGTTGCTTTGGGCACTTACCTGGGCACGGAGTGCAGCAAGTGTAGTTAGCAGTAGGGTGCTAAACAGGTCCAGGGGCCTAGTCCATTGCTTTGCCAACCGTGAGGAGTGAAGCCTTGACCTATACACTGCCTGGCCAAAAAAAAAAGTTGCCACATGGAATTAAGCAACTAAACTAGGCATGCAGTAACTATCCTATTGGATAGTTACTGCATGTGCCCAAAGAATGAGGTCAGCTGACTACCTGAATTTACTGAATGACCAGGTTATTTTATCAATGTTTTTTTCTTTCGTCCACCGACGGACGCAGCTGCTGATTTAAATCAGACAGATGGGTAATAAGCCCCTCCCACTAGGAGTGACCAGGTAGAGCCAAAGGCTTTGACACGCCCAGGGGGCTGGGTCCCTGGGTTATTACCCCTGGCCTCACCATTGCATCTTCAGTTTTAGCTGCCTCGTCTTAGAAGTGGCCAAACAGCTCCCTGCTTGGACCTTTTTGTCCTAGCTCTGTTTTTAAACGTCTTTAAAGGGAACCTTTTTTATTTATTTTTTGTTGCTGCTGACTCCAGTTCCTGTGGAATGCCGGCTGGGTTTCGGACTGGCTACGGTCTCCCAGTTTGTGCCAGCGAGCAGTTGCAGACCGTAGCTCCGCGCTGGGTCTCCATAGTGACTATAGTCCCACGGACGGGGACTGGCCTGCGGGTGAAATACCCCGTCGGGATCACACACCTGGCATGCCAGCGTGCCCCTTGGCCGACCACGCCCTCAATGCGGTGCAGAGGCAGTCTGTCAGGATGGACAACCAACCCTCAGCAGCGTGGTCCGGTAAGTACAGTCCCCCATCTGGTTAGCGGGCCTGGGGCGGACGTGGGCTCCTCCATAGGTGAGTAGGACCCTGGGGTACCCATACCTCCTACCACCCTTCTCTATTATGAGGGATCACCTGGGACCTTCCCCTCCTACCCTAGGCTCCGGACCCCCGGGACACTTTCAGCGGGGGGTCCCCTATGTAAGTTGCCTCAGGTGCTACACCGGGTAGTGGACGGTGGGGGGCAGGCCTCGAAGGGGGGTACATGGTTGCGCCTCATACCGCTAACTGGGGGGAGGGTTTCATCCGCCGGGGTGACCCCCGCCAAGGCCCCCAGGCCTGTTACTAGGGTAGGCCTCACGAGGCCCGAGGTCACATGCTCATCGGCGCGAAGCCGCCATTTTGCCGTGGCCTGCAGCCTGCCTGGGTATCACTGTAATGCCGGTAGCCATTTTGCTGGAGCCGGAGATAAAACAGCACAGGAGCTTCTGGCTTTTGTGGGCGGGGACATTTTCTTCTACCTTCTGTTCTCCATGCTGTTGATGGACCTTGCTGTGTTCTCCATGTGGTAACTACTCTAGAGGAGTTTAATTACCCTGGCCTTCACCTTTTCATCTTCAGAGAGGTTTCAGGCCTTTAGGGGGCTTAGGATTATCCCCCGGAGTAGCGTTGCATGCATCGCGATCGCCTCCTAAAAACGCAGTGCACGCCGGTAGGACTTGCTGGGACCTGTTGTGCATTTGTAACCTCACTTAGCCTCAGGGGCATTAATATTTTGCGATTGGTCGCAGATTGCTCCCTCTTAGGCCATTGCTCCTGTTTTCAGGAGAAGCTTCTGTTTAACCCCTTGCGGTGCGGGTTCTGGTGTTTCCCCATTTCCCTGTCTGCTCTTTACATTCTTACTGTGCAATCCTACTGTTTGGCCATATGTCTAACATGGATTCCCCAAGTTTGTCTGCGACCCCCGATGTATCGTTGGGGCCCGCTTCGAATGCTCATGATGTGACTTTGTTGTCTGCGATGCAAGAAATGTCCAGAAAAATGGACACAAGTTATTTGCGGCAGCATTTACTAATAAACGCCCTCGCCTGTCTCATCTCAGGCCTCAGATTCTGAGGCCAATATGGTCGCTGGTGACGCAGACCCCCCTTTTGGAGGATGCTTCCCCGCATTCAGACTTTTCTAACGCGGAAGAGGATGTTTCCACACCCACCTTGGCACAGGAAAAGGCGCTGGTAGATGCTTTGATGTCAGTGAGGGACACCCTAAAAATCACGGATGCGATTTTGAACTTGCAAGGAGTCTCGGTTTCCATTGGATCCCTCAGGGCAAAGAAATCTGCCAAGGTTTTCCCTTGTCCTGAAGTCTTGTCCACCTTAGTGGAGGAACAATGGCGGCAACCTAATCGCACGCTTGCAATTCCCAAACGTTTGGCTAGACTACCCGTTTTAGGAAGAGATCTTATGCAAATTGGCGGTCCCCCCCCTCAGGTGGATCCCCATATATGCAGTATTCACAAGGCCATGGTTTTACCGGTGGCAGAATCCTCATCTCTCCCTGATCCAGTTGACAGACATATTGAGGTATAATCCCGACACCTGTATACGGTAGTGGGATCTATTCTCAGGCCTGCCCTGTCTACCATTCTAGTCTCTCAGACTATGTTTGAATGAGTAAAGGCTCTGAGAGAGGCATTGACTGTAACCCCGTTACCGTCATCTGCCCTGGAACTCGCTGACCAATTTCGCAGACTCTGCCATTTGTATACGGCGCTAACCTGAATGTTCTTCCGCTCATGGCCAGAGCGTCAGTGGTAAGTGTGCTCCTCAAACGTGCGATCTGGCTAAAGTCCTGTTTGGCCGAAAATAAACTTTTGGCAGATCTTCCCTTTCAGGGTGATCGCCTTTTTGGTTCCTCCTTGGATGACTTTATCAAGACGGTCACTAGGGGAAAGAGCACACTCCTTCCTCACTCAACTAAGGGTTAAGTCTCCCTCGCGCAAGCGAGGTCCTTCCTTTACAGCCCAGAAGCGTCTGTTTCGTGCGACTGTGTTGCAGAAAACCAAACGGGCTTTGGGTGGAAAAGGTCCCGGGAAACGGTGGGCTGGTAAGCTGAAATCCTCTGCTCCCAGCACCTCCAAGCAGACCCCTTCTGCCTGAAGGGGCGCCCCCACCCACTTCAGGGGTGGGGGGGGGGGGGCATCTCAGTTTCTTCCCGGATCCTTGGACCTCACTGTTGCACGACAGTTGGGTCCAAGGGCTAATTCACTCTTGGGTACAAGATAGCTGTCCGCCAGACAGATTTTTTTCCCTCCAATCTTCAGCTGTCCCCAGACAGCCTTGCGGGGCTGCAGGAAGCGATTCGGGATATGCTGTCACAAGGCGTGATTGTACCAGTTCCTCATCAGGAACGCTTTTGAGAGTTCTTTTCTAACCTGTTTACCGTTCCACAGAAGGAGGGCAAATTGCGTCCCATCTTGGACCTCAAATCTCTTAACCGCTTTGTGGGCGCACAGAAATTTCGCATGGGAGTCACTGTGGTCAGTGGTGGGCTCCCAATCAGGATTTGTAAGCACATCAGGAAGGACACTATAGGCTTTACGGGCATGTCTTCGAATTATTGGTGGCTGAGGGACACTACTTGTACTTGAACTGCATTTATGGGACTCGCCATGTCACCAAGTGTTACTGCAGTCCATGTTTGACTATGACCAGGATGTACTAGGCCGCTGGTGCTTGTCAGTTCACCAGAAGGTTGAGCGGCACCAGTACGGACACTGCTGCAAATGAGAACCCTGCGATTGTTGTACTTCTGCAATAGAACGGGGTCGGGTACGCCTGACCTTAGCAGTGACCACTATTCTGTCAGAGCCATCTGTCAGGGTGCTGCTGCCGTCTACAGGTTTGAATACTGAGCCCAATTCTAACAGGCTTTCCCATCGCTCTCATCGGTCATACTCAGCATCACTAGTATACCTCTGTTTGGACATTTTGGCCATTCAATTTATAGGTACCTAGACTCACAGGTTAAAAAAAAGTACCTAGTTGTCAAGGACTGTTTGAACCGCTACCAAAAAATGTAACTGCTAGTGCTAGCAGAGATCAGGCCTGACTCGAACGCTGCAGTTTAGTTTGATGTGTATCGGAAGTGACAGTAATCTGCTGATACTGCACTTGGGGGATGGGCGGAGGGGCTAAATGCAGGTGTAGGCATGTGTCTGGGCTGATCCTCCGAACGCTGCTTTTTTAGGAACACTATAGTAAACTATTGGACAGTAGTATTGTTCTAATCAGATCAAAGATATTGATCTGTTCAGACACGGTATACTAGTAATGGAGATGTTTAGTGTGTGTGTGTCACTGACAATCAAAGGGTTTAAATTTATTACTAAATATGCAAGCGGGCAATCTGACACTATCCTGTATTGGCGCTAACTGATGTCACCTGTGACACTAATACAGTGATCAGAAAAAAGATCTGTACACTATAATAGTGACACTGTGACAGGACAATAAAGGGGTTAACTGGGGGTGATCAGGGGGTTAAATCTTATTAGGTTTAAGGTACCCGCCATATGGGGGGTGATCAGGGGTTTAAATGTGCCTGTGTACTGTGGTCAGTGTAGTGCTTGTGTGTACAGTACTCTCTTGATCTCTTCTCTCACTTTAGAACCGAAAAGGGCTCCAGGAGAGAAGCTTGCATAATTTTCTGTGCCTTTGTTTACATTAGACAGGCACAGGGCATTCTGCAATTGGTTAGAACCAATAACCAGGTCCAGGCCAAAAACCATTGGCTTGAACCTGATTGGTTCTGAACTGAATCCACACATTAAGGGGTGGACGGGCGCGCGCCCCCTACCCCTGCTCGCGACCGATGTACAGTTACAAGACAATGAATATAATCCTGCGCAAAGTGTGCAAATTGATAAGTAAATGGAAATATAAATGGTGGTTCTGCTGCCCACCCCATTACTTGCCTGAAAAGAGAAGTATGAATATTTTGGGAATAACTAATGGGATTTGGCACTGCTAGATACCATATGCATGGAAAAATATAGTCACTAGATATGTGTATGTTAATTGATTCTGATGTCTAATGGCATATCTTCTTCACATCTTACTATGTCCATATAGAGATAGATAGATAGATAGATAGATAGATAGATAGATAGATAGATAGATAGATAGATAGATAGATAGATAGATAGATAGATAGATAGATAGATAGATATATAGATAGATAGATAGATATATATATATATATATATATATATATATATATATATATATATATATATATATATATATATATATATATATATATATATATATATATTATATATATATATATATATGAGAGAGAGATCCTCCGCTTCTGAGGGGGAGGAGGAATCTTCCCCCTCTGTAGCGTGGGAACGCGCTACAAATGGATGCTCTCATTAGCGCCATTAACCACCTCAATACTGGGCACTTAAACCCCCTTCCTTCCCAGACCAATTTTCAGCTTTCGGTGCTCTCTCACTTTGAATCACAATTACTCAGTCATGCTACACTGTACCCAAATTAAATTTTTATAATTTCGTTCACACAAATAGAGCTTTCTTTTGGTGGTATTTATTCACCGCTGGATTTTTTTTTTGTGATATAAGTGAAAATATAGCGAGGGGAATATATATATATATATATATATATCCCCCCCATGAATAGATTATATTCGTGAATGTTTTTTGGCTTCTGGATGGGACCTCGTCTTGTCAGAAGTTCCACCAGGGTGTCGCCGTGTATTGTGGGAAGGATGTAGACGTTCCTTTTATCTCTCCACTTCAGAGCTAGTACCTCTTCATTACGCATACTGGCCTTTTCCCCCAGATTTAATTTTTGGGTGACTAATCTCTGTGGAAAGCCCTTGTAGTTGGACCGTGCTGTCCCGCAGGCCACAGTCTTTTTTTCCGGTATAGATGGCGGAAAAGTGGGAGACTTGTGTAGAAATTGTCTACATATAGGTGGTAACCCTTCCCAAACAGTGGTTCTCTCAGCTGCCAGATGATTTTGCCACTCGTCCCCATATAGGTAGGGCACCCAGGGGGGTTTAGCTGACTGTCCTTTCCCTCATAAATTTGGAAATCATAGATGTAGCCCGTGGCCCTGTCGCATACCTTGTAAAATTTTACCCCATATTTGGCCCGTTTACTTGGGAGGTATTGTTTTATTCCAAGCCTTCCGGTGAAGTGGACTAGGGATTCAGCCACACAAATATTTATCAGGAGTAAACATTTGCTTGAAGCGGGAGCAAAAAAAATTGATTAGGGGCAGAATTTTGAATAATTTATCGTAATTTGGATGATTTCGGGGGAGGCACTGGGCATTGTTGAAATGTAAAAATCTCATTATTTCGTAACGGGTTCTGGGCATCAAAGAGGAGTACACTGGCATATGATGGCAAGGTAGGGTAGACCAGTAGGAATGGAGTTCATTTTTTTTTTTTTTTTTTGTCAGGCCCATGTTGAGGGTCAGTCCAAGGAAAAGTTTAAATTCTTCCACGGTGAGGGGTTTCCAAACAAAAGGGCGGCCATAGGATGAATCAGGATTGCTGGCAATATGTTGGCTGGCGTATAGATTACACTGCTCCACGATATAGTTCAGCAGATCATCCGTGAAAAACAAATGAAAATGATTATCCGATTGGATTTGAGGGCCTGGCTGTGCTGTAAAAGGGGGAATTACAAGTTCTGCTGAAGTATCGGGCAGCCATGTAGGATATAATAGAACATCCGGAAGGCTAGTATGGGCCCTGCCTCGTGGGTGGGACGCCCTGTTACCAGCAGCTGGCCTGTCATGTAGGAATGATGCCCTGCTTGCCACTGCACAAGGACTTGCAGAACTGCTGGTGGATTCCTGCGTATAATCGTGGGCGTGGAGTGCTGCGCTGCTGGTGGATGCCTCAGGAGTTGTTGCGCTGCTGGTGGATGCCTCAGGAGTTGTTGAGCTGCTGGTGCATGCCTCAGGAGTTGTTGCGCTGCTGGTGGATGCCTCAGGAGTTGTTGCGCTGCTGGTGGATGCCTCAGGAGTTGTTGCGCTGCTGGTGGATGCCTCAGGATGTGTTGCCCTGCTGGTGGATGCCTCAGGATGTGTTGCCCTGTTGGTGGAAGCCTGCGCCTGCTCAAACCTCGTTAGGATTCTGTCATCCTCGGTTTCCATTTCAGAGCCACTGCTTTCTACTGGCTCATACTCGCTATCTGAGTCTGAAGGAGAGAGTTCCCCGCTACTCTCATCCGACATACTCTGGAGAATATGGAGAGCCTCCTCGCAGCTATAACATTTTTTAGCCATGTGGACAGATGTGCACAGATGATTTCTGGGACAGATGTGTGACAGACGTTGAACTGAGATGCGGCAGATGTTCACTGGGACAGGTGTGTCAGATCACGAACAGGTGTGTCAGATCACGGACAGGTTCAAACTCACTGATCCCCTGGCTGCAGCACAGATTCTCTCTTCTTCTCTTCACTGACAGGATCTATGTGAGGAGAAGAAGAGATCAAAGCCGTTACAACGGCTGTATTTACATTACATGACGGCTGGGATTGGACACAGCCGTCATGTAATCGGGAGGGCCAATCACAGGGCCCTCCTGCCGCAACTTGTTGCTATGTGTCCGAGGGACAGAGGCACATCGAGATCGCGCCGCTGCGCGTGCCCGCGGAGGCGCGATCTCTCTCTCCTTCTGAAGGACGTTCCGGAACGTCCGATCAGAAGGACGAGACTCCCACCCGGTGTCGTGTCGAGGAATGCCCTCCGTCGGATAATGCCCGGGTCGGACTGCGCATGCTCCGTAAGTGACGTCACCCTGTCAGAACAGCTGATCGGCTGGGGTTGGCGCATGCGCAGTCCGTCGGGGGCACAATCCGACGAGAGACAGAGCGGGGAAGAATCTAATGTCAGATTCTGACTCGCTCTGTAGCGCGTGCGCAGTCCGTTGGGGGCATTTCTCGACGAGAGACAGAGCGGGGAAGAATCTAATGTCAGATTCTAACTCGCTCTGTACGATGATTACACATATGAACATTCTAACTCGCTATATGTAACTAATACACATATGAACATTCTAACTCGCTATATGTAACTAATATATATATATATATATATATATATATATATATATATATATATATATATATATATATATATATATATATATATATAGTTGTATATATATTATATATATGTATATAGTGTATATATATATATATATATATATATATATATATATATATATATATAGTGTATGTGTATATATATATATATATATATATATATATAGTGTATATATATAGTATATATATATATATAGTGTATATATATAGTGTATATATATATATATACTATATATAGTATATTATATTATATATATATTATAGTAGTATAGTATATTATATAGTATATTATAGTATATATATATATATATATATATATATATATATATATATATATATACACTATACTATATATATACTATACATATACTATATATAGTATATTATATTATATATATTATAGTAGTATAGTATACTATAGTATATTATATAGTATATTGTAGTATATATATATAGTATATTTATATATATATATATATATATATATATATATATATATATATATTATATATATATATATATATATATATATATATATATATATATATATATATATATATATATATATATAGTATATATATACTATATATAGAATGTGTATATATATATATATATATATATATATATATATATATATATATATATATATATATATATATATATATATATATATATATATATATATATATATACTATATATATATATATATATATATATATATATATATAGTTACTATATATATATAGCTATATATAACTCATTAAAGGGGCACCCTGAAATACTATGATCAGTACTCATATAGTATATTATAGTATATATATAGTATAGTATATTTATATATATATAGTATATATATATATATATATATATATATATATATATATATATATATATATATATACTATATATAGTATGTATATATATATATATATATATATATATATATATAGTTACTATATATATATATATATATATATATATATATATATATATATATATAGCTATATATAACTCATATGGCACACATTAAAGGGGCACTCTGAAATACTACGATCAGTACTCATATGGGACACATTAAAGGGGCACTCTGAAATACTAAAGGGGCACGCGACTGCAATAATAAAAGGGCACTCTGGAATACTAAAGGGGCACCCTGAAATACTACGATCAGTACTCATATGGGACACATTAAAGGGGGCACTCTGAAATACTACGATCAGTACTCATATGGGACACATTAAAGGGGCACTCTGAAATACTAAAGGGGCACGCCGACTGCAATAATAAAAGGGCACTCTGGAATACTAAAGGGGCACGCCGACTGCAATAATAAAGGGGCACTCTGACCGTGGGTCATAAAGGAGCTATGTGACTGGGACACATAACGGGGCACTCTGATAGGGACACTGATGTAAAGGAGGACTCTAACGGGAACACTGGATGTAAAGGGGGACTCTGACGGGGACACTGATGTAAAGGGGAACTCTGACGGGGACACTGATGTAAAGGGGGACTCTGACTGGGACACTGATGTAAAGGGGGACTCTGATAGGGAAGCACTAGATGTAAAGGAGCACTCTAATGGGGACACGGATGTAAAGGAGGACTCTGACAGGGACACACTGGATGTAAAGGAGGACTCTGACAGGGACACACTGGATGTAAAGGAGGACTCTGACAGAGGCACCGACACAGGCCAAATTACGGCGGGGGGACATGAACTGCATGACGGCGGGGACACAGGGTGGATGACGGCAGGGACAGGGGCTGAATGACGGCGGGGAAAGAGGCTGAATGACAGGGGGATACAGGCTGCATGATGAGGGACACACTGATGAGGCACAAATGAGGAGGCACTCATTGGCATGATTTAGACACAGATGGGCATGAGACACAGGTGGGCATAAATAGGGCAGAGATGGGCATGGATGAGGCAGAGATGGGCATGGATGAGGTAGGGGCGGTGCCCATCGGTGTGTACAGCGTGCGAAGAGAGAGCTAAACCAGACATGCAGCGTTCTGTTGACAAATGATCGCTCTGTCATTGGATGGAGCGATCACATGGTAAATGGCCCCTGTCGTTGGCCCTTTAACACAATCCGTGGGAAGCGCGATTCGGATGTCTCTGTACGCCCTCTCCCAGAATAGGCCGACCACGCTGTAGCCATCATTGGGCTATGCCCTGGTCGACAAGTACTTAATCCCCATAGTCTTAGCTATCCGATATTACCCGTAAAGCGGGGCTTTGCATTACTTATGTTCTGCAATATTTGGCCAAACTCGATCACAATGCCAGTCTCTGTGAAAATTAGGCATTGCCCCCAAAAAATGTGTGTGGCTACTGGAGGTCCTCTAGTATAAGTTTGCCAAGTATGGTGCCCTGAACCCCCGTGGTTTGGGCTCTACATTTATAGAAGCTTGGCCTGCTATGTTAATCTATGGCAGAGTCTTAGTCTGGAAATTTGAGGGGCTACAGCTAGGACCCCAAATGAGTCCGGGGGCCATATTTGGCACAGAGGTAGGGGGGTCCTTCCTTTACCACCCCAAACATTTTGGGGTTAGTTAGCTCAAAATTTCCTGATCAACTTTTTCTAGGGCCCCTTGAGAGTATGTGGCCCCCGGGCCATACGGCACAGCAGGGAGTGCTGGATACCATTGGACTATTCTGCGGTGGTCAGCTAAAGTCTACCCCAATGCAGGTCCCTGTGAAAATAAAGCATTGGCCCCAAACAAATGTATGTGCCAAATTTGGTGCCCCTGAGCACCGTGGTTTGGCTACCACAGGGCCCTACATTTAAGCTAGCCTGGCCCATTATGTTAATCTATGGTTCAGCCGCGATCAGGAATTTGAGGGGCCACAGATCGGGCCCCAAATTAGTCCAGAGGCCCAGAGGTAGGGAAGGTCTTCCTTTAACACCTCTACATTTTTGAGGTCGCTAGCCTGAAGTTTTATGGTCAGCTTTTTAGGGGGCCCCTTGGGAGTGTGTGGCCCTCGGGCACTAATGCGGAGTGGGGATTGGTGAGTACTGCAGGAATCTCTGGACTCTTAGCTATTTAACAATATTTGCAGAGCCTGGCTCTGCAGTTCCTATGTCCTGCGGTGGTTGGGCAAATTCCACCCCCATGAAGGTCCTCATGAAAATTAAGCATTGGCCCCAAAAAAATTTTGTGGCCCCTGGGGGTCCTCTAGTAACCCTATACCAAGTTTGGTGCCCCTGGGCAACATCGTTCCGCTACCGTGGGGCCCTAGATTTAGGCTAGTTTGGCCTAGCCTATGGTAATATATGGCGCAGTAGGGAATTTTGGAGGGGCCACAACGTGGGCCCCAAACATGTTCAGGGAACCTGGACTCTTTCAGGGCCTGGGCTGTGGCCCCCTCAAATTCCCACCCCCATCAGAGTCATGGATTAACATAGCGGGCCAATGTACCATAAATTTAGTGCCCTGTGGTACCCAAATCACGGGGAGATATGGTCACCAAACTTGGTACAGGGATACTAGCTGACCCCCAGGGTCACACACAAATTTTTTTGTGGACGATGCCTAATTTTCACGAGGACTGGCATGGGCGTCAAATTTGCACAAATACTGTAGAACATAGGTACCAGTGAGCCCTGCTCCGCAGGTAACATTGGATAGCTAAGAATATTGGGATTAATATGGTTTCCAGCAGTCCCTTCTCCACGGTACTGCCCCAGGGCCACACACTCCCAAAAGGCCCCTGAAAAAGTTGACCAGAAAATTTCAGGCTAGCTACTCCAACATTTTCAGAGTGGTAAAGGAAGATCTCCCCTACCACTGTGCCAAATATGGTCCCCTGGACTTGTTTGGTGCCCGAGCTGGGGCCCTGCAACTGTGCCCACTCGAAGATTGCCATACTGCACCAAGCTGACCTAAATTATGGGCCTAGTGGTACCTGAACCCTGGTGGCTAGGGGCCTCAAACGTGGCAGGGGCCACATGCTTTTTTCAGGACCTTAATTGTTACAGGGACCTGCATAGGGGTCGATTTGGCTAACCACTATGGAATACAGGAACTGCAGAGCAGCGCTATACAGATACTGCTGAATAGCTAAGAGTCCAGCTAAGAGTCCAGGGATTCCTGCAATATCCAGCACTCCCCGCTGCATGGTACGGGCCGAGGGCCGCAAACTCTCAAGTGGCCCTGGAAATAGTTGACCAGTACATTTTGGGCTAGCGACTCCAAAATGCTTGGTAAAGGGAGCCCTCCCCTACCTCCGTGCAAAATATGGCCCCCCAGACTAATTTGGGGCCCGAGCTATTTCCAGGGCCACTTGAGAGTTTGCGGCCCTCGGCCCGTACCATGCAGCGGGGAGTGCTGGATATTGCAGGAATCCCTGGACTCTTAGCTGGACTCTTAGCTATTCAGCAGTATCTGTATAGCGCTGCTCTGCAGTTCCTGTATTCCATAGTGGTTAGCCAAATCGACCCCTATGCA
Organism: Pelophylax lessonae; assembly: GCF_965119305.1. Lineage (NCBI taxonomy): Eukaryota > Metazoa > Chordata > Amphibia > Anura > Ranidae > Pelophylax > Pelophylax lessonae. The sequence goes on from NC_138770.1 coordinate 531,557,584, forward strand.
GGTCCCTGTAACAATTAAGGTCCTGAAAAAAGCATGTGGCCCCTGCCACGTTTGAGGCCCCTAGCCACCAGGGTTCAGGTACCACTAGGCCCATAATTTAGGTCAGCTTGGTGCAGTATGGCAATCTTCGAGTGGGCACAGTTGCAGGGCCCCAGCTCGGGCACCAAACAAGTCCAGGGGACCATATTTGGCACAGTGGTAGGGGAGATCTTCCTTTACCACTCTGAAAATGTTGGAGTAGCTAGCCTGAAATTTTCTGGTCAACTTTTTCAGGGGCCTTTTGGGAGTGTGTGGCCCTGGGGCAGTACCGTGGAGAAGGGACTGCTGGAAACCATATTAATCCCAATATTCTTAGCTATCCAATGTTACCTGCGGAGCAGGGCTCACTGGTACCTATGTTCTACAGTATTTGTGCAAATTTGACGCCCATGCCAGTCCTCGTGAAAATTAGGCATCGTCCACAAAAAAATTTGTGTGTGACCCTGGGGGTCAGCTAGTATCCCTGTACCAAGTTTGGTGACCATATCTCCCCGTGATTTGGGTACCACAGGGCACTAAATTTATGGTACATTGGCCCGCTATGTTAATCCATGACTCTGATGGGGGTGGGAATTTGAGGGGGCCACAGCCCAGGCCCTGAAAGAGTCCAGGTTCCCTGAACATGTTTGGGGCCCACGTTGTGGCCCCTCCAAAATTCCCTACTGCGCCATATATTACCATAGGCTAGGCCAAACTAGCCTAAATCTAGGGCCCCACGGTAGCGGAACGATGTTGCCCAGGGGCACCAAACTTGGTATAGGGTTACTAGAGGACCCCCAGGGGCCACAAAATTTTTTTGGGGCCAATGCTTAATTTTCATGAGGACCTTCATGGGGGTGGAATTTGCCCAACCACCGCAGGACATAGGAACTGCAGAGCCAGGCTCTGCAAATATTGTTAAATAGCTAAGAGTCCAGAGATTCCTGCAGTACTCACCAATCCCCACTCCGCATTAGTGCCCGAGGGCCACACACTCCCAAGGGGCCCCCTAAAAAGCTGACCATAAAACTTCAGGCTAGCGACCTCAAAAATGTAGAGGTGTTAAAGGAAGACCTTCCCTACCTCTGGGCCTCTGGACTAATTTGGGGCCCGATCTGTGGCCCCTCAAATTCCTGATCGCGGCTGAACCATAGATTAACATAATGGGCCAGGCTAGCTTAAATGTAGGGCCCTGTGGTAGCCAAACCACGGTGCTCAGGGGCACCAAATTTGGCACATACATTTGTTTGGGGCCAATGCTTTATTTTCACAGGGACCTGCATTGGGGTAGACTTTAGCTGACCACCGCAGAATAGTCCAATGGTATCCAGCACTCCCTGCTGTGCCGTATGGCCCGGGGGCCACATACTCTCAAGGGGCCCTAGAAAAAGTTGATCAGGAAATTTTGAGCTAACTAACCCCAAAATGTTTGGGGTGGTAAAGGAAGGACCCCCCTACCTCTGTGCCAAATATGGCCCCCGGACTCATTTGGGGTCCTAGCTGTAGCCCCTCAAATTTCCAGACTAAGACTCTGCCATAGATTAACATAGCAGGCCAAGCTTCTATAAATGTAGAGCCCAAACCACGGGGGTTCAGGGCACCATACTTGGCAAACTTATACTAGAGGACCTCCAGTAGCCACACACATTTTTTGGGGGCAATGCCTAATTTTCACAGAGACTGGCATTGTGATCGAGTTTGGCCAAATATTGCAGAACATAAGTAATGCAAAGCCCCGCTTTACGGGTAATATCGGATAGCTAAGACTATGGGGATTAAGTACTTGTCGACCAGGGCATAGCCCAATGATGGCTACAGCGTGGTCGGCCTATTCTGGGAGGGCGTACAGAGACATCCGAATCGCGCTTCCCACGGATTGTGTTAAAGGGCCAACGACAGGGGCCATTTACCATGTGATCGCTCCATCCAATGACAGAGCGATCATTTGTCAACAGAACGCTGCATGTCTGGTTTAGCTCTCTCTTCGCACGCTGTACACACCGATGGGCACCGCCCCTACCTCATCCATGCCCATCTCTGCCTCATCCATGCCCATCTCTGCCCTATTTATGCCCACCTGTGTCTCATGCCCATCTGTGTCTAAATCATGCCAATGAGTGCCTCCTCATTTGTGCCTCATCAGTGTGTCCCTCATCATGCAGCCTGTATCCCCCTGTCATTCAGCCTCTTTCCCCGCCGTCATTCAGCCCCTGTCCCTGCCGTCATCCACCCTGTGTCCCCGCCGTCATGCAGTTCATGTCCCCCCGCCGTAATTTGGCCTGTGTCGGTGCCTCTGTCAGAGTCCTCCTTTACATCCAGTGTGTCCCTGTCAGAGTCCTCCTTTACATCCAGTGTGTCCCTGTCAGAGTCCTCCTTTACATCCGTGTCCCCATTAGAGTGCTCCTTTACATCTAGTGCTTCCCTATCAGAGTCCCCCTTTACATCAGTGTCCCAGTCAGAGTCCCCCTTTACATCAGTGTCCCAGTCAGAGTCCCCCTTTACATCAGTGTCCCCGTCAGAGTTCCCCTTTACATCAGTGTCCCCGTCAGAGTCCCCCTTTACATCCAGTGTTCCCGTTAGAGTCCTCCTTTACATCAGTGTCCCTATCAGAGTGCCCCGTTATGTGTCCCAGTCACATAGCTCCTTTATGACCCACGGTCAGAGTGCCCCTTTATTATTGCAGTCGGCGTGCCCCTTTAGTATTCCAGAGTGCCCTTTTATTATTGCAGTCGGCGTGCCCCTTTAGTATTTCAGAGTGCCCCTTTAATGTGTCCCATATGAGTACTGATCGTAGTATTTCAGAGTGCCCCCTTTAATGTGTCCCATATGAGTACTGATCGTAGTATTTCAGGGTGCCCCTTTAGTATTCCAGAGTGCCCTTTTATTATTGCAGTCGCGTGCCCCTTTAGTATTTCAGAGTGCCCCTTTAATGTGTCCCATATGAGTACTGATCGTAGTATTTCAGAGTGCCCCTTTAATGTGTGCCATATGAGTTATATATAGCTATATATATATATATATATATATATATATATATATATATATATATATAGTAACTATATATATATATATATATATATACATACATACTATATATAGTATATATATATATATATATATATATATATATATACTATATATATATAAATATACTATACTATATATATACTATAATATACTATATGAGTACTGATCATAGTATTTCAGGGTGCCCCTTTAATGAGTTATATATAGCTATATATATATAGTAACTATATATATATATATATATATATATATATATATATATATATATATATATATATAGTGTATATATATATATATATATATATATATATATATATACATTCTATATATAGTATATATATACTATATATATATATATATATATATATATATATATATATATATATATATATATATATATATATATATATATATATATATATATATATATATACTATATATATATATACTACAATATACTATATAATATACTATAGTATACTATACTACTATAATATATATAATATAATATACTATATATAGTATATGTATAGTATATATATAGTATAGTGTATATATATATATATAGTATAGTGTGTATATATATATATATATATATATATATATATACTATAATATACTATATAATATACTATACTACTATAATATATATATAATATAATATACTATATATAGTATATATATATATATATATATATATATATATATATATATATATATATACACTATATATATACACTATATATATATATATATACACTATATATATATATATATACACTATATATATATATATATATATATATATATATATATACACTATATACATATATATAATATATATATATATATATATATATATATATATATATATAACTATATATAACTATATATATATATATATTAGTTACATATAGCGAGTTAGAATGTTCATATGTGTATTAGTTACATATAGCGAGTTAGAATGTTCATATGTGTAATCATCGTACAGAGCGAGTTAGAATCTGACATTAGATTCTTCCCCGCTCTGTCTCTCGTCGAGAAATGCCCCCAACGGACTGCGCACGCGCTACAGAGCGAGTCAGAATCTGACATTAGATTCTTCCCCGCTCTGTCTCTCGTCGGATTGTGCCCCCGACGGACTGCGCATGCGCCAACCCCAGCCGATCAGCTGTTCTGACAGGGTGACGTCACTTACGGAGCATGCGCAGTCCGACCCGGGCATTATCCGACGGAGGGCATTCCTCGACACGACACCGGCCGTATATGTACAGTGGCCGGGTGGGAGGTGGTTAAAGAAACACTCAATCTTGACGATGTGCCCATCTCGAGTAAGCGGTCTGCTTTCGGGTTCCGAAGGCCCCAGAAGTCAGGTCAGGCTTATCTCTGCACTGAGGAATTTCACGAGATTGTGAATGACCAGTGGCGGCGCATTAAACACATGTTGGTGGTGCCTAAAGCGTTTTTCCCTCCGCTATCCATTTTTGGATGCGGTGGACAAACGTTGGAACGGTGTCCCCAAAAGTGGATCACACTGTGTCTAGGCTGAATAAATCCACCTTGATGCCAGTAGAGGATTCCCCGGTATTCAGGTTCCAGCTGATAGGCGTGTGGAACTCTCACCCACCACATTTATCTGGTGGCAGGTTCCCTGTTAAAACCTGTTTGCCTCGGTGATGGCCTCTCAGGCTCTCACGGCATGGTCCAAGGTGCTTCGCAGCACTCTGGTGGTGGAGTCGGCCCTTGCCATGGTGGATCAGATCACCCAGACTGGGATGTTCTTGTGCGACGCATACCTTGGACGAGGCCCCGTTGGTCGCCCGGTTGTCTGCGGTAGGGGTCGCGATCCGTCGCATTACCTGGTTGAAGAGCTGGTCGGCTGATCACGCGTCCAAAAATACAGTATCTGAGGTCCCTTATGTGATGGGTCATCTTTTTGGGGATACTCTGGATGAGTTAAGGGGCTCACAGGAGGTAAGAATACTCTGTTGACAACAAAGAAAATGGCCTCTGCCCCCACCTATTACTGCCCTTCATAGCAAAGAACACATGGAAGGGCAACGCACATGAAACAAACAAAAGTAAAATTCCCAGTTCAATTTGCTAGCCAGTTTGCTTACCAACTAAATTAACCTGTTAGACAGGTTAATTTGGTTGGTAAGCAAACTGGCTAGCAAATTCAACTGGGAATTTTACTTTTGTTTGTTTCACAAAAATACTGTTGCCCCAGGTCACTAAGGGTAAGCTCCCCCGCACGCGGCGAGGGCCCTCCAAGACTCAGCATAGTTCCTTTCGTGCCTTTGGCATGCAGGAGAAGGGTAGACCTTTCTGACATTCCGGGGGCCACAAAAAAACGTGGTCGGGTAAGCCAAAAGCCGGTCAGTCTGGCTCGGCGGCCTAGTCCACCTCTTCCTGAAGGGACGCCCTCACCCGTTGTCGGGGTGGGGGGGGGGGGGCGTCTGCGTTGTTTTCAGGAACCCTGGTTGTCCAGCATTCAGGACAGGTGGGTTCACGAGCTGATCCATTCAGGGTACAAGATCGAGTTTCGATCTCTCCCCGCAGGCAGGTTCGTCCCGTCCAATCTCCAGCTGTCCCCCGATCGTCTCAGAGATCTCATGGGGGCAGTGCACGATCTGCTTGCCCAAGGAGTCATTGTACCCGTTCCTTCACGGGAAAGGTTTCGCGGGTTTTACTTCAACCTGTTCACGGTGCCCAGAAAAGAAGGCAAGGTGCGTCCGATTCTGCATTTGAAGTCTCTGAACTGCTTTTTGCGGGTACAGAAGTTAAGGATACCACCACCGACCAGATGGATTCCATCCTGAAGGCCCGGGGACTTCCTGGTCTCCATCCATCGACTTGAAGGATGTGTATCTGCACATCCCTAATTTCGAGGGTCATCCGATATCTCTGCTTCACGGTGGCTGGGGAGCACTACCAGTTTGTGGCGTTACCTTTCGGTCTTGCTTCGGCTCCCAGGGTTTTCACCAAGGTGTTGGCTCCGGTTCTAGCTTTGCTGCGTTTACGGGGCATTGCGGTCCCCGGTTATCTGGGTCGCCAGACTTTGGACCAGGGGGAATGGTCCCTGCATCCGGAGGTATTTCGCCTCCTGTGCGCCCGGCGGGGTACTCCGGACCCGTCTCAACAAAAAGATGGAAAGATTTGTGGCCAGAACTCTCGATCCTCTGGTGGACGCTGCGGATGCGATGGTGGTGCCTTTGTACCGCTATCGGCTGATGTATGGTCTTTCCTCCGATTCAACTATTGTCCATGTTTCTCCGCAGGTTGGCATTGGATGGATGTCAGTCATTCTGGTGGCCCCTGGACTGGCCTCAACGGTCCTGGTACGTGGACATTGTTCAGATGGTCGTCGAACCTCCCTGGCAGCTCCCGCTGCGAGACAGTCTTCTGTCTCAAGGACCGATCTTCCATCCTGCTTTACAGTGTCTGGCTTTAACGGCATGGCTGTTGAAAACCAGGTCTTGAGGGATAGAGGTTTTCCACAGGCGGCCATCCCTACCTTGTTAAAGTCTTGTAAAGCTACCTCCAGGAAGATTTATCACCGCACCTGGAAGGCGTAGATCGCCTGGTGCAAGGCGCATGGTTTTCATCCTTGTTCCTTCTTTGTGTCGAAGGTCTTGGCCTTCCTGCAGAGAGTTGTGGATCAGCGCTTGGCGCTGACTACGGACAAGGGTCAGGTGTCGGCCTTGGCCACTTTTTTTCAACGTCCTTGGCGTCGCATTCCTTTATCCGCACCTTCATTCAAGGGGGGGCGGCATGTGGCTCCCCCGAGGAGAGCTCCCTTACCTCCCTGGGATCTGAATTTGATTTTGTCTGTTACAACCTCCCTTCGAGAACATCAGAGAGATTCCTCCGTGTTGTCCCAGAAGGTTGCCTTTCTGGTGGCCATCACGTGGGCTCGCAGAGTGTCTGAGTTGGCAGCTTTGTCTTGCCGTTCTCCTTATCTGGTGCTTCATAGGGATAAGGTGGTTCTGCGACCCAATCAGTCTTTTCTTCCCAAGGTGGTTTCTTCATTCCACCTCAATGAAGATATCGTGTTGCCTTCGCTGTGTGCGCGGCCCAAGCATCCCAAGGAACTTGCCTTGCGTTCCCTGGATGTGGTCCGAGTGGTCAAGGTTTACCTGTCCACCACGGAGTCTGTTTGGCAGTCTGATTCCCTGTTTATTCTTCCTCGGAAGGGATCGGCCGCCTCCCCGGCGACCATTTCTAAGTGGATCAGACAGACGATTGTTCAGGCCTATTCTATTAAGGGTCAGATTCCTCCTTTTTCTACTCGAATCGTCAGCATCTTTTGTTCTTTTCGCCGTCAGGCTTCTGTGGCTCAGGTGTGCAAGGCGCTCGACTTGGTCGTCCGTGCACGCTTTCACAAAGTTCTACAAACTTGATGTTTTGGCATCTTCGGATGCCTCCTTTGGCTGCAAAGTTTTGAGTGTGGCAGTTGTTTAAGGGGACATTCCTTTTTTTTTCTGTCCCTCCTTCTTGGGGTGTTTTTTGTTTGTTTCTGGGTTTGTTCCAGTTTTTTCCTGTGGGCTCAGGTTGTTACTGGCCCGGCTGTTTGCGTTACCTTCTGAGTTGGTTGCATTTCTTTCCCACCCCTCATACCTGCACTGTCGGGCGGCGACTATCAGAGGACGTAAGAGAAAATAGAATTTTTGTAAGAACTTACCATAAAATTATTTTCTGAGTCCTCTGACAGTCGCCGCACCCACCCCTCTGGTTTTGGATCTGGGGGTTGTTGCCTTCTGGTACTGCTTGCTACAAACTGAGGTAATATCAGATTGGGTTCAGGATAATGGCTGAGGGATGGCCCTCTAGTGGCGTGCCGAGGTATAACGTTTTTTGTATTCACCTAATCAATCTGCCTAGCCTTGCTCCTGCAGAGGGCGCCATTACCCATTAGTGAAGGCTAATACCATCGGGCGGCGACTGTCAGAGGACTCAGAAAATAATTTTACGGTATGTTCTTATAAAAATTCTATTTTTTCGCTCCATAAGACGCACTCCAAAAAAAAAAAAAAAAAAATTGGAGAGAAATGTCTGTGCTTCTTATGGATTAAATACTGACTAAATCCCAGTGGGCGAGTACCGGCTCAACCATCATTTACTGAGCGGAGCCGCTATATGTTGTATAGCGCCGACTCACAGGTGGAGTGATATCAGATGCACTCAGCCGGTGACAAGAGGAGCCAAGCACAGGAAGCGGCGGCTTTGCTCTATACTACAACCGCATGCTTTCTCCCGGGCTCAGCGACAGAGTGCCTACAAGTAAATCTCTGCAAGTACCCACTACTATTGCTATTACCTTTATACTATGTGTGTGTGTGTGTGTGTATGTATGTATGTATGTATGAATGTATGTATGTGTATATATAATCTATCTCTATATCATATCCAAATGTTTTTTTTTTTTTTCTTGTTTTCCTCGTCTAAAACCTTGGTGCGTCTTATGAAGCGAAAAAATACGGTATATAAAGTGTTGTAATAGAAATAGTAAATACTAAACTAAACTTACAATTCCTGGGTAAATTGTGTGAAGTTTTCTTGCCGCCACCGGTAGTCTCCGGCTGGAGTGGGCAGAGTAACTGTGTGTGTGTGTGGGGGAGTGGCAGCAGTTGGTGTGTGTATGGCAGCATTAACCACTTGCCGACCGCCGCACGACTATCTACGTCGGCGGTCAGCCCCTCACAGGCAAACTAACGTAGGGCTACGTTGCTTGCTTGTGAGGGTCTAGGGAGCGAGCGCGCGCCCCCCGGGGCGCGCTCCCGCGTGGTCACGGACCCCCCCGCGCGTGTGACCAGCGGACCCGATGTCCGCCGGTCACTCGGCGATCGGCGGGGGAGAGGGAGAATGTCAGGCAGCTTGTGTAAACAAACTGCCTGTCATTCTCTTCGCTGCAAAGACACTGATAAAACGGATCTGGTATGTAGATCCGTTGATCAGTGTCTTTACAGCTAGAGCCACAGCCAATCACAGTAGAAACCACGCCCCTAGGGACACACACAGCCCCTCCCTTCCAAATAAAGTTAACCCCTTCACTACCAGTGTATTTTTACAGTAACAGTGCATATATATAGCACTGATTACTGTAGAAATGTCACTGGTAACCCCAAAAGTGTCAAAAATGTCAGTCAAGGGTCCGATCTGTCCGCCGCAATGTCGCAGTACCGCAAAAAAAATCGCAGATCGCCGCCATTACGCGTTAAAAAAAAAAACAAAAATGACAAAAATCTTTCCCTTCGTTAGTAAACGCGATAACTTTTGCGCAAACCAATCAAAATACGCTTTTTGCGATTTTTTTTACCAAACATAGGTAGCATAAAATAAATTGGCCGAAAATTTTTAAAAATTTTGATTTTTACATTTTTTTTTGGGGGAATTTCATATAAAAAAATGTGAAAAATATTGTTATTTTTGCAAAATTGTCGCTCTTTTTTTGTTTATAGCGCGTGATCAAAAAATCGCACAGGTGATCAAATACCACCAAAAGAAAGCTCTGTTTGTGGGAAAAAAAGGACGTCAAATTCGTTTAGGTACAGCGTCGCACGACCGCGCAATTGTGCGTTAAATTCACGCAGTGCCGAATCGCAAAATACCCCCTGGTCGGAATGGGGGTAAAATCTTCCGGGGCTTAAGTGGTTAAAGAAATTTTGGCAGTTGAAAACAAATGGTCTAGTTTGGAACATTCCGCCATTCATTCTTATGGGGCAGCTTACCAAAGTTGGAGGTGTCCATCTTCATACGGCTCTAGTTTAAAAGCTCTTAATTTTACAGCTTAGAGACTTATACCATAGGAAGCACAAGACCCCGGCAGACATTTTGTTGTATATTGTGTCTATGAAACATTAAAACTGAAGGCACAGTCGCAGGTTAGAAAACAGCCTCGACATTTGAGATGGTTTGAGTGCAGTTTCAATGAATGTCAATGGACGGCATGAGTTGGAAACAAACGGTCATAGTGTAAAAACGATTAGAGCTATGGCTTAGATGTGGACATGTTAAGTAGCAGAGCAGGGATAGGTGAACATTTGATGTAACATTTGTGTAGGTGGCCTTAAAAATGAGGGAGTGGCAGCAGTTTAGAAATTGTGGCGAGATTTCTTCGCTCACCCTCTATTTTCAGGCCCCCACTCTAGTTTTGAACATTCTGCCTTCCATTCCTATGGCGCCAGTTTCACCACAAAAATTATATTTCGCAAATCATTTGGCGAAACCTTCCAAAAAGTAATAGCAACACGATCGAGAATCCACTCGTTTCGGTTTATTACTTGTCTATGTAGTGTAAAAACTGTTGGAGGAGTTAGGATGCCAAATTTTCCCTTAGGCTTTCATTATAATAAGAATAATATATATGTGAAAGAATAGTAAGTGTACTTGCCATAGGCAAGAACACCTAAATATTTGTGCAAATATGCGATACTAGTTCGTAAAGGAATATCCTACTCCTAAAGTGACAATGTGCTCTTCAAAGTGCTCCAAAGTTATCTGTGGCGGTAGTGATGCTACACAAAGTGCTATATAAAACCACAGAAGTACATGTGTAAACAATTCTAGTCCATATAAAAATCTTCAACTAGTAAAGTGACCGGTGCTCTTCAAAGTGATCCGTAATAGTGATTTCCACAAGTTGTGCTCCCCTGATGGTCCCACACTTACCAGAGCTTAGTCCCCTCAAGGGGGTCCCAGGAATTTCAGGAAGGTGGCTCAAACCGGATCAGCAGTCTGTGTCTGCAACCATAGAACACCTTAATTCCCCTTGGTGCTTGTTTTCAAGTAAAGATAAAGAGCAGCAGCCCATGTTGTATACCAGTTTTAAATGGCTTTATTAGATGCAAAAAAAAAACCTCACTTTTTATATGGCCTAGAATTGTTTACACATGTACTTCTGTGGTTTTATCTAGCACTTTGTGGAGCAATACTACCGCCACAGATAACCTTGGAGCACTTTGAAGAGCACATTGTCACTTTAAGTAGGACAATCTTTTATTAACTAGTTTTGCATATTTGCACAAATATTTTAGTATTGTTTACTATCTCTATTGCAGCACTTTATATATCAGCCACCTTTTCCATATATTTTTTTATATATATATATATATATATATATATATATATATATATATATATATATATATATATTTTCATACTCCTTCTTTTAGCACTGTAGCAATATATATATTTGGACATATATGTGCTGTGCGACTCAGTGTTGTGCGTCTGACCGGGCTGTGCGACTCAGTGTTGTGCGTCTGACCGGGCTGTGCGACTGTGTGTTGTGCGTCTGACCGGGCTGTGCGACTGTGTGTTGTGCGTCTGACCGGGCTGTGCGACTGAGTGTTGTGCGTCTGACCGGGCTGTGCGACTGAGTGTTGTGCGTCTGACCGGGCTGTGCGACTGAGTGTTGTGCGTCTGACCGGGCTGTGCGACTGAGTGTTGTGCGTCTGACCGGGCTGTGCGACTGAGTGTTGTGCGTCTGACCGGGCTGTGCGACTGTGTGTTGTGCGTCTGACCGGGCTGTGCGACTGTGTGTTGTGCGTCTGACCGGGCTGTGCGACTGTGTGTTGTGCGTCTGACCGGGCTGTGCGACTGTGTGTTGTGCGTCTGACCGGGCTGTGCGACTGTGTGTTGTGCGTCTGACCGGGCTGTGCGACTGTGTGTTGTGCGTCTGACCGGGCTGTGCGACTGTGTGTTGTGCGTCTGACCGGGCTGTGCGACTGTGTGTTGTGCGTCTGACCGGGCTGTGCGACTGTGTGTTGTGCGTCTGACCGGGCTGTGCGACTGTGTGTTGTGCGTCTGACCGGGCTGTGCGACTGTGTGTTGTGCGTCTGACCGGGCTGTGCGACTGTGTGTTGTGCGTCTGACCGGGCTGTGCGACTGTGTGTTGTGCGTCTGACCGGGCTGTGCGACTGTGTGTTGTGCGTCTGACCGGGCTGTGCGACTGTGTGTTGTGCGTCTGACCGGGCTGTGCGACTGTGTGTTGTGCGTCTGACCGGGCTGTGCGACTGTGTGTTGTGCGTCTGACCGGGCTGTGCGACTTAGTGTTGTGTGACTGACCGGTGTCAAGTGAGTGGAGCGGAATACCAGAGGGTGAGAAGGTAGCGTTAGGAAGCCAGGAAATAGCCACATAGGATAGACTTAAATCGCTGAATCCCCATTAGATTAGATAGTAGGTACAATGCCCGGCGGGTGTGGAGATGCGATTCGGTGTACATCTTGTAATATGTATGCGTTCCTCAGACATGTGATCGAGGGCGAATAAAAATGCGCAAAATGTAAGCACGTTGCTTCCCTGGAAGCTCAGGTCCTGAATCTAGGGAAGCAGCTGGCAACACAGACGAATGTCCATACCGGAGGAGAGCCAGGATCGTACCAGTCAGGTGCAGACAGGGGTCTGCACAGAGGTGGGCGGAGTATTGGAGGTGCAGGCATCAGAGCAGAGTAGAGGGGTGACAGTTAGGAGGGGTAGAAGGGGACAAGGCAAGGAGGCTGATCCTGGGCTGGAGCACCCCAATAGATACGCCCCGTTGTGATGTTGGGGAAACCAGTCAGGGACCAGCATTGCTGGAGCAGAGCGACGCCCCTAGCTGCCAGGGGAAGAACTCCTCCAGTGAGGCCGGGAGAAAGGGAAAGGAAAGACAGGTGCTGGTGGTAGGGGACTCAATTATTAGAAGGACAGATAGTGTAATCTGTGACAAAGACCGTGTGCGCCGAACAGTCTGTTGTTTGCCGGGCGCTCGGGTTTGGCACATCGCGGATCGGGTGAACAGATTATTGGGTGGGGCTGGGGAAGACCCAGCTGTCATGGTACACGTGGGTACCAATGACATAGGCAGAGGAAGACGGAGAGTCCTAAACGATTTCAGGGACTTAGGCGCTAAGTTGAGGACTAGGACCTCCAAGGTAGTATTTTCCGAAATACTACCTGTACCTCGAGGCCACACCAGAGAGGCAGCGGGAGATTAGGGAAGTTAACGAGTGGCTGAGGAGCTGGTGTAGTAAGGAGGGTTTCGGGTTCCTGGAGAACTGGGCCGACTTCTCAGTCGGTCACCGGCTCTTTGGTAGGGACGGATTGCACCTAAATGGGGTGGGTGCAGCCGTACTGGGTAAGAGGATGGCCAAAAAGTTAGAGGGGCTTTTAAACTAGGGAATGGGGGGGAGGGTACAGATGTAGAATTAGCCAGTGGAAAGCAAGTTTCAGAGGGCAGAAATGGGGGCATTAGCGGTAGGGTGTTCGGAGCTCCTATACCCAGGGTGGGTACGGGGAAAAAATCAAGAGAGCAGCCTAAAAACATCAAAATTACGAGGCTTGTATACCAATGCCAGAAGCCTGGCCAACAAGATGGGAGAGCTGGAGCTGCTGATGTTTGAGGAGGACTTAGATTTTGTGGGGATAACTGAGACTTGGTTTGACAGCTCTCATGACTGGATGGCGACCAGTCAGGGGTATTCCCTTTATCGCAGAGATAGAGAGGGTAAAAAAGGGGGAGGGGTATGGGTATGTTTGTATATTTAGAACAGTATACAGGTAAATACGAGGGATGATATTAATAATGGAGCTATGGACGAGGCATAATCCCTATGGGTAGAGCTTCAAAGGAAAGGCACGGTGGGGAAGGTAATATTGGGCGTATGCTATAGGCCCCCCAACCAGAGGGAGGAGGGTGAGGCGGACCTCATGTTACAGATAGGATTGGCAGCAAGGATGGGAAATGTCATTATAATGGGGGACTTTAATTATCCTGATATAGACTGGGCAGAAGGAACCGCGCATTCAGCCAAGGCTCGGCAGTTCCTAAATGTTTTGCAGGACAATTTCATGGGTCAGATGGTGAATGCACCGACAAGAAACAATGCGGTACTTGACCTACTGATTACCAACAATACAGACCTGCTCAGGGATATAGAAATACGGGACAACTTGGGGAACAGTGACCATAGGTCAATTGGTTTCAGTATTAATTACAGTAATGGGAAACACAAGGGTAATATAAGAACACTGAATTTCAAAAGAGCCAATTTCCCTAAACTGCGCTCGCTGCTAGAAAATATCAAATGGGATAGAACCCTGGGAACAAAGAACACGGAGGAAAAATGGGAGTGCTTCACGAGCATACTTAACAAGGGGGTGGGCCAGTGCTTTCCACAGGGAAATAAATTTAAAAGAGCAAAACTAAACCCTGGGTGGCTAAACTCCAACATAAAAATGTATATTAGAGCTAAAGAAAAGGCCTTCAAAAAATACAAGACTGAGGGGTCATTGGCAGCATTTAAGCACTACAAAGAGTGTAATAAGAAATGTAAAGACGAAATCAGGGCGGCTAAAATAGAACACGAGAGACATATAGCGGAGGAGAGTAAAAAGAACCCCAAGAAGTTCTTTAAGTATATAAACAGTAGGAAAGCGAGGCCAGAGCACATTGGCCCCATAAAAGATGATAAAGGAAAAATGGCCACAGAGGACAGAGAAAAGGCGGAAGTGTTAAATAACTTCTTTTCTTCAGTCTTCATAAAGGAATCGGGGGGGCTACACGAACCCCGCTTGTAAGGCCGAACTAAATAATACACCTCAGGAAGTGCCGCCATGGCTAACAGAGGATAGACTTAGAGCTAAACTAGAGAAACTTAACATAAATAATTCCCCGGGACCGGATGGCTTGCACCCAAGGGTTCTTAATGAGCTCAGCCAGGTGATTGCCAGACCATTATTCTTGATCTTTAAGGATAGTTTACAGACGGGTATGGTGCCAGCTGATTGGAAAAAAGCCAACGTGGTACCAATATTTAAAAAGGGGCCGAGATATATCCCGGGTAACTATAGGCCGGTCAGCCTAACATCAGTAGTCTGCAAAATTTTGGAGGGGATGATAAGGGACCACATACAAGACTTTAGTAATGAAAACGGTATTATAAGTAGTAATCAGCATGGATTCATGAAAAATCGTTCATGCCAAACCAATCTATTAACCTTCTACGATGAAGTGAGCTGCCACTTAGATCAAGGTAAGCCTGTGGATGTGGTGTATCTGGACTTTGCAAAGGCCTTTGACACCGTTCCCCACAAACGCTTACTGTACAAACTAAGGAAGGTAGGTATGGACCATAAGGTGAGTACCTGGATAGAGAACTGGCTCCAGGGGAGAGTACAGAGGGTGGTGATTAATGGGGAGTACTCGGATTGGGCGGGTGTGGAAAGTGGGGTCCCCCAGGGTTCTGTCCTGGGACCAATCCTGTTTAATTTTTTCATAAATGATCTAGAGGAGGGGATATCTAGTACAATCTCAGTATTTGCAGATGATACTAAATTAGGCATGCCAATATCTTCTATGCAGGATGTGGAAATCTTGCAAGCAGACCTGAACAAAATAACGGGGTGGGCAACTACATGGCAGATGAGATTTAATGTAGAAAAATGTAAAGTAATGCACTTGGGGGCCAGAAACCAGAAAGCAAGCTACTCACTAGGGGGGGAACCTCTGGGTGAGTCTAGGATGGAAAGGGACCTGGGGGTACTGGTAGTCAACAGGCTTGGCAGTGGCATGCAATGCCAAGCCGCCGCAAGCAAAGCCAACAGAATACTGGGTTTTATAAAAAAAAAAAGGGGGTTTCACTCCAGAAATAAAGAGATTATTCTCCCACTCTACAAGACTCTGGTCCGGCCACATCTGGAGTATGCTGTCCAGTTCTGGGCACCGGTCCTCAGGAAGGATGTGCTGGAACTGGAGAAAGTCCAGAGAAGGGCAACAAAAATAATTAGGGGAATGGAGGACATCAGCTATGAGGAAAGACTACAAGCACTGAACCTATTCTCTCTGGAGAAGAGACGATTGAGGGGGGATATGATATCAATGTACAAATACTGTACTGGCGACCCTAGCATAAGGAACAAACTATTCAGAGAAAGGAGATACAATAAGACACGTGGCCACTCACTAAAACTTGAGGAAAGGCGGTTTAACCTTAAAGTGCGTAAGGGGTTCTTCGCTGTAAGAGCGGTAAGGATGTGGAATTCTCTTCCACAAGCAGTCGTATCAGCGGGGAGCATTGATAGTTTCAAAAAACTATTGGATGGACACCTTAAAGACCACAACATACAGGGGTATACAATGTACGGTTAAAAGCAAACACACACACACATCATAGGTTGAACTGGATGGACTTATGTCTTTTTTCAACCTCACTAACTATGTAACTATGACATAGTGAGATGTGAAGAAGATATGCCATTAGACATCAGAATCAATTAACCTACACCTATCTAGTGACTATATTTTTCCCTGCATATGGTAGCAGCGCCAGACCCATTAATTATTCCCAAGATGTACAGTTACGTCTGTTTGCGCAGCTGAGCCACCTTGCCGCAGTAAAACTGTGGTTTGTGGTCGGCAGTGGGTTAATAAAGATTTGTATTTAAAATATAAAAAATAACTTGGTTTTTTAACATACTAATTCTTATGAGATTTCTGTATATGGGTTTCCATGCTCTTTAATTAGTGATTTACAAAAGACCACATAATTTGCAAACTGATGGGCAATGCTGGATTAAATCACCTTTTCGACTCTTTATTCTTTGTAATGCTATGTAGAAGTCTTTGTAGAAGCCAGCAATTAAAGGGGAGTTCTGGCCTCAAAATCAAAAAAATCGATTTTGGGCCCATCCCTTGCTGTGAGGGTCGCCTGAAAAAGAAATGGATGCTCCTGAATTTTTTGTTTTGTTCGCTTACCTTGTTTTTGAAGAAAATATACTCGCCTTCCTTCCACTTCCTCCCTCTGTGGCCGCGGCCTGTGCTTTCACTTCCTGCTTGCAATGGGAGCTGAACGTCATCGCTCCCAGGAGTCAATGCGCCTGCACCGGCCCCGCTCTTCACTTCTGGTGCAGGCGCGGCATTCCCTGCTAAACAGCTTCTGGGCATGCCCAGAAGCGGTGCAGGGCATTCTGGGAGTCTGACGTCACCGAAGAGGACGTGCGCTGGCTTCAGCTGCCCACACCTGAGATGGCAGCACTGGAAAATAAATTTTAAAGGTAAGTATTCTAAAAGGTAACAGCGACCCGGGACAGTACAGAGGCTATCCATTATGGAATGCACTAGCCCTGACTGTCCCGGGGGTATTTTTATCTAAAATTCACCCCCGATGGCCTGAACTCCGCTTTAAGAGGTATCTGTTGGAAGCTAATATTTTAAGGAGATACCAGTTTTGCTTCTCAGTTTACTAAACACTCCAATTTTATTAACTCATCTTGTTATACTTCAGTCCACACTTGGCTAATAATACTAATATTAACTTAGTCTGTTAGAAAAATTTAGTTATGGTAAAATATGCATTTGTTTTTGCTTTCTTTAGAATTCTCTGGACTGTATTCTTCACCCAGCTGCAAGCCGTGTAATGGGCTGGCAGCATAATCAAATAATTGAAACACTAATGTGCCAAGGGGACTACAAACAAGCCCTGCGTTACATACAAGTAATGAAACCTCCAGCAGTTACAAGTGCAGAAGTCAAATTGCAAATCACTGTGCTGCTGGCCAACAAGTAAGTGTTTTTTTTTTTTTTTTGCCACATTTTTTTCTTAACCACTAGAGTCCTAGCAACTTGATTATGTATAAACCCCCTTGAGGCGGAGGTTTTTTTTTTTAGGTTTGGATATGATATATGGTTTTACTTTGCAAGCAAACTAGCCAGTTTTTTTTTTTTTTGTTTTTTTTTTTGGGGGGAAGGGGGGCTGAATAGTACTTTCTTTTGATACCATGCTTTAAATGATATGCTTTTGTTTTCACAGTGCTCTGTGAGAGCACCAAAAGACCAGGAGTTTGAAGTGAAGTTCTGATGCTGGCTGTTACAGACAGCTGGCGTTTCCAACACTTACCCCTGCTGGAACCTGCAGGGCCACCTATCCCTGCCGCTGTTTTAAAATTATATTTCCTTAGAGGCAACAATTCTGTCATACCACTTCCTTTTTTATTTATTCTTCCAATTTCCTTTTTAATAATCTTAGTCAAATGGGCGAGGAATTTGATTTTGTTTTTATATTGTGTGAAAGTAATTTATGGATGAGATCTTTTTTCTTTTCAACTAGCATGGTACTTTTTAAAGTTCAGCAGGGACTGGCTAAAATTCAATCCACCTTTTGGCCGTTCCTTGGAATGTTGGAAAATTTGTTCAATCTGCGTTGCAGCCAATCTACTTTGGACCATTTTAGATGGGGGAATACATTTTTATTTAAACACGAGACAATATATTTGCTGTTCATGCTACAACTTTCTCCTATCTCTTTGGAATGGATATAATTGCACCTTGAGTTTGTTTACCTATGTCACTTTGGGAATCATTTAGACATATGCACATGTAACTTTGTTAAACAGTTGGGAGTGAAATAATTAAAACCTATAATTTTTTTTATTTTTTTTTCATTATTTGTGTCAGAAATCTTATTGAGGCCTGGAATCTACAGAGGCTTCACTCTAACAGACTGAATGTAGAAGAGCTTTTAAAACACATGTATGAATCATGCCAGGAAATGGGACTTATAGAAGATCTGTTAAAATTAACATTCACAGATTCTGAGCAAGTACGTAATGTCTTCAACCCATAAATATCATGCTTATCAATACCTAATGTATGAGGTTTTTGTCTGAAGAATGTCATGTTACTGGTTTTGTTAATTTCCAACATCTCAATTTAAATTGCAGGGATTTTTGCACCAGTTTTTGCAGACAAGTGGAGGTGTGCAAAATCAAGAACTACTTCTGGTGCATCACTTGCAGAGAGCCAACTACATCCCAGCTCTGCAGCTGAACCAGACTTTGAAAGGTTACCATATGGTAAGATCCCATGCCCACTTTTTCGCATCAAATGACAAAAGGTTTTTTTTGTGCAAAGGATAATGGTTTTCCGATGCAGGACAACTAAATGCTTTTGTGATGAGGAAATACACGTTTCTTTTGCCATGTTGTATATTGTGCTAGAAGTAATCTCAGCCACTCTATTTTATACGTTTTATATTTCTCTGCTTATGCAGTTTGATTCAGATCGAAAGCTTCGTGAAAGAGCAGTTGCCCGAAACGCTATACTTGATCAGTATGGCAAAACACTGCCAAAGGTGCAGCGGACTCTTGCAAGTGAAAGGACTAAGCACTCTGCATTATCAACTATTTGGAAGGAAGGTACATGTGATATCACAATTTACCGTTGTTTTTGTTTCTCACCAATTGATGTTGAAATCTTCCTAATGGGAACACAGATGGCAGCAAAAATCTGATGTTTGAATCTTCCCCAACACTGTTGAAAAATTTAAAAAAAAAAAAGTCCCTGGTGATTTTCTTTCAAATGCAAGGTATTAAGTGGACTTTTTAAAGCGGCGTTCCACCCAAAAGTGGAACTTCCGCTTTAGGTAGTTCTAACCCCCTGAAATGCCACATTTGGCATGTCTTTTTTTTTTTTTTTTGGGGGGGGGGGGAAAGAGCGGGTACCTAGTTTTGACAGGTACCTGCTCCCACTTCTGCTCGGATCGCCGCGGCGCCCTGAGCAGAAGTTCTCCTATCTCCCTCCCTCCCTGCAATCTTCTGGGACATGTCAGAGGTCCCAGAAGATTGCTGGTCAATCAAGACGCAAGCTGTCACAGCGGGGTGCCCACACCAGTGATGCCGGCACCGCCGAGACCAGAGGGAGAGGATCGAGGCTTCGGGCGGCCGCATCGCTAGACCGTGGGACAGGTGAGTGTGTGTTTATAAAGTCAGCAGCTACACTTTTTGTAGCTGCTGACTAAATAAACACAGAAAAGGCTGGATCTCCGCTTTAAGTGTACATAATTTCTAGACTGGTAAGAATGAAGTATTCCAAAAAATATTTTTGAGTCGGGGTTCACTTTTGCTAATTGAATACGGGTTTCTCCGCATCCAATTCGCATTACACATGGGTAGCTGTGGAAAAAGGGTCCTGTGCGTCTGACTCAGTTTCAGGTTCGTATTCAAGCAAAAATTCAGACCTGATTCACACCTGGAACAGGGATGCTCCAGACCCCCTGCTATGAGCCGCGGCTGCAGCTAGTGTGAACCCGGCTTGAAAGTCCTTGAGCTTTTAGGATGGTGTCTGCGGCAGACAGGAGGATACATCTCCTCCCGAACCCCCCTTCTTTCACAGCAGTGATCACTTGCTGTTTCCCAACAGCGATTAACTGTAAGCTGCAGCAAGGACTGATGTGTGTTAGATATTTATCAATACAGCTGAGAACTGCACAGGCTGCAGTTTACTTTGTCATTTTCTAAGCCAGCATTTCTTATCAAAGTAGATGCTGCTTTTGGATAATATCTGAACAAAAATGTTTCCTAATGGAAAGAAATGCCAATAGACACTTCTGGGGGAGTGATGTGATATCGGTGAGATGCATTTAAAGTTAGCTACATGTAACATTTAATACATGAAGGAAACATGAAAAATATATCTGATACTAGGCTCTCTTTGAAAACAAGCAAAAAAAAAAAAAAATAGCAAGATAAACTTCATGTACCCACTAATTTTCTTGGCAAATAAGTTGTGCAAAGTTGTGCTAGGATAGCTAATGGGGAGCTGGACAGACGCAACCTGTAGTCCAGCTCAGGATAACACCTCCAGGTCCAGAGTGGTTGGCATTGCCTCAGCACTTGCCCTTTCTCTAAAGACTCTGAATAGGCTGATCAAGTCAAGCTAACCTCATTGCTTGGATCGCTAAGCGTCTTTAAACTTCCATACTCTGCTGGTTCCTGTTGCAGATGGAGTTAATGCTGAGGGAGTGATGACTTCCTCTAGTAGAGTGTTGCACAATCTATTCAATATCAAGGAAACCTATTACTGCTTCTGCTCCAGCTTTGCAAAGAACCTCTTTTATCTTCGATTCGGTCCTGCTTGCCTGTCTTAACACCTTACTTTGTATTCTGAGATTTACATTTCCTTACCACTACATGGTTGCAACATGGTTTTTTTCTAGACCGAGGGGACAGTCCCTCTGTTCTGGGTATCTCCGAGCTCACTCTGCCAATGGCTCCTGTGCTGCTTTTTTGGCTTCTACCTCTATTGATGTCAGTCAGAACTCCTCACAATTGCTGCTTGAGTTAGTCTTTAAATGGCAGCTGTGCTGATTGGTCTTTGCTCAACCTGACTTTGGAGTGCTGAACTGATTGTGTGGAGCTAACCCATAATGTGATCTTCAGGCACTGGGTTCCTTTTGATAGTAGCTTCCAGACACCAAAGTGCTGGAAAAAGTTAGCCAGAGAGACCTTTCCAGGTCCAAAGCTGAGACATTGCTTGTCCTGTCTGTGAATACGGAGTATGCCATGTGGGTGTGAGCACTGGGAGCTACCTTATTTTTTTTTTTTTTCACTATTGGGCGCTTTCTAAATCTACTGCTTGTTTTACTATAGAACGGTTAGCGTTGAGGGCTTGATGTCATCAGCTGGGTAGAGTGTTGCCATTTAGGCATTCAGCACCTCCCTACTGCTGCTACTTTTTTGTGCACCACCAATTGGTATGGCAGTGTTTGGTTCTTTGCCTGCCTTAAAGTAAATTGGTCACCTCAGACCATAAATCCCTCTTCAGTCACGAGCTGGCTGCCTTTGTGACTACCCGAGACCTTGCCTTATGCCTTGATCTTGGTTGCTTTCCAGCCATGAGGTAACGGTTCTTTAACAATTCTGGACTGACATTTGTAATCTGAAATGCAGAGACCCAAAACTTCTGGGGTCTACCTCATTTAAGTCTGTGTATATGGTCTCTAATGCAATTTTACAAGACTTTGCAGCCAGAGATGATTACTTAAATTTTTTTTTTTTTTTTATAAGCACCCCATCCTTCTGGTGCTACCTTAGTTTTACTAGAAGTCATTTTGGCACTTATTGGAGTGCAGACTACCTTGCATTTGGAGGATCAGTCAACTTTCTCCAGCCTTGGGTATTTTGGAGCTCCTTCATCTGCAAAGGTCTTTGTATTAAACCTGCCATTTCAAGTATTCCTCTTTGCAGAATGGAACCTTGGGCCCCACCAAAAGGGTGTTGGAGCTGTTGTCCTTTGGGATAGAATTAATTTAAATAAATTAAATTGTGATCAATATTCACTGTGGGTACCCCCTTTAACAGGAAAACTGGTCTGGTGATACCTTTGGAAGTTTTGGACGTCTGTTCTGTTACATACCCTTAATCTATCAAACCTTAGCAGAATGGGTCATAAAAAAAATGTCTGGAGTGTTGCACTTCAATTGTAAAACTTGGCTTATTAAAAGCATCTAAACTTGTATCACACATGGGTCTGATGTCCTTTCAGATGTACAGGGTACTCTATATAATGTGGAACTTTATTAAAAAAAAAAAAAATGCAAACCGGCAGGTTTTTTTAAATGCAAAAGAAACATACTGGGGATGATTTACTAAAGCTTTAAGAGTGCAAAATCTGGTGCAGCTCTGCATGGTAGCCAATCCGCTTCTAACTTCTTCTTGTTTAAGCTTTGACAAAAATACCTGAATGCAGATTGGTTTCTGTGCATGTCTGCACCAGATTTTGTATTCAGTTTTTTTAAATCAACCCCACTATGTTTCTCTGCTGTAAAAAGCTTTTTACCTGCCTCCCCACACTGTATGCGGAGGTACGACATCTGCCAAGATGCATGAACTCTTATTTAAAATGTTAGCAGCCAGTGAGGGAGCTATGGGACAATACAGCAGTGGAGTGGAGACTAGCATAGTGACACTTAAGGGTGCCTGGGACGCTAATGCCATATACAAGGAGCATCTGACTTTCTTTGACTTTTGAGGGATGTCTGTTCCTTTGCTTGATACCATCAAGAATTGTATTGGGGAGCTTAAAACGTACACCTACCTCAGTGTAAGTGGTTCTAGAAGATTGTCTCACCTTTCGGGGCTATGCCCACCATAATGGGAATGCCTGGCTCCTTAGAAGGTACGATTATGGACAAGGTGCGACAGGATTTCCTGGTACAGTAGATCACTTATTAGCTATACCCAAACTGTGGTTCTTGGCACACAAGCAGATACATAGGTGCAGGAATGAGGAGTAATTTGATTAATTGTATTAATACCCAATGTACTTGTTTCTAATGCTTTTGACCTTGCTAACCAAAGCAGAAATTAAATTAACAGGTGCACTAGATGGGCAACAATGAGGCGACCTCCAAAACAGGAATCACTTTACAGGTGGAGGCCACTGACTCCCCCCCCCAAACCCCCCCCCCCCCCAATATCTTTTCTGACTGTTTTTTCTCATTTTGCATTTGGCTAGCGTCCGTGTCCCCACTGGTAGTGTGAGGTGATACCTGGTCCCTATAGAGGGTTGTACAGGCAGTCCAACCCCGCCAGAATATTTGCTGTGTCTCGCAAGAGCAGGAAGGAGATTCTAGGAAACATTCAGTTATTGTAGAAGTATATGCAAAAATGTGCAGTGCTAAAACAAGTGACATAAATTCAATAATATGACAAAAAGAAATGCGTGCACAATCAAACAGAAGGGACAAAATGTCTTCAAAAGTAAAAGTCCATGAAGTAAAAAAAAAAAAGGTGAAAAGAATGGGGTGGACCCAAACGTGAATGAAATAAATTCTAGTAAGGTACTACACCCGGAGTGCACCACAAGTCCCAGCAAGTATCAGATGTTCCAAGTGGTTCCTTCTCTTATGAGACAGCAGGAAATGATACCCGTGTGTGAAGGGATAAAAGGGCTGCTTACCAGAGGTCCGTGGCCATTCAAACTAATGAATTGGCCCCAAAACAGCAATAGGCATTAGCACTGGTATAGGGTCCCGAGCAAGCACTGCTTATATCCCATAAATATTCCTCAAATCCAGCAAGGCACCAAACAGGATCAATTGTGAATGGCATTTGAATTTAAAATAGAAGGGGGGAGACACATAGCGTAATCCAGTAAAAACCATAGGAAGGCTTTATTAAAATAACACTTACAAAAGGAAGCAGTTACGATCGTGTAAACATAGATTCCAATGGTTAGTAGGAGGACCGCGGCTTCCCGCATCCTCACTGGTACAAACAAAGCCGTCACGAGCAGGGGGCGTGTTGACGTCACGTCTGGCACAGCCCGACGCGTTTCGTCATAGGTTGACTTTGTCTGGGGTGTGGTCACCAGACGTGACACACACGCCTCTATATCCCCCATTGATTGGAAGGGTGGCGTGCCGTTCGCCCAATTGGCTAGATGACAGGGCGGAAGCACGGCACCACAATACAGGTATTAAGGGCGGAAGCACAACATCATAGTCAAAACAAAAGAATGGTAACAGAATGTGTCAATATATAACACGGCTCAAAAAGACAGGCGAACAGGTATGAACCCGCCGTATCTCTGACACAATTAAAATATTTTTGACTAAGGTTTTAATGTAAACCAAAATATGTGATCAAAGACTGAAAATATAAAATTAAAATGTATATTAAAAACGAAAGGACATCGAGTTCTCTGGCACAATACATTATTCGCCATCTAGTGGCCAGAAAAGATATACTTGTCACTAAAATAGGTTACTGAAAACCAAAAAATGCAATAATGCTGTGCCTCCGTCTACACAGTAAACCACATGCTTGTACAATCATGTAAAAATATAGTGCACCTAGCAAAAAATATTACAAATATAGAAAGGAAGAATTAAAAAAGTAACATTTTATATATATATATATACCCAAGAAAAATGGGGACAATATCAAAACATACGATAAAATCCACAAAACCCTACAAATTAAAAAGGGGGGAAGGAACATCAACTGTTATTAATAAAACAATTAACGTCCCATTCCACGTTCAAGCCGTGGGGGACAGTAGATAAATCCACCAGGTCTCCATACATGAGATTTCTCTTTTCACGTTTGATCCCCCCCAATGGGGGACAAACTTATCAATGGCAACAAATAATGTTAGAATTTTTGTGATGGCATAGGTCATGGTGCTTAGACACACTATGACCTGGGAATTAGTGGTGCACCGAAACTTTCGGCCGAAAATGGGTTAAAAATGCCGATACTAAAGATGGCCGCCGCGGGCGCAGCGCAGGTTTCAAAAGACCCGCCTCCCGGTGATGTCACTACTACTACGATCTGTGCATGAATGAACTGACAGACCCAGTGGGCGGGCGAGCGGCCGCTAATAGCTATAACTAAGTAAGCGCTTCACTTCCCTATCAGGCGAGTATGTCCGCTGACAGGGAAGTGAAGCGCTCACTTAATTATAGCTATTAGCGGCCTCTCACCCGCCCGCCGGGTCTGTCAGTTCATTCATGCACAGATCGTAGTAGTAGTGACATCACCGGGAGGCGGGTCTTTTGAAAGGAAGAACACGGGGGGGGGGGGGGAGATGCTGAGGTGAGGTTACCAATGGTATTAGTATTATGCAGCATGAGGGGGGTTAATGTATTGCCACTGCTGGTCACTGATGCATTAGTGACCGACCAGTGGCAGTTAATTAACCCCTTTGTGCTGCATCAGTGTAACCAGTGTTAATTACACGGATACTGGTTGCACTAATGCAGCACAAAGGGGTTAATTAACTGCCACTGGTCGGTCACTAATGCATCAGTGACCAGCAGTGGCAATACATTAACCCCCTCATGCTGCATAATACAAATACCATTGGTAATTAAATTAACCACTTAAAATTATAAATAGAACCGGCGCTCAATCACCCCCAATATGTTATAAAAATCACAGGAATAAATATGAACATCTAAAAACAAGCAAAGCAACAGCAAATCAATGTAAATAAGTGAACAGTAATGTGCACAGTGACAATAAGTGCAAGTATACCATAATAAAAATAAGCAGCAATATTCGTACTCTACCTAATTTCTTTTATCCTTTTACTACATGTGGTTGATGGTCAGCGCATAGGCTTATCCTACCTTTTTAAATTAACCACTTGCCAACCCGTGTATGCCCCTGTTCTATCCATTTTAAAATCATTTGGGGGAAAAAAGTCGGTTACGGTTTTCGGCCAAGGGCATCATGCATTTTCGGTTTCGGCCCAGAATTTTCATTTCGGTGCATCCCTACTGGGAATCCTTTTTTTAATGTTGCCTACATGCTCTCCCAAGCGAACCTGCATTTTCCTCATTGTGCGGCCCACATATTGTTAGCTGCACTTGCATTGAAGTAGGTAAACAACATTAGTGGTCGAGCATATAATGAATGAATTGAGTACTCTCTAGCCGTGGCTGATCTAAAAGTTTCAATTTTCCTGCCCTTAAATGAATTGAGGGAGCAGATGTTGCACTTCCGAAAAGGGAAGTAGCCCTTTAGATCAGAGAAAAATATAGGCCTAGGGGGTCTATCACATTTTGGGCTATTTTAAAGAAGGAACCCCCCCTAAAGATGACACTCGGTTGGTCTGATAAAGTTGGACCCAGGATACGGTCATTTTTAATCACCGACCAATGTTTTTTAATTATATTTTTGACCAAATAGTGTTGGGTTTAAAAAGAGCCGATAAAATCATTTTTATTTGTCATTGTTTCTCCGGACACTAGGTGCCAAAAGGGTAGTTCGGTCTATCCTGGCTACCTCCCTGATGGTTTCATCAAGATAGACCTGGTCATACCCCTTTTCAAGAAACATTGATTTTAAATCAGAGGCTTGAATCAGGAAATCCACTAGATGGGTGCAGTTAACCGCATAAACTGTCCCCTAGGGACCGCTTTGAGCCATGATTCATGGTGGCAACTATCCTTGGGGAATAAACCATTCCTATCGGTTTTCTTAAAAAAAAAGTGGTGGTGATTATTTGATTGTCACACACGACCAAATTCAGATCCAAGAATTTTATCTGGGATGTACTGCTTACGTGATCCAGCTTAATCCCTTTATCGTTCTCGTTCAAACCTTTATATAAAGGAATCTAGGGACAGCTGGTCCCCCTCCCAAAGGAGGAGGTCATCTATGTACCGCCGCCACAAAACATGTTGAGGCAGACAGTCACGGAAGATGACATCATCCTCCCATCGGGCCATGAACAAGTTTGCCAGACTGGGGGCAAACTTAGCCCCCATCGCGACACCGCGATTTTGGAGGAAGTAGGTGGTGTTGAACCAAAAAAAAAAAACAATGGGTCATGGCAAACTTTAAGACTTCTAACAGAAAAAGTTTCTGCTCATTTAATAAAGGGCTTAATAAATCTAAATAGTAACTCACTGCTTCTAAACCTTGCTCGTGGGATATAATGATGTCCTTTTTTTCTCATAGCTTTTGCATCCTATTATGGAGGGCATCGTTATGGGGGGGGGGGGGTTTCATATTTATTCGGTCAATGTCATGAAGGACAAGGTCCCTAAAAACCTGGATGGAGGGAGCTATTTTCCCAGGTGGATTAAAAAGGGAGGCATTTGCAAGGGGAGTGTGTGAAAATCTATTATCACTATTTGCCAGAGTAAGGGTGGGGTTCGAAATAATATATCTTTGGATGTTTAATTTTCTAATGTACTTTTGTACATCCATAAAGACATCAAACTTAATCGTGGCCTGAAATTCGCTCCTCCTAAGACATTAAGTACTGCCTTTTCCTCCTCTGAAAAAACTGTCTTGAGACAAATTAAAGATTCCACTGTCTTTCAAACCTTCCTTCTTCTTTTTTTTTGCCCTTGCCCGCCTCCCCCCTCTGGTCCCGCTCTTTGTTCTTTGTCGTTTGTTGCTCCTGTTGTCCCTGGGAAAATCCAGCTGAGTGGTAATTTCCATCATGTTGATACCTCTGGGGAGGGTGGAAGGAATGTGGGGAGCCACAAGATGGATAATAATCCTCCCGTGGGCCTCTTTCTCTCTCCCACTCACGATCAGGGGCATCAAAACGATGATGGGTGATGATCACTCTACCATCAGAAAAAGAGGGTGAGTCCCACCCCTCATCATCCAAAGGAGCATACCTATTGTGAGTAGGGATGCCCGTACGATTAGGTGTATAAGGGAGAAGAGAATTCCTATTTTGAAGGTGATAGGGGCCCTGGTATGTTCTACCCCTGTTGTGTTGGTTCTTAGGAGGCATGGGTACATGAGGCCTATTGCCTCCCTTGTTATAAGAACCTTGTTTATTTTGGGGGGGGATTTCCTCCTCCCCTCCCTGTACCCCGTTGATTGGGCCCGGGGGGGGGGGGGGGTCGAGAGGGGATTTCCATTGGTTCCCCCTTCAGGGGTATTTAAATGGCAGTTATTTCATTAACATCCCGATTGAATTTACATTTTTTTCTTATTTTTTTTGTTTTAATGTCTTTTTCAAGATGTTTTCTAAGGGCCTCAGATCTTTTTTTATATTCCTCATTATCCTTAAATTCTGAGAATTTTTTAGAGTCCCTATCTCTCCATCAATTTTTGTTAGTTTTTGCCTTTTGGAGTTGTTGTAGAAGAGCTGGACAGGGAAATAGAAGGTCCTTAACTCATCAGCAGGACTGGTATCTGCTTCTTTGTGCAAGGAGGAACAGGATGAGCACTGCCAGAGCCCCATAAAATGACCTCAAGCAGGCCACTGGTGTGAATGTCTCTGACCAATCAGACTTTGAGGGTGGCCTGATGTCCTCTAGTGAGGACTGCCCGGCACTGTGGAGCTCGATTTTGGCATTTACCTTTGTACACAAAAATTGGCAGGTCTGCCACTGGCGCCCTGTGCTTTTTAGAGATGAGCAGGTTCACCCTGAGCACGTGACAGACGTGCAAGGGTCTGGAGAAGCCGTGGAGAATGTTATGC
This sequence comes from Pelophylax lessonae, assembly GCF_965119305.1. Classification (NCBI taxonomy): domain Eukaryota; kingdom Metazoa; phylum Chordata; class Amphibia; order Anura; family Ranidae; genus Pelophylax; species Pelophylax lessonae. Next base: position 531,586,347 of record NC_138770.1, read on the forward strand.
TGCCTGTAACATCATTCAGCAAGACGGGTTTGGTGGTGGGTCAGTGATGCTCTGGGGAGGCATATTCATGGAGGGAGACACAGACCTCTACACGCTAGACAATGGCTCCCTGACTCTGCCATTAGGTATCAGGATGAAATCCTTGGACCCATTCTCAAACCCTACGCTGGTGCAATGGGCCCTGGGTTCCTCCTTGTGCATGACAATACCTGGCCTTGTGGGGAGAGTATGCAGCCAATTCCAAGAGGATGAAGAAATTGACACCATTGAATGGCTCCCATGCTCGCCTGGCCTAAATCCAATAGAACACCTCTGGGACATTGTTTCAATCCGTCTGACGCCACCAGGTTGCACCTTAGTCAGTTCAGGAGCTTAGTAATGCTCTCTTCCAGATCTGGGCGGAAATACCCCAGGACACCATCCGTCTCATTGGGAGCATGCCCCGACATTGTCAGGCATGCATACAAGCATGTGCGGGCCATACAAACTACAGAGTACCATTTTGAGTTGCTGCAGTGAAATTTCATAAAAATTGACTAGCCTGCTGCATAATTTTTTCACTTAGATTTTCAGGGTGTCCTTGAATTCAGCCCTTTTTGTAGGTTGATAATTTTCATTTCCAACAATGTGGCATCCTTTCGTTCTTAACACATTACCCAGTCAGGGCCGATGCAGGTCTATTTTGCACCCTAGGCAAGACAGCTACTTTTCTTGCCTCTTTAGAGGAAGGGTCAAGGAGGAGGCGGTGCCACGGTGTTGCTCTTCTCCCGAGTCCCAGGCTCGCACCCCAAGGATGCTGCTGATTGCAGCTGCGCCCCCACAGATGCTAGACAGCTGAATGGAGGGTGAGGTGCACTGACAAGTTCTAGGCGCCCTCTCCTCCCAGTGGTCAGTAGGTAAGCCAGTGGCCATGGCAGTGCGCTCTAGGCTGCTGCTTTGTTTGCCTAGCGGTAGCGCCGGCCCTGTACCCAATCCATATCAGTATAAATATTCAGTGTGTAGGTGTATGTATTAGGGATGTGTACGTGTGTGTATATATGTGTGTGTGTTTTGTATTATGGAAGCACTCTTACCACACTTAAGCCATGCACCATGTTGCTTTTCCAAAACTCCAAATGACAGTAAGCAACATCCAAAGAGGTCACTAATTGGGCCGAATGATTTATCAGCAACAACGTATTACTTGTACTAAATGCAGGTGCCGAAGGACAGAAGAGGGAGTAGATTAGAGTGGGAATTGAACTGCCATATTACTATATTGATGAGATATAGATGAAGCAAGAAGTAACACCAATTTCTCTATCGCTCATTGACAGACGTAGTCCTCGGTGATTCAACACCCTTGGGTTATGCTGCCCTCCACAGGAGTAGGACTAGACAGGAAAGAAAATGCTCTGGCCACACCCTAGGGGCAGTCCCCAAGGGTATATCCTCTCTCTCTCTGCTACAGCAAATCCGTTTTTTTCTGTCTAGTCAGGAGTAAGGACCTAGATACCTTGCTGGGATCTTCGGTCCTGGCAGGATTTTTTTTCTTAAAAAGATTTTTAGACAGCTTTTTTTCTCCAGTGTTCCTGTGAGATCTTCAAGCAAGAAAGCTGAACTGGGCGACGGGCGGGATGTTGAGATCCAGTGGTCACCCCAGTTCAGCCTACGAGCGCGTGCAGGCCATAGCTCCGCGCTGGGTCGGCCGCGACATAGTCCCACTGGACGGGGACTGACCCTGCGAGTTAGACGTCTCGCTGAAACGCCAAAGACCATGAGTCACGGCGTCCGTATTGGTCGACAGCCCTCCAACTTCGGTGGAGAGGGGTACTGTCAGGAGTTGGCGCCCGCCTGGTTCCGGTACGGTGAGTAGTATGTTCCCCCATTTCCCCTGACGGGTCCTGTGGTGAACGCGGGCCCCTCTCTGTAATGGTAAGGATGGGTTCCCCTCTATCCTATAACATGGCACAGATCCCCCTATATTGAGTGTGATTTTTGTGTACAAAAAAGCCAGAAGGCTTGGTTTGGGAGCTGACAATCTAATTACAAGTATGTTTAAATGATTGTAATCTGTGGCAGTACTGGAATCTTACTGTGATAATAGAAAGTATCCTACCTGTCAGAAGCCACAGGACATGTATGCGACTTTCCAGGTCATTCCTCCAGCTAAAGCATGCCTCCCGACGGCCACGCGGTCCGCCAGGGTTCGGTACCGCCGGTCAAGCTGATCTCCATGAGAGAGAGATTTTGCGATGCCGAGAAACTCTGCAGTCACGCCGCTATTCTGTAACAGACCGCCGTAGATCGCACGTAGCCTTGTGTCTTCAGCATGGGGGCGGCCATGTTTGAGGTGACCCAAACACCTCGTGGAGCTAGGGGAGGCGCCGGAAGGCGTGCAGAGGGGCGGAGCCGCCTCCTTTCTTCCCGGGCAGCCAGCCAAGAGACTTCCTGTTTGTTTGAGACAGTGCTGAGACTAGTTGCAGTGAACTCTGAGCATCAAGTGGTGAGCCTGGGGGTCTATCTCTCTCTCTCGCTCGATAGGGATCCCTAGCAGGTAACACTGAGGGGCTTTTGTGGCGCTGGGGGTCTGAAAAAAAAAAAGAAAAAAAAAGTTTTATTTATTTTTGGATTGAATTTTCCGGGTAGTTACTGGAATTATCATGGACCCTGCCACACAAGTACCCCCACCTGTTTCCCTCGAGGGGGCCACGGGACCCGCCGGTGCACAGAGTATGGATGCATTTACAGCAGTTTTGGAGTCTATGGTGGCTCGGGTGGAGGCGGCCTGTCAGGAACGGGGGTCAAGAAAGCGACCCCCGCCTACCCCTATATCATCTGACACTTCAGACTCAGATTTTGAGATGGTCATTGCAGCTGCAGGTCCCTCTGCAAGGGCTGTTGTCTCAGGTAAAGTTCCTTCAGCCAGTGAGGAGGACGTTCATACTTCCGCCATAATTCGGGAAGAAGCATTGGTGGACGCACTAGTTGTGGCGGTTCGGGAAACCTTAAGACTTGAGGTTTCACCGGCAGAGGCAACTGAAACAGATTCCCTTTGGTACTAACCCACCAAAACGGTGAAGGTTTTTCCTGTACCCAAGTGTTTTGGTAATAAGATTAAAGAAGAATGGGAGCATTCTAAGCGTACCTTTACTATTTCCAAACGTATTGCTAGACGCTATCCGTTTTGAGGAATCCCTCATTAAGAAATGGACGGTACCACCAGTGGTGGACCCACCTATTTCCAGACTGAATAAAGCCACGGTTATTCCAGTAGAGGACACTTCGTCCTTTAAGGATCCGGTGGATCGGAAAGGTGGAAGCGGAGTCCCGCACTATTTTTTCCTTGATGGGGTCAGCATTTAGACCAGTAATTGTCATTGGTCTGGTTTCCCAGACACTTAAGGAATGGGCGAGATTGGTGCGCCAGGACCTGAAGGGGAAAGATATCCCCCAGGGAACATCTGAATTGATGGAACAGATTATACAAGGGCTACAGTTTGTCTGTGATGCAGCCTTGGATGCTACCCCCCTATTAGGGCATGCATCTATGTCAGCGGTAATACTCAGACGTGTGCTGTGGTTAAAATGCTGGTCAGCGGACCTAGGTTCCAAAAAGACCTTGACGAATCTCCCCTTTCAGGGGAATCGCCTATTTGGGGCCACCCTAGATGAGATCATTAAGGACGCCACTGGGGGCAAGAGCACTTTCTTGCCAAGGGACCTCGTAACAAGCGAGGACCTTTCTTTACCGCCCATAAAGGGTTCGTACGCCCGGCTGGAACAAGCGGGAAAGGCAAGGTTCCTCCAGGAGGGTTCAAGAAGGGCTGGTCGGACAAACAAAAGACCGACTCAGCCAAACCCGAAGCAAAGGATTACACAGCCTGAAGGTGCACCCCCACCCGGTTTGAGGGTGGGGGGACGTCTTCACTGGTATTCAGGGCATTAGATCGAGCATCGATCACTGCTACCGGTGCGATTCTTCCCTTCCAACATTTAAGTACTACAGGGAGCGGCAGTTACCGTTCCCTGAACAGATCTTTTCCTTTACCTTTTCCAAAGATTAGTCTCAGTTCCCCACAAGAATCGGATCCGGTTGAACAGACAGACCAAGAAGCCTTTAGCCAGGTGACTTCGGTCCCGGAGGTTCAACCAGGAGAGATCACCGTTCCTGATAGGAATCAGGTGTCTGATAAATGTGTGGGAACAGAGAACGAGCAGACTTTGTCGGATGGTCGGGGCCAGATAGCTCTAGGGCCGCCTGGTTCAGATCCAGTCAGCGCCAGTGGTCCTAGAAATTCTAGGCTGGCCTCGTCAAGCCGGTCTGGCCGACTTGGACATACTAGTCGCGGACGTTCCTTGGGAACTTCGTCTCCGGGAGTGTCTGCGGTCTCAAGGACCAATCTTCCATCATGCTTTACAATCGCTGGTTTTAATGGCCTGGCCATTGAGACCCAGGTACTGAAGGACAGAGGGTTGTCAGCTTCAGTTATTCCTACACTTATTAAAGCAAGGAAAGCGACTTCCAGCAAGGTCTATTATCGCACATGGAAGACTTATATCGCGTGGTGCGAATCTTTAGGGATTCCTCCACGTACCTATTCGGTGACCCGAATATTGGCCTTTCTGCAGAAAGGGGTTGAGCAGAAACTAGCCTTGAGCACCATCAAAGGTCAAGTTTCAGCATTAGCAATCTTCTTTCAGAAACCTTTAGCTACCAAGTCCTTGGTGCGGAATTTCATCCAGGGGGTGCGGCACCTGGCTCCACCAGTCCGCGCGCCCTTACCGCCCTGGGATCTTAATTTGGTTTTGTTGGTTCTACAGAAACCTCCCTTTTGAAAACATCAGGGAGATTCCCTTGCTTACTTTATCCCAGAAGGTGGCCTTCTTGGTGGCTATCACTTCTGCACGCAGGGTGTCAGAACTGGCTGCATTATCATGCCAGTCCCCATACTTAGTGATTCATAGGGATAAGGTAGTGCTTCATCCTAAGACATCCTTTCTTCCAAAGGTGGATTCAGATTTTCATCTGAATGAAGATATCGTACTACCTTCCTTGTGTCCTCAGCCCAAGCATCATCGGGAACATGCGTTGCATTCCTTGGATGTGGTTCGGGCAATCAGGGTTTACCTGAAGGCTACGGAATCGTTCCGTAAGACGGATTCACTTTTTGTGATCCCGGATGGCCCCAGAAAGGGGTTGCCTGCATCTGCCGCGACTATCTCCAAATGGATTAGACAGACGGTGGTACAGGCTTATTCTATTAAGGGTCGGAGTCCTCCGTTCCCTGTTAGGGCGCACTCCACTCGAGCGCTCAGTACTTCCCTGGCCTTCCGCCATCAGGCGTCAGTGGTCCAGGTATGTAAGGCGGCCACCTGGTCGTCGGTACATACCTTTACAAAATTTTATAAGCTTGATGTGATGGCATCGGCGGATGCCTCATTTGGCCGCAAGGTTTTGCAGGCCGCAATTTGAGGAGACCGGTGGTCTACCTCGAGGGTTTTTTTCTGTTGAAAAATTTCTGTTGAGTCTCATCACTGAGGATGAGCATTGTAAACTTCTAGTTGGCACCGGTTGGGCCTTCTAGATTGGATTTGATTTCCAATTTCCCACCCCTCATTTGTGGTACTGCTTTGGGACGTCCCGAGGGTGTTGAATCACCGAGGACTAAGTCTGTCAATGAGCGATAGAGAAAAATGGATTTTTGTAAAATCTTACCGTAAAATTCTTTTCTCTTAGCTCATTGACAGACGTAGTACCCGCCCCTCTGTTTTGGAGTTGGGTTGGGTTAAATTCTCTAGACACTGCTTTGTGACATAACTGATTTTCTGTAGCAGAGAGAGAGAGGATATACCCTTGGGGACTGCCCCTAGGGTGTGGCCAGAGCATTTTCTTTCCTGTCTAGTCCTACTCCTGTGGAGGGCAGCATAACCCGAGGGTGTTGAATCACCGAGGACTACGTCTGTCAATGAGCTAAGAGAAAAGGATTTTACGGTAAGATTTTACAAAAATCCATTTTTACTGTGCATGCACAATTCTTTAACTGCAGATTCAGGCAAAACTTTAATTCTCTTTCGTCATTGACAGACACAGCTCCTGATATTCTTAACTATTGCGTTATACTGCCCCCTACAGGAGTAGGACACTAGACAGAAAATAAATCTGGCTACGCCCATGGGCAGTCCCAGGGGGGTATACTCTCTCTCGGCTATAGGTATAGTTTTTTTTTTTTGCCTAGTCAGGACCTAGTTTCTTGCTTGGATCTTTGGTCCTGACACAATTTTTTTGCTTTTTAGATGGAATTTTTTTTCTCCCGGATTTTTCCTGAGATCTACAATCAACTGCCGGACTGAGTGACTAGCTGGATAATCTAGATCCAGTGGTTACACCCCAATCTGGCCTGCAAACGCATACAGACCTCCGCTCCACGTTAGGTCGGCCGCGACATAACCCCACTGGAAGGGGGGCTAGTCTGTGAGTGAAGTGCCTCGCGAGGTCGCCTACGATCGGGTCTCGGCCCGAGTTGCAGCATTCCTCCTGGCAGACAGGCCCCTTATTTCGAGAGGGGTTCTGTCTGGAGCAGTGCCCGTCTGGTTCCTGGTATGGGGGAGTAGCTGCCCCCCTCTCCCCCTAGAGGGTTTTGAGGTGGTCTTGGGACAGTCAAACCCCCAGGTTTCCCTCCCTCCCCGTCATCTCCCCCCGCCCCCCCCCAACATATGCTGAGGCTGTTTTGAGTGGTCTGGTCCACCTCCTGGTGTGGGGGCAGGGCGCTAGCTGGAGATGGAGGCCAGAGGGGTGCGTCGCCAGTGATAGGAGGGGTGGGGTTGTACCTGGTGGGGGCTTCTGCCAGGGCCCCTTGTCCTGCCTGGATCTGTCCTTGAGGTCTAGGTTCCTTCCTGGATCCATGTAAGCCTTGTGGTGCCGCCATTTTGTTGTAGCGCGTCTCTGTACACAGCGACCTTGTTTGTGTAGTCTGGCCGCCATTTTGCGGTGGATTGCCATTGAAAATCGTGATGGCCATGACAGTGGAGCCCCTCCTCATCCCCTGGTGCTGACTCTTGGAGTCTTTCACTTATCCCTGCATATGTAGTGCAGATTCTAATGGTGGCTGCAGATGCCAGAGTCTGGTGGGGCTCTCATGCTCTCTGCTGAGGATTGCTTGATGCTTGTGCCTGGCAACCGGGTTGTGCTGCCAGCGCAGTGGGGGTTGTCTCTTTGCAGGTTTTTTTTTACACTTTTTTTGTGGGGTCCCCCTTGTGACCCATGGAGTCTTTGGAGCACATCTCCCCACCTTATCCCCTCTGAGGCTGCGGGATCCTTGGGGTGTCAACCATCCATCCATGCACTGACTGCGGTCCTGGAGTCCTTTGTGTCCAGGGTGGAGGTGGCTTTACGGTGATGGGCTAGCAAAAAGCGCCCCTTGCCTTCCCCTGCCTCATCAGATCCTGAATCTGATTCAGCCGCCACGGACGTGGGTCAGCTGGTTGGGTCTGCACCCTTGCGCCCGGAATCCTCAGTGAGGATAATTCCTCCATGTCTGCAACCACGCACTAAAAGGCGCTGGTGGGGGCACTGATTGTGCGTGAGACCCTGAAGATGGAGGACGCAGCTGCGACGGGAGGCACAGGTTCCCTTTGGCACTCACAAGCCATCCAGAACGGCAAAGGGGTTTCCTTTCCCAGCCTATTTTGACAGAATTGTCGCTAAAGAGTGGGGACGACCAAAGCATCCCCTCGGAGTCCCTAAGCTATTTACTAGGCGTTACCTCTATGAAATAGTATCTTGAAGCTATAACCTCAATTTTAGCAGCGCATAAACCTACCATACATAAATTGTGCATTAATAAAGTGTTAAAACTTAATACCTCTGTGCATTAAAGTGCTATAGTGACATAAGCGGGATTATCCCCTTTCTGTGATACCATTCCTGTATAAATATAAAAATAGCAGCTGATAAAGTGCATATATATCAAATAAAGTGCTCTATTACAACTCAAATAATATGTCAATCTTGTATGCATAAATACTCAAATTATAAATAAAGTGCATACACATCAATCAGTAAAGTGCTTTTGTGCTCTGTGCAACTTAGATTGATCACTCAAAGTCCAGTGCATATATATCATATAATGTCCCAGTGAGGTGTTCATGACGCACGCCGGGTGTCGGACCACAAGCCAGGAAAGAACAACGCAATTTGTATCCTGACGAGCTCGCTGCTAACCCCCATCCGGTGGTAATGCATGCGGCTGTCTAGCTTAAGTGCCTTTGGGGCATTGATATATTTTGATGTGTATTTGATTTTCATTTATTTTAATAAATGGAATGGTCTGTTAAAACTTCTACACCAGTGATGGTGAACCTTGGCACCCCAGATGTTTTAGAACTACATTTCCCATGATGCTCAACTACACTGCCGAGTGCATGAGCATCATGGGAAATGTAGTTCTAAAACATCTGGGGTGCCAAGGTTCGCCATCACTGTTCTACACCATGAGGAGTTCCTTGTTTTTGCTCTAAATACCCACCCTGAGAAATACAGATGACCCTCGTACCGAGGAGAGTGGAAAAGAGGGCTATCTGACATCTGAATTTCCAAAAAGCGTTTTAGGATCCAGGTTGCCATATGGCAACAGGGATCGGATTTATCTGGTAAGTTCATACTCTGGCCATCCCTGCACGTGTGATTAGGAGATACCCACCATCACTGTTCCCCTGCATGGGCGTGAAAACCTCACTGGGACATTATATGATATATAAGCACTGGACTTTGAGTTATCAATCTAAGTTGCACAGAGCACAAAAGCACTTTACTGATTGATGTGTATGCACTTTATAATCTGAGTAATTATGCACACAAGATTGGCATATTATTATTTGAATTGTAATTGAGCACTTTATTTGATATATATGCACTTTATCAGCTGCTATTTTTATATTTATAAAGGATTGGTATAACAGAAAGGGGATAATCCCGCTTATGTCACTCTAGCACTTTAACAATGCACAGAGGTATTAAGTTTTAACACTTTATTAATGCACAATTTATGTATGGTAGGTTTATGCGCTGCTAAAATTGAGGTTATAGCTTCAAGATAGTATTACATTGTCTCCCCCCATTGGTGGATGTGTGGCATACACACTTATTTATATTACTTATTTAAATACTTGTAGCGGGTGTTATTTTTAGCATTTTCAGTTACCTCTATGAGGAGTTCCTTCTTAAGAATTGGACTGTTCCACTGGTGGTGGACCCTCCGGTTTCCAAATTATACATGGCAACCATGATTCCAAGGGCTGCAGTTTATCTTTGACGCCTCTTTTGGATGCAGCTCTCCTAGTGGCTCGGCTCTGTTTTGGCAGTGGTCCTTCGGCGTGTCTTTTGGCTCAAGTGCTGGTCTGCCGACCAGACTTGTATAAAGGCCTTGACTGATCTTCCTTTTTTTAAGGAGATCACCTCTTTGGAGCTTCCCTGGATGACCTCATTAAAGGTCTCCCGGGGGGGGGGGAGGGCGGGGGGGAGTACCTTACTTCCACAGGCTGCTAAGGGCAAGGAACCTCGTCGTAGACGTGGACCTTCCTTCTCAGCTCATAAGTTTTTTTGTCCCTCAGGATCCACTGACAAGACTCGAAGCCAGACAAGACAAGTGTGTCCACAAAGTCATTTGGTCTGGCTACAAGATTGAGTTTCGCTCTTGTCCCCCGGCAAGGTTCTTTCCTTCAAACTTGCGCCTGTCCCTGGACTGCTTACAGGGCCTGTTTGGGGGCGGTACAAGACCTATTACTTCAAGGAGTGATTGTCCCGGTTCAGACTTCGGAATATTTTCAGGGTTTTTGCTAAAACCTGTTCACAGTTCCCAGGAAAGAAGGCGAAGTGCGTCCAATCCTGGACCTCCAGACGCTGAACTGCTTTATGCAGGTGCAGAAGTTTAGAATGGAGTCTATTCGAACGGTGGTGGCATCCCTGCATCAGGGGGATTTCCTCACCTCTATCGACGACAAGGATTCCTGCCTTCACATTCCAATATGTGCCAGCCACTAGCGTTTTCATCGCTTCGTTGTGGGAGAGGAGCATTATCCGTTTATGGCGTTATCCTTTGGTCTCGCCTCTGCTCCTCAGGTCTTCACAAGTCTTCACAAAAGTGTTATGCCTGGTGCTAGCCTTGTTACGTCAACGGGGATCGCTGTACTGGGCTACTTGGATGATCTTCTGCGAGTGGATTCTCCTTCTGCTCTGGTGGAAAACCTGGAGATCACAATACGAACTATGCGGGAGTTCGGCTGGATTTTTAATTTTCACAAGTCTGCTCTCGTTCCGTCCACGAAGCTGGACTATCTGGGTCTGATTCTGGACTTGGCCTTAGCCAGAGTGCTCCTTCTTCTGGATAAACTCCCAGAAATTGCAGACTGCAATTCATCTCCTGTTCTCCAGCAGCTGGTCATCCCTCTGGACTTGCATGCAGGTGCTCGGCCTGATGGTGTCTACCTTCGAGGCGGTTACATTTGCACAGTTCCATACGAGGTCCCTGCAAAGGGATATTCTGACCAAATGGGACAAGTCTCCGCAGTCTCTGGACAATCATATCCGGGGAACGAAGGCGTCCCTGATATGGTGGCTTTGTTTTTCTGGTGATTTGGCTGGGTGAATCCTTCATCCCCTTGTATTGGACAGTGGTCACCACGGATGCCAGCCTGTCCAGCTGGGGAGGTGTCAGCAAGCATTCTGCTCAGGGGCAATGGACACTGGAAGAGTCCAGACTACCGATCAATGTCTTAGAGCTCAAAGCGATCAGACTGTGTCTGGATAATTGGATGGATCATCTTCAGGGATGTCCAGTGTGCATTCAGTCGAACAATGCCACGGCTGTGGCTTATGTCAATCACCAAGGGGGCACAAGAAGTGTCCTGATGGCTCTGGAGGTAGCCGGCATTCTCAGGTGGGCAGAGCAGTTAGTTTCAGCTGTACAAATTCCCAGGGTGGAAAATTGGCTGGCAGATTACCTCATTCGGCTGTTGTTGGACCAAGGGGAGTGGTCCTTTCATCCGAAGGCGTTAAATCAACTATCTCTGGTGGGGCACCCCCAAGGTGGATCTGTTGGCGTCTCTGCTCAACAAAGAGGTTTACACCTTCTTTCCTCTCAAGCTTCTGCCAAGACTTCTATGCAGGTTCGAGGCAGGAGAGATTCTGGTCATCTTTGTGGCTCTGGACTGGCCTTGTCGAGCTTGGTATGCCGATCTGGTGCGGCTGGTAGCCGAAGTTCCTTGGAAGCTTCCCCTCAGGATCGGCTGTCCTAAGGACTGATCTTCCATCCTGCTTTACAGTCGCTGGCTTTGAGTCGTTGATTCCTACCCTGTTGAAAGCTAGGAAATCTACTTCTAGGAGAACCTACCATAGTATGTGGAAGGTGTTCTTTGTGTGGTGAGTGTCTTGGGGTTCATCCTCGCTTCTTCTCAGCTCTGATCTTGTCCTTCCTTCAATAGGGGGTTGAACAGAAATTAGACTGGAGTACCATCAAGGGCCAGGTGTCTGCTTTGGTGGTCTTCTTCCAACGACCATTGGCCACACACTCCCTGGTGCGTACCTTTCTCAGGGTGTCCCAACATTAGGTTCCTCCAATGCGGGCTCCGTTGCCGCCTTGGGATCTCAATTTGGTGCTTTGCGGTTCTGCAGAAGCCTCCCTTTGAGAAACTTCGGGAGATTCCCCTGCCTACCTTGTCCCAGAAGGTGGCCTTTTTGGTGGCTATAACCTCTGTGTGCAGGTTGTCGGAACTGGCGGCAATATCCTGTCGTTGACCTTACCTGGTGATTCACAAGGATAAGGTGGTTCTTCGACCCTGTCTGTTCCTTTCAAAGGTTGTCTTTGATTTTTATTTGAATGAAGACCTTGTGTTGCCTTCCCTGTGCCCAAAGCCTAAACCTCCTAAGGAAATTGCCTTGCATGTGGTCTGGGCTATTGGGGTGTACCTGGCAGCTACGGAGTCTTTCAGGAAGTATGACTCAGCATTTGTGCTCACGAATGGACCTCGTAAAGGGTTGTCCGCTTCCCCAGCGACCATTTCCAGATGGATCAGGCATGGTGGTTCAGGCCTATTCCATCAGGAGTCAGGTTCCTCCTTTCCCTTTCAAGGCACACTCTTCTAGGGCGCTTAGTGCCTCCTGGGCTTTCCATCATCCGGCATCAGTGACTTTCACAAAGTAATATAAAGTGGATGTGTTGGCATCTGTGGATGCTTCTTTTGGCCGCAAGGTTTTGCAGGCTGCTGTTGAGGACCTGATCCTCTTTTGAGGGTGTATTTATTTTCAGGTGGATTCCAGTTGTTTTCAGCTCCTGTTGCCTGGTTGGCTACCGTTTAGCCTTGGTTTTTTTTTTTTTTTTTGCTGTTCCCACCCTAAGTTTAACACTGCTTTGGGACGTCCCAATGGTTTAGAATAGCACGAGCTGTTGTGCGTCAATGAACAAAGGAGAAAATGGGATTTTTGACTTACCGTAAAATCCATTTATTCTATGTTCATTGATGGATTCAGCACCCACCCCTCTGTGGAGTTATTTTCTTGACACTGCATGTAACTAAACTGAGTGGCTATAGCAGAGAGGGAGTATACCCCTTGGTACTGCCCATGGTCGTAGCCAGATTTCTTTTCTGCCTAGTATCCTACTCCTGTAGGGGGCAGTGTAGGCCAATGGGTAAAGAATCAGGAGCTGTGTCTATCAATGAACATCAGAGAAATGGATTTTACGGTAAGTCAAAAATCCCATTTTTTGTTTTGGAAATGGTGGAGAGGGATTAGAACAGCTGTCAGTTTTTATTGCAGACTGTGTCCCATTAGGGAAATTCACCCTCTCTATTTGTTCTGTTTACCATTCTCACCGAAAGTAAAAGAAAATCCCAAATTGAGTTGTTCCCAGAGTTCCATGTATGGTTTGCTTAAAGCTGGCCACAGATGGAATGTTTTTCTTTCCTGCAACCACTGCCATTGTGTTCTGGCACGGGGAGCTGTCCTCTCCAAGAGAACACCTTGAATAATGCTAGCGACTATAATAGCCACTAGCAATGATCACATGTAGAAATTAGCAGGCAGGTTGATCAGTCCATATGGGTAAATTCAGCCCGTCCATACATGGTTTGAACAGTCTATGGCTGGCTTAAGACCAGAACACCACCCGCTGGCGGCTTATGAAAATACAAAATCTACATACACAATATGTTGTGTTTCTGACTGAAAAAACATGTAAAATACCTAGTTTTTAGTCATGACCATAATAAAGAAAATTAAAATATATGCAAAATAACTAGACATATCCTTTTATCAGTTTTCTTTATAGAGCTTGCCCTTTTTTATTTTTTTTGCTTTTAGTAACTATGCCCAAGCCTTTATCTACTGTTGTAAAACAAGCTCCACAAGGAAGTGTTATGAGCAAGGCAACTTTTATCAGCAATGTATTGATGAAGATAAACGAAGTTTCTGCCACAGACATTAAAATGGACTTCTCACCCTACAAAAGGTAACATTTTCTTTGAAAATCATTTTGGTTAGAATTTCTGCCAGGATTTTTATTGCAGTGTCTGCCATTGTTTTGAAGAAGGTATGGCATCTTCCTTTTTTTTGGTCTTAAATGTTTTCCATATACCTACTAATTCCAGCAATTTAATACATTAATTATCTTTACTAAAGGTCTTGTTGGCACTTTTTTCACTTGGAATCTGCAGGTTGCTGCAAGGGCACACAGAAAGCAGTTGTCTATGTGCCCTGTTCTCACTCAAAAGCAGTCTTCGGGTGAGTTTTAGTGTGTTGTATAGACAACCTTTTCTACATTTTTATGCCCCGCACCACACCCCGGTGCCTAGAAATGAATGTAGTGTTAGTGTGATATTTCAATAAAATTAAAAAATGTAAACTGTGCTCTGCATTATCCTTCATGTGACACCGGCCAGAACAGGCACTTCTTGCGAGGTAATTATGGCATTTTACCTTGCACAAGAAGTCAAAATATGAAGCGTGTAGGGATAGTAGAATATGACAACAGTAAAAGTTAAAACATTGGTCAGCCCTTTCTGCACATTTGGTTGGGGGACAAAGCAGACTTCTGGGGTGTAATCCCTGCTTCTAGGATGATAGACACTAAGCAGAAGTACATACCTCTGTCATTGAGGGCTGTACATCGGTAAAATATTTGTGCAAGGATTCAAGAAAGTATGACATCTTATCTTCCCTTTCTTTTTTTCTTTTAAAAGTAAATTGTATTTCTCTTACGTCCTCCGACAGTCGCCGCCCCTTCATATTCATCACCAATGGGTTATGTCCTCTTATCCGTAGGAGTAGCTAGGCAATAGAATATGTTAGTACAAAAGACTTTTAACATATCCCCACCCCCAGGGGGTGGTCCCCTCAGTACATAACCCTCCACTTCCTGTAACCAAACCAGTTTCATTTGTCTAGCTGTCAGGAGTGGCTGGATGTTTCTGTGCTGGGACACCTTGTCTCAGCTCTCTTTCCTTTCTTTGGATTTTATTTGAGTTTTTTCTCTCTTTCTTGTTAGCTGTTATTTTGTCAGCGTTAGTTAGTTCTTCGGAAGAAGAGGATCATGCGGGCTGCGTCTCGGGCTGACCCCCATGGTCGCAGGTTGTGGGTCAGTGGTTTCTCAGCCCGCCATCGAGCGTTCAGTCAGGTATCGCTCCTGAGTTTTCTGAACGACCCATCCCTGTGTCGTGCAGGGATGCCAGGTGAGGTGGCTACCTCTCCGGACGCTGTGCGGTTTCTCAACCCACCTTCTGATGCGTCCTAGATGCGACTCTCCCTGCCTTATGTTCAGCGGTTTGTTCGCCTGTGCGGGTTCCCCACGCCATGGTAGAGGTAAGTGTATGTATGTGGGGACCTGTCTGTCTGGGGGGTGTCAGTCTGGGACTGTGTTACCTTACCCTGTGTTCACAATGTTACTGTCTCCCTATCCCTCATGTTGCATGCTGTGGGCTGCAGGAGGGGGGGGTTGTGCTGCACTCTGTGTCAGTCTGTATGTGAACGGCTGTGTGCTATGGGGCTTGAGTTTCTCATGCTTGGGGCACATTGCAGCGCCGCTGCGGCGGTTTAACATGCTTCCTTTTGCTGGGCAATTTGGATGTTTTTTTACTTCACCCTCATGGGGTGTGGGAGCGGCGGTTTCGGCGCCAAACGGCGCCATTTTGGCTGCGATCGCTCCGGCCGCATGTTTTGAATGCATGGTGGCCATTTTCTTGTAGCCTCCATAGGCTTTATTAGAGCGCCCTGTATACCAGCACTTCCTTTCCTTCAGGAGCACCGCAGGCAGCAGCAGCAGCAGCGATCTCCAGGTTCATTTCCCTCTATTCCCTGTATCCTGCCTTAGTTTAATTGTCCCTGTGGGGGTCCCTTGTGTGGGGTGTTTGTGTGCAGTGGGCTACGATCGCAGCGCTCTCTTAAAGGGGCGGTCACCCATTTATTTTACTGCTTCAGGGGCATGGATTCTCAGGAAAACAAATTTCCTACAACTTTAGTGGGAAGCCAGGGGTCTGCACTCTCCCCCCCTGGGGGGGATTTGGCTGCGATTGTGGCTAGCCTTGCGACTCAGGTGCAAATGCTGGTGGCTGCTCAATCCACAAAAAGGCCCAGAGTTTCAATTTCCTCTGATTCAGAGGGTGATGGTGCTGGGGCTGATGTGACTGGGGTCTCCTTGTCGGGGTCCCGTTCCTCCCTGGACCTTATCGGGTCAGAAATGGAGGCTGAGGTGGAGGGGGTTGATAATTCTCCCCCTGGCTCGTCTGAGGAGCTTGCACTCATGGATGAATTGGTTGCTTCTATCAAGCAAACACTGCGGTTAGAGGAAGAATCATGTCCTCCAGCTGCCTTGGCTGCTTATGGGACGCGGAAAAGGCGCAAAACGTCGCAGGTGTACCCCTGCACTGATGATTTCCAAAACGCTGTGAAAGAACAGTGGCGTAATATACGCAAGCCATTTGCTGTACCTAGTAGGTTTAAGCTACGCTATCCCTTTACGCCTGCTACTGATGAGCGCTGGTGTATTCCACCGCCGGTGGATCATGCGATAGCGGTTTTGAACAAATCCACTGCGATTCCGGCTGAAGACACCCCGGTGTTCCGGGATGCCACGGACAAGAGGATGGAATCTCTTGCCCGTCACACCTATTCTATTATGGGTTCTATGTTAAAAGCCTTATTTGCTTCTCTTATGGCGGCCCAAGCGGTCGCGAGCTGGACGCAGGTGCTTAGGCGGGTCCTGGTGGCTGATTCTGCCCCCCAGGCGACTTTGGATATGGTGGATCAAATCCACCAGGGTGTCATGTACTTGTGTGATGCGGACCTGGATATGGTTCCGTTGGCTGCACGTGTACACAGTGTGGCGGTGTTAAATCGCCGCCTGGTTTGGTTGAAGTGTTGGTCTGTGGATCAATCTTCCCGTAGGACTTTGGCCAATCTACCTTATGATGGTTCTCGCCTTTTTGGCGAATCCTTAGATGCACTAATTAAGGGAGTCACGGGTGGTAAGAGCACGCTCTTGCCCAAATCCCACAAGCCCAAGGCGGCTCCTGGTAAGAAGCATGCTTCCTTTCGACCCCATCAGGGGTCCTTTCGTGCCTTTCGGTCACACTATAGGGGCAAGCCGTCAAAGGGTCAAGGCTCCCACAAGAAGCCGTGGGCTGGTAAGCAAAAGTCCGGCCAATCCGGTTCTGCGGCCCACAACAGTGCGGCCTGAAGGGGCGCCCTCACCCGAGTCTGGGGTGGGGGGACGCTTGCTCGCTTTCTCTCGGCCATGGCTGTCCCGGGTTCGGGACAGGTGGGTTCAGGAAGTCGTTCGATCTGGTTACAAGATCGAGTTTCTCTCTCGGCCGAAGAGCAGATTTTTTCCCTCAAATCTTCTGTTATCCCCGGAGCGTTTGCGGGACCTGCGTCTAGCGGTGCAGGACCTGAGGGCTCAGGGTGTGGTGGTCCCGGTGCCTCATCGGGACAGATTTCGGGGGTTCTATTCCAATCTGTTCACCGTGCCCAGGAAAGAGGGCAAGGTACGTCCGATTCTGGACTTGAAGGCGCTGAACCGCTTTGTGCGGGTGCGCAAATTCCGCATGGAATCCCTGCGGTCGGTGGTGGCTGCCCTGGTTCCGGGGGAGTTCATGGCTTCCATCGACTTGAAGGATGCGTATCTTCACATCCCCATTTTCGAGGGTCACCAGAGGTACCTTCGATTCGCCATAGCGGAGGATCATTACCAATTTGTGGCTTTGCCTTTCGGTCTCGCCTCGGCTCCGAGGGTGTTCACCAAAGTGCTGGCTCCGGTTCTGGCCTTGTTGAGAGCCCAGGGCATATCGGTCCTGGGATATCTGGACGATATTCTGGTTCGGTCTGCGACCAACCAAGGTCTGGTGTAGGATCTGTCCGTCACGTTGCAGACTCTGCAAGAGTTTGGTTGGACGATCAATTTCCCAAAATCAACATTGTGCCCGTCAGTCCGCCTCCCATACCTGGGAATGATTCTGGACTCTGTCCAGGCGAAGGTCTTCCTACCGGACGACAAACTCAAGACTCTTCAGGAGGGAGTCAGGTCCCTCAGGGACAATCAGTTCTCGTCCATTCGGACGTGCATGCGGTGTCTGGGATTGATGGTCTCGGCTTTCGAGGCGATTCCCTTCGCTCAGTTTCACACTCGGGGTCTCCAAGCGGAGATATTGTCCAAGTGGGACGGGCGACCGCACTCTCTGGATCTTCAGATATCCTTGAGTTCTCAGACCAGAAGGGATCTTCTGTGGTGGCTTCGGTCCCCCTCAGTGTCGGGGGGCAAGTCTTTTCGTCCCCTTTCGTGGACGGTGATCACCACGGACGCCAGCCTGTCGGGCTGGGGTGGTGTTCTGGGCGTTCTGTCCGCCCAGGGTGTGTGGTCGAAGGAGGAATCCTCCCTTCCGATCAACGTTCTGGAACTGCGAGCGATACTCCTCTGTCTTCGTCGTTGGACGGACAGTCTCCACGGCTGTCCGGTCAGGGTGCAGACGGACAATGCCACGGCGGTGGCTTACATCAATCACCAAGGGGGCACCAGGAGTGCCCAGGCGGCTCGAGAGGTGTCTGCGATTCTGTCTTGGGCCGAGACGCATGTCCCGGCAATATCAGCAGTTCACATTCCGGGAGTGGAAAATTGGCAGGCGGATTATCTGAGCCGCCAGACCCTGGACCAGGGGGAATGGTCCCTTCACCCGGATGTCTTCCAGATGTTGTGCGCGAAGTGGGGTCTTCCGGAGGTAGACCTGTTCGCGTCTCGTCTGAACAACAAAGTTCCACGGTTCGTGGCAAGGACGCGCGATCCTCGGGCAGACGCGTCGGACGCGTTGGTTGCCCCGTGGCATCAGTACCGACTGATGTATGCGTTTCCACCGCTTCAATTGCTGTCCAGGTTCCTTCGCAGGTTGCACTCGGAACCAACTGCGGTGATTCTTGTGGCACCGGACTGGCCTCGCCGGTCCTGGTACGCAGACCTCGTAAATCTGGCAATCGACGTCCCGTGGCGTCTGCCTCTTCGAGAAGATCTTCTGTCGCAAGGACCGATCTTCCATCCTGCTTTACAGTCGCTGGCTTTGACGGCCTGGCTGTTGAAACCGAGGTCCTGAAGAACAGGGGTCTTTCCCCTGAGGTCATTCACACCTTGATCAATGCGAGGAAGTCTTCCTCGGGGAAGGTTTACTACCGTACTTGGAAGGCGTATTTTGCCTGGTGCGAATCCAGGGGTTTCTCTCCTACCACTTATTCAGTGTCTAGGGTATTGTCCTTCCTTCAGACGGGTGTTGAACAGCGTTTGGCGCTGGCTACGATCAAAGGTCAGGTGTCCGCTTTGGCCGTTCTGTTTCAGCGTCCTGTGGCATCTAACGCTTTGGTTAGCACTTTTGTGCAGGGGGTACGTCATCTGATCCCTCCTAGGAAGGACCCTCTACCCCCTTGGGACTTGAATCTAGTCCTGTCTGTATTGCAGCGTGCTCCTTTTGAAAGGATCAGGGAGATCTCGCTGTCTTTGTTATCCAAGAAGGTCGCCTTTTTGGTGGCTATCACTTCGGCTCGTCGAGTGTCGGAGCTGGCAGCCTTGTCCTGCAAGTCTCCGTATCTGGTTGTGCATTTGGACAAGGTGGTCTTGCGACCTAACCCTTCCTTTCTTCCAAAGAGGGTTTCGGACTTTCATCTCAATGAGGATATTGTCCTGCCTTCGCTCTGCGCGAAGCCTAAGCATCCGACGGAGGTGCTGCTTCACTCCTTGGATGTTGTCCGGGCGATTAGAGTCTACTTGAAGTCGACTGAGTCTTTTCGCAAGTCAGATGCCTTGTTTGTTCTTCCGGAAGGTCCTCGGAAGGGCATGGCGGCGTCGGCTTCTACCATCGCCAAATGGATCAGACAGACCATTGAACAGGCCTACGCTTTGAAGGGGAAAGTTCCCCCTGTACCTGTGAAGGCGCACTCTACCAGGTCTCTGAGTACGTCTTGGGCCTGTCGTCATGGGGCCTCTGTGGCCCAGGTGTGTAAGGCGGCGACTTGGTCGACCGTTCACACTTTCACGAAATTCTACAGAGTAGATGTTCAGGCATCGGCTGATGCTTCCTTTGGCCGCAAGGTTCTTAGTGCGGCTGTTCCCTAGAGCCCTTGTTGCGGGTTCTTTGACTGTTTGGGACTTTTGTTTTTTCCCTGGGTTTTCTTGCTCCTGTTGAGCGAGTGTTTTGTTCTTATGCCCAACTGGTTTCCTTCCTTTGGTAAGGTTCCTTTCTCTGATGGGGAGACGGCGTTGCCTTGGGCGCGGCTGCGTTCTTCCCACCCCTCATGTTTACACTGCTTTGGGACATCCCATTGGTGATGAATATGAAGGGGCGGCGACTGTCGGAGGACGTAAGAGAAAACGGAATTTTTGTAAAATCTTACCTGTAAAATTCCTTTCTCTGAGTCCTCCGACAGTCGCCGCCCCCGCCCCTCTTTTGGGGTTTTTCATGTACTCTCTACTGCTATTTCACTGAAACTGGTTTGGTTACAGGAAGTGGAGGGTTATGTACTGAGGGGACCACCCCCTGGGGGTGGGGATATGTTAAAAGTCTTTTGTACTAACATATTCTATTGCCTAGCTACTCCTACGGATAAGAGGACATAACCCATTGGTGATGAATATGAAGGGGCGGCGACTGTCGGAGGACTCAGAGAAAGGAATTTTACAGGTAAGATTTTACAAAAATTCCGTTATTTTTTTTCCCCTTCGATTTCCTAGTCCTATTTCTACTTCCGTT
Source organism: Pelophylax lessonae (assembly GCF_965119305.1). Taxonomy (NCBI): domain Eukaryota; kingdom Metazoa; phylum Chordata; class Amphibia; order Anura; family Ranidae; genus Pelophylax; species Pelophylax lessonae. The sequence continues at coordinate 531,606,600 of NC_138770.1, forward strand.
GCTCTTGAGTATTTACACCACTCCCAGCAATGTCACTCGCAGCTTTCAAATGTGGATGTTCACTTTTAGGATTACTTTTTAAGCTATTTCAGATCCTATTTGTGTCAATCCACACCCCTGATGTCTGGAGATTTCCTTTTAATTCACTGGCAGTCACAGACCACTTCTTGAGAATTCATACATGCTCTGACCCCTTCTTTCTTATGTGCATGGTCTGCTCTGTTGTCATTTAAGGATGAGCCTGGTTTTTGACACTACACTGCACCTTGTAATTTTCCAGGAATGTTTGCGATGGTAATATTTATACATGACTTGTTTTTACCACAGAGGGACAGGAAACGAGGGGGAAAAGGTTCCTACCAGCTGCACTTACAGCAATAAAAACAAGACTGGGAATTTAACAGTTCCCCACGTTTATCCAGCAAAATAACGAAGTCCATTTTAAATTGATTTACATTTACTTTGCAGCCTAACTACTGAAGAGCAGAATCCAGTAACCGCTTTGCCACATTTAGAAGTGACTGATGCATTTATTGGTACACCCATATCCAAATCTAGGAGAGTGTCAAGGTTAGTAACTACACACCAAGAAATTTAGATGGGTTAGACATCTGATACCAAATTACATTATTTTCTCCTTCTAATTGCATATTAAAATTATACTGTTTTTGTTTACTATTTTGTCTTGATTTTTACAGAAGGCAGTTGCCCTAAATGGTTGGATGTTTTTGTATTTTTCCATAGATTACTGGATTCTATTGTCCACCCCATCTTAACAGATCCTTCACCTCTAGATGCAGATTTTGAGATGGTTAATGAGCGAACGCCTCGTAAATCTATGTTGGTTACTTCTAGTCCTGTCCAATCAAATCTGAGAAAAATTGCACAATTGAGAAACTTGACCAAAGCATCTGAGTTTAACCTGCTGGAAACACCTATTGTAGTAAAGGTGATTTTAATTTGCTAAGAAAGATGTGGTGTGACGTTGAAATTTAAATTAGTGTGTAAATTATTTTGTATTATAAATTTTTCTATATTTTAGAGAGCGTGTGTGTGTGTGTGTGTGTGTGTGTGTGTGTGTGTGTGTGTGTATATATATCTCTCTCCCCTCCTTCTCTCTCTCTCTCTCTCCCTCCTCCCCCCATCTCTCTCTCTCTCTCCCCCCTCCCCCCATCTCTCTCTCTCTCTCTCCCCCCTCCCCCCATCTCTCTCTCTCTCTCTCCCCCCTCCCCCCATCTCTCTCTAGTTTCATCACTCCAGAGTACAGAGTCTCAGTAGTCTTCATTTTCAGCATGGGTCCTAGCAAATTCTAGGAGGGCTTTTTTTGTGCATGGACTTTAGGAGAGGCTTCCATTGTGGACGACGCCTATGCATACCATTCCTCTGCGGTGTACGTTTTGTCACAGGAAGCAATGACCCCAGTTTGGCTTTCTACTACTTTAGTTAACTGTAGTGAACTTGCATGTTTCTTTTCTTTAACCCTTCTCTTCAGAAGATGCTCCTGTGGAGGTGGTAACCTCTGTGGATGGCCTGGACGTCTGTGAGATGGTTGCAGTTCCATCTTTGTTAAATCTGTGCCTGACGACTTGTATCTTTCACCTTTCTTGTGTAAAGAAATGATTTTCTTTCTCAGGTCTTGACATTTCTCTTCCATGTGCCATTGCTGACAACATGAAATGATATGGGGTTTTCTTTGCTAAGGAATGCCCTTTTCTAACCAGCTCTCTGCTGGACACCTGTTTAATGAATAATTGCACTCACCTGTAGTTGAATTCTTGTTAGGATTTTGTCTAAAATGTAGCTTTGCTCATAAGACTCATTGGGGTGTATTCATTTTTGCGTTGTCTTGAATGAATGTTAGGAAAAATACTTTCTCTTGCTTCCTCCGACAGTCGCCGCCCATTCACACAGTCTTCACTTATGGGGTATTGACTTCATCTCCACAGGAGTTTCTAGGCATAAGACTTGTAAAAGAACAATAAATCTACATAGTCACACCCATGGGGGCTGTCCTACTAGTCCAATACCCCCCTGCAATAGCCATCCCAATTCAGTTTGTCTTCTGCCTAGATTCAGGAGTGGATAGGCTTTCCTGTGCTGAGGCTACAGTCTCAGCCTTCCTCTTTTTTCTTTATGATTTATTTTCTGGAAATGTAATTTTCTTTACATTGCTAGCTGTTTATTTTGTCGACGCTAGTTGGTTAGATCTTCGGATGAAGACGGCATTGCGGAGCTGGGAATCGGACTGACCATCCTGGTTCTCCAGGACAGAGGGTCAGATGGAATCCCAGTCGTCATTGAACGTTTCGCGGGCTATGAGTTCGCCCTGGCCTCATGAACGACCCATCCCTGTCTCTCAGGGATACAGCCAGGTGAGCTGGCTACCTCACTGGACACAGCATAGGTTAGTCCGTGCATCCTAGTGTCCTGCGTTTTTGGCTGGCGGCACTCCCCTGCCATCTGAAGGTGGGCGGTTTCCCGCTTGATCTGAGGCACCCCACGCCATCGGTACAGGTAAGTACATTCTATGTGGGGCCTCTGTCTGGGGTCGGCAGTCCATGGGTGTCTGTGGTGTCCCCTGTGTCTGTGCGTTTTTTGGGCTCCCTGGTCCCGGTCCCTGCGGGGGCGCTTTTCCCTCACAGCAGCGCTGTGTGGGGTTTTTTTGGGGGTCCCTCTCCTACATGTCACCTAGGGTGTTTGGGGATGCAGACACATGCGGCGACCGCTCCGTGGTAAAACACCGCCGGTCCGCCATTTTTACTGTGGGCAGCATGTCTGGCTTCACTGTGGGCACTTTTGCAGCATGCTATGTAGTGTATTTTCGCGCCTTGCGGCGCCATCTTGTGTGTGGCTATGCGATCGTTCCGAGCACATGTCGGCGGCAATCTTGCTGAAGCCTCCCATTAGTTTACATAGGCATCCATTTTCCCTTGGCCTGCAGCCTGGTTCAGCCTCCAGCGGTGACCTCACTTCCTCCTTTCTCACAGGAGAGTCCGGAGGAGCTGGTAACACTTTGTGGGGTGCTGTCCTGCTGTTTTTTCCTGCCTTGCCTTGTGTGCTTTTCCTGGTCAGTTTTATCCCTGCGGGGGCTCTGTGTATCAGTCTTATAGCGGTGTGCTGGGGAGGGGTCCGCAGCGCACTTAAAGGGCCAGGTTCAAAGGTCATCTGCATCCTCTAACCAGACCGACTTTGCTGCTATTGTGGCAACTTTGGTGTCAAAAATGGATTTCCTTTTCTTCTCATTCTGAGTGAGTGATGACATGGTTGCTGTAGGTAGCGTGGCTCTTTCAGGGTCTCGCTCTTCTCAGGACCCGCAAGAGTCTGAGGGGGAGGCGGAGGTCGCAGGGGTGGATGAATTCCCCCCCCCCCCCCCCCCCCCCCGGGTCGCCCGAGGAATGCGCAGCTATCGATGCGTTGATCCTAGCAGTGAAGGAAACACTACTTTTGGAGGATGAGCCCACTCCTCCGGGCGTTGTGTCCTTTTTTGGAACACAGAGGACCCTCAAGACGGCGCAGGTTTTTCCTTGCCCCGCAGAATTTCACCATAAGGTGACTGAGCTATGGCGTAATTTGAAGCACACCTTTGTGGTGCCTAAGAAGTTTCAACTTCTCTACGCTTTTGCGGCTACTACGGCTGCGCGCTGGTGTGTGTCTCCTCAAGTGGACCACACGGTGGCCGGGTTGAACAGGTCTACCCTCTTACCCACTGAGGACTCCCCCATGTGTAGGGATCCTACTGATAGAGACTGGAGTCTCTTGCCTGCCATGCCTACACGGTGGCGGGTTCCATGCTCAAGCCTGTTTTTGCCTCTCTAATGGTGGCTCAGGCTGTGGCGGATTGGACCAAGGTGCTCAAACGCACCCTCGTGGCCGACTCTGCCCCTCCCACTACTGTGGACATGGTGGAGCAGATTCATCGTGGGGTCATGTATTTGTGCGATGCGGCTCTGAATGAGGCCCCATTGGCGATATGCCTGTCCAGTGTCGCTGTGGTTAACCGTCGATTAATCTGGTTAAAATGCTGGTCGGCTGACCAAAAGTCCAGGAAGACGGTGGCTGACATCCCCTATGCGGGGTCTCGCCTTTTTGGGGAATCCTTGGACGAATTGGTTAAAGGTGTCACTGGGGGTAAGAGCACTTTGCTCCCCCAGAATCCTAAGGGCAAGTTTTTCCACGGTAAGCGGGGCCAGTCCTTTAAACCTACTCAAGGGTCCTTTTGTGCCTTCAGGGCGCAGAACAAGGGTAAACCCTTCAAGGGCCAAGGTAGCCAGAAGAAGCTCTGGTTTGGCAAACAGAAGTCCGGCCAGACCGGTGCGGCGGCTCAGTCCGCCTCTGCCTGAAGGGGCGCCCTCACCCGTTACAGGGGTGGGGGGACGTTTGCGCGGTTTCCTACAACCTTGGCTGCTCCGAATCACGGACAGGTGGGTTCAGGAAATCATTCGGTCAGGGTACAAGATCGAATTTCTTTCACGGCCGGCAAACCTATTCTTTCCCTCAAATCTTCATTTGACCCCAGGGCGGTTACAGGACCCGCATCATGCGGTGGAGTATCTTCTCGCTCAAGGGGTTCATTGTCCCGGTACCTCATGGGGACAGGTTTCGGGGGTTATTACTCGAATCTGTTCACTGTGCTCAAAGGAGGGAAAAGTGCGTCCGATTCTGGACTTAAAAGCGCTGAACCGCTTTGTGCGCCTTCAAAAGTTCCGCATGGAGTCACTCCGTTCAGTGGTGGCCTCCCTGAATCCGGGAGAGTTCCTGGCTTCCATAGACCTGAAGGATGCGTATCTGCACATCCCCATTTTCGAGGGTCATCAGCGGTACCTCCGATTTGCTATCGCGGAGGATCATTACCAGTTTGTGGCGTTACCTTTCGGTCTCGCTTCGCCTCCAAGGGTCTTTACCAAAGTCTTGGCGCCTGTTGCGGTCACAGGGCATCGCGGTCTTGGGATATCTGGACGATCTCCTGTTAAGATCGAGTGCCAGTCAGGGCCTGCTGCACGATCTGTCCACTACGGTCCAGACGCTTCAGGAGTTCGGTTGGACGATCAACGTTCAGAAGTCGACCTTGTCGCCTTCGGTTCGTCTCCAGTATCTGGGAATGGTTCTGGACTCTGCTCAAGCGAGGGTGTTCTTGCCGGAGGACAAGCTCCCGACTCTGCAGAACGAGGTCAGGTCCCTCAGGGATAGCGACTCCTCGTCACTCAGGGCCTGTATGCGGTCCCTGGGGCTGATGGTGTCAGCCTTCGAGGCGATACCATTTGCCCAGTTCCACACAAGGTCTCTCCAGGCGGAGATCCTCGCCAGGTGGGACAGACTACCTCAGTCTTTGGACCTGAGGGTGTCTCTGAGTCACCAGACCAGAACGGATCTCTTGTGGTGGCTTCAGTCCCCGGTGGTGTTGGACGGAAAATCCTTCCGGGCAATTCTGTGGACGTTGGTAACTACGGATGCCAGCCTGTCGGGCTGGGTTGGCGTCTTGGGCAACCTGTCTGCCCAGGGCACCTGGTCGAAGGAGGAGTCTTCCCTTCCGATAAACATTTTGGAATTGAGAGTGCTCAGGCTGCGCCTGCTCCATTGGTCGGATCGCCTTCAGGGCCTTCCTGTGCGGATGCAGACGGACAATACCACTGCGGTGGCTTACATCAACCACCAAGGGGGCACCAGGAGTGCCCAGGCGGCCCAGGAGGTGACCAGTATTCTGTCTTAGGCCGAGACTCGGGTCCCGGCGTTGTCGGCAGTTCACATTCCGGGTGTGGAGAATTGGCAGGCAGACTATCTGAGCCGCCAGACCTTGGACCAAGGAGAATGGTCCCTACACCCTGAGGAGTTTCAAATGCTGTGTGCAAAGTTGGGATCCCCGGATGTGGATCTGTTCGCGTCTCGGCTGAACCACAAGGTTCGTGGCAAGAACACGCGATCCTCTGGCAAACGCCTCGGATGCACTGGTGGTGCCATCGCGTCAGTATCATCTGATGTATGCCTTTCCTCCGCTTCAGCTGTTGTCCAGGTTCCTTCGCAGGTTGTCCTCAGAACCATCACTGGTGATTCTGGTTGCACCGTACTGGCCTCGCCGGTCCTGGTATGCGGACATCGTTCACCTGGCTGTAGAGCCTCCGTGGCGGCTGCCAATGCGAGAAGATCTGCTGTTTTGGGGACCGATCTTCCATCCTGCTTTACAGTCGCTGGCTTTAACGGCCTGGCTGTTGAAAGCCAGGTCCTGAGAGACCGGGGTCTCTCCTCAGAGGTTATTCCTACTTTGATCAAGGCTAGAAAAGCCTCTTCTGGTAAGATTTATTACCGTACATGGAAAGCTTATTTTGCCTGGTGTGAGTCCTGGGGTTTCCCTACTCGTTCTTACTCGGTGTCGAGAGTGTTAGCTTTCCTCCAGACTGGGGTGGACCAGCGCCTTTAGCTGGCCACGATAAAAGGTCAGGTCTCTGCCCTGGCTGTTCTTTTCCAGCGCCCTGTGGCGTCTCATTCCTTAATTCGCACATTTATTCAAGGTGTGCAGCACTTGGCTCCTCCTAGGAAGGAGCCCTTACCTCCATGGGGCTTGAACTTGGTTCTGTCCGTGTTAGAGTTCCCCGTTTGAAAACATCAGGGAAATCTCGTTGCCTATGCTGTCAAAAAGGGTGGCTTTCTTGGTGGCGATCACCTCTGCTCGCAGGGTGTCGGAGTTGGCGGCGTTGTCTTGGCGCTCCCCTTACCTGGTGGTTCATAGGGATAAGGTGGTCCTGCGACCTAATCAGTCCTTCTTGCCAAAGGTGGTTTCGGAATTCCCCCTGAATGAGGACATTGTTTTGCCTTTGCTTTGCGCGAATCCCAAGCATCCAAAGGAAGTTGCTTTACATGCCTTGGATGTTGTCCGGGCGATCAGGGTCTACCTGTCGTCGACTGAATCCTTTCGGAAATCGGATTCTCTGTTTGTCCTTCCTGAGGGACCTCAGAAGGGTATGGCTGCGTCTGCAGCAACCATTGCCAAATGGATCAGACAGACCATTATACAGGCCTACTCGATGCGGGAACGGGTTCCCCCCTTCCCTGTCAAGGCACACTCTACCAGGTCGATGAGTACGTCCTTGGCCTATCGGCATCAGGCCTCGGTGGCCCAGGTGTGCAAGGCTGCGACTTGGTCGTCGGCGCACACCTTCTCAAAATTGATGTTCTAGCATCAGCTGATGCATCCTTTGGCCGCAAAGTTCTCTGTGCGGCTTTTCCTTAGGGAACCCTGGTTTTTCTTCGGGTTCCTAGCTGTTGGGGTTTTTTCCCTTTGGTTATTTGTTTTCCTGGGTTGTTGGCTCATGTTGAGCCTTTGTTTTTTGTTACCCAGAAGGTTACCTTCTTGTACGTGTAAGGTTCCTTTCTCTGATGTGGGTACTACGTTGCCTTTCTAGCGGTTGCGTTGCCCACCCCTCATGTCTACACTGCTTTGGGACATCCCCATAAGTGAAGACTGTGTGAATGGGCGGCGACTGTCGGAGGACGTAAGAGAACTGAATTTTTGTAAAATCTTACCTTAAAATTCCTTTCTCTGAATCCTCCGACACTCGCCGCCCCTCTTTTTGGGGTCTTTTTTATACACTTTCACTGCTTGCGACCAAACTGAATTGGGATGGCTATTGCAGGGGGGTATTAGACTATTAGGACAGCCCCCATGGGTGTAACTATGTAGATTTATTGTTCTTTTACAAGTCTTATGCCTAGAAACTCCTGTGGAGATGAAGTCAATACCCCATAAGTGAAGACTGTGTGAATGGGCGGCGACTGTCGGAGGACTCAGAGAAAGGAATTTTACGGTAAGATTTTACAAAAATTCAGTTTTTGTCTGTGCAAACCAACAAATATTGGTTGCAATCAATGGCCTGCATTTGTGAAAGTATTTTTTGATTCTGGAAGGAAAGGTGTTCTGACCAATCTGTTTTTGGGGTGTACTCATTAATGCTGAGCATGTGTGTTTAGGGGATCGACCAATATCGGTTTTTCATTGGTTACCGATATTTTGGCCATCACATATGGGTATCTGCCGATATTTTGTACTTTTACATTTTTGAAAAATAGACAACTTTTGACACAAAACTGGAACTGAACATGTTAATTTTTGTTTAATGCTTAATGGCTGGCTGTCTGGCACCCTGTGGTGGGTGGCTGGCTGTCTGCCACCCTGTGGTGGGTGGGTGGCTGGCTGTCTGGCACCCTGTGGTGGGTGGCTGGCTGGCTGTCTGGCACCCTGTGGTGGGTGGCTGGCTGGCTGTCTGGCACCCTGTGGTGGGTGGCTGGCTGTCTGGCACCCTGTGGTGGGCGGCTGGCTGGCTGTCTGGCACCCTGTGGTGGGTGGCTGGCTGTCTGGCACCCTGTGGTGGGTGGCTGGCTGTCTGTCTGGCACCCTGTGGTGGGTGGCTGGCTGTCTGGCACCCTGTGGTGGGTGGCTGGCTGTCTGGCACCCTGTGGTGGGTGGCTGGCTGTCTGGCACCCTGTGGTGGGTGGCTGGCTGTCTGGCACCCTGTGGTGGGTTGCTGGCTGTCTGGCACCCTGTGGTGGGTTGCTGGCTGTCTGGCACCCGGTGGTGGCGGGTGGATAGATGGTACAGGGCTTGTGGCTGGCTGGTACAGGGCTTGTGGGGTGGGTGACTGGCTGGCTGGCACCGTGCTACTGTGGGTGGGTGCATGGCTGTGATACATTCCTGCGAGACTAGTCCCGACTCCAGACGAGGCTGTCCAAGGCGAGGGAGGCGGCCTAAGAAGGCAGAATGATGTCACGAAAATATTGGCAATATCCGTAACTTCCGGGCCGATTACGATATATCGGGGAAAGTGCATATTGGCTTTGCCGATAATCTGTCGATCCCTAGAGTGTGTGTGTGTATATATAATATATAATATTTTTGATTGAGCGCCCAGTAATCTCCAACTCTATAATACAGTAAAACAAGCCGTAACCCCTCTTTGGTAGATCTTATCCTTTATATTTCAGAGAGGAAAGGTCATCGGGGATTCAGAATTTCACTGTAGCAGCCTTTGCTTTATACAGTCTTTGGTTTTCTCTTCTGGATGCTGCTCGAGCGACTTGCCTTTGGTATACTCACCATGGGGTGGCTCGCTCGGCAGCTCTATTTGGAGAACGCCTTGTATTTTTTTGATACTTGTAAGGTGTTCTTAAATGAAAAAAAATGAGCAGGTGACCTTTGATTTTAAAGTGGGATTTAACCCAAAATTGTAATACATTGCAGTTTACTCCTTTTAAAATGCTGTGACTAAGTTTTCTTTTAGCCTTTTTCTTTTTTTTTTACATTCCCAATGTGCATACTATTTCCATTGTCATTGAGTTGCAAAGTTTTGGCACCATTAGATGAGCAACTATCATTTTCATATGGAGGTTAGATATGGCATGTGTTCGTTAGGTACATTATATAAATCTATAAAAAAAATGTACTACTTTACTAAATTTGCTTACTTTTAAACTTTATTAATATAATCACTGGAAATGTTTTCGTTACAGAGGGCAAAAGCTTTGGCTGCAAGCTCAGTTTCTTCTGTTTTTACGGGGCATACACCTCAGTCTATTTTAAGGTCCAGTGCTCGAACTACCCCTCTGGCTTCTCCTTCAGTTTCTCCTGGAAGATCGATTACTCCACCTTTACGACCTAGAGAGGCTAAAATATCTTTTATGGAACAGATCGGTAACAAATATATGAAAGGGGTAAGCTTTATAGATATGTTGTCCTGGAATTTGTACCTCAAATATACAAACCCAATTCCAAAAAATTTGGGACACTGTACAAATTGTAAGTAAAAAAGGAATGGACTAATTTACAAATCTCAAACTTATATTTTATTCACAATCTAATATAGATAACATATCAAATGTTGAAAGTGAGACATTTTGAAATGTCATGCCAAATATTGGCTCATTTTGGATTTCATGAGAGCTACACATTCCAAAAAAGTTGGAACAGGTAGCAATAAGAGGCCAGAAAAGTTAAATGTACATACAGTATAAGGAACAGCTGGAGGACCAATTTGCAACTTATTCGGTCAATTGGCAACATGATTGGGTATAAAAAGAGCCTCTCAAAGTGGCGGTGTCCCTCAGAAGTCAAGATGGGCAGGGGATCACCAAATCCCCCAATGCTGCGGCGAAAAATAGTGGAGCAATATCAGAAAGGAGTTTCTCAGAGAAAAATTGCAAAGAGTTTGAAGTTATCATCATCTACAGTGCATAATATTATCCGAAGATTCAGAGAATCTGGAACAATCTCTGTGCGTAAGGGTCAAGGCCGAAAAACCATATTGGATGCCCGTGATCTTCGGGCCCTTAGACAGCACTGCATCACATACAGGAATGCTACTGTAATGGAAATCACAACATGGGCTCAGGAATACTTACAGAAAACATTGTCGGTGAACACAATCCACCGTGCCATTCGCCGTTGCCAGCTAAAACTCTATAGGCCAAAAAAGAAGCCAAATCTAAACATGATCCAGAAGCGCAGGCGTTTTCTCTGTGCCAAGGCTCATTTAAAATGGACTGTGGCAAAGTGAAAACTGTTCTGTGGTCAGACGAATCAAAATTTGAAGTTCTTTTTGGGAAACTGGGACACCATGTCATCCAGACTAAAGAGGACAAGGACAACCCAAGTTGTTATCAGCGCTCAGTTCAGAAGCCTGCATCTCTGATGGTATGGGGTTGCATGAGTGCGTGTAGCATGAGCAGCTTACACATCCGGAAAGGCACCATCAATGCTGAAAGGTATATCCAAGTTCTAGAACAACATATGCTCCCATCCAGATGTTGTCTCTTGCAGGGAAGACCTTGCATTTTCCAACGTGACAATGCCAGATCATATACTGCATCAATTACAACATCATGGCTGCATAGAAGAAGGATCCAGGTACTGAAATGGCCAGCCTGCAGTCCAGATCTTTCACCCATAGTAAAATTTGGCGCATCATAAAGAGGAAGATGCAACAAAGAAGACCTAAGACAGTTGAGCAACTAAAAACCTGTATTAGACAAGAATAGGACAACATTCCTTTTCCTAAACTTGGGCAACTTGTCTCCTCAGTCCCCAGACGTTTGCAGACTGTTATAAAATGAAGAGGGGATGCCACACAGTGATAAACATAGCCTTGTCCCAACTTTTTTGAGATGTGTTGATGCCATAAAATTTTAAAATCAATTTATTTTTCCCTTTAAAATGATACATTTTCTCAGTTTAAACATTTGATATGTCATCTGTTGTATTCTGAATAAATTATTGAAATTTGAAAATTCCACATCATTGCATTCTGTTTTTATTCACAATTTGTAGTGTCCCAACTTTTTTGGAATCGGGTTTGTAGAAGTTATGATATGTAGGGCTTGACGTTGTCCTAAAAGGACTGTCATTAAGATTCATGGGGGCTGCTATTGTGTTAAGAGTGGTAGTTCACCAGCTGTCATTGTAATTCTTTGCCTTCAGTGCTTTGAGATGCACATATAGATGAATCTGGGTTCCATTCACAAAAGCATGTAAATAAGCATGTAGATGTTAAGAAAAGCTTTGCTAGAAATGGCATGGGGTTAACAGTCCTCCTGTAATTGGCAGTAAAAATTGACAGTTCCAGGGTTCTCTGTCCCTTAATGGGCTTCAAGAAAAGGAATTTGCTAGGAGTATGAAAATCTTTTTCTTTAGGTCAGCAGACCCAGCTTCTCTTGGCTTTTGGGCTTTTCCGATTGCCTGCATTTTGGGGAATTGTACTACTAGTTAAGCCTAAGCTCTAACTCTTGTGAAGGGAATGTAGCTTCCAAAGGACAATGTATACCCTTCCACTTGGTGACCATTCTCTAATTGTCTGGTCTAGGTCCAATACCCCCTTGGTCTGATGTGCTCATTATACTGTTCAAGAAGACATTTTTCAAATACAAAAGGTATAAAATGAAAACATGGACAAAACTAATAGTTACTTTTTATTGTCTTGTTATTGTCTTGTTACTGCAGGTTTTAACACCTGACCGGGATTTGCCAGCATCCTCCCCACTAATAAAACCTGCTCAGGATACCATTTGGCCAGAAAGGATGGCATTATCTATAAGCAACACCTCTACTAAAGACCTTGATGAGATGGATGAGTCTTCATCTGGTATTCAGGATGGGAGTCCCAGCAAAATGGAAGCCAGTAGGGATGCAAGTAATGTATCTGCAAGGTCAGATCAGACAACATTGGAGTATCATGATGCGCCAACACCTGACGATATTGAAGATGATGCAGTTTATGTAACGGCTAAATCAGAGCGTCTTATCGTTAAAGACTCATTGCCTTCTGAAGTGAGCAGCTTAGCAGCACCAGAAATCCATGTTACAGATGTTCAAGAACTGCAAGATAAAGGTGTGTATAAATGTGGGTTATTACTTTCAGTCCTGTATATTTTGTCTTCCCCTGCACTCTGACTGAAATTGCAAATTAGATTGCCCTTTTCATTGTTTGCTTTGGATGGTAAAACGAGAGAAGGCTGAGCATTTTTCTCATATTCCTGCAGCAGTATGTCATATTGTATTTTCTGGGAATGCCTGGAACATTTTTTTAGACCGGCTCAAAGTAAAAACATGGCTTTTAGTAAATTTATGGTTTAAATGAATCGAAGAAAGTAACATGAAAAATTCCTTTCTTTCGTTCATTGACAGACACAGCTCCTCATCCTTATGAATATATTATACTGCCCTCTACAGGAGTAGGACGCTAGGCAGACCAAAACTTGACTACATCTATGGGGCAGTCCCAGGGGGTATACTCCCACACTCTGCTATAGGTATTCAGTTTTTTCTGTCTAGTTAGGACTTAGTTCCTTGCTGGGATCTCTGGTCCTGGAAATGTTTTCCTTTTTTAAATTTTTTTCCTCTTTATTTTGTTCCTGTAAGATCTACATTCAAGTGCCAGACTGAACTGGATAATCTAGATCCTTAAGGTCCGACCAGCGAGCGCATGCAGACCTCAGCTCCGCGCTAGGTCGGTCGTGACATAGCCCCACTGGACGCGGGCTTGCCTGTGAGTTAAACTTCTCCCGATAGCGCATTTGAACTCGCAGCGTTTTCTCCTGGCCGACAGCACCCACATTAAGATGGAGCGGTGCCCTCCCTTCCTGGTGTGGTAAGTAGCTGTCCCCACTCTACCCCTGGAGGGTTATGGGTTGGACGTGGGCCTCTCCCTGAGAAGGTGGGACCCCCGGGCTCCCCTCCCTTCTAGTCAGCGTTGTGGTTTCTCGGGGGGAGGTTGGGCCTGTTGGGTGCACCTGCCAGGGTCCTCTTTCCTGTTGGGATATTTTTTTTGTGGTCCTGGGACCGCTATTTTCTTGTAGCCTTTTAATCTACAGATCGGTGGCCTGGTATGTGTGGCCTCTGCAGCCATTCTCTTATGCTTTCTAATTGAAAATGGCAGCCATGTTTTTGGAGTTGGATGGGGCGGTGATTTGGCAGTGGGAGCCCTTCCTCGGTCCCTAGTGCTGATCCCTGGATATTCCGCTTCCTGATCGCCGCATGGTGTGCAGTTCAGGCTGAGTGTACCTGACTGGTGGTGGTGGGTGCTTTTGTGGGGTTTTCTCTCCCTCCCTCTGCCATTGCAGTGGTAGTGCTCTGTGCTTGGCTTTGTGGAACAGACAGCGTGGTGGAGTGTTGTGTGGGTTCCCCTCTCCATTCATTGAGTCTCTGGAGCATATTTCACCACCTGATCCTCCTGATGCTGTCGGGCCCTTTGGGTCCCAACAACTGACTGCACTGAGGGCAGTCTTGGAGTCCTTGGTGTCCAAGGTAGATTTGGTCCTGGGCAAACGGATTAGCAAGAAGCGTCCCCCGCCTTCACCTGTTTCCTCTGTCTCATCAGATCCAGAATCTGATTCGGCCGCCGCAGGTGCGAGTTATCCTTTGGGGTCTGCGTCCAAGCACCCTTCGTGCTCAGATAGTGAGGATGATTCCTCTGCTCCTCTAGCCGCACATGAAAAGGCACTAGTGGATGCACTGATTGGATCAGTGTGGGAAACCTTAAAGATGGAGGATGCGTCTAACACAACATCAGAGGCGCGGGTCACCTTTGGCACCAACGGGTCCTCAAAAGCAGCAAAGGTGTTCCCCTTTCCTGCGGCCTTTGACAATATTGTCACAAAATAATGGGGGTGCCTGAAACGCACCTTTGCAATCGCTAAGCGTTTTGCAATGCAGTACCCCTATGAGGATTCTCTCCTTAAAAAAAAAAAAGACGGTTCCACCTGTAGTGGACTTCCTGATTTCCAGGCTGAATAAAGCCACTGTCATCCCGGTTGAAGAGTCCCCGGTCTTCAGACTCGAGTGATAGGAGGTTGGAGACCTTGACCCGCCATATGTTCACTGTGGCTGGTAAGGCACTTAGACTGGTATTTACTATTGCCCTGGTGTCGCAAGCTATTAAAATGTGGCCAAAACGTCTACCCTGGGACCTGGAGGGGGAACAGTTTCCCGCTGCCTTTGTGGAGCTGGCAGATCAGTTGGTCCAAGGGCTACAGTTTGTCTGTGACACCGCTTTGGATGCCGCTCCCTTGATTTCTAGATTCTGTCTCAGCGATGGTCCTGTGGCGTATTATCTGGCTGAAATGCTGGTCTGCGGACACTGCTTCTAAGAAGACCTTATCCGATCTTCCATTTGTGGGGGATCGCCTGTTTGGACCTTCCTTGGATGACCACATCAAAGGCCTCACGGGGGAAAGAGTACTCTTCTACACTTAGGCTTCCAAGAGTAAGGAGTCCCGTCGCAGACAGGGGCCTTTCTATTCGGCTCACAAGCGGCCTTTTTGTCCCTCAGAGGAGAGGCCTTGGTCCGGCAAGCCACGAGCGGGTTCTGCCAGACCTGCGGACAAGTCTTCCTCTGCATAAAGGGGCGCCCTCACCCGTACCTGGGGTGGGGGGGACGTCTTCACTGGTTTCCGGATCCGTGGACCTCCCTAATCCAGGACAAGTAGGTCCACTATGTCATTCGCTCCGGCTACAATATCGAGTTTCGACCATAGGCTCCGGATAGGTGCTTTCCTTTCAACCTGCACTTGTCCCCAGATCACTTGGGGGATGTTTATGGGGCAGTGCAAGACTTGTTACTTCAAGGGGTGATTTTTCCGGTTACGACATGGGAACGCTTTCAAGGTTTTTACTCAAACCTGTTTACAGTTCCCAGGAAGGAAGGCAAGGTGCATCCAATTCTGGACCTCAAGGCGCTAAACTGTTTTGTGCGGGTACAGAAGTTCTGAATGGAATCTTATCGCATGATAGTGGCATCCCTACATCAGGTGGATCTCCTTGCCACCATCGACATCAAGGACACCTACCTTCACATCCCGATATGTGCCGCACATCAGCGCTTCCCCCGCTTTGCTGTGAGCGAGGAGCATTATCAGTTTGCGGCGTTACCCTTTGTTCTCTTCTCAGCTCTTTGGCTATACACAAACTAATTGGCCCCAGTGATAGCATTGCTGCGTCAGCGGGGGATAGGGGTACTGGGGTATCTGGACAATCTGCTTTTGCGAGCAGGGTCTTCGACTGTTTGGTTGGCCAACTTGGAGATTATTCTGCAAACTCTGAGGGAATTTGGTTGGATTCTGAATCTTCAGAAATCTGCTCTGGTTCCGCCCACAAGCCTGGACTATCTGGGTCTGATGCTGGACTCGGCCTCAGCCAGAGTTTCTTCCTCTGGAAAAGCTTTAGAAATTGCAGGAGGCAATTCAGCTTCTGCTGTCCAGCAGATGGTCATCTCTTCGGACTTGCATGCAGGTGCTGGGCCTGATTGGGTCTACCTTTCGAGGCGGTTCCGTTTGCACAGTTCCGCACGATCTCTGCAAAAGGAGATTCTGGTGAAATGGAACAAGGATCCTCGGTCTCTAGACAATCTTACCCTGTTGAGCCGAAGTACGAGGGGGGGGGGGGGTCCCTGGTTTGGTGGCTTTGTGCTCCAGCACTTTGTCAGGGATAATCATTTCTTCCCTTGTACTGGACGGTCGTTGCCACGGACGCCAGCCTGTCCGAGTGGGGAGGCGTCCTTGGCACAGAGTGCGCTCATGGGGTCTGGACTCTGGAAGAGTCAAGGCTACTGATCAATGTACTGGCGTTCCGAACGATCAGACTTTGTCTGGCTCATTGGACAAGTCGATACAGGGGTGTCCACTACAGATTCAATCAAGCAATGCCACGGCCGTGGTCTGTCAATCACCAAGGGGGCACAAGAAGTATTCTGGCGGCTCGGGAAGTAGCCAGCATTCTCAGGTGGGCAGAACAAATCGTTGCAGCCCTTTCCGTTGTACACATTCCAAGGGTGGAAAATTGGCAGGCAGATTACCTCGGTAGACAAGTGTTGAACCAGGGGGAATGGTCACTTCATCCGAAGGTGTTTCATCAGTTGTCTCAAGAAGGTCACTCCTAAGGCGGATCGGTTGGCCTCTCGCATCAGCGGGAAAGTGCAGTGGTTTGTGGCACGGACTCTGGATCCTCTGGCAGACACCACAGTTGCTCCTTGGAATCGGTATCGTCAGATTTACGCCTTTCCTCCTCTCAAGCTTCTACCGAGACTCCTGGGCAGGATCAAGGCAGAAGAGATTCCGGTCATCCTAGTGGCTCCAGACTGGCCTCGCCAGTCTTTGTACACCGATCTGGTATAATTGTCGCTGATGCTCCTTGAAAACTTCCTCTCAGGGAAGGTCTGCTGTCCCAAGGGCCAATCTTCCATCCTGCTTTTCAGTCGCTGGTTTTGAAGGCTTGGCTGTTGAAAGCCAGGTGCTGAAGAATAGAGGCTTGTCTGTGTCGGTGATTCCTATGCTGTAAAAAGCTAGAAAATCTACAGAAGACGTACGTTGTGTGATGTGAGTCCTCAGGGTTCACCCTCGCTCCTTTTCGGGGACTCAGATCTTGGCTTTCCTCCGAGGGGTTGAGCAGCGCCTGGCCTTGAGTACCATCAAGGGCCAGGTCTCGGCCTTGGCCTTTTTCTTTCAAAGCCCGTTGGCCACACATACCTTTTTTCCAGTGAGTGAGACACTTGGTTCCTCCAGTGCTATCTCGGTTGCCGCCGTGGGACCTCAATTTGGTGTTGTCAGTTCTCCAGAAGCCTCCCTTTGAAGATATTCAGGAGGTTCCCCTGCTTACATTATACCAGAAGGTGGCCTTTTTGGTGGCTTTCACTTCTGCACATAGGGTGTCGGAGCTGGCGGATCGGTCTTGTCCACCTTACCTGGTGGTTCACAAGGATAAGGTGGTTCTTCGTTCATGTCAGTCGTTCCTTCAGAAGGTCGTCTGGTTTTCTTTTGAATGAAGACATCGTTTTGTCTTCCCTGCATCCCAAGCCAAAGCATCCTAAGGAAGTTGCTTTGCATTCCCTGGATGTGGTTCGGGCAATAAGGGTTTACCTGGCAGCTATGAGGTATTTTAGAAAGTCAGACTCGCGGTTTGTCCTCACTGATGGACCTAGCAAAGGGCTGACTGCTTCTTCTGCAAACCTTTCCAGATGGATCAGACAGACTACGGTTCAGGCTTATTCCATTAAGGGTCAGGTTCCTTTTTCTTGTCAAGGTGCACTCTACTTGGGTGCTTAGTGCCTCCTGGATTTTCCGTCATCAGACGTCAGTGATGCAGGTTTATATAAAGGAAGAAAGCTGTGCTGATATGAAAACACCTGAATGTTGGTAAGTGATAAACCAAAAAAAGTTAAAATCGTGAATTAAATCACAAAATAGCATGTGAAACTCCTGAAAGGTTATATGTATCAAATGAAGTGTTAAACTAATAGCAGGTGGCTAAAAATCACAAATGAATAATCACAGATAGATGGGTGATAGTGTCCATAAATTGATGTAAACCTATATTGACAAGAGTCCCAAAATCGATAGGGGTAGGTGAAGTGGATTAAAAATAGGAAGCAACTAACTGCTGTCACCAGTGCTCCAATGAATATGACATGCATATCTGCTTACCAGACTCGGGATTAAGAACAGCATATAAAACAATCTCCTCCCAACACCACTTCTCATAGGAAATCCCTTGGTTCAGTGAGCCCAAACATGAATAGCAGGAATGGAAAGATAAAAAAAATATAAAAAACTAGCGCAAATTCTATTTAGACCCAACTCAAGCTAAAATAATTTTTTGATGGACTAATATAATCAGAAAATAATAATTTTAAGGTGCCAGTGCGTCTATAGGTTCTTTTATTTATCTCCGCAACCAATAGAGACCACAACTCCCCATTAAATAACCTAGTTTGGTAAAAATATATAAAATTGACAAATTTATAAAAAGTCCTGCACGCTGGAAATTATATATAAGGTGTAAAAACCGTGCATTTCTGTGTTTCTGTGTTTTTAAAAATTTGATATTTTTTAGTCTTTATGTAGTTTATCTACAGTTAACCAGCAGCATTTTTGATTGACCCCACTCACATATGAATTGATCTTATGTGTATGGTCCTTAATTTTGTCCAAAGTGAACATCCCAAGGCGCTTGATTATATATTTTCTTATTTAGCAATGGAAAGATAAACTGATCCAACACTGGTCTCAAATGGGGTCTCCGATGGTACCATATAGGAAAACAATAAGCTCCATAGTGTGATACTGTATAAACAATTTATTAAACATATTAAAAATAAAGGTTGCACTCACATTACAATGAATGAAAACTGCTTAGAACAATTCCAATCCAAACAAGTGATGCAGGTTTGCAAGGCGGCTAGCTGGTCGTCTGTGCACACGTTCACAAAGTTTTAGAAGTTTAATGTGTTGGCATCTGTAGATGCTTCCTTTGGCTGCAAGGTTTTGCAGGTTGCTGTTTAAAAGGACCCGATCCTCTTTGTATTGTATAGTGTTTTTTTTCAGGTGTTCTCCCAGTTTGGTTGAGTTCCTGTTGCCTGGTTGGCTAATGTTTAGCCTTGCAAATTTTTTGTTGTTCCTATCCCTCATGTTTAACACTGCTTTGGGACGTCCCAATGGTTATGAATATCAGGAGCTGTTCATCAGTGAACGAAGGAGAAAATGGGATTTTTGACTTACCGTAAAATCCATTTCTCTGATGTTCGTTGACAGACACAGCACCCACCCCTCTGTAGTTATAATTCTCCTGACACTGCTTGTAACAAAACTGAGGGGCTGTAGCAGAGAGAGGGAGTATACCCCCTGGGACTGCCCATGGGTATAGCCAGAATTCTTTTCTGCCTAGTGTCCTTCTGTAGGGGGCATTGTAACCCAATGGTTATGAATTTTAGGAGCTGTCTCCGTCAATGAACATCAGAGAAATGGATTTTACGGTAGGTCAAAAATCAATGATGATAAGTCCCTGTGGGTGTGCAAACTCCCTCTCTCTGCTATAGCAGCGCTTTGGTGCGCTGGGACCTGTGGTGCCACTGGTGCAGCAGTGGGGGGTTTTTACAGTGATTTTTGATTTAGTTTTATAGAATTTGCTGGTGGTCCCCAGGTTAGGCATGGCGTCCCTGGAGCACGTGTCACCACCTGACCCACTCTCAGAAGCTGCGGGACCCTCTGGGTCTCAGGCCACCCTGGCGGCCATGACGGCAGTCCTGCAGTCACTAGTGTCCAGAGTTGCCATGGCCCTTCAAAAGAGCCTAGCAAAAAGCGCCCCCTGCCTTCACCTGCATATCTGCCTCCTCAGATTCTGAGGTTGATTTGGCCGCTGCTGACGCGAGTTAACCAGTGAGTCAATGCTGCGTCGGTGCAATTTGGTACCTGCAGACCATCCAAGGTGACTAAGGTGTTCCCCTTTCCTGCCTATTTCGACGATATTGTCGCAAGTCAGTGGGGTTCAATTTTGAGGCTGGTGTTTGCCATAACCTTGGTCTCCCAGACCTTAACGGAATGGGCAAAGCTTTTGCGCCAGGATTTGGAAGGGGGTCAGCATCTTCCTGAGCGGACGATGCTGGCGGATCAGCTGGTACAGGGTTTGCAGTATATCTGTGATGCCTCTCTGGATGCGGCCCATTTTAGCCTGCAGAGTGTCTGTGACAGCTGTGACCCTTCGCCGCATATATTGCCTAAATGAAATGCTGGTCTGCGGACCAGGCTTCCAAAAAGATGCTGACCAATTTCCCCTTTTGTAGGCAACCGCCTGTTGGTAGCGTCAATGGAAGAGATCATTAAAGGTCTTACGGGAGGTAAGAGTACTCTGCTTCCACAGGTAAACAAGAGCCTCCTCGCAAATGTGGTCCTTTCTTCTTGGCACACAAACGGTCCTTTTCGCCTCGCGGGATTGCAGGATAAGGGATCAAAATCCGCCCCCAACTTCACGGGAGGTTCCAACTTCCAAGAGACCCTGGTCTGGTAAGTCAAAAGCGGGTTCTGCTGTTTCCGCTGACAAGTTCACCTTGGCCTGAAGGGGTACCCTCTCCCGTAAGTAATTGTACCAGTCGGAACGTTTTCAGGGGTTTTCTTCAAACCTATTTACTGTTCCCAGGAAAGAAGGCAAGGTCCGTCAAATCTTGGACCTCGAGGCCCTGAACTGTTTTGTGCAGGTTCAGAAATTTTGGATGGAGTCCATTTGCACGGTAGTGGCATCCCTTCATCAAGGGGATTTTCTGGCCTCCATCAATCTCAAGGACACTTACCTCCGTATCCCAATATATGTCGGTCATCAGCGTTTTCTTTTCTTTGCGGTGGGCGAGGAGCGTTATGAATTCATGGTGTTACCCTATGGTCTCCCCTCGGCTCCTCTGGTGTTCACAAAAGTGTTGGCCCCGGTGTTTCCCTTGCTCAGGCAGGGATCACACTGGTGGGGTACCTGGACTATCTCCTTCTGCGAGCAGAATCTCCGTATGTCTTAAGAGGATTTCGACATAACTGAGCGAATTCAAGAGTCTGGCTGGATACTGAATTTTCAGAAATCGGCTCCGACTCCGTCCAACAAACTGGACTACCTGGGTCCGATTCTGGATTCAGCCCGGGTGTTTCTTCCGGAGATGAAACTGCTGAAGTTGCAGCATGCAATTCAATTTGGCTCCTGTTATCCAACTGCCAGTCATCTCTCAGGACTTGTATGCAAGTGCTGGGCTTAATGGTCTCCACCTTCGAGGGGGTTCTTTTTGCTCAGTTCCATACCAGACCTCTGCAAAAGGAGATTCTTGCCAAATAGGACAAGAATCCACAGTCCCTGGACTATCTGATCCTCTAGAGCCGGGATACGAGGGGATCCTTGATATGGTGGCTCTGTTCCCCATCACTTTGACAGGGAAAATCTTTTCTCCCTCTGTACTGGACGGTGGTTGCTACTGATGCCAGCCTGTCCGGGTGGGGAGGTGTCCTGGGCACAGCTTCGGCTCAGGGGGTTTTGACTCGGAAGGAGTCCAGTCTGCCGATTCATATCCTGGAGATTCGGGCCATCAGGCTTTGCCTGTCCCTGTGGATGGATCGTCTGCTGGGGCGTCCGGTAAGGATTCAGTCAGACGCCACCGCTGTGGCATGTCAATCATCAAGGGGGTACAAAAAGTGCCCTAGCGGCCAGAAAAGTGGCCGGCATCCTAGGGTGGGCAGAACGCTTTGTTACAGCCCTCTCTGCTGTGCACATTTCAGGAGTGGAAAATTGGCAGGTGGACTACCTCAGTTGGCAGGCTCTGGATCCGGGCAAATGGTCTCTTCAACTGGAGGTATTTCAACAAACTGTGTCTCCGGTGGGGGACTCCCGATGTGGACCGGTTAGCCTCTCGTCTCAACCAGGAGTTTCAGAAGTTTGTGGCAAGGTCTTGGGATCCTCTGGCTGATGCTTTGGACGCTCTGTGGCCCCTTGGGGCTAGTATCGTTTAATATATGCTTTTCCTCCACTACAACTTCTGCCGAGACTTCTGCCCAGAATCGAGGCAGAAGGGATTCCAATCATTCTGGTGGCCCCAGACTGGCCCTGCAGGTCTTGGTACGCAGGCCTAGTAAGACTGGTAGCCGATGCCCCTTGGAGACTCCCTCTCAGATCTTTTGCCTCAAGGACCGATCTTCCATCCTGCTTTACAGTCGCTGGCTTTAACAGCCTGGCTATTGAAAGCCAGGTACTGAAGGACAGAGGGTTGTCGGAGTTGGGAATTCCTACACTGTTACAATCTAGGAAATCTACTTCTAGGAAGATATAACATTGAGTTTGGAGGGCATACATTTCTTCGTGAGTCTCGGGCTTCGCCCCCGTTCCTTTTCAGTGTCCCGCTTGCTGGAGTTTCTACAAAGAGGTGTGTGTAGATCAGCGTTTGGCCCTGGGCACCATCAAGGGCCATTTTTCTGCTTTGGCAATCTTCTTCCAACGCCCGTTTGCCACAAATTTATTGGTTCATACTTTTGTTCAGGGGGTACACCTGCCTCCTCCGGTAGAGTCCCCATTGCCTCTGTGGGACCTCAATCTGGTACTGTCGGTTCTTCAGTAACAGATTGAAAATGCCTTTTGAAAATATTTGTGAACTTCCGCTGCTTACTGTGTCACAGAAGGTGGTCTTCTTGGTGGCTATTTCTTCTGCACACAGGGTGTCGAAGCTGGCTACATTGGCCTGTCGATCACCTTACCTGGTCGTTCACAGAGACAAAGTGGTGCTACGTCCTGGCCAGTCTTTCCTTCCTAAGGTTGTCTCGGGTTTCCACTTGAATGAAGACATTGTGTTACCTTCCTTGTGCCCTAAGCCAAAACATCCTAAAGAAATTGCCTTACATTCCTTGAATGTGGTTCATTCAATCGGGGTGTACCTGGCGGCGACTTAATCGATTTGAAAATCGGATTCCTTGTTTGTCCATTATGGATAAATCTCGGAGCAGACCGCATCTGCTGCGACCATTTCCATAGGAATTAGGCAGAAGGTGTGCAAGCCTATTCCATCAGGGGTCAGGTTCCTCCTTTCCCAGTAAGGCACATTCTACAAGGGTGCTCAGTCCCTCCCGGGCCTTCCATCATCGGGCGTCAGTGATCCAAGTTGCAAGGCAGACACCTGGTAGTCTGTGCACACATTCACAAAGTTTTACAAGGTGGACGTACTCCTCTTTAGATGCTGCTTTTGGCTGCAAGGTTTTGCAGGCTGCTGTTGCAGAGGCTCCTGCCTCTTGAGGGTGCATTTTTTCTTTGGTAGGTGAGCTCCAGTTGTTACTGGTTGAGCTCCTAGTTTACCTGGTTGGCTACTTTTAGCCCCTTTGGGAAATATGTTTATTGCTGTGTTTTTTCCCACCCCTCATATTGACACTGCTTTGGGGAGACCCAAGGGTCAAAGACGATATGGAGCTTACCGTCAGTGAACAAAAGAGAAAACTGTATTTCTCTATTTTCCATTGACAGACGCAGCTTCCATACTTATCCATTGGGTTATGCTGCTCCCTGCAGGAGTAGTTCTCCATGCCCACAGGGCTGTCCCCACAGGCATAACCCCACACCCTCTGCTCCAGCAAACCAGTTTTTCTGCCTAGAGCAGGAGTAGGACTTAGGTTTCCTACTGGGTCTTCAGTCTCAGCTTTTTATTCTTTAAAGAATAATTTCTCTTTATGGGTTTTTTCTCCTTGGTGAGCTCCTATTCTTGGTTGAGCTTCATGTTACCCAGTGAGCTAAGTTTAGCCTTTGGAGTTTACGTTTACTATCAGGTTGCGTTCTTCCCACCCCTCATGCCTATACTGCTTTGGGACGTCCCAATGGATAAGTATGGAAGGTGTGTCTGTCAATGGACGATAAAGAAAAACGGATTTTTGTAAGAACTTACCGTAAAATTTGTTTCTCTGAAGTCCATTGACAGACACGGCACCCACCTCCTGTTATGGGGATGTTTTTTGTATCTTTACTTATGACGAAAATGGTTTGCTGGAGCAGAGTGTGTGGGGTTATGCCTGTGGGGACAGCCCCGTGGGCGTTGAGAATTACTTTTCTCTTACGTCCTCTGACAGTCGCCGCCCACTCATACAGTCTTCACCAATGGATATTAACCTCTTATCCATAGGAGCAAGCTAGGCATAAGACTTGTTAGAAACAAAGCAATTTACATAGACGCACCTGTAGGGGGCTGTCCCACTGGTCCAATACCCCCCTGCTATCAGCATTCCCAACTCAGTTTGTCTTCTGCCTAGTTAGGAGTAAGATAGGCTATACCTTTGCTGGGGCTACAGTCTCAGCCTTTCTTCTGTTTTATTAGTTTTATTTTCTGCTAAGTGTTTTCTTGCACTACTAGCTTTTTATTCCTGCTTTTAGTTAGTCGGATCTTCGGAAGACTACAGCGTTTGCGGAGCTGGGAATCGGACTGGTTGTCCTGGTGTCCCAGGAAAGAGAACCTTATGGAATCCCAGCCCGCCATCGAGCGTTTAGCCGGCTGAGTACGCCCTGGCCTCGCAAACGACCTGTCCCTGTCCTCTGGGACAAAAGCCTGCGAGGTGGCCACCTCGCTAGGACGCCGTTGCTAGAGTCCTGTTTTTGGCTGACGGCACCCCCGCCACCTGGGGTGGGAGGCTTCCCATCGCAGAGAGGTGCCCACGCCATCATGGTACGGTGAGTACATTTGTGTGGGGGTCTGTCTGGGGATGACAGTCTGCTGGTGTCTCTCTCCCCTCATGTCTGTGTGTCTGGGGCTCGCATTCCTCCTGGTCCCTGCGGGGGCTCTACCGCGTCCAGGACGCTCTGTGGGGGGGGGTTGTTGGGGTCCCTAAACCCTGTGGCACTATTAGTGTGTTTTACTGGGGTACAGACGTGTGGGCGGCCCGCAGCAGTGAAAAACCGCGGGGCTGCCATTTTGGGTATGGACGGCTGCTCTGGCTTCACTATGGGCACTTCAGCAGCCATTTTCTGTAGTAGCGTATCGCGCCCTTCGGGCGCCATCTTGTCTGTGGCGGTTTGCTTTTATACATGTGTTCGGCGGCCATTTTCTCGGAGCCTCCCATTGATTCCAATGGGCAGCCATTTTTCTTTAGTCCGAGTCCTGTTTAGCCTCTAGTGGTGTGACATCACTTCCTTTCCTCATGCAGAAAGATCGTCAGCAAGCGTGGTAACACTCCTGGGGGTCTTTTATTGCTGTTTTTTTTTTTTTTGAGGCTATCTCCTGGCTATCAGTTTTATTCCTACCTGTGGGGTATTTCAGTCTAGTGCCTATTGCGGTGGGATCGCCGATATTGCGATTTAAAGGGCCAGCACCATAAAGGCTTTTATGGGGTCCCAGGACAGCAAATTCCCCCCAGCTTTGGTGGATGATTCAGGTACGTCTGAATCATCTGCGATTACTGCTGCACTTGCAACCATAGCGTCCAATGTGGATCTATTGATGTCTGAACAGGATTCTAGAAAAAGGCCTAGGCTTTCTCTCTCCTCTGATTCAGAGTCTGATATGGTTGCCATAGACAGTGTACCCCCTGAAGGGTCTCAGTCCTCGTATGAGGAGGGGGGATGATTCCCCCCCTGGGACGGCCAGAGAACGCGCTGCTATGTCTTCGCTTATTACCGCTGTTAAAGATACACTACATTTTGAGGATGAGCCCAACCCACCGGGTAAGCGGTCTTCCTTTGGGACCCGTAGAACACAGAAGGTAACACAGGTGTTTCCTTGTCCCGCTGAGTTTTACGAAACGGTAAACGAGCAATGGCGCAATTTGAAGCGCAATTTTGTGGTACCAAAACGGTTTCAGCTCAGTTATCCCTTTGCGTCTCCTACGGATTTGCGCTGGTTTGTGGCCCCTAAAGTGGATCACACGGTGTCCAGATTAAACAAGGACACTCTTATGCCCACGGAGGATTCTCCGGTGTTCAGGGACCCTACAGATAGGCGGATGGAATCTCTTGCTCGCCACTCCTATATGGTGGCGGGTTCCTTGATGAAACCTATTTTCGCCTCAGTGATGGTCTCTCAGGCTATGGTAGATTGGACTAAGGTGCTCAGATGCACACTTGTGGCTGATTCCGCCCCTCCTACTACTTTGGAGATGGTGGACCAGATTATTCAGGCTGTCCTGTACCTGTGTGACGTGGCCTTGGATGAGGCCCGTTTAGCCGCACGACTGTCTGCTGTCACGGTGATAACCCATCGTTTGGTGTGGCTGAAGAGCTGGTCGGCTGACCAGACTTCCAGGAAGACGGTGTCTGACATCCCTTATGTGGGGAATCGCCTTTTTGGGGACGCCCTGGACGAATTGGTAAAAGGGGTCACTGGGGACAAGAGTACTCTGCTGCCCCAGAATCCCAAGGGTAAATTTTTCCGTGGTAAGCGGGGCCCTTCCTTTTAAACAGGGTTCGTACGGTCCTGGAGAACCTGGAAAAGTTTTGGAATTTGTAGATGACATTTTCTAGGCCTGGAAAGGTCATGGAAACTTGAAACACACTAAGGTTTTGGAAAAGTCATGGAATTATTTACTGTGGAGGAGCGGGGAGCGGATGCTTAATTTTAATTTATTATTTTATTCCCTAATGTTGTTTTATGGCCAGTGCCACATACTATTTACTTCGCCTTCCGGGTCCGCGCTGTCACTGGCCAGCAGCAGCCGAGGAGATGATCGTGAACCAATCAGGCAGCGGGGAGGGCCGGCCGCGGTTTGCCTGGAGACACTGTGACTGGCCAGCGGCAGCAATAACAGCCGGGAGATAACAAACCAATCACAGGCAGCAGAAGCGTCACTGGAGGGCGGGCCAGCCGCATGAACGTGATGACGCGGAAGGGGGCGGTAACCTTTTCGGTTACTGCTCCCCCGCTTCATCACGTTCATGCGACCAGCCCGCCCTCCAGTGACGCTTCCGCTGCCTGTGATTGGTTTATCTCCCGTTTGTTATTGCTGCTGCTGGCCAGTCACAGTGTCTCTAGTCAAACCGCGGCCGGTCCTTCCCGCTGTCTGATTGGTTCACGATCATCTCCTCGGCTGCTGCTGGCCAGTAACTGACAAGGGCAAACTGCGGACCCGGAAGGACACCTACCTGTACCAGTGCTATACGCTGAATGTAAAAATGCCCCCCCCCGTGTTCTTTAGCCCCCCCGGTACTCTCTTTAGCTCCCCACAGTGCTTTTCATCTCTTCCCCCCCCCCCCCCCATGTTTTCTGGCTCCCCCAGTGCTCTCCAGCTCCCTGGCTCCCTCCTCAGTGATTTCCAGTTCCCCCCCAGACAGTGCTCTCCAGTCCCCCCCCCCTCTCCCCCTGTTCTCTCTATTCCCCTGGTTTTCCATGCTCCAAACCCCCCCTTAATTCTCTCCAGTCCCCCCCCCCGTGCCCTTCAGCTCCTCCAGTGCTCTCTGCTTCCCCTGTGCTCTTCTATCATGTCCGCAGCCTCTGACTCCCTCCTGTATCATGTCCGCAGCCTCTGACTCCCTCCTGTATCATGTCCGCAGCCTCTGACTCCCTCCTGTATCATGTCCGCAGCCTCTGACTCCCTCCTGTATCATGTCCGCAGCCTCTGACTCCCTCCTGTATCATGTCCGCAGCCTCTGACTCCCTCCTGTATCATGTCCGCAGCCTCTGACTCCCTCCTGTATCATGTCCGCAGCCTCTGACTCCCTCCTGTATCATGTCCGCAGCCTCTGACTCCCTCCTGTATCATGTCCGCAGCCTCTGACTCCCTCCTGTATCATGTCCGCAGCCTCTGACTCCCTCCTGTATCATGTCCGCAGCCTCTGACTCCCTCCTGTATCATGTCCGCAGCCTCTGACCACCTCCTGTATCATGTCCGCAGCCTCTGACCACCTCCTGTATCATGTCCGCTAAATGTACAGTGTGTGTCGTAAAATGTTTGAGATTTCGAACATGGGAGAGGCAGCGCTGTCTAGCCACGGTAAAGGTGCAAAGCACCAGTCTGCAGCTGCGTGCTCGACAGCTTCCAATCCGATCGCTGGCTTTCACCGTGCGCCTGAAGTGACACCGGCTCCCAGCTGCGGCAGCGGTGCTTCCATCTCATCCACTGTAAAACAAGGGACCATTTTGAGTCACGCTGTATCCAGAAACGAAACCCTAACTGCAGAGGTACTGTACACTACAAAGATTGTCATTTATTTTTGTAAAAATATGCTGGGTGTGACATGGATTTTCTTCTTATTTAACATTTTATACATAGACATTTCATGAAGCATTAGGTCATGAATATTTACGTGAAGTCATGGAAAAGTCATGGAATTTTATTGGTGAAAATGTGTATGAACCCTGTTTAGACCAAATCAGGGGTCCTTTTGTGCCTTCAAGGCACAGGACAAGGGCAAACCCTTCAAAGGCCATGGCAGCCAAAGGAAGCCTTGTGCGGGCAAGTAAAAAGCCGCCCAAGCTGGCGCGGCAGCCCAGTCTGCCTCGACCCGAAGGGATGCCCTCACCCGTTCCAGGGTTGGGGGGACGTCTGCGCGGTTTTCTCGAACCTTGGCTGCTCCGGATTCCAGACAGGGGGGTTCAGGAAATCATTCGATCAGGTTACAAGATCGAATTCCTTCTGCGGCCAGCAGATAGGTTCTTTCCCTCAAATCTTCATTTGACCCCAGATCGTTTGCAAGATCTTCATCGGGCGGTTCAGGATCTTCTCGCCCAGGGGGTAATCGTCCCGGTGCCACATCGGGACAGATTTGGGGGGTTTTACTCAAATCTGTTCACTGTGCCCAGAAAGGAGGGCAAGGTACGTCCAATTCTGGACTTGAAAGCTCTGAACCGCTTTGTTCGGGTTCAAAAATTCCGCATGGAAACCCTCCGTTCGGTCGTAGCCTCCCTGACCCCGGGAGATTTCCTGGCTTCCATCGACCTCAAGGATGCGAATTTGCACATCCCCATCTTCGAGGGTCATCAGAGGCACCTCCGATTCGCTATCGCGGAGGAACACTATCAGTTTGTGGCGTTACCTTTCGGTCTCGCTTCGGCTCCAAGGGTGTTTACCAAAGTGCTGGCTCCTGTTCTAGCCCTGTTACGGGCGCAGGGAGTTGCGATCTTGGGATATCTGGACGATCTCCTGTTAAGATTGAGTGCCAGTCAGAGCCTGTTACGCGATCTGTCAACTACGGTTCAGACGCTCCAGGAGTTTGGGTGGACCATCAACGTTCAGAAGTCGACTTTGTCTCCTTCTGTTCGCCTCCCTTACTTGGGTATGGTCCTGGATTCTGCCCAAGCAAAAGTCTTTCTGCCGGAGGACAAGCTCCGGACTCTGCAGAATGAGGTCAGGTCCTGCAGGGACAGCGAATCCTCGTCACTCAGGACCTGAATGCGGTCCCTGGGATTGATGGTGTCAGCCTTCGAGGCGATACCGTTTGCACAGTTCCACACACGATCTCTCCAAGCGGAGATCCTAGCCAGGTTGGACAGGCTTCCTCAATCCTTGGAAAGGAGGATATCTTTGAGTCGCCAAGCCAGAGAGGATCTTCTGTGATGGCTCCAGTCTCCGGCTATGACGGAGGGGAAGTCCTTCCGGCCGTTGTGGACGGTGATCACCACAGACGCCAGCCTATCGGGCTGAGGTGGCGTTCTGGGCACTCTGTCTGCCCAGGGCACTTGGTCGGAGGAGGAATCCTCCCTGCCGCTAAACATCTTGGAACTGCTTGCTCCGTTGGTCTGATCATCTTCGGGGCCGCCCTGTGCGGGTGTAGACGGACAGCGCCACTGCGGTGGCTTACATCAATCACCAAGGGGGCACCAGGAGTGCCCGGGCGGCCCAGGAGGTGACCAAGATTCTGTCTTGGGCCGAGACACACGTCCCGGCGATTTCAGCAGTTCACATTCCGGGTGTGGGATCCCCGGATGTGGATCTGTTCGCATCCCGGCTAAACAACAAGGTAGGAAGGTTCGTGGCAAGAACGCGCGATCCTCTGGCAGATGCCTCGGATGCACTGGTGGTGCCTTGGAATCAGTATCGACTAATTTATGCCTTCCCCCCCTGATTCAGTTGTTGTCCAGGTCCCTTCGCAGGTTGGTCTCAGAACCAAAGTTGGTGATTCTGGTGGCCCCGGACTGGCTGCGCCGGTCTTGGTACGCGGACAGCATACAACTGGCCGTCGAGCCTCCCTGGCGGCTCCCGTTACGGGTTGATCTGCTGTCTCAGGGGCCGATCTTCCATCCTGCTTTACAGTCGCTGGCTTTAACGGCGTGGCTGTTGAAAGCCAGGTCTTGAGAGATCGGGTTCTCTCGTCGGCGGTCATTCTTACCCTGCTTAAGGCTAGGAAGGCCTCGTCTGATAAGATCTGTTACCATACCTGGAAGGCTTATTTTTGCCTGGTGTGAATCCAGGGGTATCCATCCTCGCTCCTTTTCGGTGGCAAGGGTGTTGACCTTCCTGCAAACTGGTGTGGACCAGCATCTTGGGCTGACCACGATTAAGGGTCAGTTGTCTGCACTGGCAATCCTTTTCCAGCGCCTCTTGGCGTCAAACTCTTTGGTACGCACCTTTTATTCAAGGGGTGCGTCATTTGGCTGCTCCTAGGAGAGCGCCTTTACCTCCTTGGGACTTGAATTTGGTCCTGTCCGTTTTGTTACGTCCTCCCTTTAAGAGCATCCCGGAGATACCTCTGCCTGTGCTGTCTCGGAAGGTTGCCTTCCTGGTGGCGATAACATCTGCCCACAGAGTGTCGGAGTTGGCGACCCTGTCATGCCGCTCCCCTTACCTGGTTGTTCATAGGGATAAGGTGGTCTTTTGACCTAACCAAGCTTTCCTTCCTAAGGTGGTTTCAGATTTTCACCTGAATGAGGATATTGTCTTGCCTTCGCTATGTGTGAATCCTAAGTATCCTAAGGAGTTTGCCTTGCATTCCTTGGATGTAGTTTGAGCGATCAGGGTGTACCTGTCTACTGAATCCTTCAGTAAGTCGGATTCCCTTTTTGTCCTTCCCGAGGGACCTTCGGAAGGGTATGGCTGCGTCTGCGGCAACCATTTCAAAATGGATCAGGCAGACGATTGTACAGGCCTATTCTATTAGGGAGCGGTTGCCACCCTTCCCTGTCAAGGCGGACTCTACCAGAGCGGTGAGTGCATCATGGGCTTTCCAACATCAGGCTTCGGTGGCCCAGGTGTGCAAGGCAGCGACTTGGTCGTCTGTGCACACCTTTTCCAAATTCTACAAACTTGATGTTTTGGCATCAGCCGGGTATACTGATCCACTTAGACACCATAGAATCCAATGCTTCTACTAGAGGACATGTGTCAAACCCAAGGCCCGGGGGCCAATTCCAGCTCGCAAGGCCATTTTCATGTGGCCCCAGCACCCAGGCCTTTTTTTTTCTTTTTTCTTTTTCTTTTTTTTTTCCCAGCCAGGATGTGTCAACTCGGTTCTGTCACCTCTGGCTCTCTCCCTCCGTGCCTCTCCCACAACTGTGTTTACAAGGACAGCTTTCCTCTAAATGGCTCTTTGATCCCTGCCTGCCCTGCACTCTCTTGTGACAAGGGAGGTGCAGGTGCAGTTTTTGATGGGGCATCAGCCTGTGAAAAAGAGTTGAACCCTGCACTCTGTGCATAGCATACCCCAAGCCCTGCACTCTGTATGTAGCGCCCTCCCCTAACCCTGCGCTCTGTGTGTGTGTGTGGCGCCCTCCCCCCAACCCTGCGCTCTGTGTGTGTGGCGTCCTCCCCCCAACCCTGCGCTCTGTGTGTGTGGCGCCCTCCCCCCAACCCTGCGCTGTGTGTGTGTGTGTGGCGCCCTCCCCCCAACCCTGCGCTCTGTGTGTGTGTGTTTGTGGCGCCCTCCCCCCAACCCTGCGCTCTGTGTGTGTGTGTGTGTGTGTGTGTGGCGCCCTCCCCCCAACCCTGCGCTCTGTGTGTGTGTGTGTGGCGCCCTCCCCCCAACCCTGCGCTCTGTGTGTGTTGCGCCCAACCCTGCGCTCTGTGTGTGTGTGGCGCCCTCCCCCCAACCCTGCGCACTGTGTGTGGCGCCCTCCCCCCAACCCTGCGCTCTGTGTGTGTGTGTGTGTGTGTGTGTGTGTGTGTGTGTGTGTGTGTGTCGCCCAACCCTGCGCTCTGTGTGTGTGTGTGGCGCCCAACCCTGCGCTCTGTGTGTGGCGCCCTCCCCCCAACCCTGCGATCTGTGTGTGTGTGGCGCCCTCCCCCCAACCCTGCGCTCTGTGTGTGTGTGTGGCGCCCTCCCCCCAACCCTGCGCTGTGTGTGTGTTTGTGGCGCCCTCCCCCAACCCTGCGCTCTGTGTGTGTGTGTGTGTGTGTGTGTGTGTGGCGCCCTCCCCCCAACCCTGCGCTCTGTGTGTGTGTGGCGCCCTCCCCCCAACCCTGCGCTCTGTGTGTGTGTGTTGCGCCCAACCCTGCGCTCTGTGTGTGTGTGTGTGGCGCCCTCCCCCCAACCCTGCGCTCTGTGTGTGTGGCGCCCTCCCCCCAACCCTGCGCTCTGTGTGTGTGTGTGTGTGTGTGTGTGTGTGTGTGTGTGTGTGTGTGTGTGTGTGTGTGTGTGTGTGTGTGTGGCGCCCAACCCTGCGCTCTGTGTGTGTGTGTGGCGCCCAACCCTGCGCTCTGTGTGTGTGTGTGTGTGGCGCCCAACCCTGCGCTGTGTGTGTGTGTGGCGCCCAACCCTGCGCTCTGTGTGTGTGTGTGTGTGGCGCCCAACCCTGCGCTGTGTGTGTGTGTGGCGCCCAACCCTGCGCTGTGTGTGTGTGGCGCCCTCCCCCCAACCCTGCGCTCTGTGTGTGTGTGTGGCGCCCTCCCCCCAACCCTGCGCTCTGTGTGTGTGTGTGGCGCCCTCCCCCCAACCCTGCGGTGTGTGTGTGTGTGTGTGTGTGTGTGTGTGTGTGTGTGTGTGGCGCCCTCCCCCCAACCCTGCGCTCTGTGTGTGTGTGTGTGTGTGTGTGTGTGTGTGTGTGTGTGTGTGTGTGGCGCCCTCCCCCTAACCCTGCGCTCTGTGTGTGTGTGTGTGTGTGTGTGTGTGTGTGTGTGACGCCCTCCCCCCAACCCTGCGCTCTGTGTGTGTGTGGCGCCCTCCCCCCAACCCTGCGCTCTGTGTGTGTGTGTGTGGCGCCCTCCCCCCAACCCTGCGCTCTGTGTGTGTGTGGCGCCCTCCCCCCAACTCTGCGCTCTGTGTGTGTGGCGCCCTCCCCCCAACTCTGCGCTCTGTGTGTGTGGCGCCCTCCCCCCAACCCTGCACATAATGCACTCCTGGTATTTATTGCCTTTTTTAAGATCTTCACACTGTTAGTTTAATTTGGCCACACCCACTGTTCTGGAGCATGGTTGAGTTCCTCCACTCATTCTCTGAGAAAAAAAAAGCCCTGGATACATTATATATATATATATATATATATATATATAGTCTAAGGGCTCTTTCACACGGTCCGCCTCCGTAGGCGGATCCGTGCTGCTCAGCGGGGATCGAGCCGCCAATCCCCGCTGAGCCGGCGGATGACAGCTCCGTCTTCGCTTGCAGTGCGGAGAGGGAGGTGTCACAGCTCCCCCTGCTCTCTATGGGGGATCGGATGAGAGCGGACCGCCTGTCCGCTCTCATCTGATCCCTGAACGGATGGAAAAATAGGGTTTCCATCCGTCCAGATTTCACGGATCTGATACGGATGGCAGCGGGTCTCAGCGGAGGTGTCTCCGCTGACATCCGCTGCCCCATAGAGCTGCATGGAGGATCCGATCAGATCCGCCTAAAAAACTGACAGGCGGATCCGATCGGATCGCCCGTGTGAAAGAGCCCTTACAGATAACATCCATAATGCTGATGCGGCCTGCAATGAAATTGAGTTTGACACCCGTGTACTAGAGGATGACCTGAAGTTTTCAGATTTTATTTGTCCCTCAGTTGTCTTAAAAAGGATTCTGCAGTGTGCACAATAATCCTTTTTAGATTTCAGGTCTGCAGAGCCCCAGTGTATTCAAAATCTGGGCTGCTGGACTTGACATTCATTAATGAGGGGCCAGGGTGTTGTGTGAGTATTTTGCCTTTCTTTGCACAAACTCAAAACTATAATTTAAAAAAGAAAAAAATTTTCTTGTGTTGTCAGAAAGGAAATTTGCTAAAAACACTGTTGACTTTTGCTTGTGTTCGCTGAAATGTGTCGTCATAACAAAGGCCATTAACTTGTATTTTGTGTTCTCAAATTTTTCACTAGATCCAGCAGATGAAAATACTGACCATCTTTCAGTATCTGAAAATGACGCAGAAACATTACACCAGTTAACTGCAGTGCAGGAAATTGTTACTCAAGTTAAGTGGTAAGTGTTCATCTTAATGTTTTTAAAATATAAAATCAAGTTTAAAGCACAAATAGTACAGTAAAACTAGGCAATTTGAAAATTGATATCCGTTCCATGGCTGTACGTAGAAACAAAGCCTTACATTTTTACCACACCCCAAATAAAGCTCAAGACTGGACTTTGTTAAATGCATTCTAAGAATAAGGGTTTATTTATGTAGTTACTGATAAGCATTCTGTATACCAACCCATTTTCATGGAAAGTGTATAGATAAAGTTTACAATCTACTGCCTGACATAATTCTCAACTTCACATGCCAACACAGTAGGAAAGGATTATGCCCAAGGTGTGCGAGTGTGTTGGTTTGATCATTTTGATCCTTAAAAGGGTATTTCTCACCCATGTGTGTTCATGTAAGTAGAATAAAAGAGTAATAAACAAAAAGGTAAAGGAGGAGAAGCTGAAAGGAGTACTACTGAAAAGGCAAGGCATGGGGGAAGTGTGGGGTAACTGGGTCAGGGAGGCATGACAAACATCCCCCTCTTCCTCCTGTGTCAGTCTAACTGATTCAGGAAATAACGACTTTAATTTTCACAGTACCCAAGAA
Source organism: Pelophylax lessonae (assembly GCF_965119305.1). Lineage (NCBI taxonomy): Eukaryota > Metazoa > Chordata > Amphibia > Anura > Ranidae > Pelophylax > Pelophylax lessonae. The sequence goes on from NC_138770.1 coordinate 531,641,242, forward strand.
CCTGATGGCAGTGTAGGTAGAGTACCGGTCATGGTCTTGGGGCATAAATTCTTCAAAGTACTGCAAGCGGCCTAATCGGGCACTCTATTCCTTTATTGTAGGAGTAGATGTCTCTGAATCATGTTCCTGGCAGACAGAAGGAAAAAAAAAAAAATGTCCTTCTTACCCATAGAAAGCAGGCCAAGAAACAGTACTGCAATTGTGGTGGACTCAGGAATTTTTTCTTTTTCTCCATGACTATTGTAGGCATAAAAAATCAACCACAAGTCATGGATTGGAAGGCTGGTCCACCACATACGAAGTATCCTCCACACCCCTAGCAAAATTTGCAAAGAGAAAAATATTGTGTATTGAATTTGAATGTAAGCACAGTGTTCAACAAGCAGTCGCGCACAAATCTATTCATACAAAATGTATTTACCCATTATTTTATGTGGACATCTCTCGGCACATTTTGTATAGTTCAGCTACAAATGCATGGACTGGTTTTTTAAATTTTTTAACTTGGGGTATAAGTATATCAGTTATAATAAATTAATGTAGTTGTGTATGATTTTTATATACTGAAGGGGAAACGCAGCAATTATTGATTTGTTTTGAGTTTAGCACAATTCTATACGAGTGTGCATGTGTGAGCAAGTATTCATAGTAGGTACTTACAATTTAACCATGTTATTTTCTAATTCTATACAATTATTTAATAATACCATAGCTGCTCGCAAGTATTCAACCCATTTTATATTGTAGCCTCTCACTGGTAGGCATGGTAAATTAGATGTAGTCAAAGCAAAGGGACGTCATTTATGTAGTGCATTTGTAACGGAGTACCATGAGTCTGGCTTACAAGGCATGTATATGGTGTATCTGGGGTGGGTTGGGTTTCCCATTTCTATAGGGGTAATGCGGATCGACAAATATGAAGGAATGCGGTCTTTCTTCAATAGTGTCCATGGAAGTGATGTGAACTATATGTGGGACACCAGAAAACCCATAAATTGCTTTACCATGGAATATCCAGTCTAGTCCAGTAGTCTTATTTCTGCATGGGGAAGACCCAGTCCAATCTGTTACTGTAGGACTGAAGCATTTTACAGGTGGTGGGCTGGAGTACCAACCCAAATATAGTGTAGATTTGTGCATAATATTTGCAGTGTAGATTTTAGTTTGGCTAGTAATGTTAATGGCAGTACTATGGGTAAGCTTTAATTAGGAAACACAAAGCAGCATGTCCCTTTTTTACAGCAGTGCAATCCAAGAATGGCATTTTTGGGGACCAATTTTAGGTTTGGTAAGGTTGTGTGCGTACAGATGCAAAAAGTTGAGACCATAGAATTCTCGAAGGTATCTGTATTCCCTGTTACTGAATTAATTTGGTTGGCCCACTGAAAGGGGTGGGTATTAGATGCTGCCAGTCTGCTGATAAGGTGATCTCTATTGCACCTTCTCTGAGAGGATTGATGTTAAAATGACAGTTTGTAGTATATAGAAAATTGTTGCCTAAGGAAGGGGACCACTGATGGTGATTTGGAGACCTATAAGATATGAGGTTGTCCTGTGTCCTCTCAATGTCCGGGTTGGTGAGTATGGCCCTCGCTATATTCTCCATAGCTAAAATGTATAAAGCGGATGAAAGAGGGCATTTTCCATTTTTAATTTGGACAGTCAAATAGCCTTTTATACAAATTCTGTATCTGGGATCATACATAGAGAGCCATGATGGTGTATATAGTGATAATAGCCTGCAATAGTGAATCCGGGATATCATTTTTTTTTTTATTTTTTATTTTTTTGGTATTGTAGGTTTTAGGAATCCCCGCTCTAGGCAGAGTGGGTATTTATGGTTGAGAGTGAAGGAGAGGGTTTAATAGTGTTATCCTTGGACTCGTGATTGGGAATAAATCCATCCTGTGTTTGTACAACCCCAATTCCAAAAAAGTTGGAACACTGTAAAATCTACATCACAGAATACAATGGTTTGCAAATCTCATAAAACCATATTCACAATAGGGATTGGGAAACCTTTACAATGTTTAAACTGAGAAAAAGTATAATTTTATGGAAAAGAAAAGGTCATTTTGGAATTAATGGCAGCAACACGTCACAACAATTTGGGACAGGACAACAAAAAGCTGCCCAATTTTAGTGGAACTAACCGGGAAGGGCTGAAAGAACATTTCGCAACGAATTAGGTTGACAACAGGTCAGTAACATGATTGCGTATAAAAGGAGAATATGTCAGTCTCAGAAGGAAAGATGGGTATGTGTTTACTAATCTGTGAAATACTGCGTCGAACAATTTCAGAACAATGTTCCCCAATGTAAAATTGCAAAGACTTTAAATAGATTGCCTACAGATTCTGAGAATCTGGATAAATCTCTGCGCAAGGTACAAGGCTAAAACACCGTATTGGATGCCCATGATCTTTGGGCCCTCAGACGGCACATCATTAACAGGTATTTTTCTGTGATGAACATATCACTGTATGGGCTCAGGAATACTTCCAAAAATCACACTGTGAACACCGTTCACAGTGCCATCCAAACATGCAAGTTAAAGCTCTATCGTGCAAAGAAAACTCCATATCTGAACATGATCCAGAAACACCACCTTCTTCTCTGGGCCAAAGCTCATTTAAAATGGTATATTACAAAGTGGAAATCTGTTCTGTGGTCAGATAAATCTAAATTTAACATATTTTGGCAACCGTTGGTGCTATATACTCCGGACTAAAGAGAAAAAGGGACTTTTCAGCTTATCAGCGCTCAGTTCGAAAACCTTCATCTCTAATGGTATGGGGGTGCATTAGCACATCTGGAATAGGCAGTTTGCACATCTGGAAAGGCAAAGACACCATCAATTCTGAAAGATATATTCCGGTTTTAGAGCAGTATATGCTTCCATCCAGACTGTCTTTTTCAGGGAAGGCCTTGCCTTTTTCAGCAGGACAGTGCTAAACCACATGCTATCTATGAAAACAGCATTGCTTTGTACTAGAAGAGTACGAGTGCTTAACTGGCCTGCCTGCGGTCCAGACCTTTCACCAATTGAAAATATTTGGAGCATCTTGAAACAAAAAATACAACTAGGATGACCCAGAACTGTTGAGTAGTTAGGATCCTATATCAGGCAAGAATGGGACAGATATTTACAGGGTATTGTTAAAAGCAGAGGGAATGCTACACCGTGGTAAATAAGGCCCTATCCCAACTTTTTTGAGACTTGTTGCTGCTGTCCATTTCAAAATACCTTAATTTTTTAAATGGTTCATTTTCTCAGTTTAAACATTTTCTTTTAATAACATATGGGTCTCTGAGATTTGCAAATCATTGCATCGTTTTTATGTAGATTTTACACTGCATCCCAACTTTTTGAAATTGATATTGTAAGATAAAGGTCATAACGGGTTGTTTGTCATCTAGTGGTCATTATTTGGTGTCGTTTCATGTACACATTAGGGATATAAGGCAATAATTTGCACATTGGATCATATGCTTTTGTGTTTGGGAATCAAAGACCGCTTTTATATTTTGTGCAAGGCTACGTTCCGTTAAACCCAAACCCATAGTATTAGATCTGATGTACTGATGATTTTTTTTATTATTTATTTATAAATTTAAATTTACTTACGGTATCAGTTAATGACTTATCTCAAACGTTGGCTTTTATAGTGGTGCAGTAAACTATTCTATTTTGTTTTTTGTGAATATGCCTGATTTTTCTCATTGGTGCTGTTAATTTTGCGCATCCCTTTTCTGTTCTTTCTACACTACTGTCATAGTCTGTAATTTTCTTTCTTGTATATCGCAGGACCTAGTATTTGGTTATTTTTTAGACCAATGGGGGCTTATGCTCCACCTCCGGGTTATTGGATGCTTGCAAAAAGCAAAGCTGAAACTTAGCTGTGCATAACCCCTCCACTCCCAGCATGCCTTCAGATTTTTGCTAGTGTCCTTAGATGATTGACATGCCTTTCTCTACTCTGGTACCTGTTCTGATCTTCTAGCAAGTTTTTCTGGTGTCCAGTTATGTATTTAGAGGCTTAATTCAGCAGCTTTTATCCAGATTTGTTGCTTCTCCACCTGACTGTACGACCCTACAGGACAAGAACAGCAGGATGGCCTGTTGGATTGCTACCTGACAGTTTCTTGTATTGCATTGATGAGGTTATTTTGATGCCAAGGGTCTCCTTTTTGCCCAAGGTGACTTCTTCCTTTAACTTTAACCAGGACATTGTCCCATTGTCTGTCCTCTTCTTAACCATCCTTAGGAGATTGCTATCCATTGCTTAGATGTGGTTCAGTCCTTGTGAGTTTGCCTCTCTACTATGGATCCCATTTTGTGGCCTGTTTTGAGGGGACTTGTAAAGGGCAGGCTGCTTCTCATTCCATTATTGCTTGGTGGATTCAGAAACTTGTTTTACTGGGATATCTGACTTTCTGGAAATGGTTCCAGTGAAGTCCCATTCTACCAAAAGTGTTAGTGTTTCTTGGACTTTCTGCATCAGTGTTCAATTTTGCAGGTCTCTTAGGCAGTCCTTCTGGTCTTCTGATTGCCAAATTCTACTGGGTCCCAGCGAATGCAAGCTTTTGCCAAAAAGTCCTTTAGGTGGCCTGAGATTAGGCACTCTCCGGTTCTCGTTTGCATTTTCTAATTGGGGGGCTGGTAACTGTTGGCATTTTTGTGATGTACAATCAGGTAAAGGATTTTACAGGTACATAACAGAACAGCGATCAGGGTGGGAGGGTTTTTTGCAGGGCTGGGCTTTCCTTTTTGCTTTTTGCCAGTGTCCAATAATGTGTAGTTTGAGCATAACCCCAGTTGGTCTAAGAATTAAGCAATCTTGAGTCCTGTGCAAATATATCCTTTGCTAAAACTGATTTGAATTTTTAGTGCTTCGGAGGAGGTTGAAGATAATGCTCAGACAGTTGGTATGGATCCAGAATCAGTTTCTTCCACCCAGGACTCTGCTTGTAAGTATTCAGTGTTATGTTCAGTTGTAATTTATTTTATACTGTTACCAATTTGAGCTGGAATTCTACAGTGAACAGTTTAGGTGAACTATGTAGGTAATGCAATTGGTTTGTTTCATTATTTCTCATATTCTCCAGCTACCTATACAAGGCTTTCCATACTCCTGCTTTGTTCAATCGAACAAGCCAGTAGATAAAACCCTTTTGTTAGCTCCCAGGTTTCTGTGGTTAGAGGTTTGTATTCACCTAGAGGGTAAAGCCCCCCCCCCCCCCCAGTGATACAAAGAAAGTGGTTAGTATACGACAAGTTACGCTCCATGTACACGGGACGTTGTTAAAAGTCCCTTTGAATGCTGGAATTTTTAGGACGTTTGAAACGTCCGTTCAGTCGCGTTTGTACCCGCGTTTAGTGGGCGTTTAGCAGCGTTTGCGGGCGTTTGCGTTTAGAAGCGTTCCTAGAGGTCATAAAAATTATTCCCCTTTAAAATGGAAAAACGCAAACGCTAAACGCGGGTCATCGCGTTCAGACGCGTTCGGAGGCGTTCGGACGCGTTCAGACGCGTTTGTGCGTTTGAAACGCCGGGAAACACACGTTCGAACGCAAATAATGGCGTTCTAAAAACAGTCCCTGAACGCAACTGCCTGAAAATGACTGTAAACGACCTGGTGTACATGGACAGATAAGATAAAATGTAGATGGGTTCAGGGGCTTCTGAAAAAAACGTCCAACTGCTCCTAAACGGCCATTTCCAGCGTCCCGTGTACATGGAGCCTTAGACAGGTAGTGATGGCTGAATGCATGAATTCTTTGAAATGTAATAGTTAAAAATGAGCCAATAAAAATCTAGCTCTAGTGAAAACCACAGTATATCAAAAATAGTGTCCCAAGTCAAATGCCATGTGAAACGCACAAAACAGACAACGAAAAACCTAAAACAAAAAGTCACTATGTAGCGTCCGGATGCAGTGAGGTATGTGGAATATGTAAGTCGGCACAGCCGCATATGTGTTGCAATAGCATCGCTATTCTATGCTGACTACATATTGCACTTAGCCCTTGAATGGCCCATTATTGATTGCAGTGGGGAAATACCATTTCCATTACATAATGAGACCGCTCAGTGTGTATTGCATACAAGTTCATCTAAGTCAGTTTCTTATGGTCTGTAGTATGTAGATTTAATGAGTGAAGTCTCACTCCGATAAATAAAAATAAGTGCACCACAGGTATGAGATGTACACCAAGTATGAAGAGCGAGGGGAGAGTAAGATAAAGCACTAGAAAGGCGGCATCTGATAGACCTATCTTAAGGTGTAACCAATGGGGGATAATGCTAGTACAGCCTTTTTCAATCAGGGTGCCCAGGCACCCTGAGCTGCCTTGAGGTTTCTTCAGGGGTGCCTTGGCAAAATGCCTAAAAATTGCCCTAAAATTGTATACAAGCCAGCAGATGAATGAAGCCTGCATTTTAGTTGCACAAAGCCACAGGTTTTCATTGTGCACCGTTACAACCTTCCAGCCGTTGGCATCCTAACAACCAATGACCCACCCTTGCCCCTCTGTCAGGACTAGGGTCACTTTAGCTGAGTGATGGAGAAAAACTGAGGGAGAAGAGAAACCTTGAAATACTAGTCAGCACCAATGTGCAAAAGTGAATTGGATTTGGAAGAATAAATCGCCTCTACTGTTGTGTCCTACATGTGTGGATGTTGATGTATTATGTAAAACAATAAGAATAGGTTTTTACATTTTGGAATGGGATGCCTCGAAACTGTTCATAATTTTGGTGGGTGTCTTGAGATTGTCCATAATTTTAAAAGGTGCCTTGACTGAAAAAAGTTTGAGAAACATTGTGCTAGTAGATAGTGGAGGCTATCTTAGTGGAGAGCGAGCTGTTCTTACCACACCCAACCCAATGTTGGGATAGATCCAGTTGGAGTGTAATAACGTGGGGTGTCACTGGCAGTCCAACTCCAGCTCATCCAGTGTATATGTTCAGCCTGTGCTCCGTAATGCCACCATGTAATCATGGGGTGTTAGATGAGCGTAGACGTGTATCTCGGACAAAGTCCACTGCCCTCAACCGGTCTGCCAGGCTTGCTTCCATTAGTTCCATGTAGAGATAATTATGTATCTTGTATGTATCCCTTCGCTTGTTGCAAAGTGTCAACTCGGGCTTCAACTGCCAGTGTCCTTGACGCGTGAGTGACGTCAACGTGTTTCGCTACGTGCTTGCGCAGCCGCTTTAGGATAGCGTATCCTCCTCCTCGCTTGCCTAATATACGGGAGACTTTACCCTCTAGGTGATTACGAACCACCTTTTTGTATGCATTTTATGGGTTAATAGACAAGCACCCTACAGGAACACATGGTGCATTTATGATGATTTATTACTATTCCCCCCATCTTTGTGGTTTTGTTTTTTTGTAGTTTAGAGCTTATACAGAGCTAAACTCTCTCTTGGCAGCTATGGTACCAGGCATTTGGTCCTTAGAACCAGCATGGCATCCTTCAAGGAATGGGCATGTCATATTCTCCCAATACCTGGAAATACAGTGTATTTCTTTCCTGCAGAAAGCAGAGACGATGACTAGATTTCCCTGTATGAGTAAAGCACATGTTTACTTTTGGGGGCACATTTCTCTGCAAGGACAGAAAATCTTATCCGGTAGAGCAGTGGGCATATAACTTTATATCAGTACAGCCTTCACACATGCATTGTGCTTTAGTGGTATTGGCTTGGTTCATTCACCCTGCTGTGCACAGAAGGTGACATGTTGGCTTGTTTCATCATCATTCTATGTCTTAGTATTTTTTGTTTTAGTAGCTAGGATTCTCTTTAAAGTAGCTACTTATAATTTTGCTAATTTTCCTTCAAATAGCTAAGCCATGCTACTTTTTCATTTCCCCAGGCATCTCAACTGTTTCCATATGTTCTATTTGGGAATTAATTACTTTGTATATAGTGCGTAATTGTCCCCACAGCATTTGTCCTTTAGATTAAGGTCATTCTTTTTGAATTGACAAAGCTTTCTGTGAATTTTAGCCTGATTTTCATTCCAGTTTTTATAATATGGATATATTCCTTTTTGTAGCAGTAATTAGTATTCATGACAGTGAAGACATTGCAAGTGCACATTCAGAACATCTGAATGAAGAAAATGAGGTGGTGGAGCTCAATGGAGAAGTTGAATTACAAGTCTTAGAAAGCAAAAGTCTGGTGATTGAAGACTACCCTGTGGCTAGAGCTCCACTTTCTCGCTGCTTGGAAGAGGTATGTTCTAAAGTAAATGTTTACATTCCACATTCAAAATTGTGTTTTTATAATTTTATGTAAATCTGGACTTTGCTGTCAACATTTTTTGCTAATAAACATGGTAGCAATAAAATAGACCAGTGTTCCTTTGCTTGTGATCCTGCTACCTAACGCTCTTTAGCACACTACAACACAATTCGCCCCCTGACATCAGTATATTCGATCTGCATACCCTGAACATCATGCCCTTATTAAAGTTTTTTTACTAGCAGTTCTGCCATAATAAATTACTACAGCTGGGTTTCGGTTTTCCCAGGGTCCAGAATGTTTGTATTGTAATATAAACATAAGAGGGGTGCTCAACCTTTTGAGCACTTAAGTGGTTTAGTAACCAGTCACGGGGCCACAGTGAATTATGGGGTACTACTGTCCCCCAAACCACAAATGTAAACAAGCCCCTACTCTCCCGAACCCCCTATAAGGCTGCTTTCACACTGATGCACTGTGGTTTACCCGCACCACTGGGGAAGTCAAGTGCGCCTGCTGCTTTTTTGCACATTAGCTGAGCCATAGACTTCTATTACATCTTGCTGGTGTGGTGCACTTTCTTGAAGCGCAGCAAAACTCTCCCCCATTTAGGAGCTTTGATGTGCATCCAGAAAGCACATAAAACCCACAGGATATGAAAGAAATCAATGGCTCACTGCAGATAAAGCCACAGCTGCAGTGTGTGAAAGCCGCCTAATAACCCTTTTTTATAAATGCTAATATGCCATTCCAAAAGTAAAGTGTATGTAATGTTTAACACACAGACCTATTCCTTTTCTAGATTCTGCTCCCATCGCTCTCCAGGCTGCTTGAAAGCTCCCAGGTGAGGTGCACTTGGTATCACTCTGCATAGGACAGGAGTTGGCGCTACAGAGGAAGCATTGGTTTATGCAATGCCTGCTCCCTCTGAAGCAGCCCACCCTTCTTCAATGCCTGCGCTGGCTCTATGCACTCTGATGCTCTAGGATGGCAGGTCGGCAACCAGTTGATCACAATCTGGGCTTGCTAACCCGCCATCCCAGAGCATGGGCATGCGCTTCCCTACTTTGAGGTCACAGGACACGGGTTGAGCACCCCTGCCTAGAGAACATTGAAAAGAAAGTTATCTTTTCTTTCTTGTCTACTGAGGTGCATGAAGTCTTCAACCTCCGAGTTATACGGCTTATTTTCTTTTCTGCAAGCAAGACACTTTGCTACATTTGCTGCTAGAGCTTGTCTCTATTCTTTGCAGCTATCCAGCAAGGTCATCCTCTGAATTGCTGAACACCTTCAGATTTTCTGCTTTCTGTTGGATTCAACACAGAAAAGGTTAATGAGGGGCTCTGCATTGTCGTCCCTCCTCACTCTTTCCCCTGATCTAGCACCTTACAACTGCTGTCCCTAGTCCAGGATCCATCAGAGCTTACAAGATATCAAAGATCGGTCCAGTGCAGTTTAAAAATAAATAAAAACTGCCTTCCTGTGGATCCAGTGGGATTCCATCCTAACAAAGCATTTACCATCTCTTTGGAACATGCACCTTTCTATAAGGGCCCTACTGACAAGCAGCTGGAGACCCTTGTTCTCTCTAGTAGGTCCTACTCTGCAAACCTGTTCGGGTTTTGTAAATTGGGGTTACAGCATGAACAGATTGGTCTGAAGCTTTTAGAAGAGATCTTACCACTACAGCAGGTGATCTTTTTTTTGTTGTATATGTAAAGATAATATCCACAGGGATAGTGAGGTTTTGGAGAAAATTCCACAGGAAGAGGTGGCAGCTGTGGAGGATCTTGACTCCTCTGTGGACTATTTCTTCACCTTGTAGTCTGTTTTGGACCTTGGTTGGCTTGCTGGCCAATGTGGTGAAAACTTACCTTAAAGTGATACTAAAGTCTCATGGTTTTTCTTTTTTTGCTTAAAAACAACAAACTTGTTATGTGTACATTCAGACCCGGAGCCCGACAAGCGCGCCCCCCCCCCCTCTCATTGGCTCATTGAGTAGAGTCCCGGGCAGCTCTCTCTCCTGCACCATCGCTGGATAGAGATGGGCTCAGGTAAGGGAGGGGCTGAGGGGGGCTTCTGCACACAGAAGGTTTTTTTCTCAATGCATTAAGATAAAAAAAACTTCTGCCTTTACAATCACTTTAAGTTACTGCTGCTACAACCCTCTTCCCCGAAGGTCACTGATTTTGGGTCTTGAAGGCTACAAAAAGAGATGATATACCCATATTAGGCTCGGCTCAATAAGCCACCAAAGCTTTTGCTTACGAGTTCATCGTGTGGGAAGAATTCTACACAAAATGTTGTTCTCTGGCTGTTGACCCAGCTATTTCCCACTTAAATCCCAGTGGATGAGGTTGCAGTCTTAAGATGCCACAGATAAGAAGTTGGAGGCCCTCTGGTAGGAGTGGCTCTGCAGCCTGGGATGAGGATTAGCCAGGCCCTTAAAGTTTAGGAGGGGTTTATGCACTATTTTAGAGACTCACCCAGAAGATCTTTCTAGTTTGACACTGGAAGACTTTCCAAGAGCCTTGGGTCGATGCCTTGGAAACTCTAAGGGAGCTTTCAGGAGTGGACACGGTCCAAACGAGAAGGATTCTATGTCTTAAAGCGGAGTTCCGGGCACAGAAGTCATTTTTTAACAAACATACCCCTGGTACAGTCAGGGCTAGCACATTCCACAATAGCTAGCCTCTGATCTGTCCCGGTTCGCACTTCCCTTTTAGAAGAAATACTTATAAAATTTCTTCCACAGCGTTTCCATCTCTCTTGTGGGGAGCTGAAGCCGGCGCGGTCCTCTTCTGTGTCTTCTTCCGTGTCTTCTTGTCCCAGAATGCGCCTGCACCGGCCCCTCTCGTCCCTTCTGGTGCGGTCATGCCCAGAAGCTGTTTAGCAGGGGAATGCGGCGTCGCCCGGAAGTGACGAGCGGGGCCGGTGCCGTCGCATTGATTCCTGGGAGCGATGACGTTCAGCTCCCAGGAATCATCGCAGCACAGGAAGTGACAGCGTAGCCGCGGCGCTGAGGGAGAAAGTACCCTGAGGTGAGTATTTACGATCGTCAATTACAAGGGGAGTTTTTTTTTAAAAAAAAAAAAACCTAACTATCCAATTCCTTTTCAGGCTATGCTGAACTAGCGGACGGGCACACAAAAAAAAAATCGATTTTTGTGCCCGGAACTCCACTTTAAGTGATTGTCAGCAGAACTTCTCTTTAAAAAGTAAATTGAGAAGCTGTCCTTTGAGGGCAAACGCTTGTATGGACCTGTAAGAATATTTAATAATAATATTCGCGCTCGTACTTCATTATGTCAGAATATTTATACTGCTCTGAAAATAGCAGTGTATTTATTTATGGTTAATAAGCAACGATCTGTGTGAAAGGAGAATCTCCACTTATGCCATAAATCAATTTGTCGTGAATTCTTTTTAATTGATTAATTTCTTTTTAAAAGCATATACCAATCTTAGTGAGTACAGTCTACAGTATGGAATATATATATAAAAATATTTATTCTCCAGACATGTAAACGCAATATATGATCAAACAAGAAGTGACACAAAGAAACAACTCTACATAAAATACTAACTTCAAATAATCAATGCAATGTGATGTTTAGCTCAATAATGAAAGTGAAACTGAAACAAAGTGAAAGCAAAACGAAAGCAAGATTACCATTTCTCCAGGTAAGTCCCGGTTCACACTGAGGCGACCTGGTCGCCTCACAGGTCGCCTCCCATAGGGAAGCTGCGGACCCGTTCTAATAGGAGCGACACAAGTCACTCCGACTTAGAAAAAGGGCCCGGAGCTTCTTTGGGGCGACCAGGAGGCGACCGCCATAGACTTCAATGTTATGAAGTCAGTGGCGGCCGCTCCGAGGTCGCGGCGCGCTGCTCGCACCGCGACCTTGGAGGTCGCGGTGCAAAGTAGCGTCGCCCCGATGTGAACGGGGCCTAAAGCACAAACCATAAATAAAGGTTCTATATAAACAGACTACAATGGTCTGCGCAATGCATAGCCGAAAGTCACTTCACTGCAGATGAGTGAGAATAAGCCATGCAAAACGGAAGACTTAAAATTGCAAATAATGCACTAAATCTGATATTAATAAAAATGTATAAAAACAAAAATCAGCTTTTTAGAGAAAAATCTACTATGGTTTATACGGCTGGGATTGTAATCATATTACCCTTAAATATGCAATATAAAACCTATAAGGAAGGAATAAACAATTGTTAAATAAAATAAAATTCAGCAAGTTATAATTACCACACTTAAGATGGCCGCTAGCTTCAAATGGTCGTTACCAGAGTTTTAAGATGGATGCCTTTCTTAAGATGGTGGCTTCCCTTCAAGTTTCAGATGAATGATGGACAAGATGGAGTATGTCTGGATGAGTCTATAGATTGACGTAGTAGCATGTGTGATGTAAGTGTAAGGTGTGTTGTCAGTAGTGTAATGTAATGATGTGTCATCTCTCATCTGGGTTGGTCTTTTATATGGTAAGAAGAACAAAGAGCTATTAAAATTACCATAAGTTAAACCCAGAGGGATGAAACATTATCTCCATTGGTCAGGATATTCTATACCTAAACTGGTGAGGTCAGAGACACACCTCTTTTGATAATTAACCCAATACTTGGTATAATAAAATTGAAGGATGATTCCTCTATGTTCAATATTAACTATAAAAGCACAACGTAAAACTTTGTCCATACTCCCAGTACATACATAAATATCCATCTGTATCTCCATCATTCACCTTGGCAAGTAATGCCATTTCAATAATTTTTTTAATACAATATAATATTTCTATCTGGGAATATCTGAAATATCCCAAAACTGCATTTGGTATTTTGGCTATAGAGGGCAGTATCGTACCGTTCATTAGATTTTGTATTCAACATAATTACCACTATGTCCTTATCTGATGACCTTTCTGACCTCTGGCTAGTGAATAGCCATTACTTATTTGACCATGCCAAAGGCTGTCAGACATAGCGTCTAGTTTGTAATATTTACGACACCTTGAACACTTAGACTAGTCCAAAGCAATTCTTATATAAACACTCCTACCACATACCTTAAAATGAAGTAATTAGTATTCACTCTAGTCTTAAGTCTAAGTAAGATTACTACTGTAAGAATAGAAACCCAAAATGTGATATAACATTCCTAAATATATATGTATATGCCTTACATAATATAATGACATAATTATGGCTAATATCTTCACATATAATAATGTATCTATAAAAATTTATATGGTTCATCTTTAAATGTCTGATGAAGAACACTGAGCCATTGTCCATTGTTAAATACTTATAGACAGACTGGCACTACCATCCCCTTAACATCTGGTATAGCGTCAGGCTAACTGAGTCTTATCTGATAGAGATGTCAATGTATCACCTTATTTATGCCCAAAAGAAAACAGACGTCTGCTGAAAGTATAAGATCCTATTGTAAGCCTGTGAGAGACATTTTGTTTAACAAGTACATATATGAACCTTCTTTGACCTTAAAAACAAGATGGAAGCCATACCATTCAGAATCTTATATGCATAATATGAAATATACATGGCTTTTAAAATCATTTTTATTCTATTAGTTAATTACCTATTATTTAATCCCCAATAATCCCGACAGACCATCCTTGAATGCCTACATCCAGTAGGTGACTAAAGAAGGCAACGGTGACTAGTCAGAAACCAGTGATGTCTTTGGAATCTAAGAGTTCCTTTCTTAGGCATTCAGCCTCTAACTCTAAAGAAAAGCCTACATCTCAGTTCTGCAGGAAGAGCTAGACCCTACATCCCAGTTCTGCAGGAAGAGCTAGACCCTACATCCCAGTTCTGCAGGAAGAGCTAGACCCTACATCCCAGTTCTGCAGGAAGAGCTAGACCCTACATCCCAGTTCTGCAGGAAGAGCTAGACCATACATCCCAGTTCTGCAGGAAGAGCTAGACCATACATCCCAGTTCTGCAGGAAGAGCTAGACCCTACATCCCAGTTCTGCAGGAAGAGCTAGACCCTACATCCCAGTTCTGCAGGAAGAGCTAGACCCTACATCCCAGTTCTGCAGGAAGAGCTAGACCCTACATCCCAGTTCTGCAGGAAGAGCTAGACCCTACATCCCAGTTCTGCAGGAAGAGCTAGACCCTACATCCCAGTTCTGCAGGAAGAGCTAGACCCTACATCCCAGTTCTGCAGGAAGAGCTAGACCCTACATCCCAGTTCTGCAGGAAGAGCTAGACCCTACATCCCAGTTCTGCAGGAAGAGCTAGACCCTACATCCCAGTTCTGCAGGAAGAGCTAGACCCTACATCCCAGTTCTGCAGGAAGAGCTAGACCCTACATCCCAGTTCTGCAGGAAGAGCTAGACCCTACATCCCAGTTCTGCAGGAAGAACTAGACCCTACATCCCAGTTCTGCAGGAAGAGCTAGACCCTACATCCCAGTTCTGCAGGAAGAGCTAGACCCTACATCCCAGTTCTGCAGGAAGAGCTAGACCCTACATCCCAGTTCTGCAGGAAGAGCTAGACCCTACATCCCAGTTCTGCAGGAAGAGCTAGACCCTACATCCCAGTTCTGCAGGAAGAGCTAGACCCTACATCCCAGTTCTGCAGGAAGAGCTAGACCCTACATCCCAGTTCTGCAGGAAGAGCTAGACCCTACATCCCAGTTCTGCAGGAAGAGCTAGACCCTACATCCCAGTTCTGCAGGAAGAGCTAGACCCTACATCCCAGTTCTGCAGGAAGAGCTAGACCCTACATCCCAGTTCTGCAGGAAGAGCTAGACCCTACATCCCAGTTCTGCAGGAAGAGCTAGACCCTACATCCCAGTTTGGCAGGAAGAGCTAGACCCTAAGTCCTCCAGTACCAAATGCAAAACCACCTCTTTGTAAAAGGGTGCCCCCACTCTCGCAGCGTGGGGGGGGCGTTTATTTGTCTTTGCAGATGCCTGAACTCAGGAAATCTGATGATTGGGTCTGGAGCATGGTATCCAGAGGCTATAAGCTAGAGTTCCACTGCTTTCTCCCTCCACGCTTTATGCACTCAGGGTATCTTTTTAATCTGCAAAAAAGAGCAGTTTTCTTTGCAACCCTGGAAACATGTCTGCCCCAAGGGGGCATCACCCCTGGTGAGGAGAGAGGTCTCCGCTTGTATTCCATTCCTATTCTGGAGTCCACCTGGTTAGTGATTGCCTTGCATTATCAATTTTCCCTGATCTATACCTTCTCTTGCCTTCATTTTCTACTTTTTCCGATGCACAAGATGAAGGTGGGAGGACATTACAATGATTCTGATGGTACCAGCTTGGCCATTAATAATGTGGTATGTCAAGATTATAGATCTCTTGGCAGGTGAGCTGTGGGCTTTTCAATTATTCTGTTGCAGGGTCCAATCCTCCATCCTGCTTGACTTAAATTGATGAAGAAATTTGATTTTCTCTGTCGCTCATTGACAGACGTAGTCCTCGTTGATTAATAACAACTCGGGTTGGAAGGTGTGGCCTGGCGCAGCATGTGAGAGGACGTGTGTGAGAGGAGCTCCGCCGGACCGATATCCTTTACCGCTAATCCTGCAGCCCTCCGGGCACGATAATCCTTCCTTCACCTCCCGCACACCCGCGGCACTGACCTCCGCATGTCTCCGCCGAAGAAAGGCTCTGAAGCTGCGGCAAAACTGGCTGCATTCCGGAGGCTGGAGAAGGAGGCCCCGATCCAAGATGGCGCCGGCCCGTCGCATGTGGTGGAGGAGCCTGAGAGCCCTGCTACATCCAAGGTTTTGGAAGCGATTGCCACTTGCCAGACCATGCTGACAACTAAAATCGAGGAGGTGAAGGTAGATATATCTTTGATGCGTCAGGATATGCAGAAGCTAAGGGACAGAGTTGGTGAGGCTGAACACAGAATTAGTGAGGTGGAAGACTCCCTCCCCCCATTGCAAAGCTCCTCAGACAGGCTGCAGCAACAAGTACACCTTATCCTCCAAAAACAAGATGACATGGAGAATAGGCTGCGCCGCTGTAACCTGCGGTTCATTGGCCTCCCGGAGGGCTCTGAAGGTGCAGACCCCTCATCCTATTTGGAACAATTGCTCACTCAGACATATGGCAGAGAATCCTTTTCACCCACTTTTGTTGTGGAACGTGCACATCGCCTCTCAGGGCGTCCCCCCCCCCCCCCCCTCAGGGTGCACCCCCCCGCACGTTCATCGCTAAATTCCTGAACTATCGGGACAGAGATGCCATATTACGCCTGGCCAGAGTTAAGGGGAACATTCCATTTGGAAATCACAAAATAGCGATTTTCCCCGACTTCTCTGCTGAGGTCCAGAGGCGCCGCAAGAGCTTTTTGGAGGTCAAACGCAGGCTGCGTATCAAGAATATCAAATACTCTATGTTGTATCCGGCCCGTCTTAGAGTGGAGGGTGAGGACCGAGCCCACTTCTTTGAGGATCCGGAAGCCGCCATCTCCTGGTTAGGACTGGAAGCTAGAGCCTGACCACCTTGCCCTGGCGACTTCATGATACTTTCTCCCTAATTGCCTATACCTTAAGCTGCTGTAGGGGGGTTTTGTAGATCCTGCGGAACTCAAGACTTTACATCCCCCTCCCCCCCCCCCCTCCCCCCTCATCTCCCTGCACTACTGCTCCTGTGTTTGACCGGCGGAGTGCCCTAGCTCCACAGATGGAACTGATTCTTCTGTTCTCTTCCTATGGATTTCCACCTGCCCATAGGCTTTGCTACCCAGCGATACACCTGTTGGTTTTCGCCCCCTACACCCGCTAAGGCGTGTGTTTGTGCCCAACTCCCCTGTTGCCCCCTGCGACTTCTGCTGGACCTGGGCCCCCGGGCCCCCTTGCTTGTCCTAATTGTATTTTGCTGTATTTTTGCTGACTACCCTGGGGGTCCCTGGCCTCCTGATCTTGCTCTTTACCAGTCGCATGTGGGCCTGTTCTGGTTGAGGCACTTGTTTGGGAACATGCCCGCACAAGTTGGGGTTGGTGCAGGGCAGGGAGGGGGGATTGGGGTATTACCATTGTTTACGGTTTATATTTGGTATAATCTCTATACTGTTTCTGTTCTATGCACATTGACCTCAAGTAATAACTATCTGCTCTTTTGCTGCCGTTTATTACTGCTAGTGTATGACCGTGGACTTGTTAGTTCTGTGGCCTTATTGCCTGAGATCCTGGGAGCCTCCGCTCCACGCTCCGTATTACCCCTGCCATGGCCGCATTGAAATTGTTGACGTGGAATGTCAGGGGTATGCGCGATAAGATTAAACGGACGGCTGTCTTTAATGTTTTACGCCGTGTACGGGCTGATATTATAGTTCTGGTGGAGACACATTTGGAGGGCCGTGTACAACAGTCTCTCAAACGGCCCTGGGTTGGCTGGGTGCAGCACTCTGCTTATAGCTCGCACTCCAGCGGTGTGGCGCTTCTGGTGGCCAAATCGGTACATTTCCAGCTCCTAGGATCTCAGGTCGACCCAATGGGTAGATATGTCTTTCTCAAAACGTCAGTCTATGGGGAATTGATGCTGCTGATGGCTTTCTATGTGCCCCCCCCCCTTACTCTGCTGTGATTATTATGGAGGGACTGGCGTTTATGGCACAGTGCCCGGGGGCCCCGGTGATCTGGCTGGGTGACTTTAACAATGTGATGGACTCGGGTCTGGATAGATCCGGTGGCACCTCCCAGGCGCCGCCGGGGTCGTCCCCGACCAGGTTCTCCCGATTGTTGGAGAGCTTTGGTTTGGCCGACTCTTGGCGCAGCAAATACCCCGCTCAGCGCGCGTACTCCTGTTTTTCGGCTGCACACCATTCTATGTCACGCATTGATCTGATATTGCTGTCTCGAACCCTGCTCCCCAGGTTACTGGCGGCGGGCTTCGCCCCACGGACTCTGTCTGATCACTGCCCTTATTGGATACTGTTGTCCTTGCCCTGCAATAGACCTCCCCCGGCCTGGCGCCTGAATCCCGCCTGGCTCCCCTTGGTGTCTGATGGGAACGACATTGAGGGGACCTGGACACAATTCTTCTCTGATAATGAGGGCACTGCCTCCCCGGCTGCAGTGTGGGAGGCATTTAAACTGTTCGCCAGATCCACTATGATTTCCAAAATCAAAGCTGTTAGAGCGCGGGCTGCTGAGGAGATCTCCAGGGCAACGACAAATCTACTTGAAGCTGAACAGGCCTTTATGGCGGACCCGACTCCGACACATGAATCCCAGTATAAATTGACCTCTAAAGTCCTTTCCCAACTTGAATATGAGAAGGCGAAATCTAAGATGTTTTTTCAGAAGCAGAATCTGTTTGCACATGGAGAGCGGGCGGGGAAACTCCTCGCGTATTTAGTCCATTGTGAGGATAGGCCCCCGGTAGTTATTACTTTAAAGGATGACCTGGGTAATGAGATCACTGATCCTGCTGCGGTGACACAGTGTTTCCGATCATTTTTTAGTACACTTTACACCTCTAGGGCCCCCGCTGACTGCACTGACATGCATGACTTTCTGGACTCTATTGACTTTCCCACTTTGACACCCGACCAGTTGGCGACCCTCGAGGCACCCATCTCTGTGGAGGAGATTGCAGCAGCCGTGTCCAAGTTCCCTAGATCTAAGGCCCCCGGCCTAGACGGCCTCCCGATTGAATTCTTCTCCCAATATTCGGAACTCCTTTCTCCTAACTTATTGGCTTTGTTTCAATCTCTATTCAAAGATGCAACCCTACCCCCTTCTATGCGGGAGGCGCTAATTGTGCTCATCCCCAAGCCGGGCAAGGACGTACACGCCCCAGAGTCTTACCGTCCCATCTCTTTGCTCCCAGTAGACACTAAAATCCTTGCGAAAATTTTATCCCTCCGTCTTAACAAGGTGATCCTTTCACTCATACACTCGGACCAGGCCGGGTTCATGCCTGGGAGGAACACCTCATTTAACCTTCGCCGGTTATTTATGAATCTCCAGGCACAACACGACGGAATGGGTGGCAGGGTGGTGGTCTCATTGGACACGGCTAAAGCATTTGACTCGGTAGAGTGGCCATTTCTATGGACCTGTCTGGACCGATACGGCTTTGGACCTAATTTTATTAAGTGGGTCAAACTTCTATATAGCGCCCCGGTAGCTAGGGTCCTGGCAAATGGCTGGCAGTCGACCGCCTTCCCTTTATCCCGTGGCACTCGACAGGGGTGCCCCCTCTCCCCCCTGCTGTATGCCCTGGCCGCGGAACCCCTGGCGATGGCCATTAGAGCACATCCCGGGATTCGTGGCCTACGTAAGGAGAGGAGAAGATCAGCATGTATACGGATGACACTTTGTTATATTTGGAAGACTCTCGAGAATCCCTACTCACGGCCCTTTCTTTAATTGAACGGTACGGACGATTCTCCGGTTTTCAGATAAACTGGGATAAGTCACAAATTCTCCCGCTTGACGAGAGCCCGCAGGCGATCGCCCCCGCAAATCCGGCCTTACAATGTGTATCCCGCATTAAATACTTAGGGATTCAAGTGACAGCTAACTCAGCAGATTATGTCCCGGATAACGTTCAACCCTTGTTCCCTCTGCTTAAGGCTAAAATTCAAGTATGGTCCAAATTACCTCTGGGAGTCATGGGTAGAGTCAATTTAATTAAAATGATTCTTCTTCCCAAAATACTCTATGTTGTATGGCACTCTCCTACTTACCTGCCACTCAAGCTGTTTAAGCAGATGGAATCACTCCTCAAGACCTTTGTTTGGGGTGCTAACCGGCACAAGATCTCCTGGCGCAAACTCAAGAATCCTACAAATCTAGGGGGATTGGCCCTGCCGGATTTTAATCTGTACTATCTGGCAGCTCAGTTGTCCCAGTTCTTTCACATAGATAAAACGGATAGAGAACGCTTCTTGACCCTGCTCTGCCCTGGGTGGGCTCATCCCCTCGGGGACCCCCTCCTAGTTATCCTTAGGGGCGTCAGGGGCTCGCCGGAGCCCCTGTGCCCCAGATCTCTTCTATACCACTATTGTCGGATCTGGGAGGTGGTAGCGTCCAGGCTTCGGTGCCCTCCATTCCACACCTTCACCCCTCTGTGGCATAATAGTACATTGCGTGAGTTCCTCTCCATCCCTGACCTGTCGGTATGGAGCGGGAGGGGTATTCTCCTCCTTAGCCATATCTCCACGACCACTGGTCTACGGTCTTATGAGACCTTGCAAGACCAGTTTGCGCTCCAGGGCCCCATGCACTACAGATACTTACAGCTCTCCCATGCCTATAGATCTCAATTCCCTGACGGCCCTCCTGAGATAGAATCGGTTACCACCCTTGAGATTGTTAAAAGTACAGAACCCAGTCACCTAATTTCCATGTTCTACTCTGAGCTTCACACACCTTCCTCGACCACTTTGGCTTTTGCACTTAAGACCCGCTGGGAGCGCAGTGTGGGGGCCATGGAGGATGAGGAATGGGAGGATGCCCTGGAGACGTGCCGCAGAGTGTCGCCAAAACTGTCGGATCGCCTAACCCAGACCTTTATAATACACCAGGCTTATCTCACCCCACTTAGACTGTCCAAATATCACCCTGACTTGGTCCCTTCTTGTCCTATGTGCGGAGACCCTGATGCTTCCTTCTTTCATCTATTGTGGAGTTGTCCCCAATTACAGACTCTATGGCAACAAGTAGTCACATTTCTGCATGACAAGATGGGGTCTCCTCTGCAGCTCTCCCCTAGGGAGTGTCTCCTGGGGGTCTATCCGGATGGAGAGATGCCCAAATCCACTGTCATATTTCTTCAGGAAACTTTGTTTATAGCACGTAAATTGATAGCCAGGAGGTGGATGAGACCTACTCCTCCTACTCTAGGATTGTGGATTAAGGAAATTAATAGTGTCATCCCATTTCATAAACTTTTATATAAACATAGGGGGTGCCCTCAGAAGTTCAACAAGATTTGGGACAAATGGGTGCAGTGCCCTGATATGGCTCAGTAGTGCAGTGGGTAACTACTTTATGCTGACCGCCCCTGTTAAACCAATATTTTCTGTTTGAGTGTCGGGCCGACGGAGAGTCACTGACTACTGCCTTATTTTTACTATGTCTGTTCTGTTTCTAAGTGTTAATCGCTTTGTATATTTGTATTTTTGTACCCCAATGTGTTATGAATCTGATCGCAGTTTCAATGCACGGTTTATTTTTGTATTGTACCAAAAAGTTTCAATAAACCTCACTGTTTTAAAAAAAAAAAATAACAACTCGGGTTATACTGCCCTCTACAGGAGTAGGACTAGACAGGAAAGAAAACATTCTGGCCACACCTTAGGGGCAGTCCCAGAGGGTATATCCTCTCTCTCTGCTACAGAAAATCAGTTTTTTTCTGTCTAGTTAGGAGTAAGGACCTAGATGCCTTGCTAGGATCTTCGGTCCTGGCAGGAATTTTTCTTAGATTTTTTTAGACAGCTTTTTTCTCCAGTGTTCCTGTGAGATCTTCAAGCAAGCAAGCTGTAACTGGGCGACGGGCTGGATGTTGAGATCCAGTGGTCACCCCAGTTCAGCCTACGAGCGCGTGCAGGCCATAGCTCCGCGCTGGGTCGGCCGCGACATAGTCCCACTGGACGGGGACTGACCCTGCGAGTTAAACGTCTCGCCTGAACGCCAATGACCAACAGAGTCACGGCGTCCGTATTGGTCGACAGCCCCCCCACCCCGGTGGAGAGGGGTTCTGTCAGGAGTGGGCGCCCGCCTGGTTCCGGTATGGTGAGTAGTATGTTCCCCCTCCCCCCCCCTGTCGGGTTTGTGGTGGACGCGGGCCCCTCTCTGGAATGGTAGGATGGGTCTCCCCTCTATCCTATAACAGGTCACAGATCCCCCAATTTGAGTGTGATTTTTTTGTGAACAAAAACCAGGAGGCTTGGTTTGGGAGCTGACTATCTAGGTCATTGCAAAACTGTAAGGGTGACTGAAGTCAGTGGCAGTACTATAAGGGGCATTACTATTGAAGTAAAAGGTATCCTACCTGTCAGAGGTGTACACAGGCCGATGCCTAATGGGGAGGTGCCTGAGTCACTGCAGTCCAGATCGCCATTCCTCCAGCAAAGGGTCACTTCGGAAGGACAGAGGGCTGCCTCCCGACGGCCCACGGACCGCATGCGGCCCGCCAGGGTCCTGTACCGCCGGCCAGGCTTATCACCATTCAGGGTGAAGGTTGTGGGGCCGAGATACTCCCGCAGGCAGCCAGGCCGAACATAGACATCCCGCAGGCCGCTGCTAGCGCCGCTATCCGATACAGGCCGCCGCCATTGTCTTACAGATCGCACGAGGCCGCCATATTGGCGTAGCCTCGTGTCTCCAGCATGGGGGCGGCCATGTTTGAGGTGACCAAACACCTCAAGGAGCTATGGGGAGGCGCCGGAAGACGTGTAAAGGGGCGGAGCCGCCTCCTTTTTACCCGGCGTAGCCTCGCGTCTCCAGCATGGGGGTGGCCATGTTTGAGGTGACCAAACACCTCGAGGAGCTAAGGGGAGGCGCCGGAAGGCGTGCAAAGGGGCGGAGCTGCCTCCTTTTACCCAGGAAAGCCATCCAAAGACTTCCTGTCTGTAATAGACAGTGCTGGAACAGGTTGTATTGAAACTTCTGAGCATCAAGTGGTGAGCCTTGGGGTCTCTCTCTCTCTCTCGCTCTGTAGGGGTCCCTAAGCAGGTAACACTGAGGGGCGCTGTGGCGCTTTTGGCAAATTAATTGTTTCCGGCAAGTGTCTGGAATAATCATGGACCCTGCCACACAGGTGCCCCCACCTGTTTCCCTCGAGGTGGCCGCAGGACCCTCCAGTTCAGAGTATGGATGCATTCACAGCAGTTTTGGAGTCTTTGGTGTCTCGGGTGGAGACGGCCTGTCAGGGACGGGGGTCAAGAAACCGACCCCGCCTACCCCTATGTCATCTGATACTTCAGATTCTGAGATGGTCATTGCAGCTGCAGGTCCCTCTGCAGGGGCTGTTGTCTCAGGTAAAGTTCCCTCAGACAGTGAGGAGGACGTTCCTGCCTCCGCCATAGCACAAGAAGAAGCCTTGGTGGACGCACTAGTTGTGGCGGTCCGGGAAACCTTAAGACTTGAGGTTTTACCGGCAGAGGCAACTGAGATGGAAATTCCCTTTGGTACTAGTAAACCTACCAAGACGTCGAAGGTTTTTCCCTTACCCAAATGTTTTGGTAATAAAATTAAAGAGGAATGGGATCATTCAAAACGTACCTTTGCTGTTTCCAAGCGCATTGCTAGACACTATCCGTTTGAGGAATCCCTCATTAAGAAATGGACTGTACCACCAGTGGTGGATCCACCTATTTCCAGACTGAATAAAGCCACTGTTATCCCATTGGAGGACGCTCCGTCCTTTAAGGATCCGGTGGATCGGAAGATGGAAGCGGAGTCCCGCACTATTTTTTCCCTGATAGGGTCAGCCTTTAGACCAGTGATTGTCATTGGTTTAGTTTCACAGACATTAACGGAATGGGCAAGATTGGTACGCCATGACCTAAAGGGGAAAGGTATCCCCCAGGCAGCATCTGATTTGATGGAACAAATTATACAAGGACTGCAGTTCGTCTGTGACGCAGCCCTGGATGCCACCCCCTTGTTAGGGCATGCATCTATGTCAGCGGTAATCCTCAGACGTGTGCTGTCGTTAAAATGCTGGTCAGCGGATCTAGGTTCCAAAAAAGCCTTGGCGATTCTCCCCTTTCAGGGGAATCGCCTATTTGGGGCCACCCTAGATGAGATCATTAAGGATGTCACTGGGGGCAAGAGCACTTTTTTTGCCGCAGGCGGCTAAAGCTAAAGGACCTCGTAACAAGCGTGGACCTTTCTTTGCCGCTCATAAAGGGTTCGTTCGCTCCGCTGGGGCGAGCGGGAAAGGCAAAGCCCTTCTAGGAGGGTTCAAGAGGCGCTGGTCGGGCAAACAAAAGGCCGACTCAGCCAAACCTGAAGTTAAGGCTAATACAGCCTGAAGGTGCGCCCCCACCCGGCTTGAGGGTGGGGGGACGTCTTCACCGGCATTCAGAGCTAGAGCCTTCCTGAATCTCGGACTAAGGGGTTCAGGAGATCATACGATCAGGACACAAGATCGAGTATCGATCACTGCTACCGGTGTGATTCTTCCCTTCCAACATTTAGGTGCTACAGGGAGCGGTAGTTACCGTTCCCTGAACAGATCATTTTCTTTACCTTTTCCAAAGATTAGTCTCAGTTCCCTACAGGAATCGGATCCGGTTGAGCAAACAGACCAAGGAGCCTCTAGTCTGGTGACTTCGGTCTCTAATGCTCAACCAGGAGAAATTATCACTCCTGATAAGAATCAAGTTTCTGATAAATGTGTGGGAACAGAGAGCGATCAGACTTTGTCGGATTGCCTGGACCAAGCAGCTCTAGGGCAGCCTGGTTCGGATCCAGTCAGACAATATCAGGGTGATGACTTAGGTCGATCACCAAGGATTTCACCATCTGTGTCTTGATCAGAGCATCCCGGGGGTGGATCTGTTGGCATATCGGCTCAACAGGAAGGCGCGGAGGTTGGTAACGCGCGGCCGCGTTCCTCTAGCGGACGCAGCAGACGCGCTGAACGGCCTACAAAGGCAGTATCAGCTACTATTCGTCTTCCCCCCTCTCAAGTTGCTGCTGAGATTTCTCCGCAGGATAGAGATGGAGGAAACTCCAGTTATCCTGGAAATTCGAGGCTAGCCTCGTCAAGCCGGTCAGGCCGACTTGGACATGCTAGTCGCGAACGCTCCTTGGAGACCTCCTCTCAGGGAGGATCTGCGGTCTCAAGGACCGATCTTCCATCGTGCTTTACAGTCGCTGGTATTAATGGCCTGGCCATTGAGACCCAGGTACTGAAGGGCAGAGGGTTGTCAGCTTCAGTTATTCCTACTCTAATTAAAGCAAGGAAAGCGACTTCCAGCAAAGTCTATCGCACATGGAAGACTTATATTGCGTGGTGTGAATTTTTGGGATTTCCCCCACGTACCTATTCGGTGACCCGAATCTTGGCTTTTCTGCAAAAGGGGGTTGAGCAGAAACTGTCCTTGAGCACCATCAAAGGTCAGGTTTCAGCATTAGCAATCTTCTTTCAGAAGCCTTTGGCTACTCATTCCCTGGTGCGGAATTTCATCCAGGGGGTGCGGCACTTGGCTCCGCCAGTCCGCGCGCCCTTACCACCTTGGGATCTTAATTTGGTGTTGTTGGTTCTGCAGAAACTCCCTTTGAAAAGATCAGGGAGATTCCCTTGCTTACATTATCTCAGAAAGTGGCCTTCTTGGTGGCTATCACTTCTGCACGCAGGGTGTCAGAACTGGCTGCATTATCATGCCATTCCCCATATCTAGTGGTTCATAGGGATAAGGTAGTTCTTCATCCGAAGCCATCCTTTCTTCCTAAGGTGGTTTCAGACTTTCATCTGAATGAAGATATTGTGCTACCTTCCTTGTGTCCTCAGCCCAATCATCCTCGGGAATATGCGTTGCATTCCTTGGATGTGGTTCGGGCAATCAGGGTATACCTGAAGGCTACGGAATCGTTCCGTAAGACGGATTCACTTTTTGTGATCACGGATGGCCCCAGAAAGGGGTTGCCTGCATCTGCTGCGACTATCTCCAAATGGATTAGACAGACGGTGGTACAGGCTTATTCTATTAAGGGTCGGATTCCTCCGTTCCCTGTTAAGGCGCACTCCACTCGAGCGCTCAGTACTTCCTAGGCCTACCGCCATCAGGCGTCAGTGGTCCAGGTGTGCAAGGCGGCCACCTGGTCGTCGGTACATACTTTTACGAAATTTTATAAAGTTGATGTGATGGCATCGGCAGATGCCTCATTTGGCCGCAAGGTTTTGCAGGCCGCAATTTGAGGAGACCAGTGGTCCTTATTTGAGTCTCATTCTTTGTTTATAATGAGCCTTTAAAACTTCTAGTTTGGCACCGGTTGGGCCTTCTAGATTGGATTTTGATTTCTGTCAATCCCACCCCTCATTTGTGGCACTGCTTCTGGATGTCCCAGTTCTTGTGAATCAAGAAGACTACGTCTGTCAATGAGCGACAGAGAAAATCGGATTTTTGTAAGATCTTACCGTAAAATCCTTTTCTCTTAGCTCATTGACAGACGTAGTACCCGCCCCTCTATCGAGTTGGGTTGGGTTAAATTCTCTGTTGCTGCTTTGTGACCGAACTGATGCCTTGTAGCAGAGAGAGGGAGGATATACCCTCTGGGACTGCCCCTAGGGTGGAGCCAGAACTTTTTTTCTTTTCTGCCTAGTCCTACTCCTGCGGAGACAACATAACCCAGTTCTTGTGAATCAAGAAGACTAAGTCTGTCAATGAGCTAAGAGAAAAGGATTTTACGGTAAGATCTTACAAAAATCCGATTTCAGTTGACTCTCATCGTGTGATTGATGAGCCTTTAAAACTTCTAGTTGGCACCGGTTGGGCCTTCTAGATTGGATTTTGATTTCCATTTTCCCACCCCTCATTTGTGGTACTGCTTTGGGACGTCCCGAGTTATTAATCAACGAGGACTACGTCTGTCAATGAGCGACAGAGAAAAATGGATTTTTGTAAAATCTTACCGTAAAATCCTTTTCTCTTAAGCTCATTGACAGACTTAGTACCCGCCCCTCTGTTTTTGAGTTGGGTTGGGTTAAATTCTCTAAACACTGCTTTGTGACATAACTGATTTGCTGTAGCAGAGAGAGAGGATATACCCTCTGGGACTGCCCCTAAGGTGTGGCCAGAATGTTTTCTTTCCTGTCTAGTCCTACTCCTGTAGAGGGCAGTATAACCCGAGTTGTTGTTAATCAACGAGGACTACGTCTGTCAATGAGCTTAAGAGAAAAGGATTTTACGGTAAGATTTTACAAAAATCCATTTTTTTTTTTTTTGATGTTTTATACTGGAAAGCAAACTTTTTTTTTTTTTTTTTGTCCAGGTTTTTTTTTTTTTTTGTTGTTTATAGCGCAAAAAATAAACGCAGAGGTGATCATATACCACCAGAAGAATGCTCTATTAGTGGCCGCTCAATCGTCAAAGTAAGGCAGTGCCGTATCGCAAAAAATGGCCTTGTCAGGAAGGTGGGGGAAGGGGGTAAATCTTCCGGAGGTCAAGTGGTAAAGTGAAATATGTTAGCATTCCTTTTTATACTTTCTGAATGACAATATTGCAACAATTATAAATACAATTTTGTATGTTGGGTTAAAAAAAGCTTTACTTAAAGAAAATAAAATCTTTAATTTTCTTTTGTAGGGTAAGGATTTAAAGGAAAAACAGGCATCTGAACTCATGACCAGCTGCCATGAGTTGCTTCCAGCTGTTGAACTTCATGTGGATTCAAACGCTGAACTCCTTGAAGATCACTACAAATGTGAACATTCTGATGATAGAAATTCCATGGAAACTGATGATGCTGAAGTAGAGAATGCTGTAGCTGCTGGTAATTTTACATTAATCCTTGAGGAAGAAGGTGAAGGAGAAGAGGAAGAAGGTGGAGGAGGTGAAGCTGAGGAAGTGGGCGAAACTGAAGCTTCTGAGACTGAAGCACTTGAATCTAATCATCCTTCAGACAAAGAACTGAAAATTTCAAAGACTGAGGAATATGCTAGCCAAGAGATTAAAATTACTGACACATGCCCTGCAAATGCATTCACCCTTGTAGATGGTGAACATAAG
This sequence comes from Pelophylax lessonae, assembly GCF_965119305.1. Lineage (NCBI taxonomy): Eukaryota > Metazoa > Chordata > Amphibia > Anura > Ranidae > Pelophylax > Pelophylax lessonae. Next base: position 531,669,200 of record NC_138770.1, read on the forward strand.
ACGAAGATCATGAAGACCTTACCTTACGTACCAGAGCCAATTAAGGTAGCTGTAGAAGAAAACTTGCTTGATGTATTCAAAGGTACAAGCGGCAAGGATTTTACTTCTGAAGGGGATAACGAACCAGCCCACGGAAAGGAGTCTGTAAAGAAGCGCAGAAGTGTCCGCACTTCTAGGACGCCTGCAAAAAAAAGGGAAACCAAATCAGATGATGTGGGAGCTGAGAGCGTTATCCAGGCGGTAACACCACAAAGATCGGATGTTGCAAGGCTCGGAGAAGCTCTAGAAACCTCACCAATGGAAGACTTGCCTGCGGTTGCTAACCCGCAAACCCCGCGGAGAACTGGAAGAAAATCAACAAGATCTGAAAGTAACAGTGCAGATCTTGAGGTTCAGCATCCAGTAACTCCAAGAAGAGGTAGAAAACCTAAAGTAGTAGAAGAAACGCTGACACTTTCCACTTCACAAGACGAACAACCATCTTCACAAATTTTCAGAAGGAAAATAAACCAAGTACCTGAAAAAACTCAAAATACTGAAGTGCAATTAACAAGTGTAGAGGAGGTCACAGCACAGCTGCCACTTTCTCCAGCGAGAACTCGTAGAGGTAAAGCTCCAGTTTTAGATCAAGTGAACAAAGGAACTAAAGACTTGCCAGACCCAAAGGTTGGTGTTCTAACACCTCCAAGGATTACAAGATCATCTAAAATTATACAGGAAGCTGAAACGGAAGCAATAACTAAGATTTCTGAAACGGAAAACGAACAAGTTACTACACCTACGAGAGGCCGTAGGAGTGCTGTAAATGAGTTGGTCAAGCATTTTGAGCTTAATGTCGTTCAAACAAATCCCAGTCCATCGGTTTCTCCAAAAAGGGTCTCCTTACGATGGTCAAGGATAAAATCTGAAAATCAGATAGATCTTTCAGCATCTGAGCAGGAAAATGCAAAGTCACAAGCTCAAATTGTAGACACACCTAGGAAAAGACTAAGAAGCTCCAGTGTTGGCAAACTTGCAGAGGAATCCACAGAACTTTCTAAAAAACCCCTTTTGTTAGATCAAGCTGAAGAACCTGCATTGACCAAAGTAACAAAGCAAGGTAACTTGTCTGTCAGACAGACTAGAAAACGTACTCTTCCTTCAGTGTCAGAGGAGAGTGTGGAGGAAAAACTGAATGCTTTGCATCCAGTAGACCATCAACTCATGGAACCTAATGCTGATCAAGATGACCAGACTAAAAGCATCCGTTTAACAAGGACTCGCTTGAGTAATGCATCCACATTTCCAGATCCCTCCACAGTTACCTTTGCTTTTACCACTCCTACTCCAAGACGTAGAAAGTATACAAAAGGTATTTTTGCTTTATGCTCCTATATAGTCATTGTTATGCTTTCTGATAAAATCTTAAAGCTTTCATATCTTCCCTGTTAAGTGGTTTCCATTGTAAAGACTAAGGTGTTCACTGGGCCTTTTTTGTTGAATGCTACATATAGAATTGGTAGTGCGATTCAGATTAGGGGCATATTTTTCAAAAATTCACTTTAAAACTTTAAATCATAAACATGTCATACTTAACTGCTCTGTGCAGTGGTTTTGCACAGAGCAGCCCTGATCCTCCTCCTTTCGGATCCCCTGCTGGCGTTCCTAGCCCCTCCCACAAAGTGCCCCACAGCAAGCAGCTTGCGGTCGGGGAACCGGAGCAAGCTCGCTCCCAAGCCGATGCTCTGTGTCTATTTACACACAGCTGCGGCTTGACGCAGCTCCCTACTCTCTCCTCAATGTCTCAATGGCTGCTGTCTCAGCCAATGAGGAGGGCGAGACCCCAGACAGACAAGGCTCCTGTGCACATTGCGAGATCGAGATGGGGCTCAAGTAGGTATTTGCTTATAATGCAAGAACATAAAAACTTTGAGCCTTTACAACCACTTTAACTGTATCTAGAAGTCCTTTTACCAATTCAGCTGGTGTGCCAGGGGTTCGGGCATATGTTATCACCATGGAAGGGGGACTCTAATAATATGTAGGTGTTAAACTATACACACAGGTTAAAAATGTAGGTTTAATGCAGGTTTTTTCTCTCTGCATGCCTCTTGTGATCCTGCAAGCCCAAAGCATAAACTCCAGGAAGTGGACTCTCCAGGGTCCCTGTAACCTTGCATTGAGGATACAACTCCAACAATATTTTGTGAAGTAAAAATGCTAATTAACCTTGTCTTAAACTCTGGGGAGGTATATGACCTTTGAGAACTCTACTAACCAGCAATACCGTAGCTGAGCAGGTTAGAACCAGAACAAAGCTGCTTCTTTTACGTGTTTTGTGAACTTTACTGAGATTAACATACAGTAGCACAAAATTCTTTAGGAAGCCGGACACTAAACTTCTTGTTCTGTTCTCCCTTTTACAGGAAATAATTCACAAATGCTAACTTGTGACATTAACTGTTTTTTTTTTTTTTTTTTTTTTTTTGGTAAATGGTTAAAAAGTATTTATTGTAATGTTAAAAATAATCATACCATAGTTGTGCATATAATATGAGCTTTGGTCACAAATAATCCATCAAAGGTAATGACATAACTCGTGGAATCAAGACAAAAATCGATGAACGATCACAACCAACAAGATGGTACCCCGACGTGTTTCGACCTATGGAGTGAGGTCTTCTTCAGGGGGTATGTGATGTCCTAAAATTGATGGATATCTATTTGCCAAAATGTTTCCATGAATCCAGAATCATCCCAAAAAGAGTCCTCCCAGACCGCGGGGCGGGTGAAGGGAAGGACTGACTTGCAGGGGGTCATGTTTGGAGCACCCCACGTGATGAGACCTGCCTATGTAATAGGAGAGTTGCAAGATGACAAAGGGCAATGTCCAGTTGTATCAAAGTGGAATACAGTACGTGCGAGTGATATGTATCGCAAATATGTATCCCCGCAAGAGCATCCACCCACAGCCCTCCTGGCTGGTTTCCAGAGGAAACCTCTTGCAACTCTCTCCTAGTACATGGGCAGGTCTCTCATCACGTGGGGTGCTCCAAACGTGGCCCTTCAAGTCGGTCCTTCCCTTACCCCGCCCCATAGTCTGGGAGGACTCCTTTTGGGATGATTCTGGATTCATGGAAACATTTTGGTAAATAGATATCCATCAATTTTAAGACATCACATGAGGAAGACCTCACTCCATAGGTCGAAATGCGTCAGTGTACCATCTTGTTGGTTGTGATCGTTCATTGATTTTTGTTTTGAGTCCACAAGTTATCTCATTACCTTTGATGGATTATTTGTTACCAAAGCTCATATTTTATATGTACAACTATGGTATAAATATTTGTTAACATTACAATGAATACTTTTTAACCATTTGCCAATAGAAGATCATTTTTAAACATTGTCCAATTACACTTATTCGCTGCTTTAAAACCCCTGGGGGCCATTTTATTTTCCCAATTTTTAGAACATTTCCTTGCATTGAGAGATTGGGTAACAGCAGCTGCTGCCTTTTACCTCCTAAAATTCTTTCCTCATCCCTCTTTTCGTTTTCTCCATGACCTCAAAGAAAAAGTCTTGCCTATCACAGGGCACTTCATCATCAGAACTACTCAGATTATGCTGCCACTTTCAGGTGAATGGACACACCAAACCAAAAGACAGGAATTCCACATCTAGACGTAACCCCTTAGGTTACCCCTTGGAACCAACTCAATGATTGGAGTACCTAGACTTTACAGTTGTGCTCTTAAGTTTACATACCCTGGCAGAATTTATGATTTCTTGGCCATTTTTCAGAGAATATGAATGATAACACAACTTTTCTTTCACTCATGGTTAGTGTTTGGCTGAAGCCATCTATTAATCAACTGTGTTTACTCTTTTTAAATCATAATGACAACAGAAACTACCCAAATGACCCTGATCAAAAGTTTACATACCCTGGTGATTTTTGCCTGGTAACATGAACACAATTTGACACACAGGGTTTTAAATGGCTATTAAATAAAACCATCCTCATCTCTGATCTGTTTGCTTGTAATTAGTGTGTGTGTATAAAAGGTCAATGAGTTTCTGGACTCCTGACAGACTCTTGCATCTTTCATCCAGTGCTGCACTGACGTTTCTGGATTCTGAGTTATTTGGAAAGCAAAAAAACTGTCAAAGGATCTGCGGGAAAAGGTAGTTGAACTGTATAAAACAGGAAAGGGATATATAACAGATATCCAAGAAAATGAGAATGCCAATCAGCAGTGTTCAAACTCTAATCAAGAAGTGGAAAATTAGGGGTTCTGTTGAAACCAAACCATGGTCAGGTAGACAAACTAAAGTTTCAGCCACAACTGCCAGGAAAATTGTTCGGGATGCAAAGAAAAACCCACAAATAACTTCAGGTGAATTACAGGACTCTCTGAAAACATGTGGTGTGGCTGTTTCAAGATGCGCAATAAGAAGGCATTTGAAGAAAGATGGGCAGCATGGTCGAGTCGCCAGAAGAAAGTCTTTACTATGCAAATGCCACAAAGTATCCCGCTTAATACGCCAAACAGCACAGAGTTAAGCCTCAAACCTTCTGGCACAAAGTAATTTGGAGTGATGAAACCAAAATTTAGCTTTTTGGCCACAACCATAAACTCTACATTTGGAGAGGAGTCAACAAGGCCTATGATGAAAGGTATACCATTCCTACTGTGAAACACAGAGGTGGATCACTGATGTTTTGGGGATGTGTGAGCTACAAAGGCACAGGAAATTTGGTCAGAATTGATGGTAAGATGAATGCAGTCTGTTATCAAAAAATACTGGAGGAAAATTTGCATTCAGCAGCCCGGAATCTGCGCATGGGACGTACTTGGACATTCCAACATGACCATGATCCTAAACACAAGGCCAAGTCAACCTGTCATTGGCTACAGCAGAATAAAGTTAAGGTTCTGGAGTGGCCATCCCAGTCTCCTGACCTCAATATCATCGAGCCACTCTGGGGAGATCTCAAACGTGCAGTTCATGCAAGACAGCCCCAGAATTTACAGGAACTGGAGGCTTTTTGCCAGGAAGAATGGGCAGATTTACCATCTGAGAAGATGAAGAGCCCCATCCACAAATACCACAAGACTTCAAGCTGTCATTGATGTTAAAGGGGGCAATACACGGTATTAAGAACTTGGGTATGTAAACTTTTAATCAGGGTCATTTGGGTAGTTTCTGTTGTAATAATGATTTAAAAAGCGTAAACATAGTTGATCATGGCTTCAGCCAATCACTAACCATGAGTGAAAGAAAAGTTTGTGTTCTCATTCATATTCTCTGAAAAATGGCCAAGAAATAAATTCTGCCAGGGTATGTAAACTTTGAGTTCAACTGTATATTTGATGCTTCCGTTTCCAAGTCTTCCTGCCCCAGGGCAAACCTTTGTCCCTCTTGTCTTCTGCTCATGCCCTTCATTCCCAGGGTCAGCCTTCAATTTGTATATGCATTGAGGGCCTTGAGCCTGATCATGGCCTTTTTGAAGGAGGTGCCGTACTCCTAGTTTCACTTCAAATTTTTGCAACCTAAAGTGCTTGTTGCCCAAAATAAAGAAATTGATCCTGTTCCCCTAAAGCGGAGTTCCGGGCAAAAAAAAAATTACCTAAAAATACCCCCGGGACAGTCAGGGCTAGTGCATTTAAGCAACGATAGCCTCTGAACTGTCCCCCGTTTCACTTACCTTTTTAGAAGAAATACTTACCTTGAAAATGTCTTGTCCTGCGCTGCCATCTCGGATGTGGGCAGCTGAAGCCGGAGCGTCCTCTTCGGTGACGTCCGAGTCCCAGAATGCCCTGCATCGGCCCTGCCCGTCACTTCCGATGCAGGCGCGTCATCCCTGCACAGCTTCTGGGCATGCCCTGAAGATGTTCAGCAGGGAATGACGCGCCTGCACCGGAAGTGATGAGCAGGGCTGGTGCAGGCGCATTGATTCCTGGGATCGATGATGCTCATCTCCCAGGAGTCAATGCAAGAAGGAAGTGACATTGGCGGCCGTGTCCTCAGAGGGAGGAAGAGGAAGGAAAGTAAGTATATTTTCATTAAAAACATGGTAAATGAAACAAAAAAATTTAATTATCCAATTATTTTTCAGGTTCGTGTAAGCTAGAGGATGGTGGAAAGTAAATTTTTAGGGTGGAACTCCGCTTTAAAGCATGTTATACAGCACATTGCTTGTGCTGTGTAATGTGGCCCCTGTATCCTCTAATAAACCTGGCGGGTCAACCCCCCCCCCCCCAGCCCTGATGGGTCAGTTTACGTGCCTCCATCTGCAGCTCTGCTCTGTTGTCCTGTGTGTCCTCCTCTGTCCTCCCCCCCCCCCCCTTTCCTGTCAGCTCCATGTCACGGCCCGCCTGCTCCTCCTCCTGCTGCAATAACTGTTAATGTGTTATATAATCCTCTGTTTCCTAAGCCTGTGTTCCTCGGTTTCTGTGTTTTTAAAAAAATAAAATGCTGTGAATACAGGATTTCAGTGTGCTGCTCAGCGATCATGTGGCCAGCTCTCTCTCCTCCTGAGTGACATCAGCAGGGGAATCTTGGCCCCCGGCCCCTGCAGCTTTCAGATTTGGAGAAGAGAGCTGGCCGGTCACGTGATCGCCGAGCATCATACTGAAATCAGGTATTCACTGCATTTTCTCTTGTTCATTGGCGGACACATCTTCTGTTCATCTTGACCATTGAGTAATACTACCCCCTGCAGGAGTAGGACGCTAGGCAGTCCCAAGAGGTATAATCCCCCCTCCTCTGCTATAGGTACTCAGTGTTTTTTTTTCTGCCTAGTCAAGAGTGAGGACGTAGTTCTTTGCTGGTATTTCTGGTCCTGCCAATTTTATTCCTTTTTTGTTGGATTTTTTTTCTCCTGTTTTTTTCCTGCAAGATCTACAATCAACTGCCGGACTTGGCGACGGGTTGGATAATCTAGATCCAGTAGTCACCCCAGTCTAGCCAGCAAACACGTGCAGACCCCACCCCTCATGTTTGACACCACTTGGGATGTCCCAATGGTCAAGAATATCAGGAGCTGTCTCCGTCAATGAACGAAAGAGAAAATGGGATTTTTTACTCAACGTAAAATCCATTTCTCTTACGTCCTCTGACAGTTGCTGCCCACTTATACAATCTGCACGTCTGGGTATTGGCCTTCTCCACAGGAGTAAGCTAGGCAGAGGATTTTGTTAGAATATTGACAAAAACTTTGTATAGACACACCTACAGGGGGCTGTCCCTTCTGGTCAATACCCCCAGCTAGCTTCATTCCCAATTCAGTTTGCTGCTGCCTAGCTTAGGAGTAGGCTGGCTTTACCCTGGCTGGGGCTGCGGTCTCAGCTTTTTTCTTCTTTTTAGGTTTTCTCACTAGAAAAGTTTTTTTTTTTTCTTTTAAAAGATAGCTTTTTATTTGTGCCTGCTCTTAGTCGGACTTCGGAAGACTACAGCGTTTGCGGAGCTGGGAATCGCACTGGTTATTCTAGAGCCTTACGGAATCCCAGCCTGCCATCGAGCGTTAACAGGTTATTGGTACTCCCAGGCCTCGCAAACGACAATGTCCCTGTCCTCAGGGTCGAGCCTGCGAAGTTGCTAATTTCGCCAGGATCTCTCAACTGCGGTACGCCCGCGTGTTGCTAGCGTCCCCTTCGGCTGACGGCACCACCACTCAGGGTGGGATGCTTCCTGTCACAGAGCAGTACCCACGTTTTCGCTGGACCGGTGAGTACCATGCTACCCCTCTGTCTCTGGCATTGTCTGTCGGGGTGTGTATGTGGGCCCTCTGTTTTATGGGGATGGCAGTTCGGTATGGGTTCTGGGATGTCCCCCTCATGTCTGTTGGTGCGGTCCCTGTGTGTCCCTTCCCGGTCCCTGCGGGGGCGCTGTGGCGGTTTCACCGCTGTATGGGGGGTTGCAGGGATCTCCTATGTCCTTGAGGTGCTTGTGCAACTATTTGGGGAACAGTACATGTTGTGTGGGGGCCGCACACAGCGGCCATTTTCCCAGAGCTTTTCCCATAGACTTGTATTGGCAACCATTTTTTTGTGGCTCAGGGCTGTTTCTTCCACTAGAGGCGTGAGGTCACTTCCTCTTTCTTTATCATCAGATCGTTCAGCAGTGTGGGGCAAGTATAGCACACTGTGGGGGGGGGGTGGGTGGCTTTTATTGTATTTCCTGGCCTGCATTCCTGCTGGCATTCATTTTTTTGCAGTTTCCTGTAGCACAGGACTTGCTCTCCACTGCGGTGCATTTGCGGTGGGGACAGCGGGAATCGCCGATTTAAAGGGCCAGCGTCATTAAAATTGAGATTGCTATCCTGGGACTCCATAATAGCAAATTCCCCCCCAGATCTGGTAGAGGGTTCAGGTACTCCTAAATCCTCTGCTATAGTCTCGCTTACTGCTGCACTTGCGACTTTAGCGCCAAAAGTGGATTTTTTGTTGTCTGACCGGGCTCCTAAGAAAAGGCCTATGCCCTCTGTCTTCTGATTCAGAGCCAGATTTGGTTGCCACGGACAGCGTACCCCCTGAGGGGTCTCAGTCGGATGTGGAGGAGGATTCCTCCTCCGGATCAGCACGGGACCACGCTGCGGTGTCCGTGCTTATTAGCTCTGTTAAAGACACTTTAAATTTGGATGATGACCCACCTGTCGGGTAAGCGGTCTTCCTTTGGGACCCGCAAGGCCCAAAAATCGGGTCAGGTTTTTCCTTGTCCTGCAGAGTTTCACGAAACCGTGAATGAACAATGGCGCCATTTAAAACTTAATTTTGTGGTGCCAAAGAGATTTCAGTACAGTTATCCCTTTGCGGATCCAGGGGATTCTCGCTGGACTGCGGCTCCTAAGGTGGACCACACTGTGTCCAGGTTAAATAAAGCCACTTTAATGCCCGCGGAGGATTCTCCGTTGTTTAAAGACCCGGCGGATAGGCGGGTAGAAACACTTTCCCACCACATCTATCTGGTAGCGGGTTCCTTGCTGAAACCCGTGTTCGCTTCGGTAATGGTCTTTCAGGCTGTTGTGGAGTGGGCCAAGGCGCTTAAGAGATTGAAGGTAAGGCGCTTAAGCACACTCTGATTGCTGACTCCACCTCTCCTGCTGCTCTGGAGATGGTGGATCAAATGGGTCAGGCTGTTTTATACCTGTGTGACGTGGCCTTAGATGAGGCCCCTTTAGTCGCACGACTTTCAGCAGTTGCGATTCGTCGCATCGTTTGGTTAAAAAAAAAAAAAAAAAAAAAAAAAGCTGGTTGGCCGACCAATCTTCCAAGAAGACAAGAAGACAGTGTCTGACATCCCTTATGCAGGGAGTCGTCTTTTTGGGGACTCTCTGGATGAACTGGTCAAGGGGATCACGGGGGGCAAGAGCACTCTGTTGCCCCGGGTGTCCAGGGGAGAATCATTCCACGGCAAGCGGGGTCCCTCCTTTAAACCTAACCAGGGGTTCGTGCCTTCAAGGCACAAGACAAAGGTAAGTCCTTCAAGGCCTCTAGTGGCCAGAAAAAGCCTTGGGCGGGCAAGTCAAAAGCTGCCCACTCTGGCACAGCGGCTTCGACCTGAAGGGGCGCCCTCAACCATTTCAGGGGTGGGGAGACGTCTGCGCTATTTTCCCAAACCTTGGCTGGCCAAGATTCAGGACAGGTGGGTTCAAGGACTCATTCGGTCAGGGTACAAGATGGAGTTTCGATCACGCCCAGCAGACAGATTCTTTCCCTCAAATCTTCATTTAACCTCTGATCGTTTCCGAGATCTCCATCGGGTGGTCCAGGATCTCCTCGCCCAAGGGGTGGCTGTCCCGATTCCACAGCGGGACAGATTTCGGGGTTTTTACTTGAATCTGTTCACAGTGCCCAGAAAGGAGGGCAAGGTGCGTCCGATTCTGGACTTAACGTTTCTAAACTGCTTTGTGCGGGTTCAGAAGTTCCGAATGGAGTCCCTCAAGTTGGTGGTGGCATCCCTGAGCCCAGGGGATTTCCTGGCGTCCATCGACCTCAAGGATGCATATCTACACATCCCTATTTACGAGGGTCATCAGAGGTACCTCCGATTCACAATAGCGGAGGAGCACTATCAGTTTGCGGCATTGCCTTTCGGCCTCGCTTCTGCTCCAAGTGTTTTTACCAAAGTTTTGGCTCCTGTTCTAGCCTTGTTGTGGGTACAGGGGATTGCCATCCTCGGTTACCTGGACGATCTCCTATTAATGTCGAGCTCCAGTGCCATTCTGTTGCGCGATCTGTTGATCACGGTTCAGACGCTCCAGGAGTTCAGGTGGACCATCAATTTTCAGAAGTCGACTTTGTCTCCTTCTGTTCGCCTCCCTTACCTGGGAATGATTCTGGACTCCACCCAGGCGAAGGTCTTTTTTCCGGAGGACAAGCTTCGGATCCTGCAGGACAAGGTCAGGTCCCTCAGGGACAACGAGTTCTCCTTGCTTCAGACCTGCATGCGGTCCCTGGGCTTGATGGTGTCGGCTTTCGAGGCGATCCCATTTGCAGTTTCACACGAGATTCCACTCTTCAAGCGGAGATTCTGGTCCGGTGGGACAGACATCCTCAGTCTTTGGAAAGGAGGATTTCTTTGAGCCCCCAAGTCAGATCGGATCTCCTGTGGTGGCTCCAGTCTCTGGCTATGAAGAAAGGCAAGTCCATTCGTCCGTTACTATGGACCGTGGTCACCACGGATGCCAGCCTGTCGGGCTGGGGTGGAGTTCTGGGCAAGTTGTCTGCCCAGGGCACTTGGTCAGAGGGGGAATCCTCCCTGCCGATAAATATCTTGGAACTGCGGGCAATCAGGCTCTGTTGGTCGGATCGTCTTCGGGGCTGCCCAGTGCGTGTGCAAACAGACAACGCAACTGCGGTGGCTTACATTAATCGCCAAGGGGACACCAGGAGTGCCCGGACGGCCAAGGAAGTGGCTGAGATTCTGTCCTGGGCCGAGACGCAGGACCCGGCGATTTCGGCAGTTCACATTCCAGGTGTGGAAAACTGTCAGGCGGACTATCTGAGTCGCCAGACCCTGGACCAAGGGGAATGGTCCCTTCACCCGGAGGTGTTTCAGATGCTGTGTGCGCAGTGGGGATCCCCGGGCGTGGATCTGTTCACGTCTCGTCTCAACAACAAGGTGGTGATTCTGGTGGCCCCAGACTGCCCGTGCCGGTTTTGGTACGCGAAAATCATGCAACTGGTCGTCGAGCCTCCCTGGCGGCTCCCTCTAAGAGACAATCTTCTGTCTCAAGGGCCAATCTTCCATCCTGCTTTACAGTCACTGGCTTTGACGGCGTGGCTGTTGAAAGCCAAGTCTTGAGAGACGGGTCTCTCGTCGGCGGTCATTCTTACCTTACTCAAGGCCAGGAAGGCATCCTCTGGTAAGATTTTTTATCGTACCTGGAAGGCTTATTTCGCCTGGTGTGAGTTGCAGGGGTTCCATCCCCACTCCTTTTCGGTAGCGAGGGTGTTGGCTTTCCTGCAATCTGGTGTGGATCAGCGTCTTGCGCTGACCACGATTAAAGGCCAGTTGTCTGCACTGGCCGTTCTGTTTCAGCGTCCCCTGGCGTCAAATTCCTTGATCCGCATCTTTATTCAAGGGGTGCGCCATCTGGCTCCCCCTAGGAGGGCACCTTTGCCCCCTTGGGACCTGAATTTGGTCCTGTCCGTTTTGCAACATCCTCCCTTTGAGAACATCCGAGAGATTCCTCTGCTTGTGTTGTAACGGAAAGTTGCCTTTCTATTGGCGATCACATCTGCTTGCAGTGTCGGAGTTGGCAGCCCTGTCTTGCCACTCCCCCTATCTGGTTGTTCATATGGATAAAGTGGTCTTGCGACCTCATCAGTCCTTCCTTCCGAAGGTGGTTTCAGACTTCCACCTCAATGAGGACATTGTCTTGCCTTCACCGTATGCAAAGCCTAAGCATCCTAAGGAGTTTGCCTTGCATTCCTTGGATGTGGTCCGGGCAATCAGGGTCTACCTGTCTACTGAATCCTTCAGGAAGTCTGATTGTCTTTTTGTCCTTCCTGAGGGAACTCGGAAGGATATGGCTGCGTCTGCGGCAACCATTTCTAAATGGATCAGACAGATGATTGTGCAGGCCTATTCGATTAGGGATCAGGTTCCGCCTTTCCCTGTCACAGCGCACTCTACCAGAGCGATTAGTGCGTCTTGGGCCTTCCGCCATCAGGCGTCGGTGACTCAGGTGTGCAAAGCGGCGACTTGGTCGTCCGTGCATACTTTTACAAAATTTTACAAACTTGATGTATTGGCATCAGCAGATGCCTCCTTTGGCCGCAAAGTTTTGAGTGCGGCAGTGCCTTAGGGTAGACAGGTTAGTTTTTTACCTTTCTCCTCCTGTTGAGGTTTCTTGTTTGTTTTTCCTGGGTTCGCTCCGGTTGAGCTTTTTTGTTGCCCAGTTTTTTTTTGGGTCAGTAAAGATTCTTTTCCCTGACCTGGGTGCTGCGTTGCCTCTTTGACGGTTGCGTTTTCCCACCCCTCACATCTACACTGCTTTGGGACGTAGACGTGCAGAATGAATGAATGAGTGGGCGGCGACTGTCAGAGGACGTAAGAGAAAATATAATTTTTGTAAGAACTTACCGTACAATTCTTTTCTCGGAGTCCTCTGACAGTCGCCGCCCCCGCCCCTCTTTTGGGGTTCATGGATCTCTGTACTGCTTGCTACCAAACTGAATTGGGAATGAGGCTAGCTGGGGGTATTGACCAGAAGGACAGCCCCCTGTAGGTGTGTCTATACAAAGGTTTTGTGATTATTTCTAACAAAATCTTCTGCCTAGCTTACTCCTGTGGAGAAGGCTAATACCCAGACGTGCAGAATGAGTGGGCGGCGACTGTCAGAGGAGTCCGAGAAAATAATTTTACGGTAAGTTCTTACAAAAATTCTAATTTTTGCTTTGAATGGAAAAGGACTATAGAAATAGGGCTAATCACTTGTTTCTAAAAATGACGGGATTTTTCTTTGCTATCTTGACATTTGCATTCATGTTTGCAAGGTGGAATATGAGACTTTGCTGGCTTCATTAGCAGCATGCTCACTATATCTCGCATGGTACCTAAAACAGTATTTAGAAGAAAGGAACCTGTACTTGGAGTATTGTATGCATGCATTTGGGTATGCTTTGTAAAACTTTTTTTTTTTCCTTTATAGTTGAACCTGTGGCTCCACCCATCTCTCCAGAGTCTGTACAGCCCCCTGTCGCTCCTCAGTACATCTTCTCCCCCCCTTCTCTGAGGTCAAGAAGAACAACGAGAAACTCTACTATTGCAGCAGAGAAGGAACAGGTTAGCCAAGTTTCCATTTTTTTTTTTTTTTTTTTTGTGATATTGTATATTTTTATCCCTTTGTTAGTCTTGCCTGCAACTTGCTTGACTATCTATATCTTACAGGATTCAAAGATTTCAGAATCCAATGACAGAGAAACTAAGGTTTCTGAAGAACAAATATTAAAACGACCAAGGGGAAGACCTCCTAAACATAAAGGAAACAAAGCGGAAAAGTATGTACATTTTTAAGGCCTGGGTATTTATCAGATTTCGTTAACCTATTCATATTCTCTGCCTAATACTAACATTATCAGAGAGCTTCGGAATGGTATCCATCGTTCATTCCATCGTCCTCATCGTTCATTGACAGACGCAGCTCCGGATAATTCTTGATCATTGGGTTATGCTAGCCCCTAAAGGAGTAGAACACTAGGCAGAAAAAGCTTTACCACGCCTATGGGGCCGTCCCTGCAGTCATACACCCACACACTCTGCTATAAGCCTCAGTTTGTTTCTGCCTAGTTTAGGAGTAGGACCTTGTTCCTGGCTGAGACCTTGGTCTTAGCTTTTTTGGGATCTTTTTTCTGTTGAGACTTTTTTCTAGTTAGATGTTCCTGAGAGAACTACAAGCAATTGCCAGCTGCGTTTCAGGGGGGTTATTCTAGATCCTTAAGGTCTTCCAGCCTGGCCAGCAAGCGTGCGCAGGTTATAGTCCAGCACTAGGCCTCGCCACGACAGTCCCACTGGACGGGGGCTGTCCTGTGAGTGAAACACCTTTCCCGCATGCGACCTGTGGGGCCCTGAGTGGCAGTGTACCCCTTGGCTGTCAACACCCCCCGACCCCAGGTAGGCAGAGAGTCTGTCTGGAGCAGTGCCCGTCTGATGCCGTTGGTATGGTGTGTGTCCCCCCCCCATTTCTCTGGCGGTCTCGGGCCCCTCCCTGGAAACGTCGGACCCTCGGGTATCCCTTGGCTCCCCTGGCCTCTGTACTACCAGCCCCCCCCAAGCAGGTTGCTATCACGGGGGGGGGGCGCTGCGGCGGTTCTGCAGGGGGGTTGTCCTGGTGGGGGCTCCTTCTCTGTTGCAGGTTGTGCTGGGCTGGAACTTTTAGTACCACTGGTGCAGTGATGTGGATGGCAATTGCAGGCTCTTAAAGCGATACTGCACATTTTTTGTATTTAGTGAAAATGGAGTCCCAGGACAAAATCTCACCCACAGACCCCCACAGTGCGGTTGCGGAACCCTCCAGGTCGCTGCCCCTGTCTGCTTTTACAGCAGTTTTAGAAAGCCTGGTGTCAAAAGTGGTTTTAGTTTTTAAAAATAACGCCACTAGCAGACAGCGCCCTATGCCGTCCCCTGCCTCTTTGATATCCTCGCATAACGAGGGCGAGGTGGATGTATCCTTGTCCGCAGCCATGCGGGAAAACGCACTTGTGGAGGCACTTATAGTGTCTGTGCGGGAAACTTTAAAAATGGCGGATGATTCTACAGCTTTAGGGACGCAGGTGTCTTTTGGCACCTGCAAATACCAGAAATCAGGAAAGGTTTTTACCTGTCCAGAACTTTTTGACAACATTGGCAATGAACAGTGGGGGCACATCAAACAAAAGTTAGTGGTGCCTAAGCATTTTAAAAGACGCTACCCCTTTGCGGACGTGGTATCCACTCGGTGGACAGTACCACCTAAAGTGGACCACCCGGTTTCTAGACTAAACATGTCTACTGTGGTTCCGTTGGGAGGATTCCCCAGTATTGACCGACCCTGTGGATAGACGAATTGAGTCTGTCCCGCTATTTACATGTGATAGCGGGTTCCTTACTGAAACTGGTCTTTGTGATCACTCTGGCGTCAGACTTACGGAATGGGCTAAGTTGCTGAAAAGCGACTTGGAAACGGAGCAGCTTCCTTTGGGCCCAATAGCGCATGTGGATCAGATGGCCCAAGCACTTCTGTATATATGCAATGCTTCGCTGGATGTGGCTCCACTGGTAGCCTGTGTCTGCGGTGGGGATCGCCATTAGACGCATGGTGTGGTTAAAATGCTGTTTTACTGACCAGGCTTCCAAAAAGGCTCTTGCTGACCTTCCTTTTACAGGGGGACAGGTTGTTTCGTTCATCCCTGGATGAGCTGATCAAAGGCCTTATGATGGGTGGGAAGAGTACTCTCCTTCCCCAATCTTCTAAAGGTAAGGCTTCACGTCATAGGCGGGGGCCTTCATTTACTGTTCATAGGCGGCCCTTTCATGCCCCCGCAGGAGAAAGGAGCTAAGCCATTCAGGTCTTCTGGGGGTTCCAAGAAGATGTGGTCTGGTAAGCCTAAAACAGGCCAATCCGGATCTGCAGATAAATCTTCTTCTGCATGAAGGGGCGCCCTCACCCATTTCTGGGGTGGGGGGGGACGCCTGCGCTTCTTTTAAGAACCATGGACTGCCTTGATTCAGGACAAATGGGTTCACGAACTGATTTGATCGGGTTACAAGATCGAATTCAGGTTCCAGCCGGAGGACAGGTTTTTCCAGTCCAATCTTCGCCCATCTCCGGATCGGTGAAAGGATCTACGAGAGGCGGTGCAAGATCTGCTGTCGCAGGGCGTGATTGTGCCAGTTCCCTCTCGGGAAAGGTTTCAGGGGTTTTAGTTAAACCTGTTCAGGGTACCCAAGAAAGGGCGGCAAAGTGCGTCCTATCCTGGATCTAAAAGCTCTGAACCGCTTTGTGTGGGTACAGAAGGACCTTTCAGAGCTCCATGCCGGCTCCTTGCAGGAAAATCAACTCCCGCGCGCAGTGACGTCATTGCGGCTCCGGCCACTCACAGCGCCGGAGCCCCCGAACCCGGAAAATACGCAGAGGGAAGATGTCCGCTGCCTCAGCGGTGTCTGGGCTTCTTTCTAAGGTAAGTATTTCATAATGAGCTAGTATGCGATGCATACTAGCTCATTATGCCTTTGTCCTGCAGGGTTTGTTTGCGTTTGTTTTTTTTGTTGGTTTTTTTTTTTTTTTTTGAGGATACAACCGCTTTAAGGGCCAAGTGTCGGTTATGGCTATTTTTTCAATGCTCGTTAGCCTCGCATGCCCTGATTCACACTTTTCTCTAAGGGGTCCGTCATGTGGCCTCTCCGAGGCGATCCCTGTTACTTCTGTGGGATCTGAATCTGGCATTGTCTGTTCTTCAAAAGCCTCCTTTTGAGAACATTAGGGATATTTATCTGCTTGCCTTAGCTCAGAAGGTAGCCTTTCTGGTAGCTATTACTTCTACTCAGTGTCCGAATTGGCGGCGCTCTCCTGTCGTTCGCCCTGTTTGGTGATCCACAGAGATAGTGGTGCTTTGACCTGGTCAGTCGTTCCTCCCCAAGGTGGTTTCTGATTTCCATTTGAATTAAGACATTGTGCTGCCTTCTTTGTCCTAAACCCAAGCATCCGAAGGAAACTGCGTTGTATTCTCTGGATGTGCTTCAGGCAATTAGTGTTTACCTGGCGGCTACTGAATCCTTCAGGAAATCAGATTCTTTCTTTGTCCTTACAGAAGGATCTCGCAAAGGATTGGCTGCGTCTGCTGTGACCATATCCAGATGGATCATGCAGACGGTGGTACAGGCTTATTCACTGAAGGGTCAGGTTCCACCTTTCCCTGTGAAGGTGCATTCTACTAGGGTGCTAAGGCTTCTTGGACTTTTTGCCATCAAGCGTCAGTGTTACAAGTTTGCAAGGCGGCAACTTGGTCGTCTGTGCATACGTTTGCAAAATTTTATAAAGTTGATGTGTTGGCATCCTCGGATGCCTCTTTTGGCTGCAAGGCTTTGTAGGCTGCTGTTTAAAAGAGACTTTGTCTCTTTGAGGGTGTATATTTTCAAGTAAGCTCCAGTTCCTGATTGAGCTCCATATTCACTGGTTGGCTAAAGTTTGTTAGCCCTGTTTGGAATTACGTTTTTTCTGCGTTTTCCCACCCCTCATGCAAACTCTGCTTTTGGACATCCCAATGGTCAAGAATTATCTGGAGCTGCGTCTGTCAATGAACGATCAAACTGGATTTTTGTCTTGCCGTAAAATCCTTTTCTCTGAAGTTTGACAGATGCAGCACCCACCCCTCTATCTTGAGTGGGTTTGGGTTTTTCCTCTAAACACTGCTTGCAATGAAACTGAGGCTTACAGCAGAGTGTGTGGGTGTATGCAGGGACTGCCCCATAGGCATGGTAAAGCTTTTTTCCTGCCTAGTGGTGTTCTCCTGTAGGGGGCAGCATAACCCAATGGTCAAGAATTATCTGGAGCTGAATCTGTTAACCACTTCCATACAGAGCAGTTAGACACCCTTCCTGCCCAGACCAATTTTCAGCTTTCAGCACTCTCACACTTTGAATGACAATTGCTCAGTCATGCTACACTGTAACCAAACAAAATTTTTATCATTTTTTTCACACAAATAGAGCTTTCTTTTGGTGGTATTTGATCACAACTGGGGTTTTTTTTTTTCGTGATATATGCAAAAAAAGAGCAAAAATTTTGAAAAAAAAACTTTTTTTTAGTTTCAATTATAAAATTTTGCAAAAAATTTATTTTTTCTTCATACATTTGGGCCAAAATGTATACTGCTACATGTCTCTGGTAAAATTAAGCCAAATTAGTGCATATTCAGTCTGTGTGAAAGTTATTGAGTCTAGAAGCTTTGGTACCAATTACTGAAAATTGATCACACCAGATGTACTGACGGCCTATCTCCTTTCTTGAGGCCCTGAAATGTCAGGACAGTACAAATACCGCCCAAATGACCCCTTTTTGTAAAGTAGACAGTCCAAGGTATTTAGTAAGAGGCATGGTGGGTTTTTTGAAGTTGTAATTTTTTCCCACAATTCTTGGGAAAATGAAGAAAAAACATTTTTTTCTTTTTTTTCCCACAAAGTTGTCAATTTATAAGCTATTTCTAACACATAGCATGTACACAGCAAAAATTACACCCAAAAATACATTCTGCTACTCCTTCAGAGTATGGCGATACCACATGTGTGAGACTTTTACACAGCCTGGCCACAAAAAGACTCCACATCCAAGAAGCACCTTCAGGCGTTCTAGGAGCATAAATACACATAAAACTTTCTTACTACCTATCACACTTTTCAAGGCCCTAGAGCACCAATACAATGGAAAAGTCCACAAAATGACCCCATTTTGGAAAGCAAACGACCCCATTTTGGAAAGCAAACACTCCAACGTATATTCTATGAGGCATTATGGGTAGTTTGAACATATCATTTTTTTCCACAGGTTTTTGGAAAATGTGGGAAAAAAATGAAAACTTTTTTTTACACAATGTTGTCAATTTATAGGATATTCCGAACACATAGCATGTACACAGCAAAAATGACACCCCAAAATACATTCTGCCACTCCTCCTGAGTATGGCAATACCACATGTGTGAGACTTTTTCACAGCCTAGCCATATAGAGGGGCCCAACATCCAAGGCGCACCATCATGCATCCTAGCCACTTGCCTAGGCCTATTTTTGACATTTGGTGTTTACAAGCTAAAATCAGTTGTTTTGCTAGAAAACTGCTTAGAACCCCAAAACATTATATATTTTTTTTTAGCAGAGACCCTAGAGAATAAAATGGAGATTATTGCAATATTTTTTATCACACCGTATTTGCGCAGCGGTCTTCCAAACGCAATTTTTTTTGGAAAAAATTCACTTTTTTTAATTAAAAAATAAGAAACCAGTAAAGTTAGCCCAATTTTTTTCCATAATGTGAAAGATAATGTTACGCCGAGTAAATAGATACCCAACATGTCATGTTTCAAAATTGCTCACGGAATGGCGTCAAACTTTGGTACTTAAAAATCCCCATAGGCGACAATTTAAAAATTTCTACAGGTTGCTATCTTTGAGTTACAGAGGAGGTCTAGGGCTCAAATTATTCCCCTTGCTCTAACGATCGCGGCGATACCTCACATGTGTTGTTTGAACACCGTTTACATATGTGGGCGGGGTTTCTGTATGCGTTCGCTTCTGTGCGCGAGCTCAGGGCGCTTTAATTTTTTTTTTTACTATTTATTTTATTTATTATTTTTTTATTTTTACACCGTTTAAAAAAAAAAAAAAATTGATCATTTTTATTTCTATTAAAAGGAATGTAAACATTCCTCTTAATAGAAATAGGCACGACAGGACCTCCTTTTTTGTGAGATCTGGGGTCAAAAAGTCCTCAGATCTCACAAGTACACTAAAAGATAGAAAAAAAAAAAAAGATTATTATATAAAATGAAAAAAAAAAAAAAGGACCTTTAAACCGGTTGCTAGGCAACAACATTTTCCGTAGCTCCGGTCCTCCAAGACCATAGAGTCAAGTGAGGGCAAGCTTGCCCTCACTTGACATCCTGTCTGTGAGGATCTGGGACCGGATCGTTTTCCCCGCTGCCGGCGGGTCCGGTAAGCGGGGAAAAGGACCGGAACGTGGCGGGAGGGGGGGGGGTCGCCTCTTCCGCCATCCTGGAAGGGTGATCCCACGGCGAATCCGCCGCTGGGACCACCCTTATCGGAAAGCCAACCGTCCACCATTTAAAAAAATACCAGGGTTATGGCAGCTATCTGGGTGATAGGTACTCGGGTACTTTGTTGGGCAGGTGACAGGTACTCTGGTACTGATGAGCAAGTGGCAGGTACTCGAGTACTCCGATAGGCAGGTGACAGGTACTCGGATACTCTAATGGGCAGGTGACAGGCAGGTGATAAGTACTGATGAGTAGTACTGATACTTATAGGTGATACTGTACTGATGGGTACTGATGATCAGTACTGATGGGTAGTGATGGGTACTGATGAGCAGGCGGCAAGTACTCGGGTACTTCAGGCGTCAGGTACTCTGATGAGCAGGTGGAAGGTACTCGGGTACTCTGATGGGTAGGTGACAGGTACTCAGGTACTCTGATGACGGGTACTCCGTTGACAGGTACTCAGAGTACCCGAGTACCTGTCATCAGAGTACCCGAGTACCTGTCATCAGAGTACCCGAGTACCTGTCATCAGAGTACCCGAGTACCTGAAGGGCTGGTGACAGGTACTCGGGTACTTTGATGGGCTAGCGACAGGTGCTCTTTATTGGGGGGGGGGGGGGCAATCAGTGTGTTTGGGGTGCACTATGATTGGTAACTAGCTGTTACCACACTCTCTTCCTCACACAGGATCAGTGTGTGAGGAGTAGAACACGGTGACAGCTAGTTACCGTGTTCTCTGTTGACATTTGTGACCTGCTGTGATTGGACACAGCCGGTCACGTGGTAAAGAGCCAATTTCATTGGCTCTTTACCTAGATCGGAGATCGACTCTGTCCGAGGGACGAGCCTCGTCCCCGATCGCTGCTCTGCGCGCAGTAGAGGGGAGATCCGGGCGACGTCATATGACGGCGGCTCGGATCCTCACAACCACTTTGCCGACGTCATTTTACATGACGCGGTATGGAAGTGGTTAATGATCTTCAGAGAAAAGGCTTTTACTGTAACACAAAAATCCAGTTATTTCTCTTAGGAAGTCTTTGCTTTATTCCTTTCGCTGCCACTGCCATAAGGCTTACATCAGCAACATTGGCCAGTTACAGCAGCTATGAGGCTGCATTCACACTTGAGCGTAGCGCGTTTTTTACCGCATTTTTGCGTGTTTGTATTTGGTGTTTTGCAGGCGTTTTTGAGCTTTGGTATTTTTTTATTAGCCAATAGGAAAAAATCATCATCTGTTTCATCATTTATTGCTATTATTTCAGGTTCTTGTATAGCGCTGTCAATTTACGCAGCACTTTTCATATACATTGCACATTCACATCAGTCCCTGCCCTCAAGGAGCTTACAACCGAAGGTCCCTAACTCCCATTCATACATAGATAGTAGGGCCAATTCTATACAGGATCCAATTAACCTACCAGCATGTCTTTGGAGCTATGTTTTAAAATTTTTTAATCTGCTTCCTGGGTGAATTTTCTTCTTCCTGTGTCAGTTCTCTATGGAGATTTTTAAGTACTGTAGTTGTCGCCATTCCATTGGTGTGCGCAATTTTAAACCTTAACATGTTAGGTATTTATTTAATCGGGGCGACATCATCTTTCACAATATACAAAAATATTGGGCTAACGTTACTGTTTAGTACAGGTCCCTCTCAAAAAATTAGCATATTGTGATAAAGTTCATTATTTTCTGTAATGTACTGATAAAAATTAGACTTTCATATATTTTAGATTCATTACACACAACTGAAGTAGTGCAAGCCTTTTATTGTTTTAATATTGATGATTTTGGCATACAGCTCATGAAAAACCAAAATTCCTATCTCAAAAAATTAGCATATCATGAAAAGGTTCTCTAAACGAGCCATTAACCTAATCATCTGAATCAACTAATTAACTCTAAACACCTGCAAAAGATTCCTGAGGCTTTTAAAAACTCCCAGCCTGGTTCATTACTCAAAACCGCAATCATGGGTAAGACTGCCGACCTGACTGCTGTCCAGAAGGCCATCATTGACACCCTCAAGCAAGAGGGTAAGACACAGAAATTTCTGAATGAATAGGCTGTTCCCAGAGTGCTGTATCAAGGCACCTCAGTGGGAAGTCTGTTTTAAGGCAAAAGTGTGGCAGAAAACGCTGCACAACGAGAAGAGGTGGCCGGACCCTGAGGAAGATTGTGGAGAAGGACCTTGGGGGACCTGCAAAAGCAGGTGACTGAGTCTGGAGTAGAAACATCTAGAGCCACCGTGTACAGGCGTGTGCAGGAAATGGGCTACAGGTGCCGCATTCCCCAAGTCAAGCCACTTTTGAACCAGAAACAGCGGCAGAAGCGCCTGACCTGGGCTACAGAGAAGCAGCACTGGACTGTTGCTCAGTGGTCCAAAGTACTTTTTTCGGATGAAAGCAAATTTTGCATGTCATTCGGAAATCAAGGTGCCAGAGTCTGGAGGAAGACTGGGGAGAGGGAAATGCCAAAATGCCTGAAGTCCAGTGTCAAGTACCCACAGTCAGTGATAGTCTGGGGTGCCATGTCAGCTGCTGGTGTTGGTCCACTGTGTTTTATCAAGGGCAGGGTCAATGCAGCTAGCTATCAGGAGATTTTGGAGCTTCCATGCTTCCATCTGCTGAAAAGCTTTGAGATGAAGATTTAATTTTTCAGCACGACCTGGCACCTGCTCACAGTGCCAAAACCACTGGTAAATGGTTTACTGACCATGGTATTACTGTGCTCAATTGGCCTGCCAACTCTCCTTACCTGAACCCCATAGAGAATCTGTGGGATGTTGTGAAGAGAAAGTTGAGAGACGCAAGACCCAACACTCTGGATGAGCTCAAGGCCGCTATCGAAGCATCCTGGGCCTCCATAACACCTCAGCAGTGCCACAGGCTGATTGCCTCCATGCCACGCCGCATTGAAGCAGTCATTTCTGCAAAAGGATTCCTGACCAAGTATTGAGTGCATAACTGAACATAATTATTTGAAGGTTGACTTTTTTTTGTATTAAAAACAATTTTTTTTTATTGGTCAGATGAAATATGCAAATTTTTTGATAGGAATTTTGGTTTTTCATGAGCTGTATGCCAAAATCATCAATATTAAAACAATAAAAGGCTTGCACTACTTCAGTTGTGTGTAATGAATCTAAAATATATGAAAGTCTAATGTTTATCAACACATTACAGAAAATAATGAACTTTATCACAATATGCTAATTTCTCTTACGTCCTCCGACAGTCGCCTCCTCCTCTAAGTCATCAGAATTGGGTATTGTCCACCTATCCGTAGGAATAGCTAGGCATATAGACTTAGTCAAAAGGCATTAGCATGTACACACCCACGGGGGCTGTCCCATCTGGTCAATACCCCCCCTGCATCACCACTCCCAACTCAGTTTTAGTTTGCCTAGCTTTCAGGAATAGTCAGGCTCCCTTGTGCTGGGGCTTCAGTCTCAGCCTTCCTATATCTTTCATTTGATTTTCTTTGGAAAATTTCAGTTTTTTTTTTTCTCACTTTACTAGCTGTTTATTTTGTCAGCTTTAGAGTTAGTTATTCTTCGGATGAAGATGGATCATGCGGTGCTGGGATTCGGACTGGCCGCCCTGGTTCTCCAGGGCACAGAGGGTCAGATGGACCCCCAGCCCGCCATCGAGCGTTCAGCTATGGTTCGCCCTGGCATTATGAACGACCCATCCCTGTTCGCTGCAGGGATGCAGCCGTGAGGTGGCTACCTCACAGGACTCGTCTGCGCTGCAGCAGCTTCATGTCCCTGGCTCACGGCACTCCCTGTCAGGAGAGGACAGAGGTTTATCCGTGCATAGAGGCTCCCCCACGCCATCGGGTACAGGTAAGTACTTTTCTGTGTGGGGCCTCTGTCTGGGGTGGCAGTCTGTGTTGCTGTGTGTCCCCATGTCTGTGCCTGTGTGACTCCCTGTGCAATCCCTGCGGGGTTCATTTTGTGCAAATTGTATGTTTTTTGCTGGGGGTCCCTGTCCCTGTGTCACCTTAGGTGCATGTTGGGGGTGCAGACGTGCATGTTGTGCGGCGACCACTGCGGGGGTATGTTCGCGCGGTCCGCCATGTTTTTTACTGCACATGGATATGGCCCCTCTGGGGCGAGTGTACAGATCGTTTTGGCGCCCTCCGCCGCCATTTTGTGGGCTGTAGAACGATCGGTTCGGCCGCATGTCGGCGGCCATCTTAGTGAAGCCTCCAATGGATTTCCTATGGGCAGCCATTTTCCCTTAGGTCTGGCTTATAGCCAGCCCCTTCCAGCAGCATTTCCTTTTCCTCTCAGGCAGCAAAGGACACAGGTAGCAACGATCTGCGGGCTCTGCACTGCATCTCTGTCTTCTTCTGCATACTGCTTCTGGCTCAGTTTCTTTCTCCTTTTGGGGGTCTTCATAGCTGTGACAGTAGCGGTGGGCTGCGCACTCCGCAGCGCTATTTAAGGGGACAGTACATCATTTTTGCACTGTAATTTTTTCTTCAGCCATGGATTCTCAGGAAAGCAACTTTCCTCCAGCTTTAGTGGGGGGGGGCCCCAGTTCTCCTGTGGCTCCGCTGCGACCTGATTTAGCTGCTGTAGTTGCGACTTTAGTGGCAAATATGGAATTGCTGATGTCTGAACGGGCTGCGAGAAAACGGCCCGGGCTGTCTCTCTCTTCTGATTCAAATGGGGATATGGCTGCTGCTGCGACCGTGCCCTTTTCAGGGTCCCGCTCATCCTTAGACCCCCCTGGGGTCTGAGGGGGAGGCTGAAGTGGAGGGTGTTGACACATCCTCCCCAGGGTCACCTGAAGAACGGGCGACCATGGATGAGTTGTTTGTTTCTGTAAAAGAAACCTTGCATTTGGTGGATGAGCCCAATCCTCCGGGCATGGTGTCCTCCTTTGGGACGCACAGGACACGCAAGTCTGCGCAGGTTTTTCCCTGCCCAGCTGAATTTCATTACACTGTCAATGAAATGTGGCGCACGTTAAAACGTCCATTCGTGGTGCCTAGTCGGTTCAAATTGCTTTATCCTTTTGCGCCGGCTACGGAATCGCGATGGTGTGTGCCTCCACAGGTAGATCACACTGTGGCTGTACTGAACAAGGCTACCTTGGTTCCTACTGAGGATACTCCGGTTTTCCGGGATCCCACGGACCGGCGGTTGGAGTCTCTAGCCCGCCATTCCTATACGGTGGCGGGTTCGTTACTCAAACCCGTTTTCGCGTCCGTTATGGTGGCTCAGGCGGTGGCTGATTGGATCAAGAAGGTGTTTAGAAACAACCTAGTGTCTGACGACGTGCCGCCTGCCCGACTGGAAATGGTGGACCAGATCCACCAAGGAGTCATGTATTTGTGTGATGCAGCCTTAAATGAGGCCCCCTTGGTGGCTCGCCTCTCGAGTGTCGCGGTGCTTAACCGGCTACTGATATGGCTGAAGAGCTGGTCGGCCGACCAGTCCTCACGGAAAACAGTTGCTGATTTTCCCTATGCTGGCTCTCGCCTTTTTGGCGAGGCGTTGGATACCCTGGTGAAAGGCGTCGCGGGGGGCAAGAGCACTATGCTACCCCAGAACCCGAAGAACAGGTCCTTCCGAGGCAAGCGGGGTTCTGCGCCTAGATCCACTCTGGGGTCCTTTCGTGCCTTTCGGAACCAATCCAAGGGCAAGCCCTTCAAGGCCCAGAGCAACCAGAAGAAGCCCTGGGCGGGTAAGCAGAAGACCGACAACACAATCCGCCTCTGCCTGAAGGGGCGCCCTCACCCATTTCAGGGGTGGGGGGACGTTTGCGCGGTTTCCTTCAACCTTGGCTGCTCCGGGTATCAGACAGGTGGGTCCAGGAAATCGTTCGATCAGGTTACAACATCGAATTCCTTTCCAGGCCGGCGGACAGATTCTTTCCCTCCAATCTTCATCTGCTTCCGGGGCGTCTGCAGAATTTGCATCAGGCGGTGCAGGACCTGCTTGCTCAGGGAGTGATTGTACCGGTGCCTCACCGGGACAGGTTTCAGGGGTTTTATTCGAATCTGTTCACTGTGCCCAGGAAGGAGGGCAAAGTGCGTCCTATTCTGGACCTAAAAGCGCTGAACCGCTTCGTGCGTGTTCGAAAGTTTCGAATGGAGTCTCTCCGTTCGGTTGTGGCCTCCTTGAGTCCGGGAGAATTCCTGGCTTCGATAGATCTGAAGGATGCGTATCTGCACATCCCCATTTTCCAGGATCATCAGCGGTACCTTCGGTTTGCAATCGCAGAGGACCACTACCAGTTTTGTGGCGTTACCTTTCGGTCTCGCTTCGGCTCCAAGGATCTTCACCAAGGTGTTGGCACCGGTTCTGGGCCTGTTACGGGCTCAGGGCATTGCGGTCCTGGGGTACCTGGACGATCTGCTTCTGAGATCGAGGGCCAGCCAGGACCTTGTGCGCGACCTGTCCATTACGGTACAGACGCTTCAGGAGTTCGGATGGACCATCAACGTTCAGAAATCGGCGTTGTCTCCGTCGCTTCGCCTTCCCTATCTGGGAATGGTTCTGGACTCTGCTCAGGCAAAGGTGTTCTTGCCGGAGGACGAGCTCCGGACTTTGCGGGACGAACTCAGGTCCCTCAGGGACAATCCGTCCTCGTCACTCAGGACCTGCATGCGGGGCCTGGGGTTGATGGTGTCGGCCTTCGAGGCGATTCCCTTTGCCCAGTTCCACACGCGGGCTCTCCAGACGGAGATCCTGGCCAGGTGGGACAGACTTCCTCAGTCCTTGGATCTGGAGGTGTCCTTGAGTCGCCAGACCAGATTGGCTCTTCTGTGGTGGATCCAGTCCCCGGCGGTGGCGGAAGGCAAGTCCTTCCATCCGTTAGTGTGGACGGTGGTTACCACGGACGCCAGCCTGTCGGGCTGGGGTGGAGCCCTGGGCAACCTGTCTGCCCAGGGCACTTGGTCGGAGGAGGAATCCTCCCTCCCGATAAATGTGCTGGAACTAAGAGCAATAAAACTCTCTCTTCCAGTGGTCGGACCGTCTCCAGGGCCTGTCTGTTCGTGTACAGACGGACAACGCTACTGCGGTGGCTTACATCAACCACCAAGGGGGCACCAGGAGTGCTCGAGCGGCCCGGGAGGTGACCGACATTGTCTTGGGCCGAGGCTCATGTCCCGGCGATCTCGGCAGTTCACATTCCGGGTGTGGACAATTGGCAGGCCGACTATCTGAGCCGCCAGACCCTGGACCAGGGGGAATGGTCCCTGCACCCGGAGGTCTTTCAGATGCTGTATGCGAAGTGGGGATCCCCAGATGTGGATCTGTTCGCGTCTCGGCTGAACCGAAAGGTGGAAAGCTTCGTGGCAAGAACGCGCGATCCGTTGGCGGACGCCTCGGATGCGTTGGTGGCCCCTTGGCATCAGTATCATCTGATGTACGCCTTTCCTCCGATTCAGTTACTCTCCCGGTTCCTTCGCAGATTGGCCTCGGAACCGCACATGGTAATTCTGGTGGCACCGGACTGGCCCCGCCGGTCCTGGTACGCCGACGTTGTTCACCTGGCAGTGGCGCCTGCCTCTGCGGGAAGATCTTCTGTCTCAAGGTCCGATCTTCCACCCTGCTTTACGGTCGCTGTCTTTAACGGCTTGGCTGTTGAGACCCAGGTCTTGAAGGACAAGGGTCTATCTCCTGAGGTTATTCCTACCCTGATCAAGGCTAGGAAATCTTCCTCTGGTAAGATCTATTACCGTACCTGGAAGGCCTACTTCACCTGGTGTGAGTCCAGGGGGTTTTCCCCTCGTTCTTACTCGGTGTCGAGGATCTTGGCTTTCCTCCAGTCTGGAGTGCATCAGCGCCTGGCGCTGGCCACAATAAAGGGCCAGGTGTCAGCACTGGCGGTCCTTTTCCAATGCCCTGTGGCATCTCATTCCTTGGTGCGCACCTTCGTTCAAGGTGTGCGACATTTGGCTCCTCCTAGAAAGGAGCCTTTACCTCCATGGGACTTGAATTTGGTCCTGTCCGCTTTGCAGCGTGCTCCCTTCGAGAATATCAGGGAGATATCGCTGTCTCTGCTGTCGAAAAAGGTTGCTTTTCTTGTGGCGATCACTTCGGCTCGTAGAGTGTCGGAACTGGCGGCGTTGTCTTGCCGTTCCCCTTACTTGATAATTCACAGGGATAAGATGGTTTTGCGACCACCCCCATCCTTCCTTCCCAAGGTGATCTCTGATTATCACCTTAATGAGGACATTGTCCTGCCTTCGCTTTGTACAAAGCCTAAGCATCCGAAGGAGATTGCCTTGCATTCCTTGGATGTTGTTAGGGCGATCAGGGTTTACCTGAAGTCTACGGAATCCTTTCGGAAGACGGATTCCCTCTTTGTCCTTCCTGAGGGACCTCGGAAGGGCATGGCTGCGTCCGTAGCAACTATTGCCAAATGGATCAGACAGACCATTGAGCAGGCTTGCGCCTTGAAGGCACGGGTTCCGCCCTTCCCTGTTAAGGCGCACTCTACCAGGTGTTTGAGTACTTCCTGGGCCTATTGGCATCGGGCCTCGGTGGCCCAGGTGTGCAAGGCGGCGACTTGGTCGTCGGTGCACACTTTTTCCAAGTTCTACAAAGTAGACGTTCTGGCATCAGCTGATGCTTCCTTTGGCCGCAAAGTTCTTAGTGCGGCTGTGCCATGATGGACCCTTGGTTTTTTCCTGGGTCCCTGGCTGTTGGCATTTGCTTTCCTGGGCTGTTGCTCCTGTTGAGCATTGTTTGTTGCTGTTGCCCAGTTGGTTCTTACAGTGCATGTAAGATTCCTTTCTCTGATGTGGGTACTGCGTTGCCTTTTCTACGGTTGCGTCTCCCACCCCTCATGTCTATACTGCTTTGGGACATCCCAATTGTGATGACTTAGAGGAGGCGGCGACTGTCGGAGGACGTAAGAGAAAACTGAATTTTTGTAAAATCTTGGCTGTAAAATTCCTTTCTCTGAGTCCTCCGACAGTCGCCGCCCCCGCCCCTCTTTTTGGGGTTCTTATTACCTACTGCTATGCTACCAAACTGAGTTGGGAGCGGTGATGCAGGGGGGGTATTGACCAGATGGGACAGCCCCGTGGGTGTGTACATGCTAATGCCTTTTGTCTTTTGACTAAGTCTATATGCCTAGCTATTCCTACGGATAGGTGGACAATACCCAATTGTGATGACTTAGAGGAGGCGGCGACTGTCTGAGGACTCAGAAAGGAATTTTACAGGTAAGATTTTACAAAAATTCTGTTTTTTTTGAGAGGGACCTGTATTTTTTAAACGTGGCGAAATTTATTTTTCCAAAAAAATGGCATTTGAAAGACCGCTGCACAAATACCGCGTGACAAAAAATATTGCAACGACCGCCATTACATTCTCCAGAGTCTTTGCTAAATATATATATGTGTATGTATATATATATATATATATATATATATATATATATATATATATATATCTATGTGTGTTTGGGGGTTCTACTTAATTTTCTAGCTAACAATGTTGGTTTAAACTTGTAAACAAGTGTCAGAAATGGGCTCGGTCTGGAAGTAGTTAAAAGGGAATATTTGCAGAAATATAAATAGGTATGCAAAAAATGAATAAATAGAAAATGACGTATATATCCACAATATACTCCAGTAAAAAATATATATAGTGCCCTTCAAGTGAGGGTGAAGTGGTGATGTTGAAACAATAAATAAATATATGAATTCAGAAATGGTATTATAGTGCAGTGAGTATTTGGTGATATGTAACACAATTGTATAAGTGATGATAAAAAGGTATAGTAGAAGAAATTAGTAAATATAAATTAATTTACAGTGACTTGGGTGACCAAAAAGTGACGTGTGCAAAAAAGAGACCTCAGTCCCAAACCAGGGAAGAGAGAGTGCCCAATATGGTTCCCCAAACTAACAATGGGGTGAACCACAGATGAAAGAAAACAAATCCAAAAAAATAATAAATAATGCAAAAAAAAAATTATAAAATGGTGACTAGGTGATTGTTACACAGAATATCTCAAGATCAATAGTGTGCTAGTGAGAAAATGCGCAAAAAATGTGGTCAAAAATGCATAGGAAAAAACATCCACTGAGTCCTTAAAAAGCGCATAGAGGTGTAACAGTCCAAAATGGTGATGAGGTGCCAAAATCACAGGTGCGACCGGTTGGATGGTTCTAGAGTGAAGACTATGGTGCTCCCCTATTCAATGGGTCCGGTGCTCCCCTTTCTAGTAAATACCGAGCTTACCAGAAAGTACTACCCCTACAGGGGTAGAGCGCAGGTCGATATTTGTAGGGATCGCTCCCAAAGCAGAGGGGTCCGGTCACCTGGTCCACTTCTAATATTCCAATTGCCCGAGTCACAACTGCTTGGCGTGTTAGTGGGGGTATTCCAACATTAATGCTCCAAACAAGCCATTCCAGGACATGTGTATAAATAAAGAAAGATGCCTCCAAATGGTGAAATACCGCTAGACTTTTATTAAAACATCCAAGATAAAAGCAGGTACTCACATAAAAACAATGCTAACGATCCCTCAGGACTTAGGAGCCGCAAGGTCCTCTCTGGCGGTGGGGTGATGAACGGTAAGCGTTCTCCCGACCGGAGCTGTGTCCCAAGCCGATCAATACAATACAAGCGGAAGTGATGCGGTGCGCACTCTACATGTTTCGTCGTATGACGTCATCAGGAGTAGCCTACTACTACTATGTTAATAAAAATATGTTAATAAAAGTCTAGCGGTATTTCACCATTTGGAGGCATCTTTCTTTATTTATTCACATGTCCTGGAATGGCTTGTTTGGAGCATTAATGTTGGAATACCCCCACTAACACGCCAAGCAGTTGTGACTCGGGCAATTGGAATATTAGAAGTGGACCAGGTGACCGGACCCCTCTGCTTTGGGAGCGATCCCTACAAATATCGACCTGCGCTCTACCCCTGTAGGGGTAGTACTTTCTGGTAAGCTCGGTATTTACTAGAAAGGGGAGCACCGGACCCATTGAATAGGGGAGCACCATAGTCTTCACTCTAGAACCATCCAACCGGTCGCACCTGTGATTTTGGCACCTCATCACCATTTTGGACTGTTACACCTCTATGCGCTTTTTAAGGACTCAGTGGATGTTTTTTCCTATGCATTTTTGACCACATTTTTTGTGCATTTTCTCACTAGCACACTATTGATCTTGAGATATTCTGTGTAACAATCACCTAGTCACCATTTTATAATTTTTTTTGCATTATTTATTATTTTTTTGGATTTGTTTTCTTTCATCTGTGGTTCACCCCATTGTTATTTTGGGGAACCATATTGGGCACTCTCTCTTCCCTGGTTTGGGACTGAGGTCTCTTTTTTGCACACGTCACTTTTTGGTCACCCAAGTCACTGTAAATTAATTTATATTTACTAATTTCTTCTACTATACCTTTTTATCATCACTTATACACCTGTGTTACATATCACCAAATACTCACTGCACTATAATACCATTTCTGAATTCATATATTTATTTATTGTTTCAACATCACCACTTCACCCTCACTTGAAGGGCACTATATATATTTTTTACTGGAGTATATTGTGGATATATACGTCATTTTCTATTTATTCATTTTTTGCATACCTATTTATATTTCTGCATACATTTAAATATTGGTTTTTAGGTTTTATGCTTTTACACTTTATTCCTGTTTTTACCTCTTGAATATTTAATACCTCACTTATTTATCTAACATCCACCACTTTTTTCAATCGTGCATAATATTTGCAATATTTGTGATATCTGTGTTATTTATACTAGTTCCTACCTTCCACACTTCTAACGCATATATTGGCAGCGCCAAGCACTTCTTCTTTTTTCCTCTACATATCTAATATAATCTCTAGTAGATTATATTCTGAAGTGGGCTGCAGCCAATCGTTTTTTCCTACCCCCTCCCTTCGATATTATCCTAAGCGCGGATTCCTTTCCACTCTTGATTCAAAAAGGAATATTTGCTATATTTACCTATAGGGGCCTGTCAGGGTAAGCTGTATGGGGTAAAAAGATTAATAAAGGCAGCCTGCATGCTAAACTCAGTTCAAACATGCAATCAGCTAAATACCATGCAGTGACATTTCTAAACATATGCAGAATGATTGCTAAACTTTGTCATCTTTCACATTTGCATCAAAAGCATTCGTCTGTGAAAACCTGCTGGCCAATATTGTCCCAGGCCCTCCTCTTTTTTGCCCCGCTTTTGTAATTTAAGTCCTCCTTGTCATATACGCAAGGGTGCTCCTTGACCATGCCTAAATGACTCCGGATATAACGGGGTTAAATCCTCCATTTTTCCAGGTGTGATATGGCTGCTTTGGGACTTCCTGCTAAAAATGTTGTCCTTTTCCTTTTGGGAGGTAACTTTTCATTTGTGCACCAAAAGAACCAAGTTGCGCGTTTTAATGTTCTTCTATGGAAGTAAAAACACTCCAAATATGCCCAAATCTGCCCGATTTGAGCTACAAGACTATTCTACCGGTGGCGGACCCTCGGGTTTCTAGATTGAACAAGGCAACCATGATTCCGGTTGAAGCGTCCCCGGCCTTTAAGGATCTGTTTAACAGGAAGGCGGAGGCTGTGGCCCGCAATATGTACACTCTGGCTGTTTCGGCACTGAGGCCAGTATTGACCATTGCCCCTGTGTTGCAAACTCTGACCGAGTGGGCTAAGCTTTTAAGCCGTGACCTGGAGGGAGAACAGTTCCCCCCTGCCTTTGCTGAGCTGGTGGACCAGCTGGTCCAGGGGCTGCAGTTTATCTGTGATGCCTCTTTGGATACGGCTCCCCTAGTGGCGCAGCTTTCTGTTTCAGCAGTGGTCCTTTGGCGTGTCTTTTGGCTCAAATGCTGGTCTTCAGACCAGACTTCTAAAAAGGCCTTGACTGATCTTTCCTTTCAAGGTGATAGCCTGTTTGGAGCTACCCTGGATGACTACATAAAAGGTCTCACAGGGGGAAAGAGTAACTTTCTTCCACAGGCAAGTAAGGGCAAGGAACCTAGTCGTAGACGTGGGCCTTCCTTAGCTCCTAAGAAATTTTCCTCCCTCATGGTCTCAAAGCCTTTCAGGGCCTCCTTTTGGAGGATCCAAATGAACCTGGTCTGGCAAGCCGAGACCGTGCTTCTCCAGACCCGCGGACAAGGTGCGCCCTCACCCTTATCGGGGGTAAGGGGACGTCTTCGCTGGTTTCTGGACCCATGGACTTCCCTGGTACAACACAAGTGGGTCCACTAAGTTATTCAAGCCAGCTACAAGACGAGTTTCGCTCTTGTCCCCCAGCAAGGGTGTTTCCTTCTAACTTGCGCCTGTCCCCAGATTGCTTACAGCAGGGGTGTCCAAACTATGGCCCTCCAGCTGTTCAGGAACTACAATTCCCATCATGCCTAGTTATGTCTGTGAATGGCAGAGATTTACAATGCCTCATGGGAATTGTAGTTGCTGAACAGTTGGAGGGCCATAGTTTTGGACACCCCTGGTTTTAAGGGTTTGTTTGGGGCGGTACAAGACCTGTTATCTTAAGGGGTGATTGTCCCGGTTCCGACTTCGGAACGTTTTCAGGATTTTTACTCAAACCGGTTTACAGTTCCCAGGAAGGAAGGCAAAGTGCGTCCAGACCTGGACCTCAAGGCGCTGAACTGCTTTGTGCGGGTGCAGAAGTTCAGAATGGAGTCCATTCACACAGTGGTGGCATCCCTGCATCGGGGATTTCCTTGCCTCTATCGTCATCAAGGATGCCTACCTTCACATTCCAACGTGTGCCAGTCACCAGCGATTCCTCTGCGTTGCCGTGGGAGAGGAGCATTATCAGTTTTTGGCGTTACCCTTTGGTCTTGCGTCTGCTGCTCGGGTTTTCACAAAAGTATTAGCCCTGGTGCTAGCTTTGTTACACCAACTAGGGATCGCGGTACTGGGCTACTTGGATGATCTCCTTCTGCGAGCTCAGTCTCCTCCTGCTTTGGTGGAAAACCTGCTGAGCACGGGAGTTCGGCTGGGTTCTGAATTTTCAGAAGTCTGCTCTGGTTCTGTCCACAAATCTGGACTATCTGGGCTGGACTCAGCCTTAGCCAGAGTGCTCCTTCCTCTGGACAAACTCCAGAAATTGCAGGCTGGAATTTGTCTCCTGCTGTCCAGCAGATGGTCATCTCTCCCGACATGCATGCTGGTGCTGGGCCTGATGGTGTTTACCTTCGAGGCGGTTCCATTTGCAGAGTTCCATGCGGTCTCTGCAAAGGGAGTTTCTGGCCAAATGGGACAAGACCCTGCAGTCTTTGAACAATCAGATCCGGCTGAGTCAGGGAACCAATGGAGTCCCTGATAGGGTGGCTTAGTTCTCCGGCGCTTCGGCTGGGCAAATCCTTCCTCCTCTTGTATTGCACAGAGCTGTCCAGCTGGGTAGGCATCCTTGACAAGCATTCTGCTCAGGGCATCTGGACACTACAAGAGTCCAGACTACCGATCAATGTCTTGACACTCTGAGCGGTCAGACTTGTCTGTACCATTGGACCGCTCATCTTCAGGGTTGTCCAGTGCGCATTCAATCGGACAATTCCTCGCATGTGGCTTATGTCAATCGCCAAGGGGGCACAAGAAGTGTGCTGTGGGATTCTGGAGGTAGCCAGCATGCTAAGGTAGGCAGAACGGTTTGTTCCAGCCCTCTCCACCGTACACATTTCTGGGGTGGAAAACTGGCAGGTGGATTACCTCAGTCAGCAGGCGTTGGACCAAGGGGAGTGGTCCCTTCTTCCAGGGGGGTTTCATCAGTTGTGTCTCCGGTGGGGAACCCCTAAGGTGGATCTGTTAGCGTCTCGGCTCAACAGAAAGGTGCAGAGGTTTGTGGCTCATTCAAGGGATCCACGCTGGTGGTCCTGTGGAGTCAGTATTGTCTGATTTACGCCTTCAAGCTTCTGCCAAGATGCATGATCGAGGCAGAAGAGATTGCGGTCATTTTAGTGGCTCCTGACTGGCCTCGTCGGGCTTGGCACGCCGATCTGGTGCGGCTGGTCGCTGACTTTCTTTGGAAGCTTCCTCCCAGGGAGGATCTACTGTCCCAAGGACCGATTTTCCATCCTGCTTTACAGTCGCTGGTTTTGACGGCTTGGCTGTTGAACGCCAGGTGCGGGAGTATAGAGGTTTATCTGAGTCTGTGATTACTACACTATTAAAAGCTAGGAAATCTACTTCTAGGAAGATCTAACATCATATGTGGAAGACATACATTGTGTGGTGTGAGTCTCTTGGGATCGCTCCTTCTCGGTGGCTTGGACCTTGACAGGGGGGGGTTGAACAGCAATTGGCCTTGAATTCCATCAAGGGCCAGGTGTCGGCTTTGGCGGTCCAACGACACACACGCCACACACTCCCTGGTGCGTACCTTTCTTCAGGGTTTTTGACATTTGGTTCCTCCAGTGCAGTCTCCGTTGCCACCTTGGGACTTCTCAAAGGGAGGCTTCCTTTGAGAATCTTTGGGCGATTCCCCTGCTTACGCTGTGCCAGAAGGTGGCCTTTTTGGTGGCTATCACCTCTACGCACAGGGTGTCAGAACTGGCGGCGTTATCCTGTCCACCTTACCTGGTGATCCCCCACCGTCCGTTGTTTCTTCCAAAGGTTGTCTCTGATTTTTTTGAATGAAGAGATTGTGTTTCCTTCCCTGTGTCCCAGGCCAAAACATCCTAAGGAAATTGTTTTGCATGCCTTGAATGTGGTCTGGTCAATTAGGGTGTACCTGGCAGCTACGGAGTCTTTCAGAAAGTCAGACTCACAGATGGGCCTCGTAAAAGGTTGTCCGCTTCTTCTGCAACCATTTCCAGATGGATCAGACAGTGATTAAGGCCTATTCCATCAAGGGTCCTCCTTTCCCTGTTAAGGCACACTCTACTAGGGCACTTGGTGCCTCCTAGGCTTTCCGTCATCAGGCGTCAGTGACGAAGGTTTGCAGGGCAGCCACCTGGTTGTCGGTGCACACTTTCACAAAGTTTTATAAAAGTGGATGTGTTTGCATCTGCGGATGCTTCTTTTGGCCCCAAGGTTTTGCAGGCTTCTGTTGAGAGGCCCCGATTCTCTTTGAGCATGTATTGTTTTTTTCAAGTGGGCTCCAGTAGTTTTGGTTGAATTCCTGTTGCCGGGTTGGTTTCTGTGTAGCCTTGGCAATTTCTTTGCTGTTCCCACCCTTCATGTTTAACTGCTTTGGGACGTCCCAACAGTTATGGAGATCAGAAGTTGTATTCGTTAGAATTGAGTAGAATTGACTTACCGTAAAATCCTTTTCTCTGATGTTCATTGACGGACACAGCACCCACCCCTCTATGGATTGTAATGCTTCTGACACTGCTTGTAACAAAACTGAGTACCTATTGCAGAGAGAGGGAGTATACCCCCTGGGACTGCCCATGGGCATAGTCACTTTTTTCTGCCTTGTGTCCTACTCCTGTAGGGGGCAGTATAACCCAACGGTTATGGAGATCTGAAGCTGTGTCCGTTAATAACCATCAGAGAAATGGATTTTATGGAAAGTCAAAAATCCTTTTTTTTTTGTTTTTTTTCTTCACAAACAGTGTTTTCTTTTTGTGGTAATTGATCACCAATGGGTTGTTTTTTATTTGCAAAAAAAAGACAATTTTGAAACCGCCCTGATATTTTCTACTTTCTGTTTAAGAGGAGTTCCGGCCTCGGAAACTTTTTTTTTTTTTTTTTAGATAAAAATACCCCCGGGACAGTCAGTGCTAGTGCATTTCATAATGGATAGCCTCTGAACTGTCCCAGGTTGCACCTACCTTTTTAGAGGAAATTCTTACCTTGAAAATGTCTTGTCCAGCGCTGCCATCTCGGGTGTGGGCAGCTGAAGCCAGAGCGTCCTCTTCGGTGTCCTTTTCGGTCCCAGAATGCCCCGCATCGGCCCTGCTCATCAGTTCCGGTGCAGGCGCGTCAACCCTGCACAGCTTTTGGGCATGCCCAGAAGCTGTTTAGCAGGGAATGACGCGCCTGCACCGGGACTGACGAGTGGGGCCATTGCAGGCGCATTGATTCCTGGGAGCGATGGCGTTCAGCTCCCAGGAGTCAATGCAAGCAGGGAGAGACGGCGCGGGCCGCGGCCACAGAGGGAGGAAGTGGAAGAAAGGTAATTATATTTTCTTCAATAACAAGGTAAGTAAATCCCAATAATTATATATTATTGGTTTGCGTGGAAGTGATGGCATGTACAAACTCTGGTGTTTATACGCGAATTTACACAGCTACAGACACTCTACTGTAATGGTGGTGATCAGCAACTTATACTGGAACTGTGATAGTGTGGCAGGCCATCTGGCGCTAACAGAGCCTCACTGGGATTTACTGAATAACTGAGAATGACCTCAATAGTGACACTAATACAGTGATCAGATATCCTACTGTACACTTATCACTGTACTAATGACATTCGCTGGGAAGAGGTTAACCGTATGCATAACAAGTGTAATATGTGCTGCTTTAGCATCTGTTTTTGTTTTTTTTTTTTCTTCACCCCTCTTTGTAGGGAGAAGAAACAGCTAGAACATTGCTCTGTGTATAAAGTCCTGTTTGTAAATATAGGACTCTGTTCTGTGATTGGCTACAGACCATCAGCAGGTCCACAGACAAAACCATTGGTTTGGACCTGCTGACAAAATCGCGCTCTAGCCAGTGACATGCATGTTAGCAGGGAGTGCCCACATGCATGCCCATAACCTGGAATAGGCTGCATAATGTACATGTACGTCATTCAGCCTGCCCCACCAACCTGCAGTAAATGTACTGTGGGTGGGTGGCAAGCAGTTAAATACCCTGACATACAATTTAACACATTGCTTGCATTTTTATAGCAAGTGCCCATCTGTTTACTTCATTTTGTTTAATCAATGTAATTTTGGTTATTTGACAGGTCAGTAGAAAAAGCAACCTTGTCACCCCCATCTGTAGAAATTCAGTTTCTTTCACCACCAGAAAGCCCAGATATTCACTCCAAAAGCGCAAAGTCAGTATCCACAGAAGCCAAAGAAGTGAACCAGCTGAGAAGAACCAGGAGACGATTAGTATCACAGCCTGTAACACGCCGGAAGATCAGATGATTGCGATTTTATTATTTTTTTAAATTCTGCATGTGTATTGTATTACCTGTAATATTAAAATATATTAAACCACAACTTGTCTCGGGGAGGATAATTTATATAAATTATTGTAAATGTTCTTAAAAGTGTAAATTACAAATTTAGTCCGCGTGTAAGGGGAGAACATTCTTCCTATACAAAAGAAATATTTTCTATTTTGTATTAAATCTTCATACCTTTATAAAATATGTATTATAGTTTCATGGAATGGTAAATAAAACTATTGCATTTAAAATATTTTCAGTGTCAGAGCTTTTTTTTTTTTTTTTTAATGGAACATGGTAATCTACCCGAACAGATCTCCTTTAACCACTTCAGCTCTGGAAGGTTTTATCCCCTTAATGACAGGCAATTTTTTGCGATTCGGCACAGCAAAACTTTAACAATTGTGTGGTCGTTCAACACTGTACCCAAATACAATTGATGTCCTTCTTTTCCCCACAAATAGCTTTCTTTTTAGGGTATTTGGTCACCTCTGCGGTTTTTAATTTTTGAGCTATAGACAAAAAAATAGCGACAATTTTGAAAAAAAAACACATTTACTTTCTGCTTTAAAACATTCCCAATAAAGATTTTTTTAAAAATATAATTTCTCTATCGTTCATTGACGGATGCAGCTTTATCTAGTCAGAGACTATAGGGTTATGTTCCTCCTATTAGGAATAGGCACTAGGCATGAAAAAAGATTAACCACACAGTTTTTCTGCCTAGTTTAAGGAATAGAACCTAGATTCCTGCTGGGACTGCGGTCTTGGCTATTATGGGAAAATTTGTTAGTTTGTGATTTATTTTTTTTTTGTTTTCACTAGTTAGTTTCTGAGGACCAAGATCCAGAGGAACTACAAGCAACCGCCGGCTGAGGTTTTTGCACTCGATATTCTAGATCCTTAAGGTCTCCTAGCCTCTCCAGCAAGTGTGAGCAGGTTATAGTCCAGAACTAGGCCTCGCCATGACAGAGCCCCAACGGATGGGGACAAGCCTGCGAGTGGACCGAAACCTTATCTGGTGATACACAGACAGGGATAAAGTGGTACTCAGACCTAAACAGTCGTTTCTTCCTAAGGTTGTTTCTGATTTTCATCTAAATGAAGACATTGTGTTGCCTTCACTCTGCCCTAAGCCCAAACATTCTAAGGAATTTGCGTTGCACTCTTTGGAGGTGGTTCGGGCGATCAGGGTCTATCTGGAGACCACTGAATTTTAGAAAATCGGACGCTCTTTTTATCCTTACCAAGGGATCTCGTAAGGGATTTGCTGCGTCTGCGGCGACCATATCCAGATGGATCAGGCAGACAGTAGTTCAGGCTTATTCACTGAAGGGTCAGGTTCCTCCTTTCTCAGTGAAAGCACATTCTACGAGAGCGCTGAGTGCCTCTTGTGCTTTTCGCCATCAGGCGTCAGTGCTGCAAGGCAGAAACTTGGTCATCTGTAGAATTTTGTAAACGTATGCACAAAGTAGATGTGTTGGCATCTTCGGATGCTTCCTTTGGCCACAAGGTTTTGCAGGCTGCTGTTTAAAGAGAACTGTTTTTTCTCTTACGTCCTCCGACAGTCGCCGCCACCTCTAAGTCATCACTGTTGGGTATTGACTTCCGCTCCGCAGGAGTGGCTAGGCATAAAGACTTAGTCAAAAGAACAAAGGCGTTTGCATATACACACCCACGGGGGCTGTCCCATCTGGTCAATACCCCCCCTGCATGGTCACTCCCAACTCAGTTTCTTTCTGCCTAGCGCCAGGAGCGGTTAGGATTCCCTGTGTTGGGGCACTGTCTCAGCCTATCTAATCTTTTATTTGATTTTCTTTTGAAAATGTCAGTTTTTTTTTTACTTTACTAGCTGTTTATTTTGTCAGCTTTTAGTTGTTGTTCTTCAGATGAAGATGGATCATGCGGTGCTGGGATTCGGACTGGCCGCCCTGGTTCTCCAGGGCAGAAGGGTCAGATGGACCCCCAGCCCGCCATCGAGCGTTCAGCTTATGGTTCGCCCTGGCATTATGAACGACCCATCACTGCTCGCTGCAGGGATGCAGCCGTGAGGTGGCTACCTCACAGGACACATCTGCGATGCTGCAGTATCATGTCCCTGGCTAACGGCACTCCCTGTCAGATGAGGACAGCGGTTTTCCGTTCTGAGAGGCTTCCCACGCCATCTGGTACAGGTAAGTACCTCTGTGTGGGACCTCTGTGTGGGGTGGCAGTCCTGTGTTGCTGTGTGTCCCCCATGTCTGTGCCTGTGTGACTCCCTATGCAGTCCCTGCGGGGATCGCTTGTACATACGCTGTGGTGCTGTATGTTTTTTGGGGGTCCCAGGGCGCAGACTGTGTGGCGGCCGCAGAGGAGTGAAAACCGTGCGTTCCGCCATTTTAAGTATGGGCAGGCATGTTTGCTTCACTATGGGCAATACTACATGCTGTTTTGGCGCCATCTGCCGCCATTTTGTGGTAGCAGAACGATCGTTCCGACAGCATGTTCGGCAGCCATTTTACTGAAGTCTCCCATTCAGTCCTATGGGGCAGCCATTTTCCCTGAGTCATGCAGCCTTTAGTTCAGCCTCCTCTGAATCAGCACTTCCTTTTCCTCTTGAAGCAGGACACTGGTGGTAACACTCTGCAGAGCTCTGCAGATTATCTCTCTCAATTACCTTCTGTATTGTCACTTTTGGCTCAGTTTTTTTCTTCTTCTGTTTGGGGTCTTGGTCGCTGTAGCTGTGGGCTGCGCACTCCACAGCGCTCTTAAAGGGGCAGTACGCTTTTATTGCACTATTTTTTTTTGTCTGGAGCAATGGATTCTCAGGACAGCAAATTACCCCCAGCTCTGGTGGAGGACACCTGTTCTTCTGTGACCCCTCCTGATTTGGCCGCTGTAGTGGCGACTTTAGTGTCCAATATGGAAATGCTGATGGCTGAACGTGCTGTTAGAAAGAGGGCCAGATTGTCCCTTTCTTCTGATTCAGATGGTGATATGGCTGCTGCAGCGAGCGTGCCCTTTTCAGGGTCCCACTCATCCTTGGACCTGCTGGGGTCTGAGGGGGAGGCTGAGGTGGAGGGGGTTGATACTTCCTCCCCGGGGTCGCCTGCAGAGCACGCGACCATGGATGAATTGATTGTTTCTGTTAAGGAAACACTGCATTTGGAGGATGAGCCCACTCCTCCGGGCATTGTGTCATCTTTTGGGACACATAGGACCCGCAAGTCGGCACAGGTTTTTCCCTGTCCTGCTGAGTTTCATTACACTGTTAATGAAATGTGGCGCACTTTAAAACGTCCATTCCTGGTACCTAGTCGGTTCAAATTGCTCTATCCTTTTGCGCCGGCTATGGAATCACGATGGTGTGTGCCTCCGCAGGTAGATCACACTGTGGCAGTCCTTAACAAGGCTACCTTGGTTCCTTCAGAGGATGCCCCGGTTTTACGGGATCCCAGGGACCGGCGGTTGGAGTCTCTAGCACGCCATTCCTATACGGTGGCAGGCTCGCTGCTCAAACCCATTTTCACGTCCGTTCTGGTGGCTGATTGGACTACGGTGCTTAGGAGCAACCTCGTGTCTGATGCTGTTCCACCTGCTTGGCTGGATATGGTGGATCAAATTCACAGAGGAATCATGTATTTGTGTGATGCGGCCTTGAATGAGGCCCCTTTTGGCAGCACGCCTGTCTAGTGTCTCGGTACTTAACCGTCGACTGATTTGGCTGAAGAGCTGGTCGGCTGACCAGTCCTCGAGGAAAACAGTTGCTGAATTTCCCTATGCTGGTTCTCGCCTGTTTGGCGAGGCATTGGGATACCCTGGTGAAAGGCGTCACAGGGGGCAAGAGCACTATGCTGCCCCAGAACCCGAAGAACAAGTCCTTTCGTGGCAAGCGGGGTTCTACATCTCGACCCACTCAGGTCCTTTCGTGCCTTTCGGAACCAATTCAAGGGCCAGGGTAGTCAGAAGAAGCCCTGGGCGGTCAAGTCGAAGCCAGGCAATGCCAGCTCGGCGGGTCACTCCGCCTCCGCCTGAATGGGCGCCCTCACCCAATTCTGGGGTGGCGGGACGTTTGCGCGGTTTCCTCCAACCTTGGCTACTCCGGATTCCGGACAGGTGGGTTCAGGAAATCGTTCGATCAGGTTACAAGATCGAATTCCTATCCCGGCCAGGGAACAGGTTTTTTGCCTCAAATCTTCATTTGCCTCCTGGGCGTCTGCAGGATCTGCACCAAGCGGTGCGAGACCTTCTTGCTCAAGGGGTGATTGTCCCGGTGCCTCATCGGGACAGGTTTCGAGGTTTTTATTCGAACCTGTTCACTGTGCCCAGGAAGGAGGGCAAAGTACGTCCAATTCTGGACCTGAAAGCGCTGAACCGCTTCGTGCGAGTTCGAAAGTTTCGAATGGAGTCTCTCCGTTCGGTGGTGGCCTCTCTGAGTCCAGGAGAATTCCTGGCCTCGATAGACCTGAAGGATGCGTATCTGCACATCCCCATTTTCGAAGGTCACCAGAGGTACCTTCGGTTTGCTATCGCAGAGGACCACTATCAGTTTGTGGCGTTGCCTTTCGGTCTCGCTTCGGCTCCAAGGGTTTTTACCAAAGTGCTGGCGCCGTTTCTGGGCCTGTTAAGGGCACAGGGCATTGCGGTCTTGGGGTACCTGGACGATCTCCTTCTGAGATCGAGTATCAGCCAAGACCTTCTGCACGATCTGTCCACCACGGTACAGACGCTACAGGAGTTCGGATGGACCATCAACGTTCAAAAATCGACGTTGTCCCCATCGGTTCGTCTTTCTTATCTGGGAATGATTCTGGACTCTGCTCAGGCAAAGGTGTTCTTGCCGGAGGACAAGCTCCGGATCTTGCAGGACGAGATCAGGTCCCTCAGGGACAATCCGTCCTCGTCACTCAGGACTTGTATGCGAGGCCTGGGGTTGATGGTTTCGGCCTTCGAGGCGATACCCTTTGCCCAGTTTCACACGCGGGCTCTCCAGGCGGAGATCCTGGCCAGGTGGGACAAACTCCCTCAGTCTCTGGATCTGAGTGTCTGAGTCGCCAGACCAGACTGGCTCTTCTGTGGTGGCTCCAGTCCCCGACTGTGTCGGAGGGCAAGTCATTCCGTCCGCTACTGTGGATGGTGGTTACCACGGATGCCAGCCTGTCGGGCTGGGGTGGCGTCCTAGGCAACCTGTCTGCCCAGGGCCTTTGGTCGGAGGAGTCGTCCTCTCTCCCGATAAATGTGCTGGAATTGAGAGCGATAAAACTGTCTCTTCCAGTGGTCGGACTGACTTCGGGGTCGTCCTGTCCGGGTACAGACGGACAATGCTACAGCGGTGGCTTACATCAACCACCAAGGGGGCACCAGGAGTGCCCGGGCGGCCTGGGAGGTGACCGACATTCTGTCTTGGGCCGAGACTCGTGTCCCGGCGATTTCAGCAGTTCACATTCCGGGTGTGAACTGGCAGGCCGACTATCTGAGCCGCCAGACCCTGGACCAGGGGGAATGGTCCCTGCACCCGGGTGTCTTCCAGATGCTGTGTGCGAAGTGGGGATCCCCGGACGTGGATCTGTTCGCATCCCGGTTAAACCGCAAGGTGGAAAGGTTCGTGGAAAGAACGTTTGCTGTCCAGGTTCCTCCGCAGGCTAGCCTCGGAACCGCACCTGGTGATTCTGGTGGCACCGGACTGCCCCCGCCCAGGTCCTGGTACGCCGACGTGGTTCGTCTGGCAGTGGCGGCTGCCAATGCGGGAAAATCTCCTGTCACAGGGTTCGATCTTCCATCCTGCTTTACAGTCGCTGGCTTTAACGGCCTGTCTGTTGAGACCCAGGTCCTGAAGGACAGGGGTCTGTCCCCTGAGGTCATCCCTACCCTTGTCAAGGCTAGGAAGACCTCCTCTGGTAAGATCTATTACCGTACATGGGAGGCCTATTTCGCCTGGTGTGAGTCCAGGGGGTTCTCCCCTCGCTCGTACTCGGTGTCGAGAGTGTTGGCCTTCCTCCAGTCTGTGGTGGACCAGCGCCTGGCGCTGGCCACGATCAAAGGCCAGGTATCTGCACTTGCTGTTCTTTTTCAACGCCCTGTGGCGTCTCATTCCCTGGTTCGCACCTTCATTCAAGGTGTGCGACATTTGGCTCCTCCCAGGAAGGAGCCTCTACCTCCATGGGACTTGACCTTGGTTCTGTCTGTATTACAGAGTGCTCCGTTTGAACACATAAGGAAAATCTCGTTGCCTCTGCTGTCCAAGAAGGTTGCCTTTTTGGTGGCGATCACTTCGGCTCGCAGGGTTTCGGAACTGGCAGCGTTATCTTGCCGTTCTCCTTACTTGGTGATTCACAAGGATAAGGTGGTTTTGCATCCGCAACCCTCCTTCCTTCCTAA
Source organism: Pelophylax lessonae (assembly GCF_965119305.1). Lineage (NCBI taxonomy): Eukaryota > Metazoa > Chordata > Amphibia > Anura > Ranidae > Pelophylax > Pelophylax lessonae. The sequence goes on from NC_138770.1 coordinate 531,713,410, forward strand.
GATGATTTCTGAGTTCCACCTTAATGAGGACATTGTCCTGCCTTCGCTTTGTACGAAGCCTAAGCATCCGAAGGAGATCGCCCTGACAACATCCAGGGAATGCAGAGCAATCAGGGTTTACTTGTCGTCCACGGAATCCTTTCGGAAGACGGATTCCCTCCTTTGTCCTTCCTAAGGGACCTCGGAAGGGCATGGCTGCGTCTGCAGCGACTATTGCCAAATGGATCAGACAGACCATTGAACAAGCTTATGCTTTGAGGGTACGGGTTCCACCCTTCCCTGTTAAAGCGCACACTACCAGATCTGTGAGTGCGTCCTGGGCCTATTGGCATCGTGCCTCGGTGGCCCAGGTGTGCAAAACTGCGACTTGGTCGTCGGTGCACACTTTTTCCAAATTCTACAAAGTAGATGTTCTGGCATCAGCTGATGCCTCCTTTGGCCGCAAGGTTCTCAGTGCGGCAGTGCCATGAAGGACCCTTGTTTTTTTTTTTTTTGTTTTTTTATATGGGTCCCTGGCTGTTGGTGTTTGCTTTCCTGGGCTGTTGCTCCTGTTGAGCATTGTTTTTTCTGTTGCCCAGCAGGATCTCTTACTGTGCATGTAAGATTCCTTTCTCTGATGTGGGTACTGCGTTGCCTTTTCTACGGTTGCGTCTCCCACCCCTCATGTTTATACTGCTTTGGGACATCCCAGCAGTGATGACTTGGAGGTGGCGGCGACTGTCGGAGGACGTAAGAGAAAACTGAATTTCTCTGTCGCTCATTGACAGACGTAGTCCTCTTTGATTCACATCAATTGGGTTATGTTGCCTCCGCAGGAGTAGGACTAGGCAGAAAGAAAAAACGTTCTGGCTCCACCCTAGGGGCAGTCCCAGAGGGTATATCCTCCCTCTCTCTGCTACAGGGAATCAGTTTTTTTCTGTCTAGTCAGGAGTAAGGACCTAAGTTCCTTGCTGGGATCTCTGGTCCTGGCAAGATTTTTTTTTAGAAAAAATATTTTTTTTTAGGTAGTTTCTCCAGTTTTTTTCCTGTGAGATCTTCAAGCAAATTACGCCGGATCTGGGCGACGGGCTGGATGTTGAGATCCAGTGGTCACCCCAGCCGGCCTACGAGCGCGTGCAGACCATTGCATTGCACTTGGTCGGCCGCGACACATTCAAGTAAGTATGCGGGGCCGGGCGACGGGCTGGATGTTGAGATCCAGTGGTCACCCCGGTTCAGCCTACGAGCGCGTGCAGACCAGAGCTCCGCGCTGGGTCGGCCGCGACAGAGCCCATTGGAGGGACTGACCTTGCGAGTTAAAAGGTCTCGCTTGGACGCCAGGAACCAGAGAGTCAAGGCGTCCGGAGTGGTCAACAACCCCCCACCCCGGTGGAGAGGGTATTGTGAAGAGAGGGTGCCTTTCGGTTCAGTATGGTGAGTAAATGTTTCCCTTTCCTCGTTATGAGGCATTTTGGAATACGGGCCCCTCCATACATGGTCAGAGTCTTTCTGGCACTAAGGCTGCATTCACACTTGAGCGTAGCGTTTTTTACCGCGATTTTTTCAGGCGTTTTTCATTGACATCTATCAAAAACGCTGGTAATCAGCCCAAAAAGAAGCTCATGTACTTTTTTCAGCTACAGGCGTTTTGCAAAACGCTCAGATGTGAACAGGGGCCATTTAAATGAATGGGGTTTTACTTGTTGGGCGTTTTGGAAGCGTTTCTTTTGAGCGTTTTTGGAGCTGAAAACGCCCAGGTGTGAATGGAGCCTAAAAGTCCCCCGTGTAATACAGAATGTGTTTGGTGGGCAAGCGGACTTGGTTTGGGAGCTAACACTCTACCCAGCAGACTGCAGTATTACAGCAGACATGGGAGGTATAATCCTACCTTGATTGTAGTGGACCTCCTGCAGGTCGATAAACCGCCATTAGCGTGGTATGCAGGTGGATGTGCTGGGAAAACGTTATTCCGGCAATCCGCCGCCATTTTGCTGTAGACCAGGTACTCGAGCGTCCGCAGGTCACGCCGGCCGCCATTTTTTTGGAGTCTATTGTCTCCCGTATGGGGGCGGCCATGTTTGAAAAACCCAGCTAACCTCGAGGAGAGCTGGGAACGCCGGAAGGCGTACACAGGGGGCGGAGCCACTTCCTTCTACCCGGGAAAACGAGCACAGTTCTTCCCAGTCTGTAAGAGACAAACGCTGACTGCAGTTGTTAGGAAACTTCTCTGCATCGGGTGGTGAGCCTTGGGGGTCCCTCTCTCTCTCTGTGGGGGTCAAGAAGCAGGTACATTGAGGGGCGCTATTGCGCTAGGGGGATACAGATAAAAAAAAAAGTTTTTTTCTGGCAAAGTGTCCTGGGTTAACATGGACCCTGCCACTCATGTATCTCCACCTGATCCCCTCGAGGTGTCTGCAGGATCCTCCAGCACCCCGCTTACGATTGAATCATTGTCAGCTATTATGGAGACCTTTGTGTCCCGGGTGGAAGTGGCTTGTCAGGGACAGGGCGCAAGAAAGCGACCCCCGCCTAACCCCATTTTATCTGAAACTTCGGATTCAGAATCTGAGCCTATTTCTGCAGTTGCAGGTACCTCATCTGGGATTGGTGTCTCGGGTACTGTCTCTTCAGACAGTGAGGAGGATGTTTCGGCATCAGCCATAGCCCGAGAGGAAGCGTTGGTAAACGCACTCATTGTATCTGTTCAAGAAACCTTAAGATTACAGGGTACTCCGTCGGAAGTAGCTGAGACTGAAATTCCCTTTGGGACTAAAAAACGCATCAAAGTGGCGAAGGTTTTTCCATTGCCCAAATGTTTTGGCAATCCGATCAAAGAAGAATGGAGTCTGCCAAAACGCACTTCTGCTATTTCCAAACGCATTAACAGGCGTTATCCGTTTGAGGAAGCCCTCATTAAGAAATGGACAGAACCACCTGTGGTGGATTCACCAATTTCTAGATTAAATAAAGCCACGGTTATTCCATTAGAAGACGCTCCGTCTTTTAAGGATCCGGTGGATCGCAAGATAGAAACTATGTCTCGCACCATGTTTTCCTTGATTGGATCAGCTTTCAGACCAATAATTGCTATTGGGCTGGTTTCGCAGACTGTAACTGAATGGACCAAATGGTTACGCCGGGACTTAGAAGAGGTCCCTCAGGCGGTATCAGATTTGTTGGAACAGATGATACAGGGGTTACAGTTTGTGTGTGATGCGGCGTTAGACGCCACTCCATTATTGGCGCGAGCATCAGTTTCAGCAGTGGTTCTCAGGCGTACACTGTGGCTAAAAGGTTGGTTAGCCGACCAAGGTTCCAAAAAAGCATTGGCTAATCTCCCCTTTTTAGGAGAGCGTTTATTTGGAGCCAACTTAGATGAGATCATTAAGGATCTCACGGGAGGAAAGAGCACCTTTTTACCGCAAAGTGCTAAGGGTAAAGGACCTCGTCAAAGACGGGGGCCTTCTTTCTCCGCTCATAAAAAATGTTTTCGTCCCACGGGTGAAAAAATTAAGTCCTCCAAAGCTCCTTCAGGAGGCCTCAGGGGACGTTGGTCGGGCAAGCAAAAGCCCGCCCCTTCCAGACCTGAAGATAAGTCTACTAAAGCCTGAAGGTGCGCCCCCACCCATAACTGGGGTGGGGGGACGTCTTCGCCGGTTCCCGGATCCATGGCTCTCCAGAATCCCGGACAAGTGGGTTTGCGAAGTCATAAGGTCAGGGTACAAGATCGAGTTTCGATCTCTCCCACCGGCGCGATTCTTCCCTTCCAATATCCGACTATCCCCGGATCGTTTAGGAGTGGTAGTCCACGTTCCTTGGACAGAACGCTTTCAGGGGTTTTATTCAAACCTATTTACAATACCCAAGAAAGAGGGCAAATTGCGTCCAATTCTGGACTTAAGGGCACTCAATTCCTTTGTCAACATAAGAAAATTCGAAATGGAATCCATTCGCACAGTAGCAGCCTCCCTGCATTCAGGGGATGTCCTAGCGTCCATAGACATCAAGGACGCCTATCTTCACATTCCCATTTACGCAGGACATCAGCGGTTTCTACGTTTTTCCGTAGAAGAGAACCACTATCAGTTTGCGGCGTTACCTTTCGGTCTCGCCACGGCTCCTCGGGTCTTCACGAAGGTGTTGGCCCCAATGTTGGCACTACTGCGCCAAAGAGGCATATCGATTCTAGGTTACCTAGACGATCTCCTGCTTCATGCAGAGTCTCCACAGACCCTGCTACAAAACCTAGAGATTACTATGATTTCTTTACAGGAATTCGGGTGGCTGGTGAACCAGCAAAAGTAATTTCTGGTTCCCACCCGGAGGCTCAAATATCTGGGTCTAATTCTAGACACATTCAGGACAAGAGTTTTCCTTCCGGTAGGGAAACTCCGGAAGATTCAATCAGCAGTCCAGTTGTTACTATCCAACAGCTGGTCTTCTCTTCGGACTTGCATGAGGGTTCTGGGGTTGATGGTGGCTTCCTTCGAAGCAGTCCCATTTGCCCAGTCCCATACCTGAATTCTTCAGGAAGAGATTCTTCTCAAATGGAATCGGAATCCGGAATCCCTGGACAATCGGATCCGATTGAGCAAACAGACCAGAGAGTCTCTGGTCTGGTGGCTTCGGTTTCCGATGCTCAGCCAGGGAAAGTCATTTCTGCCAATATATTGGACGATAGTGACCACGGACGCCAGTCTATCCGGATGGGGAGGAATTCTCGGTCAGTTATCCGTCCAGGGACTTTGGTCCCCGGAAGAATCCAGGTTACCGATAAATGTATTGGAACTGAGAGCGATCAGACTTTGTCTGATTCACTGGACCGAGCAGCTCCAGGGCAGCCCGGTTCGGATCCAGTCGGACAACGCCACGGCTGTGGCTTATGTCAATCACCAAGGGGGCACCAAGAGTGTCCGGGCGGCCAAGGAAGTGGCTTGCATTCTTCGCTGGGCGGAACGGTTTGTTCCAGCTATCTCTGCGGTGTTCATTCCGGGGGTGGAGAATTGGCAGGCAGATTATCTCAGCCGTCAGACTCTGGATCAGGGGGAATGGTCCCTCCATCCAGAAGTTTTCCACCAGTTGTGCCTACGTTGGGGCACCCCGGATGTGGATCTGTTGGCATCACGATTCAACAGAAAAGTACAGAGATTTGTGGCTCGCTCCCGCGATCCTCTAGCAGAGACCGCAGACACACTGGTCGCCCCGTGGGGGCAATACCAGCTAATGTATGCCTTCCCTCCTCTCGGGTTACTGCCAAGACTTCTTCGCAGGATAGAGGGGGAAGGAATTCCAGTAATCCTGGTAGCTCCGGACTGGCCTCGCCGAGCTTGGTACGCCGACTTGGTCAGACTGGTGGCGGGCGTCCCGTGGCGACTTCCTCTCAGGGAGGACCTACTGTCTCAGGGACCGATCTTCCATCCTGCTTTACGATCGCTGGCTTTAACGGCCTGGCTATTGAGACCCAGGTGCTGAAGGACAAGGGATTGTCAGCTTCAGTCATTCCTACTCTAGTTAAAGCAAGGAAAGCGACTTCCAGAAAGATTTATCATCGCACATGGAAGTCCTACATTGCATGGTGTGAACCTCTGGGGTTCCACCCACGTTCTTATTCGGTTAGTCGAATATTAGCTTTTCTGCAACAAGGGGTTGAGCAGAAACTGGCCTTGAGCACTATCAAGGGTCAGGTCTCAGCATTAGCCATCTTCTTTCAGAAACCTTTGGCTACTCATTCCTTGGTGCAGAATTTCATCCAGGGGGTGCGACATCTGGCTCCGCCAGTGCGCGCGCCGTTACCACCCTGGGATCTTAATTTAGTATTGTCGGTTCTTCAGAAACCTCCCTTTGAAAATATTAGGGAGATTCCTTTACCTACGTTGTCCCAGAAGGTGGCCTTCTTGGTGGCTATCACTTCTGCACGCAGGGTGTCAGAACTGGCTGCATTATCTTGTCGTTCCCCATATCTGGTGGTTCATAGAGATAAGGTGGTTCTTCGTCCGAATCCATCCTTCCTACCAAAAGTGGTTTCAGAATTTCATCTGAATGAAGAAAACGTATTACCTTCCCTGTGTCCTAAGCCCAGTCATCCTCGGGAGTTTGCTTTACACTCCTTGGATGTGGTCCGGGCGATCAGGGTATACTTGAAAACGACAGACTCGTTTCGCAAGACGGATTCACTTTTTGTGGTCCCGGATGGACCCAAAAAGGGGTTGCCTGCATCTGCCGCGACTATTTCCAAATGGATCAGACGGTGGTACAGGCTTATTCTATTAAGGGTCGGGAGCCCCCGTTCCCTGTTGAGGCGCATTCCACTCGGGCACTGAGTGCGTCATGGGCCTTTCGCCATCAGGCGTCAGTGGTCCAGGTGTGCAAGGCGGCTACCTGGTCGTCGGTGCATACCTTTACAAAACATAAAGTTGATGTAATGGCATCGTCTGATGCCTCGTTTGGCCGCAAGGTTTTGCAGGCCGCAATTTGAGGAGACCAGTGGTCTACCTCGAGGGTTTTTTTCCGTTGGAATTTTTATTTGAGTCTCATTCTTTGTTTATAATGAGCCTTTAAAACTTCTAGTTGGCACCGGTTGGGCCTTCTAGATTGGATTTTGATTTCTGTCAATCCCACCCCTCATTTGTGGCACTGCTTCTGGATGTCCCAATTGATGTGAATCAAAGAGGACTACGTCTGTCAATGAGCGACAGAGAAAATTGGATTTTTGTAAGATCTTACCGTAAAATCCTTTTCTCTTAGCTCATTGACAGACGTAGTACCCGCCCCTCTATCATTGAGTTGGGTTGGGTTAAATTCTCTGTTACTGCTTTATAACAGAACTGATTCCCTGTAGCAGAGAGAGGGAGGATATACCCTCTGGGACTGCCCCTAGGGTGGAGCCAGAACGTTTTTTCTTTCTGCCTAGTCCTACTCCTGCGGAGGCAACATAACCCAATTGATGTGAATCAAAGAGGACTACGTCTGTCAATGAGCTAAGAGAAAAGGATTTTACGGTAAGATCTTACAAAAATCCAATTTTTTGTAAAATCTTACCTGTAAAATTCCTTTCTCTGAGTCCTCCGACAGTCGCCGCCCCCGCCCCTCTTTTGGGGTTATGTTATTATTCCTACTGCTATGCTACCAAACTGAGTTGGGAGTGACCATGCAGGGGGGGTATTGACCAGATGGGACAGCCCCCGTGGGTGTGTATATGCAAACGCCTTTGTTCTTTTGACTAAGTCTTTATGCCTAGCCACTCCTGCGGAGCGGAAGTCAATACCCAACAGTGATGACTTAGAGGCGGCGGCGACTGTTGGTGGACTCGGAGAAAGGAATTTTACAGTTGAGATTTTACAAAAATTCCATTTTTGTTTCTCTTTGAGGATGTATTGTGTTTTCAGGGTGAGCTCCAGTTGTTCCTGGTTGAGCTCCATGTTACCTGATTGGCTAAGTTTAGCCTTTGGGGAGTTACATTTCCGTTTGCGTTGTCTTCCCACCCCTCTCGAATATACTGCTTTGGGACATCCCTATAGTCTGACTAGATGGAGCTGCTTCTGTCAAATGATAGAGAAAGCTAGATTTTTGTAAGAACTTACCGTAAAATCCTTTTCTCTGAAGTTGGACTGACGCAACACCAGTCCCTCTACTTCTAAATGAATGTGGTTTGTTTCTATTCTAAACACTGCTTACAACTAAACTGTTTGATAGCAGGGTGTGTGGGGTTATGCCTGCCGGGACAGCTCCATATGTGTGGTTAAGCGCTTTTCCTGCCAAGTTGCCTATTCCTGATACGAGGAGCCATAACCATATAGTCTCTGACTAGATGGAGTCTGTCGAGCTTGAGAAAAGGATTTCACGGTAAGTTCTTACAAAAATCCATTTTTTTAATCAGTTTACGCACATTTGCATTCTGCTACATATTTTTGGTAAAAAAAATCGCAAAAGTTAGTGTTTATAAACTATGGGATAGATTTTTGGACTTAATTTTTTCCGTTTTAATCGGTAATGGTGGCAATCAGCGATTTTAACGGGACTGCGACATTGCTGCGGACAAATCTGACACTAAGTGACATTTTTTGGGGATCAGTGACATTAACCATTTAAGCCCTGGAGGATTTTCCTGCTCAAAGACCAGGGCCTTTTTTGCGATTCGGCACTGTGTGACTTTAACGGACTAATTTCGCGGTCGTGCGACGCTTTACCCAAATGGAGAGCCTATTGGCTAGGATTTTGGCCAAAATCTTAGCATCGACATTGAGGGATATAGGACGAACAGTGCTGGGGGGTCCTTATCCGGTTTGGGGACCAGCACCGCCTCCGACATGGAGTCAGGAAGGGCACCGAGCGTGAAAAATTGAGCAAACATTGATTCTAACCGAGGAGCAAGCACGTCTTGGTAGGTCGAATAAAATTCAGTTGGGAGCCCGTCCGTCCCAGGGGTCTTACCTACCTGGAGTTGAGACACAGTGGTTTGAATATCCTCTAGGGTGATGTCCCTCTCAAGACCGAGACGGGCCTCATCGCCCAAGGAGGGGAAACCAATCTCGTCCAGGTTGGATGAGGAGTAATCTACCCGTGACTCATACAGCTGTTGGTAGTAGTGGAAAAAAGTCGTTAATACTGTCCAGGGTCCTCATGACAACCCCCGATCGATCCCTAACGCCAATAATGTGAGTGGTCGCAAACTGCCCTTTAGCCGACCATGCTAGCGGGCGGCCATTTTTCTCTGTCGCTCATTGACAGACGTAGTCCTCCTTGATTAATATCAACTCGGATTATACTGCCCTCTACAGGAGTAGGACTAGACAGGAAAGAAAACGTTCTGGCCACACCCTAGGGGCAGTCCCAGAGGGTATATCCTCTCACTTCCTGCTACAGCAAATCAGTTTTTTTCTGTCTAGTTAGTTCCTTGCTAGGATCTTCAGTCCTGGCAAGATTTTTTTTTTTAGAAATACTTTTTTAGACAGCTTTTTTTCTCCAGTGTTCCTGTGAGATCTTCAAGCAAGTACGCTGAAACTGGGCGACGGGCTGGATGTTGTGATCCAGTGGTCACCCCAGTTCAGCCTACGAACGCGTGCAGGCCATAGCCCCGCGCTGGGTCGGCCGCGACATAGTCCCACTGGACGGGGACTGACCCTGCGAGTTAAACGTCTCGCCTGGACTCCAATGACCAACAGAGTCACGGCGTCCGTATTGGTCGACAGCCCCCCACCCCGGTGGAGAGGGGTTCTGTCAGGAGTTGGCGCCCGCCTGGTTCCGGTATGGTGAGTAGAATGTTCCCCCTCTCCCCCTGTCGGGTTTGTTGGTGGACGTGGGCCCCTCTCTGGGATGGTCGGGCACTCGGTTTTCTGGGTCTCCCCTCTATCCTATAACAGGTCACAGATCCCCCAATTTGAGTGTGATTTTTGTGAATAGAAACCAGGAGGCTTGGTTTGGGAGCGGACTATCTAAAAGTCACTATATGACTGTAAGGGTGACTGAAGTCAGTGGCAGACTACTAAGAGGCGTTACTATTGAGGTATAGAGGTATCCTACCTGTCTAGTGTGTACACAGGCCGATGCCTATGCCTGAGTTACTGCAGCCACAGATCGCCATCCCTCCAGAAAGCCGATCACTTCCACAGGCCACACAGCCTCCCGCAGGCCGAGGACACCTCCCGCAGGCCGAGGCACTTCCGCAGGCCGCACAGGCTGAATGCACACATCCCACAGGCCCCTGCTAGCTTGCAAGCCGCCGCTATCCTACACAGGCCGCCGCCATTTTCCTGCAGATCGCACGAGGCCGCCATATTGGCGTAGCCTCGTGTCTCCAGCATGGGGGCGGCCATGTTTGAGGTGACCAAACACCTCGTGGAGTAATTGGGAGGCGCCGGAAGGCGTGTAAAGGGGCGGAGCCGCCTCCTTGGCCCAGGGAAAGCAAGCCAAAGACTTCCTGTCTGTAACAGACAGTGCTGGAAGCAGTTTGAAACTTCTGTGCATCAGGTGAGCCTTGGGGTCTCTCTCTCTCTTTCTTTCTGAGGGGTCCAAGCAGGTAGACTGAGGGGCGCTACTGCGCGGGGGGACTAAGTTGAAGAAAAAAATGTTTTTTTTTTTTTTTTTCTTGCAATAAATTTTTTTGTGTTTGCTGGCAAGTGTCTTGTTACATGAACCCTGCCACTCATGTATCCCCACCTGATCCCCTCGGGGTGGCCGCAGGACCCTCCAGTACCCCACTTGTGATGATGCATTATCAGCAGCTTTGGTATCCCGGGTGGAGGTAGCCTGTCAGGGACGGGGGTCAAGAAGAGCGACCCCCGCCTACCTCTGTCACCTGATACTTCAGATACGGATTCTGAGCTTGTCATTGCCGGGAAACCTTAAATCTTGAGGTTACACCGGCAGAGGTAGCTGAGACTCGTATTCCTTTTTTGGTACTAGCAAGCCTACCAAAATGGTGAAGGGTTTCCCTTGCCCAAATTAGGTCATCCGTAAAAGAGCCCCTGCTATTTCCAAACGCATTGCTAGGCGCTATCATTTTGAGGAATCCCTCATTTCTCTATCGCTCATTGACAGACGTAGTCCTCGGTGATACAGCACCTTCGGGTTATGTTGCCTCCACAGGAGTAGGACTAGACAGGAAATAAAATGCTCTGGCCACACCCTAGGGGCAGTCCCCGAGGGTATATCCTCTCTCTCTCTGCCACAGCAAATCAGTTTTTTTCTGTCTAGTCAGGAGTAAGGACCTAGATACCTTGTTGGGATCTTCGGTCCTGGCAGGAATTTGTTCTTAGAAAAGATTTTTTTAGACAGCTTTTTTTCTCCAGTGTTCCTGTGAGATCTTCAAGCAAGAAAGCTGAACTGGGCGACGGGCGGGATGTTGAGATCCAGTGGTCACCCCAGTTCAGCCTACGAGCGCGTGCAGGCCATAGCTCCGCGCTGGGTCGGCCGCGACATAGTCCCACTTGAGGGGACTGACCCTGCGAGTTAAACGTCTCGCTGAAACGCCAAGGACCATGAGTCACGGCGTCCGTATTGGTCGACAGCCCTCCAACTTCGGTGGAGAGGGGTACTGTCAGGAGTTGGCGCCCGCCTGGTTCCGGTATGGTGAGTAGTATGTTCCCCTTTTCTCCCTGACGGGTCTTGTGGTGAACGCGGGCCCCTCTCTGTAATGGAAAGGATGGGTTCCCCTCTATCCTATAACATAGCACAGATCCCCCTATATTGTGTGATTTGTGTGTACAAAAAGCCAGCAGGCTTGGTTTGGGAGCTGACAATCTAATTACAAAGTATGTTTAAATGATTGTAATATGTGGCAGCACTGGAATCTTACTGTGTTACTAGAAGTATCCTACCTGTCAGAAGCCACAGGACAGGTATGCGGCTTGCCAGGTCATTCCTCCAGCTGAAGCAGGTCTCCCGACGGCCACGCGGTTCCGCCAGGGTTCGGTACCGCCGGTCAAGCTGATCTCCATGAGAGAAAGATTTTGCGATGCCTAGTTACTCTGCAGGACGCCGCTATGCTGTATCAGACCGCCGTAGATCGCACGAGGCCGCCATTTTGGCGTAGCCTCGTGTCTGCAGCATGGGGGCGGCCATGTTTGAGGTGACTCAAACACCTCGTGGAGCTAGGGGAGGCGCCGGATGGCGTGCAGAGGGGCGGAGCCGCCTCCTTTCTTCCCGGGCAGCCAGCCAAAAGACTTCCTGTTTGTGAAGACAGCGCTGTAACCTGTTGCAGTGAACTCTGAGCATCAAGTGGTGAGCCTGGGGGTCTATCTCTCTCTCTCGATCGATAGGGATCCCTAGCAGGTAACACTGAGGGGCTTTTGTGGCGCTGGGGGTCTGAAAAAAAAAAAAAAAAAAGTTTTTTATTTAAGTTTGGATTGTATTTTCCGGGTAGTTACTGGAATAATCATGGACCCTGCCACACAAGTACCCCCACCTGTTTCCCTCGAGGGGGCCACGGGACCCGCCGGTGCACAGAGTATGGATGCATTTACAGCAGTTTTGGAGTCTATGGTGGCTCGGGTGGAGGCGGCCGGTCAGGGACGGGGGTCAAGAAAGCGACCCCCGCCTACCCCTATATTATCTGACACCTCTGACTCAGATTCAGAGATGGTCACTGCAGCTGCAGGTCCCTCTGCAAGGGCTGTTCTCTCAGGTAAAGCTCCCTCAGACAGTGAGGAGGACGTTCATTCTTCCGCCATAATTCAGGAAGAAGCATTGGTGGACGCACTAGTTGTGGCGGTGCGGGAAACCTTAAGACTTGAGGTTTTACCGGCAGAGGCAACTGAAACAGAGATTCCCTTTGGTACTAACAAGCCCATCAAAACGGTGAAGGTTTTTCCTGTACCCAAGTGTTTTGGTAATAAAATTAAAGAATGGGAGCATTCTAAGCGTACCTTTACTATTTCTAGACGTATCTATACCTATATTGCTAGACGCTATCCGTTTGAGGAATCCCTCATTAAGAAATGGACGGTACCACCAGTGGTGGATCCACCTATTTCCAGGCTGAATAAAGCCACGGTTATCCCAGGGGAGGACACTTCGTCCTTTAAGGATCCGGTGGATCGAAAGATGGAAGCGGAGTCCCGCACTATCTTCTCCCTGATAGGGTCAGCATTTAGACCAGTAATTGTTATTGGTCTAGTTTCCCAGACACTAACGGAATGGGCGAGATTGGTACGCCAAGACCTAAGGGGAAAAGATATCCCCCAGGGAACATCGGATTTGATGGAACAGATTATACAAGGGCTACAGTTTGTCTGTGACGCAGCCTTGGATGCTACCACCCTATTAGGGCATGCATCTATGTCAGCGGTAATCCTCAGGCGTGTGCTGTGGTTAAAATGCTGGTCAGCTGACCTAGGTTCCAAAAAGACCTTGACGAATCTCCCCTTTCAGGGGAATCGCCTATTTGGGGCCACCCTAGATGAAATTATTAAGGATGCCACTGGGGGCAAGAGCACTTTCTTGCCACAGGCTGCTAAAGCTAAGGGACCTCGCAACAAGCGAGGACCTTTCTTTACCGCCCATAAAGGGTTCGCACGCCCGGCTGGAACAAGCGGGAAAGGCAAGACTCCTCCAGGAGGGTTCAAGAAAGGCTGGTCGGACAAACAGAGGACCGACTCAGCCAAACCCGAAGCAAAGGATTACACAGCCTGAAGATGTGCCCCCACCCGGGTTGCGGGTGGGGGGACGTTTTCACCGGTATTCAGGACATTAGATCGAGCATCGACTACTACTACCGGTGCGATTCTTCCCTTCCAACATTTAAGTACTACAGGGAGCGGTAGTCACCGTTCCCTGAATAGATCTTTTCCTTTACCTTTTTCCTAAGATTAGTCTCAATTCCCCACAGGAATCGGATCTGGTTGACCAGACAGACCAAGAAGCCTCTAGCCTGGTGACTTCGGTCCCTGAGATTCAACCAGGAGAGATCACCGTTCCTGATAGGAATCAGGTGTCGGATAAATGTGTGGGAACAGAAAACGACCAGACTTTGTCGGATGGTCGGGGCCAGATAGCTCTAGGGACGCCTGGTTCAAATCCCGTCAGTGCCAGTGGTCCTAGAAATTCTAGGCTGGCCTCGTCAAGCCGGCCTGGCCGACTTGGACTTGCTAGTCGCGGACGTTCCGTGGGAACTGCGTCTCAGGGAGTATCTGCGGTCTCGAGGACCAATCTACCATTGTGCTTTACAGTCGCTGGTTTTAATGGCCTGGCCATTGAGACCCAAGTACTGAAGGACAGAGGGTTGTCAGCTTCAGTCATTCCTACCCTTATTAAAGCAAGGAAAGCGACTTCCAGCAAGGTCTATTATCACACATGGAAGACTTATATCGCGTGGTGCGAATCTTTAGGATTTCCTCCACGTACCTATTCGGTGACTCGAATATTGGCCTTTTTGCAAAAAGGGGTTGAGCAGAAGCTAGCCTTGAGCACCATCAAGGGTCAAGTTTCAGCATTAGCAATCTTCTTTCAGAAACCTTTAGCTACCAAGTCCTTGGTGCGGAATTTCATCCAGGGGGTGCGGCACCTGGCTCCACCAGTCCGCGCGCCCTTACCGCCCTGGGATCTTAATTTGGTTTTGTCGGTTCTACAGAAACCTCCTTTTGAAAACATCAGGGAGATTCCCTTGCTTACTTTATCCCAGAAGGTGGCCTTCTTGGTGGCTATCACTTCTGCACGCAGGGTGTCAGAACTGGCTGCTTTATCATGCCAGTCCCCATACTTGGTGATTCATAGGGATAAGGTAGTACTCCATCCTAAGCCATCCTTTCTTCCTAAGGTGGTTTCAGATTTTCATCTGAATGAAGATATTGTACTACCTTCCTTGTGTTCTCAGCCCAATCATCATCGGGAACATGCGTTGCATTCCTTGGATGTGGTTCGGGCAATCAGGGCATACCTGAAGGCTACGGAATCGTTCCGTAAGACTGATTCACTTTTTGTGATCACGGATGGCCCCAGAAAGGGGTTGCCTGCATCTGCCGTGACTATTGCCAAATGGATTAGACAGACGGTGGTACAGGCTTTTTCTATTAAGGGTCAGAGTCCTCTGTTCCCTGTTAGGGCGCACTCCACTCGAGCGCTCAGTACTTCCTGGGCCTTTCGCCATCAGGCGTCAGTGGTCCAGGTATGTAAGGCGGCCACCTGGTCGTCGGTACATACCTTTACAAAATTTTATAAAATTGATGTGATGGCATCGGCGGATGCCTCATTTGGCCGCAAGGTTTTGCAGGCCGCAATTTGAGGAGACCGGTGGTCTACCTCGAGGGTTTTTTTCTGTTTGAAAATTTTTTTTGTTGAGTCTCATCATTAAGGATGAGCATTGTAAACTTCTAGTTGGCACCTGTTGGGCCTTCTAGATTTGGATTTGATTTCCATTTTGCCACCCCTCATTTGTGATACTGCTCTGGGACGTCCCGAAGGTGCTGTATCACCGAGGACTACGTCTGTCAATGAGCGATATAGAAAAATGGATTTTTGTAAAATCTTACCGTAAAATCCTTTTCTCTTAGCTCATTGACAGCAGTGTTAATTTTGGCAGCAAATTTCAATTTAGTTTTAGTCTTAGGACTAAAATGGCATTTTAGTTTTAGTCCCATTTTAGTCTTCTGCAAGTGTTTTAGTTTTAGTCGTATTTAGTCGACTAAAACTCCAGTACATTTTAGTCGACTAAAACGTCCTACATTTTAGTCATCTATAATCGAATGGATGTAGTTAAATTGTAATTTGTAATGCATTATTTAAGCATTTCTCTACAATTTCCAAACTCATTATATACTACTGCTGGTCCTGGAGTGAAAAATCTGTTATTATTTATGGTATTAAGCTTTGAGCATGCACCAGTGTTAATTTTGGCAGCAAAGTTCAATTCAGTTTTAGTTATAGTCTTTTGACTAAAATGCCATTTTAGTGTTAGTCGTATTTTAGTCTTAAGACTAAAATGCCATTTTAGTTTTAGTCATATTTTAGTCATCTGAATTGTTTTAGTTTTAGTCGTATTTTAGTCGACTAAAATTGTGTTAATTTAGTCGACGAAAACGTTTTAGTCGGTTTTAGTCGACGAAATTAACACTGATTGACAGACGTAGTACCCGCCCCTCTGTTTTTGAGTTGGGTTGGGTTAAATTCTCTAAACACTGCTTTTGTGACATAACTGATTTGCTGTGGCAGAGAGAGAGAGGATATACCCTCGGGGACTGCCCCTAGGGTGTGGCCAGAGCATTTTATTTCCTGTCTAGTCCTACTCCTGTGGAGGCAACATAACCCGAAGGTGCTGTATCACCGAGGACTACGTCTGTCAATGAGCTAAGAGAAAAGGATTTTACGGTAAGATTTTACAAAAATCAATTTTTCAAAGATGGACGGTACCACCAATAGTGGACTCACCGATTTCCAGACTAAATAAAGCCACTGTTATCTTGCTGGATTGACAGAATGGGCCCCACCCATCTCTAGGGTGGGGGGACGTCTTCACCGGTTTCCGGATCCAGGGCTTTCCAGAATCCCGGATAAAGAGATTCGCAAGGTCATATGGTCGGGATACAAGATCGAGTTCGATCACTTCCACCGGTGCGATTCTTCCCTTCCAATATTCGACATCCCCGGGTCGCTTAAAAAGCTTTGCGGGGGACAGCTTGATGCAACAAGCAGTGGTAGTTCCCATTCCTGGGAGGAGTTCTAGTCGAACCTGTTCACAATGCCCAGGAAAAAGGGCTAGGTGCGTCCAATTCTGGTCTTGGAAGAGATGGAGTCCATCCATACAGTGGTGGCCTCCCTGCATCAGGGGGATTTCCTGGCGTCCATAGACATTTAGGATGCCTATCTTCATATCCCCATCTTCGCAGGACATCAGCGTTTTCTTTGCTTTTCCCAAAGATCATCCCTGGTTCCCACCAGGAGACTGAATTATCTGGGCCTAATTTTGGATACATCCTTGGCAAGAGTGTTTCTCCAGGCGGAGAAACTCCAGAAGATTCAGTCAAAGATTCGGATGTTACTGTCCGTCAACTGGCTGGGATTGATGGTCGCCTCCTTAGAGGCAGTACCGTTTGCCCAGTCTCATACCCGAATTCTCCAAAGAGGAGATTCTTCTCATATGGAATCGGAATCCCGATTCCCTGGACAATCGGATACAATTGAGCGAGCAGACCAGGGAGGCTCTGGTCTGGTGGCTTCCGTCTCCGATGCTCAGCCAGGGGAAGTCATTTCTTCTGATAAATTCCAGGTTACCGATAAAGGTGTTGGAACTGAGAGCGATCAGACTTTGTCTGATTTACTGGACCGAGCAGCTCCAGGGCAGTCCGGTTCGGATCCAATCGGACTATGCCACGGTCATGACTTATGTCAATCACCAAGGGGCACCAAGAGTGCCCTGGTGGCCATAGAAATGGCCAACATTCTTTATTGGGGGAACAGTTGTTCCAGTTCTCTCCGCGATATTTATCACGGGGGTGGACAGGCAGATTATTTCA
Organism: Pelophylax lessonae; assembly: GCF_965119305.1. Taxonomy (NCBI): domain Eukaryota; kingdom Metazoa; phylum Chordata; class Amphibia; order Anura; family Ranidae; genus Pelophylax; species Pelophylax lessonae. The sequence goes on from NC_138770.1 coordinate 531,730,332, forward strand.
GCCGTCAGATTCTGGATCAAGAGGAATAGTCTCTTCATCCAGAGGTATTTCACCAGCTGTCCCTTCATTGGGGCACCCAATATATATATGGATCTGTTGGCAGGTTGGCTCAACAGGGCTCGCGCCCGCGATCCTTTAGCGGACGCAGCAGACGCGCTGAGCGCCCCGTAGGGGAAGTATCAGCTACTGTATGTCTTCCCCCCTCTCAAGTTACTGCTGAGATTTCTCCGCAGGATAGAGGTGGAGGGAACTCCAGTTATCCTGGTATTTCCGGGCTGGCCTCGTCAAGCCGGGTACGCCGACTTGGGCAGGCTAGTCGCAGACGCTCCTTGGAGACTTCTTCTCAGGGAGGATCTGTGGTCTCAAGGACCGATCTTCCATCGTGCTTTACAGTCGCTGGTTTTAATGGCCTGGCCATTGAGACCCAGGTACTGAAGGACAGGGGATTGTCAGCTTCAGTTATTCCTACTCTAATTAAAGCAAGGAAAGCGACTTCTAGCAAAGTCTATTATCGCACATGGAAGACTTATATTGCGTGGTGTGAATCGTTGGGATTTCCCCCCGTACCTATTTGGTGACCCGAATTTTGGCTTTTCTGCAAAAGGGGGTTGAGCAGAAACTATCCTTGAGCACTATCAAGGGTCAGGTTTTCAGCATTAGCAATCTTCTTTCAGAAGCCGCTGGCTACTCATTCCTTGGTGCGGAATTTCATCCAGGGGGTGCGGCACTTGGCTCCGCCAGTGCGCGCGCCCTTACTGCCCTGGGATCTTAATTTGGTTTTGTCGGTTCTGCAGAAACCTCCCTTTTAAAATATCAGGGAGATTCCCTTGCTTACATTATCCCAGAAGGTGGCCTTCTTGGTGGCTATCACTTCTGCATGCAGGGTGTCAGAACTGGCTGCATTATCATGCCATTCCCCATATCTTGTGGTTCATAGGGATAAGGTAGTTCTTCATCCGAAGCCATCCTTTCTTCCTAAGGTGGTTTCAGACTTTCATCTGAATGAAGATATTGTGCTACCTTCCTTGTGTCCTCAGCCCAATCATCCTCGGGAATATGCGTTGCATTCCTTGGATGTGGTTCGGGCAATCAGGGTATACCTGAAGGCTACGGAATCGTTCCGTAAGATGGATTCACTTTTTGTGATCACGGATGGTCCCAGAAAGGGGTTGCCTGCATCTGCCGCGACTATCTCCAAATGGATCAGACAGACGGTGGTACAGGCTTATTCGATTAGGGGTCGGAATCCTCCGTTCCCTGTTAAGGCGCACTCCACTCGAGCGCTCAGTACTTCCTGGGCCTACCGCCATCAGGCGTCAGTGGTCCAGGTGTGCAAGGCGGCTACCTGGTTCATACCTTTACAACATTTTATAAAGTTAATGTGATGGCATCGGCGGATGCCTCATTTGGCCGCAAGGTTTTGCAGGCCGCAATTTGAGGAGACCGGTGGTCTACCTCTAGGGTTTTTTTCCGTTGGAATTTCAGTTGTCTCATCGTGTGATTGATGAGCCTTTAAAACTTCTAGTTGGCACCGGTTGGGCCTTCTAGATTGGATTTTGATTTACATTATCCCACCCCTCATTTGTGGCACTGCTTTGGGACGTCCCAAGTTGATATTAATCAAGGAGGACTACGTCTGTCAATGAGCGACAGAGAAAAATGGATTTTTGTAAAATCTTACCGTAAAATACTTTTCTCTTAAGCTCATTGACAGACGTAGTACCCGCCCCTCTGTTTTTGAGTTGGGTTGGGTTAAATTCTCTAAACACTGCTTTGTGACATAACTGATTTGCTGTAGCAGGAGGTGAGAGGATATACCCTCTGGGACTGCCCCTAGGGTGTGGCCAGAACGTTTTCTTTCCTGTCTAGTCCTACTCCTGTAGAGGGCAGTATAACCTGAGTTGATATTAATCAAGGAGGACTACGTCTGTCAATGAGCTTAAGAGAAAAGGATTTTACGGTAAGATTTTACAAAAATCCATTTTTATTACCAAACTCAAAGACTCTCTGGGCTGTGGCCAGCATAGATTTTTTTTTTTGTTTAATTTCTATTTATTGAAAATTTTTTCAAGAAGACGAAGAAAAACAGAACATAGACCGTACAATCTGACATGAAATACGGTAAGTAGCCATGGAACAATATCAATGAGTGCATGAACATCTCAGTGTGTGCCTGAAGTTTCGGCTTTTAATGTCTCTCCATTTAAGAATTCTTGTGATATGGAGCTGCAAGTCTCTCCACAATCTACGAGAATTGAAAAATTCATGCCATCTACACAAAATGAAATCATAGGCAGTTGTTGATAACAAGGGGAAACGCCGGGTCCCCACCTTCTGGGCACCATCAGTGTTGCGGATGTTGGGGCTGCCAGTTAATGTTAAATTTAACTCTACAGGTCCTTCTCAAAAAATTAGCATATTGTGATAAAGTTCATTATTTTCTGTAATGTACTGATAAACATTAGACTTTCATATATTTTAGATTCATTACACACAACTGAAGTAGTGCAAGCCTTTTTTTTGTTTTAATATTGATGATTTTGGCATACAGCTCATGAAAAACCAAAATTCCTATCTCGAAAAATTTGCATATTTCATCCGACCAATAAAAAAAAGTGTTTTTAATACAAAAAAAGTCAACCTTCAAATAATTATGTTCAGTTATGCACTCAATACTTGGTCGGGAATCCTTTTGCAGAAAGGACTGCTTCAAAGTGGCGTGGCATGGAGGCAATCAACCTGTGGCACTGCGGAGGTGTTATGGAGGCCCAGGATGCTTCGATAGCGGCCTTGAGCTCATCCAGAGTGTTGGGTCTTGCGTCTCTCAACTTTCTCTTCACAACATCCCACAGATTCTCTATGGGGTTCAGGTCATGAGAGTTGGCAGGCCAATTGAGCACAGTAATACCATGGTCAGTAAACCATTTACCAGTGGTTTTGGCACTGTGAGCAGGTGCCAGGTCGTGCTGAAAAATGAAATCTTCATCTCCATAAAGCTTTTCAGCAGATGGAAGCATGAAGTGCTCCAAAATCTCCTGATAGCTAGCTGCATTGACCCTGCCCTTGATAAAACACAGTGGACCAACACCAGCAGCTGACATGGCACCCCAGACCATCACTGACTGTGGGTACTTGACACTGGACTTCAGGCATTTTGGCATTTCCCTCTCCCCAGTCTTCCTCCAGACTCTGGCACCTTGATTTCCGAATGACATGCAAAATTTGCTTTCATCCGAAAAAAGTACTTTGGACCACTGAGCAACAGTCCAGTGCTGCTTCTCTGTAGCCCAGGTCAGGCGCTTCTGCCGCTGTTTCTGGTTCAAAAGTGGCTTGACTTGGGGAATGCGGCACCTGTAGCCCATTTCCTGCACACGCCTGTACACGGTGGCTCTAGATGTTTCTACTCCAGACTCAGTCCACTGCTTCCGCAGGTCCCCCAAGGTCTGGAATCGGTCCTTCTCCACAATCTTCCTCAGGGTCTGGTCACCTCTTCTCGTTGTGCAGCGTTTTCTGCCACACTTTTTCCTTCCCATAGACTTCCCACTGAGGTGCCTTGATACAGCACTCTGGGAACAGCCTATTCGTTCAGAAATTTCTTTCTGTGTCTTACCCTCTTGCTTGAGGGTGTCAATGATGGCCTTCTGGACAGCAGTCAGGTCGGCAGTCTTACCCATGATTGCGGTTTTGAGTAATGAACCAGGCTGGGAGTTTTTAAAAGCCTCAGGAATCTTTTGAAGGTGTTTAGAGTTAATTAGTTGATTCAGATGATTAGGTTAATAGCTCGTTTAGAGAACCTTTTCATGATATGCTAATTTTTTGAGATCGGAATTTTGGTTTTTCATGAGCTGTATGCCAAAATCATCAATATTAAAACAAAAAAAAGGTTTGCACTACTCAGTTGTGTATAATGAATCTAAAATATATGAAAGTCTAATGTTTATCAGTACATTACAGAAAATAATGAACTTTATCACAATATGCTAATTTTTTTAGAAGGACCTGTAGGCTTCTGTTGCTGTTGTGGGGCAGGTTGCTGCAAAGCAGGCTGATCAGCTGCGGGGGAATCACCGACACAACGGTCCTCCATAAGGGCAGTCCCTTTTTGAAGTGATTTGGATCCCCACAGTTGAAACAACCACTCCTCTGCAGGGGTCTATTATTAAAAGGGGGCCTATTCTGAGAATGCCCTGCTCTGCCCGAGTCCCCCTTTGCCTCTTCCACTTTAATAGTGTCCCTGAAAGGGTGTCTGAAAATGTGTAGCAACAGGCTGTTTCTCTCTGGGGAGATCAAAACATCCCGCTGCATCCTTTTCTGTTATGGCTTTCTGGAAACCATCCATGTCTTTATCAGCCCAGTATGAAACCTGCTGTTTCACAATTTGCATGTACTGGGACTTTAAAATTACTGATTAATGTCTGAATCATGAGGCCGTGCCACTCCTGGGTGACGCATAAATCGGCCTCATAAGTCCATACATTTCTAAACCTTGTCCAAAACTCTAGGACAGTTTCACCTGACTTCTGCTTACAAGCAATTGCTGTTGGTAATGAGGACTTACTCTTAAAAGCCCTAGTTAACTCTTTATTATTCCTTATCCCATTGTGGATTACCCGGGAAATATGGAAACGTTTGTCTATCTTCTAAGTATAATCCTTTAATCATAATACACTTAAAATCTTCAGTATAATTCACATATATATTATACATGAATTCTTAACACTTTAACTTTAGGTAAGCCCTTTCTGAAATGATAACCTCTACCTAGCTTACTATAGTAACCTCAAGGAATACTATTCACCAAATATTCCTGAAACAAAACAATAAACAAATACCAATATTCTCTTACTCAATAAAACATGTCTCTAGGATTTACACATTTACATAATCACTTGTTACCATGGTTTCAAAACCCTCTTTCAAGCCACTGATGTATATAAATTAAACCCTTATACTTTTGGACTCGGGGTGTCTCTTCTGGGACAAAAAAAAAACCCTTTCCGAGTCTTGACCAATAGCTCCCAGGTACAGTGGCTATCAAAGTTTTCCTACCATTATAGACAAACAATACACATATTAAACATTTATCTTATACTTCTATGCGACAGAAAGAATAAGCAAAGGAGAGAAAAAGATCTGAGTCTCGTGGATTACAACCGGTCAGTCAATTTTCACAGTACTGTTTATAATATTTCATAGCTATGTTTATAGGTTTCCAAAACCTATCAGGTCACTCAGGACCTGGGACCCTCCCAGGGCCTCTCTTATCAGGTCACTCAGGACCTGGGACCCTCCCAGGGCCTCTTTAATGTTCCCCGAACACTTATCAATTCTATACAACCAACAGGTATTACTCTAGACCAGGGATCCCCAAACTCCGGCCCCCCAGCCGCCGCGGAACCACACATCCCATGAGGCACTGCAAAACTTCGACATGCTCAGACATGACTAGGCACGATGGGAACCATAGCTCCCGAACTGGAGGGCCACAGTCCGAAGACCCCCGCTCCAGACTATATGGTTGTTGACCCAGAGGTCACGGCAAGGTAGAGGAAAATGTCAACACTTACCGGACATGGGCATTGTTGACCATCTCGGTGGGACCTCCATTACTGTTGGCATTAGATCACTCCCAGTGAAGGATAGGCTTGATTACCTGCCCTGGTTGCACCACAAGTCCCAGCGGGCCCGGAGATTACTCTGACCAAAGAGACACTTGAAGTGTTGCTTGCTCAAAGTCATCTGACGAAAGGTTTATTTCATTACGGTTTATAAGATAAAATGTCCCCTACAGGAGAACAATGAGAATACAGATACGCCCCCTTGAAATGTTCCCACAAATATACATTGTATCATGTGTGACTTTCTGTAGAGAAGAAACTAGTTCTGCCCGGTTCTCACCAAAAACCAGCTGTGTCTGGGATCTGTACAGCTATTGTTCTCGGGAAGAACAAGATAAGAGCCAAATGAAGGACACTGAAGTCTAACTACCGGTAATAGTTCGATCTTGTTCTACATGACACACACACACTAATATTTCAATGTTTACAAAATGTCTTCTAAAACTAAAATGGATGGGCTCTTGCTCAATTAAACTAAAATGGAAAAACTCTTGCTCAATTCTTTTTCAGATTGCGTCTATGATGATGCTGAGTTCGAATTCTCGGTGCTCCTCTGGTCGGTAGGGTGAGTCCTTGGGGGTCCCTGTTATCGCTCTCTGCTGATAGGTACCCTGAGTCTTGAGGGGATCCTTTAGTGGTGCCAAAAGATTGTTTTTTTGTACTGCAAGGTCTTCCTTTCCTTATGGGAGCCTCAGGGTCACATCTCCCCCACTGACCCTCTCATGGATGTGGCAGGTCCCTCGGAACCCCAGCTTCCCATGGTTACACTGATGGCGATCCTGCAGTCCTTCGTGTCCCCAGTGGAAGTGGCGTGTTGGCAGAGGCCAAAGAGGAAGCGTCCCCCGCCTTCCCCTGCTCAGTCTGTTTTATCTAATACTAAGCCTGATGCTGCCGTGGAAGCGGCCTGTCCTAGGGGGCTTAATACCGCACCCCCAGATCCATCCGATAGTGAGGATGATTCCTCCATGGTCGCAGCAGCGCTGGTAGATGCACTTATCACTGCAGTGTGTGAGACTTTAAAAATGGAGGATGTGGCTGATGTAGCAACAGAAGTGTCTGTGTCGTTTGGTACGCATAAGTCACCTCGTACTCCAAAGGTGTTTCCTTATGTGCCTTATTTTGACAGGTTTTCCTGTAAGGAATGGGAACAACCAAAATTACCCTTTGTGGTCCCTAAACGTTTTTCTGTACACTACCCTTTTAAGGAGTCACTTTTAAAACTTTCAAAAAAGTGGACTAGTTCACCAGTGGTGGACCCTCCTGTATCTGGGTTGAATAAAGCAACCATGATCCCAGTAGAGGAATCCACGTTCTTTAAGGACCCGGCTGACAGGAAAGCGGAGGCTGTGGCACGCAGCATGGTTACTATGGTTGGTTCGGCATTGCGGCCAGTCTTTGCCTCATCCCTGGTGTCTCAGACCCTAACTGAATGGGCCAAGCTTTTGTACCAGGGTCAGGTGGGTGAGCAGGTCCCCCTTGAGGGCCCCCAGAAGCTCCACAGGCTGCGTGGGGCTGTCATTTTCTTGTAGCCCATGTGGTGAGAAAGATTGAAGGCCATGTAGGTACACCCGGCGGCCATTTTGCGGTGGATTACCATTGAAAAATCACTGGCCGCCATGTTCTTGGAGTCCCTAGAGGCGTTTTTTTTTGGTGGTGGAACCCCTCCCTATACCCTGGTGCTGACACTCAGGTTTTTCTCTGCTGATCGAGATCGCTGCAGACACGTGCTGTTCTGGGCCTTCCTGGTGCATCTGTGGTGCGGGTGGTGAGCCTGGGGGCTCGCTCTCTCTCTCTGCTCAGGGTCTTCAGTGCATTCTGCCTGACCTCTGTGGGGCGCTATAGCACGGTGGGACGTTCATAAAAAAAAAAAAAATGTTTTTTCTTTTTTGCAACTTTTTGCTGAGGGGTTCCCCTGGTGCAACATGGACCCTACGGAACTTTCTTCCCCATCTGACCCCCTTTAAGGATGCCAAAGGGCCCTCCAGATCCCAGCTATCCATAGATGCACTGTCGGCGGTCTTGGAATCCTTTGTGACATCCACTCTGCTTAAAGCAAGAAAAGCGACTTCTAGAATGATCTATCATCGTACGTGGAAGTCGTATATTGCGTGGTGTGAGTCTATTGGGCTTCCCCCTCGCTCTTTACTCGGTGGCTCGGATCTTGGCCGCCTTTCAACGGGGAGTTGATCAAAAATTGGTCTTGAGTACTAGCAAGGGTCAGGTCTCAGCCTTGGCAATTTTCTTCCAGAGGCCACTAGCCACCCATTCCCTGGTGCATAACTTTATCCAGGGGGTGCGACAGTTGCCACCTTGGGACCTTAATTTGGTGCTGTCGGTTCTCCAGAAGTCTCCCTTTGATAATATTCTAGAGATTCCCCTGCTTACCTTATCCCAGAATGTGGCCTTCTTGGTGGCTATTACTTCTGCGTGCAGGGTGGCAGAACTGGCGGCGTTGTCCTGTTCTCCCTATCCGGTGGTTCACAGGGATAAAGTGGTGTTTCGTCTGGATCCGTCCTTCCTTCCGAAGGTGGTTTCCAGTTTCCACTTAAATTAGGACATTGTGTTGCCCTCCTTGTGTCCTAAGCCTCAACATCCCAAGGAATTTGCACTACATACTTTGGATGTGGTTTGGGCAATCAGGGTGTACTTGGCGACTACTGAATCTTTTCGGAAGTCGGATTTGTTCTTTGTACTCATGGATGGACCAAGGAAAGGGCTACCTGCGTCTGCTGTGACTATTTCCAGATGGATCAGACAGACGGTTGTGCAGGCTTATTCAATTAAGGGTCAGGTTCCACCTTTCCCTGTTAAGGCACATTCTACTCGGGCCCTTCCTGGGCCTTTGGCCATCAGGCACCTGTGGTTCAGGTTTGCAAGGCGGCTACCTGGTCGTCTGTTCATACCTTTACAAAGTTTTATAAAGTGGATGTGCTGGCATCTGCAGATGCCTCCTTTGGCCGCAAAGTTTTGCAGGCTACTGTTTGAGTGTTTTTAGTCTTCTTTGAGGGTGTTTGTTTTTTTCAGGTGGGTCTCATCTTGTTGTTCTGATGAGTCCTATGTTGCCTGTTTGGCTATGTTTCAGCCTTGGGGAATTATTTTCTGCTGTTCCCACCCCTCATCTTTAAAGCACTGCTTTGGGACGTCCCTACTGTTATGAAGAACAGAGACTGTCTGTCTATGAATGATAGAGAAAATTGGGTTTTTGTCTTACCGTAAAATCCTTTTCTCTGAAGTTCATTGACGGACGCACCCCTCTATTTTGAGTCTGGTTGGTATTGTTTTCTCTGACACTGCTTTGAAACAAAACTGACATCCTATAGCAGGAAGAGAGGGTATACCCCCCTGGGACTACCCATAGGCATACCCAGAACTTTTTTTCTGCCTAATGTCCTACTACTGTACAGTATAACCCTACTGTTATGAAGAACAGAGACTGCGTCCGTCAATGAACTTCAGAGAAAAGGATTTTACGGTAAGACAAAAATCCAATTTTTGTACTTACTCTAAAATCCATTTCTCTAAGTTCGATGGAAACAGCACTAAACTGCTACTAAACTGATTACCTAGAGCAGAGAGGGGTTATATACTAAGCTGAGGACGGCCCATGGGCATAGCCAGTTGTTTTTTGTTCTGCCTAGTCCTACTCCTGGAGGAGGCAATATAACCCAGTAGTTATGATCTATGGAGGTCTGTGATCGTTGATGAACTACGGTAAGTACAAAAATACATGTATTTATTTATTTTTTAACTGGCAACCGGTTCCTGTTACTGGCAGGAGAAAAGTGCCTTTTTTTTTTTTTTTCTTTCTTCACTGCCTGCCAGTAAAAATACTGATGGTTACTAACACTGACTGCGCCACTAATGGATGTGAGCCAAGCAGTCATCAGACAGCTTGGTTCACAAACACAGTATACAGAGCCAATATGAGCCAAATCCCCTCATCTCATCCGTGTGTATGACCTATACATTAAGGCTCCATTCACACTTGTGCAACTTGTCATGCAATTTGGACATCAAAGTTGCACAACCAATCGTTTTTCAATGATACCCATTCATATATGTGTGGCTTAAGGTTGCAGCAACTTTACAGTAGTTCATGCACTACTTTAGTCCAACTTTCATGCAACTTGAGGGCCATAGACCTCCATATAAACCATCAGAAGTTGCATGAAAGTCATACCTGAATGTTATAAAATGCAACTTGTATGCAACAGTTGTCCATTATCAGTGGTCAAAGTCGTATCCAAGTAGTGGCGGCCGGTTTATAGGGGGCGCCCCCCCCAATCTATGGCAAGTTAAAAAAAGAAATAAAATAAAAAAAATTATCATTTTCAGCCCACTAGGGGCACCGGACCTACTGGTGGCTATGGGGGGGGGTGGGGTTTTGCACCCCACGTGCGCCACGCAGAGGCGCCGATTGGTGGCCTTCTGGGGATCATCGGGGCGCAGAGCAATACGCCCTGACACTCCCCACTCAAGTGCTGTCCTGGCTGTGATTGGTCCAGACTCCAGTGACGTCACGTGGGGGGCGGTGCGTGCGTCAGTCACTCACCGTCCCGGCATCACGTCACCTTCCCGCCTGCCTTCAGACTGTCAGAGAGGAGGAGCAGCGGGCCGTCGTGCGTGGTGATCGAGGAGAAAGAAGAGGACGTCTTGTCTCCACTCTCCAGAATAGAGTCCAGACTGGCCGAGTCCCGTCGCAGCACCGCAGAGAGCAGCAGCACGCTAGGCAGCAGTGACACTCAGGTAAGTGATTAAATGCTGCCAGTGCCTCAGTCAGACTCAGTGGTGCCTCTCTCTCCTGTCTGTGTGCGGGTCCGGGACTGCGGACTCGTGTCTGTCTGGCGGTGGGCCCGGTGGGGGAACTTTTTGCAGAGTGGAATAGATGGCTTTGCTAGTTGGTGTATGGGAGAAACACATCCTGGAGGAGTGAGCATCAGAATTAGGTCTTTGGTGTGGGCTTATCTGTTGTGTGTACAAGTGAGTACATGTTAGTGAATAACGTTATGTTCACCATTGTAATCTTCACCATACATAAAAATGTTTACTACAGTATAAGCATATTGTAACTTCTGGTTATAATTGAGTTCTTTGTATGATATCTCTGCATGTGGAAATTAAACGACTATCAGGCCAGGCCGCTGTGTGCCATAACCATTTACTATTAATAAATATATAGTGCCAGGCCAGCAGCCTGCTTAGCAGTGAGAGTGTACACAATATAAGACAGTGCAGGCCAGGCCAATGACATTGTACATCAGGTTAAGTACTGCTATGCTAACTTAGCATAGCACTTTACCTATGTACAATGTCATTGGCCTGGCCTGCACTGTCTTATATTGTGTACACTGCTAAGCAGGCTGTTGGCCTGGCACTATATATTTATTAATAGTAAATGGATGGCACACAACGGCCTGGTATAAGATGGTTCCCAATTTGGGAACCATGATCTTATATCAGGCCGCTGTGTGCCATCCATTTACTATTAATAAATACAGGGAGTGCAGAATTATTAGGCAAATTAGTATTTTGACCACATCATCCTCTTTATGCATGTTGTCTTACTCCAAGCTGTATAGGCTCGAAAGCCTACTACCAATTAAGCATATTAGGTGATGTGCATCTCTGTAATGAGAAGGGGTGTGGTCTAATGACATCAACACCCTATATCAGGTGTGCATAATTATTAGGCAACTTCCTTTCCTTGGGCAAAATGGGTCAAAAGAAGGACTTGACAGGCTCAGAAAAGTCAAAAATAGTGAGATATCTTGCAGAGGGATGCAGCACTCTTAAAATTGCAAAGCTTCTGAAGCGTGATCATCGAACAATCAAGCATTTCATTCAAAATAGTCAACAGGGTCGCATGAAGCGTGTGGAAAAACCAAGGCGCAAAATAACAGCCCATGAACTGAGAAAAGTCAAGCATGCAGCTGCCAAGATGCCACTTGCCACCAGTTTTGCCATATTTCAGAGCTGCAACATCACTGGAGTGCCCAAAAGCACAAGGTGTGCAATACTCTGAGACATGGCCAAGGTAAGAAAGGCTGAAAGACGACCACCACTGAACAAGACACACAAGCTGAAATGTCAAGACTGGGCCAAGAAATATCTCAAGACTGATTTTTCAAAGGTTTTATGGACTGATGAAATGAGAGTGAGTCTTGATGGGCCAGATGGATGGGCCCGTGGCTGGATTGGTAAAGGGCAGAGAGCTCCAGTCCGACTCAGACGCCAGCAAGGTGGAGGTGGAGTATTGGTTTGGGCTGGTATCATCAAAGATGAGCTTGTGGGGCCTTTTCAGGTTGAGGATGGAGTCAAGCTCAACTCCCAGTCCTACTGCCAGTTTCTGGAAGACACCTTCTTCAAGCAGTGGTACAGGAAGAAGTCTGCATCCTTCAAGAAAAACATGATTTTCATGCAGGACAATGCTCCATCACACGCGTCCAAGTACTCCACAGCGTGGCTGACAAGAAAGGGTATAAAAGAAGAAAAGCTAATGACATGGCCTCCTTGTTCACCTGATCTGAACCCCATTGAGAACCTGTGGTCCATCATCAAATGTGAGATTTACAAGGAGGGAAAACAGTACACCTCTCTGAACAGTGTCTGGGAGGCTGTGGTTGCTGCTGCACGCAATGTTGATGGTGAACAGATCAAAACACTGACAGAATCCATGGATGGCAGGCTTTTGAGTGTCCTTGCAAAGAAAGGTGGCTATATTGGTCACTGATTGTTTGTTTTGTTTTTGAATGTCAGAAATGTATATTTGTGAATGTTGAGATGTTATATTGGTTTCACTGGTAAAAATAAATAATTGAAATGGGTAAACTGTTTCTTTGATTTTTGTTAAGTTGCCTAATAATTATGCACAGTAATAGTCACCTGCACACACAGATATCCCCCTAAAATAGCTAAAACTAAAAACTACTTCCAAAAATAGTCAGCTTTGATATTAATGAGTTTTTTGGGTTCATTGAGAACATGGTGGTTGTTCAATAATAAAATTAATCCTCAAAAATACTCATTTGCCTAATAATTCTGCACTCCCTGTATATAGTGCCAGGCCAGCAGCCTGCTTAGTGAGAGTGTACACAATGTGAAAGTGAAAAAAAAAAAAAACTTTCCTTTCCTTTTTGTTATAAAATATATCAAACAAATGTGCTAGCACAGTATAAAAGCCCCCAAAGCATCTCCTTTAAAAGGAGTCACCCAAGTTCACCCCAAAACGCACAATTTCTAAGCAATTAAGATACCGGGGTTTAAACAGGAAGCTTGGTAATGGTACACTAGATACTGGGCGCCTCAAATCGCACTTGCAGGACTCTAAAGGCTTTTATACTGTGCTAGCACATTTGTTTGATATATATAATGACAAAAAGGAAAGTGTTTTTTTTCACTTTGTTCACAATTGTTGGCCTTTTTATACAGTAATAAATAAAAAACAGTGGTTTAGATATCACCAAAAACAAAAAGCCCCATCTCGAAAATTATATAAAACTCATTTGGTTACAGCGATTCAAGACTAAGTAATTGTTAAACTTCATCACTGAAAAATGGGCTGGTAATGAAAGGGTGTTACAGACTAGTGCTCAAGTGGTTAATGTACACTCCTTTACATTTATTCCCCTTTGTCTTTCTGCTGGGGAGCTTTCACTCTTTTTGACCCCAATGACCACTGTCGCAGGACAATGAGAAAATCCATAATTCTCAATTGTCACTGAGACAGTTATAGGTGGGAAAATCCTTCTATTGGGGGCAAATGTCCTGGTTACAGCTGTCAGAAAGATTCCCCATCCTATAGAGAGATCTGCCGTTTACTGTCATCTCCCGAGACCAGGGGTTAGGGTTAATCTTGCAAAAGGGACACAAGAAAAAAAAACCTCTCCCCCTTCCCGCTAACAGTTTACCTTTGAACAAAAAAAAGGTATAATATATAAAGTGATACTATTCATGCACTGTTTAATTTACATTTCCCTTCTGTATTTCTGTATGTGGATGATGGCACTGTAATTATTTAAATTAAAAAAAAAAAAAAAATCTGCACTAAAGGCATATGGATTCCAGGAAGTAAATGCTACATGAATCATTTGCTCCTACTCAAGATGGCCACAGCTAGAAATGCTAGGGAGTTGTTTTTCAAAGTGATTTCTTAACAAAATAAAGCATGGAGACATGAATGGATGGGAGAGTTTTCTTTGAATGTTAAAAATGAATTGAATAGTGCTTGGTTTGTGGTGCTTAGATGCAGTGAAGATCCATTCTAAGGCGTGTCATTTCGTGAAACTGTCAGATTCTCAGCCTGGTCTCTTTCTCCGCATGTTCAGGAATCCCTTGCCTCTTGGATGTCCCAAACAAACTTGCAGAAGGTTGTTCATTGGAAGTGAGGCAAAGGACAGATCAAGATGAATGCATGTCTGAGAGGGTCAGGAGTCATGGTAGAACAATATGTATGCCAGGCAACCTGGTCCTGGGAGCTAGCAGCAAGTTCCTTTCTCTTACATCATCTGACAGTTGCACCCCGTTCAGTATTCCTTCACGAGTGGGTAATGCGCCCTCTCTGCAGGAGCAGGCTAGGTAGTGAAAAGGTTAACAAAAAAAGCTTTTACACACACCACACCTCTAGGGGGCTGTCCCTCAGGCATTACCCATCAGTTACTAGGTGCTGCTCTTCAGTTTCTTGCTGCCTAGTGTCAGGAGTAGGTCTAGGTTTCCCAGCTGGGACCTATGTCTCAGTTTTTTTGTCTTTTTCTTTGAAAAAAGTTTTTTCTTTTTATTTTCTCTCACTCACTATCACTAGTTAGTCAGGGGGATTGCCTGGAGGACTACAAGCGACAGCAGAGCTGTGCCTCGCACTGGATAATATAGATCCTTATGGTGTACCAGCCTGCCATCGAGCGTGAGCAGGTTATTGGTACTCCCAGGCCTCGCCACAACGGTGCCCCTATGGACGGGGACGAGCCTGTGGAGAACCATCTTCACCGGGGTGTCTCAACTCTGGAATGCCCTGTGTTGCTAGCATCCCTTCCTGGCTGACAGCACCCCCACTCAGGGTGGGAGGTGTTCCGTATCGGAGCAGAGCCCACGGTCCATGGTATGGTGAATGATGCTACCCCCCGTGTGCCTGGGACAGTCAGCCTGTGGGGGAATCATGTAGGCCCACTCTTAGGGGAAGGCAGAATATGGCGGTCTCTGTAGTGTCCCCCCTGGCCAATTGGGGGCGCTCTGTGGTGACCAATACCTGGTGGAGGGTGTGGGTTTTTTTTTACCTTGTCCTGGGGGTGTCTCTGAGGGCTCCCCGCGGTGGCCAGCTCCTGGGTGTCCTGACTTTTGGCGCCGTTTCAATCGGCCGCCATTGTGGGTGAGGGTGGCTTAACTGGCTTCCCTCTGTGGGCAGCAGCCATTTTCTAGGCTTTTGGCGCCGGTTCGGGCGCCATCTTAACTGTGGGCGGTGGCCATTTTGCGAGTGCTTCTGGTCATATTACATATAATAGGCATCCATGATCCCGTGGCTCAGGGATACATCGGTCTCTAGTGAGTTCACTTCTTTTTACTGCAGCAGCTAGTGAGAATGATATTTGCGATCTGACACTGTGGGGCGGTTTTTTCTCTGTTTTTTTGGGCTTTTCACCGAAAAAATATGCTTTTGATGTTTTTTACATAATTTGTAAGGGGACAGGCGGCGGTGCTGATTTGCGGTGAGGACCGCGGAAACTGACGATTTAAAGGGCCAGTGTCCAAAATATTTTTTATTTTTAAAAATGGAGTCTGAGGATGGCAATTTTCCCTGCAGCCTTGGTACTTCCTTCAGGAACCCCTGAATCAAGGGCCATGACCTCCTTATCTGCTGCACTTGCAATCTTAGCCTTTAAGGTTTATCTGCTAATGTTCAAAAACGGCCGATGCCCTCTGTTTTTTGCTAAATCAGAGTTGGTTGCCAAGGACAATGTCCCCCCCCCCCCCTGGGGGTCCTAGTCCTCACACTCGGAATGGGTGGAGGAGGAGCCCTCCACCTCTATGGCGCGGTAACGCGTTATAGTAAAAACACTTATTCGCTCTGTCATGAGACTTGGAATATTGATGTTGAGCCCGCCCAGTCAGGTAAATAGGTTTCTTTCAGGTCCCAAACAGCCCAGAAGTCGGGTCAGGTTTTCCCCTGCCCCGAGGAGTTCAGGATACCGTGGCGTCGCATCAAGCATCAAGCATGTGCTTTTGGTGCCTACACGGTCTCAACACCGCTACCAGTTGGTCGGCGTCACCTAAGGTGGTCCACACTGTTTCCAGGTCAACTAACTCAACATTGATACCCGTGGGGGACTCAAGTGTTTTGAGACCTGGTAGAGAAGCGCATGGAGACGCTTTCCGGCGACATGATTGTTTAGTGCCGGCTGTTCTGCTCACCCCTGGTCGCTTCTGTGATGTTTTTACTAACGGTCACTGTATGGTTCCAGTTGCTTAGGCGCACCTTAGTGGCGGAGTCAGTCCCTCCGACTGCCCTTGACCTGGTGGATCACCTGGCCCAGGCTGTAATGACGCGGCCCTGGACGAGGCTCCTCTGGTCGCAAGGTTATCGGCGTTTGGGTTCGCAATCCGCTGCATTATTTGGCTAAAAAGCTGGTCGGCTGACCACGCTTCAAAAAAGACTCTCTGATATGGTGATGTCTTATATGGGAGATCGACCTTTTGGGGATCCCTTGGATGAGTTGCTCAAGGGTCTTACGGGAGGTAAGAGAACCCCTTTTTACCCCAAAACTCTATGGGAAAATCACCACGCGCTGGGGGGGTCCTTCCTTCAAGGCTCATCGTGGGGTCTTTTTCGTGCCTTCAGGGGCACAGGAAAAAATCCTTCAAGGCCTCCAGCGGTCACAAGAAGCCTTGGTCCGGGAAGCCCATGACTGGTCAGTCCGGTTGGACGGCCCGGTCTTCTTCTGCCTGAGGGGCCACCCTCACGCGTTTCTGGGGTGGGGGGATGTCTGTGTTGCCTTCGGGAACTCTGGTTGTCCCAAATTCGGGACAAGTGGGTTCACAAACTGATTCGCTGAAGGTATAAGATAGTTTTCGGTCTCGCCCGCAGACAGGTTCTTTCCATCAAATCTCAGTCTGACTCCCGGTCATTTAAAAGATCTCAAGGGGCAGTGCAAGATTTTCTTCCCCAAGGAGATATTGTGCCAGTCCCTCAGTGGGACAGGTATTATGGGTTCTATTCCAACCTGTTCACGGTGCCCAGAAAAGAGGGCAAAGTGCGTCTGATTCTGGACTTCAAGTCTCTGAACCGCTTTGTGCGGGTGCAGAGGTTCTGAATGGAATCCATCCAGTTGGTGGTGGCGTCATTGAGTCCAGGGGACGTTCTGGCCTTCACCGACTTAAAGGATGCGTATATGCACATGCCTCTCTACGAAGGTCATCAGCGGTATCTCTGCTTCACAGTGGCAGAGGAGCATTTTCAATTTGTAGCTTTACCATTCGGTCTCGCTTCGGCTCCTAGGGTATTTACCAAGGTTTTGGCTCCAGGGCTAGTTTGCTATGCATGAAGGGGATTGCGATCCTTGGTTATCTGGACAACCTCTTGTTGAGGGCGAGCTCGTGTGCCACTCTGGCGAGCGATCTGACAGTCATGGTTCAGACGCTCCAGGAGTTCGGGTGGACCATCAATTTTCAGAAGTTGGCACTGACCCCGTCAGTTTGTCTCAATTACCGGGAGGTTGGTCCTAGACTCCGCTCAAGCAAAGGTTTTTCTCCCGGAGGAGAAACTTTGGACCCTGCAGAGCGAGATCAGGTCCCTCAGGGACAACAATCTCTCCTCTACGGGCCTGCTGGTTTCGACGTTCAAAGCCATCCCGTTTGCTCAGTTTCACACGAGCACTCTGCAAGCAGGGATTCTTGCCAGGTGGGACAGAAAAACTCAGTAGTTGGACAAGAGGATATCTTTGAGCCACCTCTCAAGGATGGACCTTTTATGGTGGCTCCTTGTCACCCACTCTGACACAAGGCAAATCCTTTTCGGTCTCTAATGTGGACGGTGATCACCACGGATGCCAGTCTGTCGGCTTGGATTGAGTTCTGGACACACTTTGTGCCCAGGGGACGTGGTCAGCGGAGGAATCCTCTTTACCGATAAACGTCTTGGAGCTCCAAGCACTCAAGCTATGCTTGTTCCAATGGATGACTCGGCTACAGGGTTGCCCGGTTCGTGTTCAGATGGGCAACGCCACAGCGGTGGCTTACATCAATCACCAAGGGGACACCAAGAGTGCCAGGGCGGCCGAGGATGTGGCTGAGATCCTGTCTTGGGACGAGACGCACGTTCCATCGATTTCGGCTGTTCACATTCCGGGAGTAGAAAACTGGCAGGCGGACTATCTGAGTCGCCATTCCTTGGATCGGGGGGGATGGTCCCTGCATCCTGAGGTGTTTCGCCCTGCTGTGTGCCTGGTGGGGGACACCGGATGTGGATTTGTTCTCGTCCCGTCTCAACAAAAAGTGGGATGGTTCGTGGCCAAAACCTGCGATCCTCTGGTGAACGCCATGGACGCATTGGTGGTGCCCTGGCACCAGTATTGGCTGATTTATGCCTTCCCTCCGATTCAACTGCTGTCCAGGTCCCTCCGCCGGTTGGCGTCGGAACAGGTGCAGGTGATTCTGGTGGCCCCAGGTTGGCCTCGTCGGTCTTGGTACGCAGACCTCATACAGGTGGTCATCAAGCCGCCCTGGTGACTTCCGCTGAGAGACGATCTACTGTCTCAAGGGCCCATCTTCCTTTACAGTCTCTGGCTTTAACGACGTGGCCGTTGAGAGCCAAGTTTTGAGAGACAAGGGTCTCTCGGATGCTGTTATTCCTGCCTTACTGAAGGCTCGGAAGGCTGCCTCCAGGAAGATTTACCATTGTGCCTGGAAGGCATATATTGCCTGGTGTGAGTCGTGTAAGGGTTTCATCCTCGCTCCTTTTCGGTGGTGAGGGTTTTGGCCTTCCTGCAAGAAGGTGTGGATCAGCGCTTGGTGCTGGGCACGATCAAAGATCAGTTGTCGGCCTTAGCCATTTTTTTCCAGCAGCCCTTGGCGACTAATTCCTTGATTCGCACCTTTATTCAAGGAGTGCGTCATCTGACTCCCCCGCGGAAGGCCCCTTTTACCTCTGTGGGACCTGAATTTGGTTTTGTAACGGCCTCCCTTTGAGAACATCAGAGATATAGCTCTGCCTGTGTTATCCCAGAAAGTTGCCTTTCTGGTGGCTATCACTTCTGCTCACAGAGTGTCTGAATTGAATTTTTTTGCATCCAGGCATCCCACAGCATCTTTATGCTGACCATCATTTTTGCACTTTTGATTATTATTTTGCACCATTGAATATCAGCTGCACTTTCACCTGCACAGGATATTGTTTTTCATATCACCTGCATCGTGCAACCGTTCTGTTGCCCACTGTCATTATCATTTACTTTCCATCACCTATATGATCTATATTTGGCACTGATCACTATATTGATTTATTTATTAGCACTTCAGCACTTTATATTACCATCCACATTGTTATATTAGGATTGTCGTTTTATGGTCTTACATTATCATTGTCTCAATATCATCTTTTATACTCATCCTTTTTACTCTTATGTTTACATTGGTCACATCCTTTTACTCACAACATTTTAGCTGTAGTCCACCACTCTTAGAAATTAAGCGCTGATTCCTTCTCTTTGTTATAACCTAATTAGAAGGCAACGTGTCAACCAGGCCAGAGAAGAAACTGAACCAACAGGGCAACAGAAGCTCAACAGGAGCCAATCCAGAACAAATAACACCCCAGAAAGAGATAACAACACGTCTCTTCAAAGAACCGCCGCGCTCAAAACCTTGCGGCCAAAGGAAGCATCCATGCCATCACATCAAGTTTGTAGAATTTTGTGAAAGTATGTACAGACAACCAGGTTGCCGCATTGCACACCTGAGCCACAGAAGCCTGATGGCGAAAAGCCCAAGAGGCAATGACGGCTCTAGTAGAATGTACCCTCACAGGAAAAGGAGGAACCTGACCCTTAAGTGAATAGTTTTGAACAATAGTCTGTCTGATCCATTTAGAAATGGTTGCAGCAGACGTAGCCGAACCCTTCTGAGGTCCCTCGGGAAGGACAAACAGGAAATCAGACTTCCTAAAAGGACTCAGTGGCAGACAGGTAAACCCTGACCGCCCGGACCACATCCAACTAATGCAAGGCAAATTCCTTGGGATGCTTGAGCTTCGCCCAAAGCGAAGGTAAAACAATATCTTCGAAGGCAGCTACCACCTTAGGGAGAAAAGACTGGTTGGGTCGCAGGACCAGGCCTGAAGAGCAGCACCTAGTGGCTGATGGGTAATACCTGAGGGACATCCGCCTAGAGGTGTTTTGTGTGTAAAAGCTTTTTTTGTTAACCTTTTCACTACCTAGCCTGCTCCTGCAGAGAGGGCGCATTACCCACTCGTGAAGGAATACTGAATTGGCTGTGACTGTCAGAGGACTCTGAGAAAATAATTTTACGGTAAGCTCTTGCAAAAATTTCAGGGAATTTAATGTGATCTGCGATACTCTTTGTCGCAAAATATTGTCTCTCAAAGGTACTTTAGGAGCTTTTCAGACAATACCACAAAGGTAACTTTTTTAAACGGACAGAGAAGACAAGGAGCCCCTTTTTACAGTTAAAAAGTTAAGCCAAAGTTTTTTTCTGGACAGCAAAGGATGGATCCCATGAAGCTGCACATCAATGCAGACTCCCTGGTATTGGAATGAATGGCAAACCGGCATTGAGGAAAGACTACTGGCAGTGAAAACCTTCCCTTAGATGTGTAGACACGTTCGCTCTACAGACATCTCCGCCAGCGAACACTCCATGCGCTATGCGTGTGTCTGTTTGCCAGTAGAGATTTATGTGTATTGCGGTGCGGAGTTCGAGGATCAAGCAGCAAGAATATGACCGCCAACGGGGGCCCCTGTATAATGTGCAGATTTCCTCGCTCAGCGGGGATATGCTTGCTCTGTAAAGTCAATATCGTTTTGATATCTATCTGCCTTTTTGAAGGAATACATGCTCATGTCTTTCTACTGTGCCTGGTCACCATAGTGGAAACATCATGGCTCTTTCCCTGCAAATAGCCTCACATCTATGGGAACAGTAGTATAATCCTATTAGGCATTCATTACTATGATGTGACAACCCAGATGCTGCAGCAATATTGTTGATATGCCTTTATGTTATCTTCGTTCGTGAGTATGAATTTGCACTTTTAATAAAGCCATTTTATTTTGAGGTAATGCACTAGGCCGGTGCGCCCTCTGTTTTTTTCTTGTTCCTAGCATAGCCGGACATCCCCAGTCTTGGGAGGGCAGCAAGGCAAGTGCTATCCTGGATGACTCTAAGCCCTGAGAGCCTCTTTGTGTGAGGCTCACCTTCAAGCACAGGAGAGTGGAGTGGAGTGTTGGTTTGGAGACTAAATTATGTACTTGCCACTTTATATTTATTGAGAAATATGTTTTTTATATCTATATGATTAGTTATAGGGATTTATCATATATGCATATGTATGTGCTGCAACAAATTTTATTTATCTACAGTGGGTAATGGCAAAAAATAAATAAAATCACCCCCTTTAAAATATTCACACTTTTTTACTTTGCAGCCAGAAATTAAGACAGACAGGTATTGTTTTATCCAGCTGTATGTATTCAGTGCAGCTTATAACCTCCAAGTGAAGATATAACACCAACATGTCAGAGTTGGGAAAAGGATTACCCCCTTGTCCGTATTTTGTTGAACCACCTTTTTTGCTTTATTACAGCCTTTAGTCTGTTGGGATATGTCTCTACTAACTTTGCAATATTTGCCCACTCTTCTTTGCCGAACTGCTCAAGTTCAGTTGAATTCGATGGTAACCGTTTGTGGACTGCAGTCTTCAAGTCATTCCATAGATTTTCAATGGGGTTTAAAGTCAGGGCTCTGACTAGTCCATTCACCTTTCTCTCCTTCGACCACTATGTGCTCATTTTTGCTGTGTGTTTTGGGTCACTGTCATGTTGGAAGGTAAACCTTCTTCCCATTCACAACTTTCTGGCAGAGGGCAGCAGATTTTCTTTAAAAATTTGAAGGTATTTTGCCCCATCCATTTTTCTTCTGTCTCAACAAGTGCTCCATTTCCTGCTGCAGAGAAACACCCCCATAACAGGATATTACCACCTCCACGCTTTACTGTAGGAATGGTGTTATTTGGATGGTGAGCTGTATTGGATTTCCACCAGACATATCGTTTGGTGTTGAGGCCAAATAATTCAATTTTAGTATCAACCTAAAATAACACCTTTTTCCATGTGGCCTCAAAATCTTCAAGTTGCGTTTTGGCAAAGCTCAGTTGTTACTGCATGTGGCATTTCTTGAGGGTCTTTTTTGTACCCTCCCATACAAGCCACGTTTGTGGAGAACTTATGATATTGTTGCCAAATGCGCACAATGACCACACTGTCATAAATTCCTGCAACTGCTTCAGAGTTGCAGTAGGTCTCTTGATAGCCTCTCTGACCCGTTTCCTCCAGTTTGGAGTGAAGTCCTGATTCAGGGAGGGTCTGTGTTGTACCAAATACCTTCCACTTTCTAATAATAGACTTCATTGTGCTTCTAGGCATTGATAGAGCCTTTGGACATTTTTTGTGACTAGCATTTTTTGCAGGTAGATCCATCTAAACAGTATGCGATGAGTGTAAAGCTGTATGCCAGTTGCATGCTCTGCTGCATAATAAAAGCCGAGATGTCCACGAAGAAGGAAAGTTCCACCATACTTGAGGAAGAATTTCTTTGTTTCTGGCCACTGCCAACAACTTTTCTTTGGTGTAGAAGTGGATTCTGACTATAGTATTACGTGGAACATTATCAGGGGTGTGCTTGGGTTTGGGCAATCTGTGAATGTTATTAATTAGCAAATCTTCCAAAGGAGCACCAGGGATAGCATCCTTTAGTATGTTGAAGTAGGATTTTAGATTGGGATGCTTTACTGATTCGGGGGATCTCTTATTTACTTATTTTCACATTATTGCACCTGGCTCTATCTTCCAAGTCAGCCAGTTTGGACTTAATCCGGTGCATTTCCTCATCTCTATCATTATGAGAGTCTACCATCTCATTAAAGGTGGATGAAAATTTCCCCATCTTGTTTTCTATGTGGGTGACTCTCTGTGACACCTCAGCCACGTCAGATTTAAATTGCTGTGCTAATGAGAGAATGTCAACATGAATAGTAGTGCGAAGGGACACTAGCATGTCTTTCAGGGTCGTGCAAAGGGACACTAGCATGTCTTTCAGGGTCATGTACCAATACTGGTTGATTCATAGTTTGGAATTCCAGTATGCAGTCCTCTTGTGATCTCCAGGGAGGTGTCTGTGACACTCACCTCATACGACATGTAATCCCTCTGGAGCTTGAGCTTAGTCTTGGCCAGGCTAGAAGAGAACCGTGATCTCATCCCTCCGCTGGTACTATGTGCGAGTAGTCCCTGGGATGGATGGCTGTGTGCAGGGCCCCGGGCTTGCAAGAGACCATGTGTGTGGCTCGGGGAGCCGCCGGCACCATCTTGGAAACTGAAGTGCCGCACCTTGGGGAAAAAGTCTGTCATCTTGCCCGGTCTCTGGGAGCCTTTACACTTCTTGGAAGCCATGCCTGCGAGAGTTGGAAGCTAGTGGCTATGTTTGTAGGGCTGTATGGGTCCCTGTGCGGCCTAAGAGCCGTCTGGTGAGCCGGTCTGTGTAGGAGCTCTCTTACAGCGCAGCCATGGTCAGCCACGCGCCCCCCCCCCCCCCGTGAAAATTTTTATTCTTTAGAAAATGTATTAGTGTATGGTCAACTCTAGTGAGTTCGATACTTTGGGTGAACAAACACATCCAGGCTTTGATAGGACCAACCCTGATACAGACCATAAGATACTAAACACTTGCAGCCTTACAGAGCTTTTCTTCTCCACTGACCACTATCATTGGGCACTCCAATTTTGCCCCAGGTCTCGTGGATAAGTTTTTTTTAAAAGCCTGGCTGAACAAAGCCTTCTTAAGGATCCCTTCCTCTTGCATCCCTCTGACATACTTACCAGCTCCTCAAACCCAACCCTGGAAATGTGGAGAACACTACAACTTACCCACTTTTTATGTTCTTTACCTAAACTAAAGGACCCAAACGAAAAGCCTCTATAAACAGTCTACCAATTCTTACTTCACACATCTTGACACCCCCCCCCCCACCCCGTAATATATCAGGAAACCGCATATAAGCAGCGGTCACACTGGTACAGGACCCCCCCCCCCCTCAGTCCTAGCCAAATTGCTTCCACAAAAAAGCAGCCTCTGCTTGACCCACATGGGAACACTTTTACACTTCTTTTGGAATTGTCCTTTTATACACCCTCAGGCAGCAAGTCATTCGGATACTTTTCCTTACTAGATGACCCCAGTGACTGTCTTATTCAGTTTGACACCTATGTCCAAAAAACCTTATCATGTGTCTTTCCTCCAACCCCTACTGAACGCTTTCCCGGGGTGGCATCTCCAGGATGTGAAAACAGCAAGTTCCTCCAGCAGTGTCACAATGGATTGCCAAAGGGAACAATACTCAATGTATGGAAGACATGACTGCTGCCCTTAGAGATAAAATGGAGGAGTATAAAGCCAGGTGGTTCTACTGGGACATACTCAAATGACTGCCTGCAATATGCTTAAGGCCTGATTCACACCTATGTAGTTTGCTTTTAATCAGCTTCTGCAGTGCTTTGTTGTGGTGCATTTTTGATAGGTTTGTCACGCTTTTTTTTAATGTGTTTTGCGATTTTATGTTGGGCAGATTAAAAAAACGCATATCAGGACAAAAACAAACTACATGCTTTTCTGCGGCTTCTCCATTGAAGTCTATTGGACCAAAAAATGCACCGTTTTGCATTTAAAAAAGTCCCTGACTCTTTCCAAAGAAGGCAGTGACTGAAACAAGACATAAAAGTGAACATTTCCCATAGGAAACTATGACTATGTTAAATGGACTGTAGTGTGTTTCTGCAAAAAGCACTAAAATAATGCATAGATGCAAACCAGGCCATAATGCACATTTGTAAAAATTTGACAGATTCCAGAACCCCCCCAGCCACCCCTTCTGTAGCCTCCCCTTTCCTGAACCCCCCCCATTTTCTTTTCTCCTCTCTTTCATCCCCTCCTTTTATTTCCATACCCTCTTCTTTCTTTATATATATATATACATTAAGGAAAATATAATGAAAAAATCTAGGTGAACACCTGCATCAACAGTGTAACTGAAAGACAGCTCCTCTTTGTACTTTACTAACATAGTTGTAAAGCTATGTTAGTAGGTACACAGCGGTTGTAATGTTTTACAAGTTTTACCATAGCTCCTTCCTGCCTACACACATTTGTGTTACTCACTCCTGTCACCGATCCATTCCCCTTCTTTTGTGAGACTGAATGACTAAGTTAAGTGACTGAGGTAATGACTAAGTGCTAAAATTTGAGCAATCTATTAACCACTTGTCATATGAAGCTTCAATAAAAGGATTTTTGGAAGTGCAGCCATCCAGAATTATTTCCTTATGATATGCAGCAAGCGAGCTGGGCTAGCACCGGACTAGTGTGTATGGGGATTACCTAGAGACTTACTCACCTGGAGCGGCTTTTTTTGTTTAATTGAAGTAGGTCTGAATAGTTGATGTCACCTGACATATATTGGAGCATTTATGTATTCTTACCATATTGTATGTACTGCAATTATATCTGTTCCATCTGATTTACCACCATGATGTTCGTTGTCAAACTGTTACTTCTGGTTGCAAACCACTAAATAATGAAGTTAAGCAAAGGGTTGGATACTGAATAGGTACTGCTCTGAACCTCTTGTATTCTTTTTCCTATTAATCAATGGATAGGTTTCTGCGCTGTAAAAAAAATATTATTATTGTGATACCAGTAAAATGCGTGACAAAGGAAAGCAGCACACAATCCAGAGCAAAACTAAAAACGTGAATGTGTAGCACTATCCATAATTCAATTCAAACAAATAGTAAGCTCAACAATAAGGCAAAATAATAACAAAAAAGTCCATATAAGTTCTTAAATGAATAAAGAATTAAAAACTTGGGCAAAAAAAGAGTCCCAGCATGCGGATACACTCCTTTCTTCTAAGCAGAGAAGGGTCACCCGTGGATGGAACACAGCATACCAAGAAGCAGCTTACCAGATATTATTGGCCACCCAAATCAATGGATAGGCCACTACAGGCTTGACACAGTATGAGAAGACTGCCAGGTATCCCCTAATTGGGATGTAGTAACAGGAAGGCATTCAAAACCAGGTATTCAGAGACCATGTATAAATAGAAATGTACAGGAACCTAGCGTGATACCGTAAAAACAATCCAGTTTATTAAAACCAAAATTAAACTGACATGTTCAAAGGTATTATCAGGCATAAACAATGAAGCGATAGGAGCTGCGGTGTCTCCGCACTCATACACTAAAAGCCGGCTCTGGGGGCGTGGTAGCGTCACGTCTGGCACCGCCCAACGCGTTTCGTCATAGGCTTGATGTCGTCAGGGGAGTGTATTGTTGGTTTTAATAAACTGGATTGTTTTTACGGTATCACACTATGTTCCTGTACATTTCTTCTTATACATGGTCTCTGAATACCTGGTTTTGAATGCCTTCCTGTTACTACATCCCAATTAAGCGATACCTGACTACATCCCAATTAAGCGATACCTGGCAGTCTTCTCATACTGTGTCAAGCGTGCAGTTGCCTATCCATTGGTTTGGGTGGCCAATAATATCTGGTAAGCTGTTTCTTGGTATGCTGTGTTCCATCCACGGGTGACCCTTCCCCTACTTAGAAGAACGGAGTGTATCCGCATGCTGGGACTTGTGGTTCTCTTTACTCTTTTTTGCACAAGTCTTTAATTCTTTATTAATTTAATGACTTATATGGACTTTTTTTATTATTTTTCCTTATTTTTACTATTCCTTATTATTACTATTTGTTTGAATTGAATTATGGATTGCGCTACACATTCATGTTTTTAGTTTATTCTTTTTCCTACTACCAGTCTTTAAAGTGACCATCTTGCTTAGCTAAAAAAAAAAAAGAAAAGTCCATCTACCCCTTGTACAAGAGTAGGCTGTATACATATATGTCTGGTTGGTAGGAAGCAAGTTCTACCCTCTCTTGCGGAGAACATCAGATAATTCTAGGTGTGTCATGCCCCTGCTGGGCACTGTGGTTCCTCCCACCAATCCCTACATCATTACTGTTCACTGTAATGACAGTGGAAGGAACCAAATTATAATCATATCTTACTGGTTTCCATTCAGCTTCTCAAAACATCTTAAATCTCATTGAAAATGTCTGAGTGTATGAACCATAAAAATCTAGTCTTGAGATTTATCATCATTTTGTCAAAAAAAGTTTAAGAACTGTTTTTATTTGTTTTATAAAATCTTTATTTTAAGAAAAAAAAAAAAAATACAAGGTGCATCCAAGTACATTAGGTTGTCTGCCAAGTTAGTTACTGGCAACATCTAAGTAGCGGAGTAAGCAAAACAGTCTTGTCTCAGAAAGGCAGATGACCCTGCTCTGAGTAACTCAGTGTGTAATCTGATCTCTTCTACTATTTAGATATTTTTCTCCTCATAGCTTTTTTTCTCAACACTAATGCTTTGTGGCTCATGACACCCTGGCTGTAAGTGGCAAGTGTGAAATAGGAGTATGAACTATTTCATAATACCGGTTAATAAAGAAAATACATAAAAAATAAAACACATTCTCTTTCGCGATTAACAGAAAGTGAAGAGTCCGCTATATGGAAACCTCTTCAGAATTGTTTTTCTAACTATTGATAGCCATTCCTTGCTACGTACCACTAAAATATGTAATGTTTTATGTATTCCAACAGAGCATTGTATCTATTTCTCATCTTTCATTCAGATTACTTGCTTCAAAAAACTGTCTTATTTTCATAATAATTGTACTAGTTAAGTGCATTGCTTCATCCCATCTGTTCTTATCTTGATTTGTGTATGTTGACACATTTTCTGCATACTGTAAAATGGATTTCAAGTACCTACAAAAAAGAAGGGAGAAAATAATGTGCATAAAAAAGGAAGCCAAAAGATATCACCTTGCGCAAATATATTATAAAGCAAAGCCGGGCATAGACGGTTTGAATCTCAAACAATTCAGCAGGAACTGGCCGAGATTCAAACCATGTTTGGGCAGGCTGAACATTCCCAAGCTTGTTGGATTTTACATGCAATTATTGCTATGTTCTCCCGTGGGAAGAACACAGTGGCGCCGCAGGAGGGTTTCCCCATCCACACTGACTGTGTTATTGGGGGGAATTTAGTGATTTTCACAGGTTGCAGGAAAGAAAAATCGCTCCATCTATGGCTGGCTTAACACTTGGCAGAAAAAATAACTACTTTTTATACATAAAGTAAATGAAGTGTGAAGAATTCTATAATAAACACAGTCTTACTTCAAGTATTTTTGGTATTCGGAAGGCATCTTTGACGATAAATTGTGAATGTTGTGCAAATCAACAATGATCAGTGTCAGAATCAGGCGTATAACAAGAGATAAAGTCTTAGTGCTGTAAAAAAAAAAAAAAGATAAAATGAAACATTGGGTGCATAAAAGTGGTTCTAAAGCCATAAAGTTTTCGAGTTCAGAAGATGATAGTGCCCATTTCAGCCCCACAGCCCTTATAGGACAGACAATAAGGGAGGTTTTAGTCAATGAATGCAGGAAAGCTAGCATTTTTTGCTGTGCATCTATCAAACCTATGTTGCTTTGAGAATCCTTTGTCAATAATTTTATCTAAAAAAAAAAAGTGTGTGCATATACACATCCTTTGCAACTATAAAGGCTTCAACTCTTCTGGGAAGGCTGTCTACAGGGTTTAGGAGTGTGTCTATGGGAATGTTTGACCATTTTTCCAGAAGCCAATTCATGAGGTCAGGGACTGATGTGAACAAGAAGGCCTGGCTCGCAGTCTGTGCTTTAATTCATCCCAAAGGTATTCTAATGGGTTGAGGTCAAGACTCTGTGCAGGCCAGTCGAGTTCCTCTACTGCAAACTCACTCATCCATGTCTTTATTGACCTTGGTTTGTGCACTGGTCCAAATCATTTGGTGTAGGGGGATTAGAGTGTGGGGTTGTTTTTCAGGGGTTGGGCTTGGCCCCTTCGATCCAGTGAAGGGAACTCTAAAGGCATTAGCATACCAAGACATTTTGGACAATTTCATGCTCTCAACTTTGAGGAAACAGTTTGGGGTTGGCCCTTCCTGTTCCAATAAGACTGCACACCACTGCACAAAGCAAGGTCCATAAATACATGGATGAGCGAGTTTGGGGTGGAGAGACTTGACTTACCTGCACAGAGTCCTGACCTGAACACGATAGAACATCTTTGGGATGAATTAGAGCACAGCCTGCGAGCCAGGCCTTCTCTCTGGCATCATTGCCTAATCTCAAAAATGCACTTCTTGAAGAATGGTAAAACATTCCCATAGACACACTCCTAAACCTTGTATACAACCTTCCCAGAAGAGTTGAAGCAGTTTTAGCTGCAAAGGGTGGGCCAACTCAATATTGAACCATATGGACTAAGACTGGGGTGCCATTAAAGTTACATAGTTGGTAAGGTTGAATAAAGACAACAGTCTTTAGGACCAGATGGCATCCACCAACGCATCCTAAAAGAATTGAACGCTGTAATTTCAAAGCCTTTGTTTCTTATTTTTAGGGACTCGTTAAGGACTGGAATAGTACCACTGGATTGGCGTAGGGCCAATGCGGTGCCTCTATTTAAAAAGGGATCAAAGTCTTTGCCAAGTAACTATAGACCTGTTAGTTTAACTTCTATAGTCGGAAAGATACTGGAGAGTTTAATAAAAGACCACATAGACGAATTCTTGCTGGAAAAATAGAATTTTTGTAAGAACTTACTGTAAAATTATTTTCTCTGAGTCCTCTGACAATTGCCATCTGACCATATTAGCCTTCACTATTGGGTAATGGCGCCCTCTGCAGGAACAAGCTAGGCAGATTATTAGGTTAATACAAAAACTTTTATGCCTAGACACACCTCTAGGGGGCCATCCCTCAGCCATTATCCTGAACCAGATCTCACTGATCCTCAGTCTGTAGCAAGCAGTATCAGAAGGCAATAACCCCCAGATCCAAAAACCAGAGGGGTGGGGGCGGCGACTATCAGAGGACTCAGAGAAAATAATTTTACGGTAAGTTCTTTCAAAAATTAGATTTTCTCTTACGTCCTCTGACAGTCACCGCCTGACCATATTAGCCTTCACTATTGGGACGTCCCAAAGCAGTGCAAGTGTGAGGGGTGGGAAACCGCAACCAACTCAGAAGGTAAGGCAAACAACCGGGCCAAAAGCAACCGGAGCCCACAAAAGGGAACCAACCCCGAACAACAAAAAAAACGGAATTTTTGTAAAATCTTACCTGAAAAATTCCTTTCTCTGAGTCCTCCGACAGTCGCCTCCTCCTCTAAGTCATCACTGTTGGGTATTGACTTCCGCTCCGTAGGAGTAGCTAGGCATATAGACTTAGTCCAAAGACAAAAGGCATTAGCATATACACACCCATGGGGGCTGTCCCATCTGGTCAATACCCCCCTGCATGACCACTCCCAACTCAGTTTGGTAGCATAGCAGTAGGTAATAAGAACCCCAAAAGAGGGGCGGGGTGGCGACTGTCGGAGGACTCAGAGAAAGGAATTTTTCAGGTAAGATTTTACAAAAATTCCGTTTTCTCTTACGACAGTCGCCGCTTCCTCTAAGTCATCACTGTTGGGATGTCCCAAAGCAGTATAGACATGAGGGGTGGGAGATGCAACCGTAGAAAAGGCAACGCAGTACCCACATCAGAGAAAGGAATCTTACATGCACCGTAAGAGAACCAACTGGGCAACAGAAAAAAACAATGCTCAACAGGAGCAACAGCCCAGGAAAGCAAATGCCAAAAGCCAGGGACCCAGAAAAAAACACAAGGGTCCATCATGGCACTGCCGCAATGAGAACCTTGCGGCCAAAGGAGGCATCAGCTGATGCCAGAACGTCTACTTTTTAGAATTTGGAAAAAGTGTGCACCGACGACCAAGTCGCAGCCTTGCACACCTGGGCCACGAGGCCCTATGCCAACAGGCCCAGGACGTACTCGCAGATCTGGTAGAGTGTGCCTTAACAGGGAAGGGTGGAACCCGTTCCTTCAAAGCGTAAGCCTGTTCAATGGTCTGTCTGATCCATTTGGCGATAGTCGCTGCAGATGCAGCCATGCCCTTCCGAGGTCCCTCAGGAAGGACAAAGAGGGAATCCGTTTTCCGAAAAGATTCCGTGGATGACAGGTAAACCCTGATCGCCCTGACCACATCCAAAGAGTGTAGAGCAACCTCCTTAGGATGCTTAGGCTTCGTACAAAGCGAAGGCAGAACAATATCCTCATTAATGTGGAACTCAGAGACCACCTTAGGAAGAAAGGAGGGCTGTGGAAGCAAAACCACCTTATCCCGGTGAATCACCAAGTATGGAGAACGGCAAGATAACGCTGCCAGTTCCGACACTCTGCGAGCCGAAGTGATCGCCACCAAAAAGGCAACCTTCTTAGATAGCAGAGGCAACGATATCTCCTGGATGTTTTCAAAGGGAGCACGTTGTAATGCGGACAGAACCAAGTTCAAGTCCCACAGAGGTAAGGGCTCCTTCCTGGGAGGAGCCAAATGTCGCACACCTTAAATGAAGGTGCGAACCAGAGAATGAGACACCACAGGGCGTTGGAAAAGAATAGCCAGTGCAGACACCTGGCCCTTGATCGTGGCCAGCGCTAGGCTGGAGAAAAGCCAACACTCTCGACACCGAGTACGAGCGAGGGGAGAACCCCCTGGACTCGCACCAGGCGAAGTAAGCCTTCCAGGTACGGTAATAGATCTTTCCAGAGGAGGACTTCCTAGCCTTGACAAGGGTAGGAATGATCTCAGAGGAGAGACCCTTGTCCCTCAGGACCTGGGTCTCAACAGCCAGGCCGTCAAAGCCAGAGACTGTAAAGCAGGATGGAAGATCGGACCCCGAGACCGGAGATCTTCCCACATGGGCAGCCGCCACGGAGGCGCCACTGCCAGGTGAACAACGTCGGCGTACCAGGACCGGCGTGGCCAGTCCGGAGCCACCAGAATCACCAGGTGCGGTTCCGAGGCTAGCCTGCGGAGGAACCTGGACAGCAACTGAATCGGAGGAAAGGCATACATCAGACGATACTGATGCCAAGGGGCCACCAACGCATCCGAGGCGACTGCCAGAGGATCGCGTGTTCTTGCCACGAACCTTTCCACTTTTTGGTTTAGTCGAGATGCAAACACATCCACGTCTGGGGATCCCCACCTCGCACACAGCATTTGGAAGACCTCCAGGTGCAGGGACCATTCCCCCTGGTCCAGGGTCTGGTGGGTCAGATAGTCGGCCTGCCAATTCTCCACACCCGGAATGTGAACTGCGGAGATCGCCGGGACATGAGTCTCGGCCCACGATAGAATGTCGGTCACCTCCCGAGCCGCACGAGCACTCCTGGTGCCCCCTTGGTGGTTGATGTAAGCCACCGCGGTAGCATTGTCCGTCTGTACTCGGACAGGAAGGCCCTGAAGACGGTCCGACCACTGGAAGAGACAGAGTTTTATCGCCCGCAATTCCAGCACATTTATCGGGAGGGAGGACTCCTCCTCCGACCAAATGCCCTGGGCAGACAGGTTGCCCAGGACTCCACCCCAGCCCGACAGGCTGGCATCCGTGGTAATCACCGTCCACACCAACGGTTGGAAGGATTTGCCCTCCGCCACCGACGGGGACTGGAGCCACCACAGAAGAGCCAATCTGGTCTGACGACTCAAGGAGACACGCAGATCCAGGGACTGAGGCAGTCTGTCCCACCTGGCTAGGATCTCCGTCTGGAGAGCCCGCGTGTGAAACTGAGCAAACGGTATCGCCTCGAAGGCGGACACCATCAACCCCAGAGACCTCATACAGGTTCTGAGTGACGAGGACGGGTTGTCCCTAAGGGACCTGATCTCGTCCTGCAAGGTCCGGAGCTTGTCCTACGGCAAGAACACCCTTGCCTGAGCAGAGTCCAGAATCATTCCCAGATAGGGAAGACGAACCGATGGAGACAACGCCGATTTTTGAACGTTGATGGTCCATCCGAACTCCTGGAGCGTCTGTACCGTGGTGGACAGATCGCGCACTAGGTCCTGGCTGGCACGTGCCCTCAGAAGGAGATCGTCCAGGTACCCCAAGACCGCAATGCCCTGTGCCCTCAGTAGGCCCAGAACCGGCGCCAGCACCTTGGTAAAAACCCCGGGTGCCGAAGCGAGACCGAAAGGTAACGCCACAAACTGGTAGTGGTCCTCTGCGATAGCAAACCGAAGGTACCGCTGATGACCTTCGAAAATGGGGATGTGCAGATACGCATCCTTCAGATCTATCGAGGACAGGAATTCCCACTGGACTCAGGGAGGCCACCACCGAATGGAGAGACTCCATACGGAACTTCTGAACACGCACAAAGCGGTTCAGCGCTTTTAGGTCCAGCATAGGACGCACTTTGCCCTCCTTTCTGGGCACAGTGAACAGATTTGAATAAAACCCCCGAAACCTGTCCCGATGAGGCACCGGGACAATCACCCCCTGAGATAGAAGGTCCTGTACCGCTTGGTGCAGGTCCTGCAGACGCCCCAGAGACAAGTGAAGATTTGAGGGAAAAAATCTGTCCGCCGGCCTGGAAAGGAATTCGATCTTGTACCCCGATCAAATGATTTCCTGAACCCACCTGTCCGATATCTGGAGCAGCCAAGGTTGGAGGAAACCGCGCAAACGTCCCCCCACCCCTGAAATGGGTGAGGGCGCCCCTTCAAGCAGAGGCGGACTGACCCGCCGAGCCGACATTACCCGACTTCTGCTTACCCGCCCAGGGCTTCTTCTGGTTGCCCTGGGCCTTGAAGGGCTTGCCCTTGGATTGGTTCCGAAAGGCACGAAAGGACCCCTGATTGGATCTAGGCGCAGAACCCCGCTTGCCTCGAAAGGACATGTTCTTCGGGTTCTGGGGCAGCATAGTGCTCTTGCCCCCCGTGACGCCTTTCACCAGGGTATCCAACGCCTCGCCAAAAAGGCGAGAGCCAGCATAGGGAAAATCAGCAACAGTTTTCCGTGAGGACTGGTCGGCCGACCGACCAGCTCTTCAGCCATATCAGTCGCCGGTTAAGCACCGCGACACTAGAGAGGCGTGCCACTAAAGGGGCCTCATTCAAGGCCGCATCACACAAATACATGACTCCTTGGTGGATCTGATCCACCATTTCCAGCCGGGCAGGCGGAACACCATCAAACATAAGATTGCTCCTAAGCATCTTAGTCCAATCAGCCACCGCCTGAGCCACCAAAACGGACGCGAAAACGGGCTTGAGCAAAAAACCCGCCATCGTATAGGAATGGCGGGCTAGAGACTCCAACCGCCGATCCGTGGGGTCCCGGAACACCGGAGTATCCTCGGAAGGAACCAAGGTAGCCTTGTTTAACACGGCCACAGTGTGATCCACCTGTGGAGGCGCACACCATCGTGATTCCGTAGCCGGCGCAAAAGGATAACGCAACTTGAACCGACTAGGCACCAGGAATGGACGTTTTAACATGCGCCACATTTCATTAACAGTGTAATGAAACTCAGCGGGACAGGGAAAAACCTGCGCCGACTTGCGGGTCCTGTGCGTCCCAAATGAGGACACAACGCCCGGAGGACAGGGCTCATCCTCCAAATGTAAAGTTTCCTTAACAGAAACAATTAGCTCATCCATGGTCGCCCGTTCTTCAGGCGACCCCGGGGAGGAGGTATCAACCCCCTCCACCTCAGCCTCCCCCTCAGACCCCGGGGGGTCCAAGGATGAGCGGGACCCTGAAAAGGGCACGCTCGCAGCAGCAGCAATATCACCATCTGAATCAGAGGAGATAGATAATCTAGCCCTCTTTTTTGCAGCACATTCTGCCATCAGCATTTCCATATTGGACACCAAAGTCGCCACTACAGCGGCCAAATCGGGTCTCAGCGGGGCCACAGGAGAACTGGGAGCCCCCACCAGAGCTGGGGGGAATTTGCTATCCTGAGAATCCATTGCCCAAAGTTCACAGAAAAACACAGTGCAATAAAATGTGTACTGCCCCTTTAAGATCGCTGCGGAATGTGCAGCCCACCGCTACAGCTACAGTGACAAAGACCCCCAAAAGGAGAAGAGAAAACTGAGCCAGAAGCGATAATACAGAGGAATATTGACAGCGATAACCTGCAGAGCCCGCAGAGTATTGCCACCGATGTCCTGCTGCAGAGGGAAAGGAAGTGCTGCTGAAGTAGACTGAACTTAAAGACTTTCAGACTTAGGGAAAATGGCTGCCCCATAGGATTGCATTGGAGGCTTCACGAAAATGGCCGCCGAACATGCGGTCGGACCGATCGTTCTACACCCACAAAAATGGCGGCGGATGGCGCCAAAACAGCATGCAGTATCGCCCACAGAGAAGCTTACCATGCCTTCCCAAATCAAAGATGGCGGACCACGCGAAATCACTCCGCTGTGGTCGCCACACAACGTCTGCACCCCCAACAATGCACCGAAGTGACACAGGGAAAGGGACCCCCACACATACAGAATCTGCACAAGCAATCCCCGCAGGGGCCGCATCAGGGAGTCACACAGGCACAGACATGGGGGACACACAGCAACACAGACTGCCACCCCAGACAGAGGCCCCACACAGAAGTACTTACCTGTACCAGATGGCGTGGGGTGCCTCTATAAACGGAAAACCACCAAATTCAGGTCCCAGGGAGCCCTCCTCGGGGGAGCCAGACGCGGCACCCCTTGAATGAAAGTGCGAATCAAGGAATTCGACGCCAAGGGACGTTGAAAAAAGACGGCCGATGCCGACAACTGACACTTGATCGTGGCAAGCACTAAGCGCTGATCCACCCCTTCCTGCAGGCAGGCCAAAACCTTCACCAGCAAGAGGGAGCGAGGATGGAACCCATGCGATTCGCACCAGACAATATAAGCTTTCCAGGTGCGATGATAAATCTTCCTAAAGGTAGCTTTACGAGCCTTCAATAAGGTAGGGGTGACCGCATGTGGAAGACCCCTATCCCTCAAGACCTGGCTTTCAACAGCCACGCCGTTAAAGCCAGAGACTGTAAAGCAGGACAGAAGATCGTCTCGCAGAAGAAGCCGTCGGGGAGGCTCGACGACCATCTGAACGATGTCCGCATACCAGGACAGACGTGGCCAGTCCGGGGCCACCAGAATGACTGGTATCCGTTCCGTCGCTAACCTGCGGAGGAACCTGGACAATAGTTGATTTGGAGGAAAGGCATACAGCAGCCGATACCGGTGAAGGCACTACTAACGCATCCGTGGTGTCCGCCAGAGGATCGCGAGTTCTGGCCACGAACCTTTCCACCTTTTTGTTGAAACGGGACGTGAACAGATCCATGTCCGGAGTTCCACACCGGGCACATAGGAGGCGAAACACCTCTGGATGCAGGTACCATTCTCCCTGGTCTGGCAACTCAGATAGTCCACCTGCCAGTTTTCCACACCCGGAATGTGAACAGCCGAAATCGCCGGAACGTGCGATTCGGCCCAAGACAGGATCTCAGCCACTTCTTTGGCCGCCCGGGCACTCTTGGTGCCCCCTTGGTGATTGATATATGCCACAGCCATAAGGTTGTCCGTCTGTACTCGGACCGGACACCCCAGAAGCTGAGATGACCAACGGAACAGACAAAGCTTGATCGCTCGGAGCTCCACGACGTTTATCGGCAAGGAAGCCTCCACTACCGACCATGTCCCCGGGAACAAAGCGTGTCCAGAACTCCTCCCCAGCCCGACAGGCTGGCATCCGTGGTGAGCACCGTCTACAGCAGAGGCCAGGAGGACTGGCCCTGCGTCAGGGACGGCGACCGGAGCCACCACAAGAGATCTGACCGCACTTGGTGACTCAGATAAATCCTCCTGTCCAAAGACTGAGGCATTCTGTCCCACCTGGCCAGGATCTCCCCTTGCAGAGTCCTGGTGTGAAATTGAGCAAACGGGACGGCTTCGAAAAACCGAAACCATCAGACCCAGAGACCGCATACAGATCCGTAAAGAGGAGAGATGGTTGTCCCTGAGGGACCTGATCTCGTCCCTGAGCAGAGTCCAGGACCATCCCCAGGTACTGAAGACAAGCTGAAGGAGCCAGTGCCGACTCCTGAAAATTGATGGTCCACCCGAACTCATGGAGTGTTTGTTTGAACCGTTACGGCCAGATCGCTCGTCAGAGTTGCACACGAGCTTGACCTTAACAAGAGGTCGGTCGTCCAGGTAACAGATGACCGCAATCCCCTTTAAAGGCAATAAAGCTAGTACCGGAGCCAAAACCTTGGTGAAAACCCTGGGAGTCGAAGCGAGACCGAAGGGCAACGCCACAAACTGGTAGTGCTCCCCAGCCCCCGTGAAGCGGAGATACCTCTAATGACCCTCGTTGATAGGGATGTGCAGATACGCATCCTTCAAGTCGATGGAGGCCAGGAGTCCCTGGGACTCAACAACGCCACCACAGACCGGATGGATTCCATCCTGAACTTCTGTACCTGCACAAAACGGTTCAGAGACTTTAGATCCAGAATCGGACGCACTTTGCCCTCTTTTCTGGGCATCTTGAACAGGTTGGAATAAAAACCGCAAAACCTGTCCCGTGACTCCTTGGGCAAGCAGATCTTGCACCGCCCCCATGAGATCTCTGAGACAATCGGGAGTCAGCTGGAGGTTGGATCGGAAGAACCTGTCTGAGGGGCGGGATCGAAACTCGATTTTGTACCCTGAACGAATCAGCTTGTGAACCCACCTGTCCTGAATGCTGGACAACCAGGGTTCCTGAAAGCATCGCAGACGTCCTCCCACCCTGACAACGGGTGAGGGCGTCCCTTCAGGAAGAGGTGGACTGGGCCGCCAATCCAGACTGACCGGCCTTAGGTTTACCCGACCACGGCTTCTTGTGGCCACCGTAAGGATTTGCCCTTGTCCTGCGGCCCGAAGGCACAAAAGGACCCATGCTGCATTTTGAAGGAAGGCCCCCGCCTAGCGCGGGAAGATATACCCTTAGTGACCTGGGGTAACAGAGTACTCTTACCCCCCGTGAGCCCCTTAAGCAACTCATCCAGAGTGTCCCCAAAAAGACGACTCCCCACATAGGGAACATCAGACACCGTCTTTTTGGAAGCGTGGTCAGCCGACCAGCTTCTTAGCCAAGTAATGCGGCGGATCGCGACCCCGACTGAAGACAACCGGGCGACTAACGGAACCTCGTCCAAGGCTATGTTACACAGGTACATCCCGGTCTGGGTAATATGATCCACCATGTCAAGGGCAGTCGGAGAGGCCGACTCCGCCACCAGGGTGTTCCGAAGCACCTTGGACTATGCCGTGAAAGCCTGAGAGGCCATCAACAAGGCAAACACAGGTTTTAGCAGGGAACCCGCCACCAGGTAAATGTGGTGGAAAAGTGCCTTCATGCGCCTATCAGCTGGATCCCTAAACACCGGGGAGTCCTCCACTGGCATCAAGGTGGATTTATTCAGCCTAGAGACCGTGTGGTCCACTTTAGGGGACACCGTCCAACGTTTGTCCACGGCCTCCAAAAAGGGATAGCAGTGGGAAAAACGCTTAGGCACCACCCGCATATGTTTAATGCGCCGCCACTGGTCATTCACAATATCGTGGAACTCCTCAGGGCAGGGAAATACCTGACCTGACTTCTGGGCCCTTCGGAACCCGAAAGTAGCCCGCTTACTTGACTGAGATGGCTCATCGTCAAGATTGAGAGTTTCTTTTATGGCGCTAATGAGTGCATCCACCGTAGCGTGTTCCTGCGCTACCGAGAAGGAAGATTCCTCCTCCTCCTCCCCCTCAGAAGCGGAGGACCGGGACCCCTCAGGAGGGACATCGTCCGTGGTAACCAATCCAGGCTCAGAGTCTGAGGACTGGGAGGGCATAGGCCGTTTTTTGGAAGAGCGTTCCGACATCAGCAGATCCACCTTGGATGCTAAAGTCACAAGAACAGCAGATAATGAGCCCATGGAAAAGGTTTCAGGGGTACCCGAAGCCCCCACCAGGTCTGCAGGGAATTTGTTGTCCTGGGAGTCCATTTTTGCCATATAAAGTAAAAGGGACGCTGGCCCTTTAAATCGTCAGTTCCCGCGGAACCCCCCCCCACTAACTGAAAGAGCCCCTTCAGTTAATACAATAGCCATAAAAAATAGTTTTGTCAGAAAAATGGCTTAGGTAAAGGTAAAAATCCCCCAGGCTGTCAGTACTTTCCACACAGGCTGCCCTGTGAGGAGATGGAAGAGAAAGAGGAAGTGATCTCATGCCCCTAGAGGCCTAGCCCTCGAGCCACAGTAAAATAGTGCCTATTGAAACTCTATGTAAAAAGACACTGGCAAGATGGCTGCTTGCCCTTAATAGGCATGTGCCCTCATTCAAGATGGCTCCCGTTTGGGATTAGGACAGTATCATAAAATGGCTGCTGCCCATACACAGAGCCCAGTCACCTGCCCACACCTAAAATGGCGACCGCGCTAAACGGCGCAAAAATGAGCGCATACATGTGGTCTGGCCACCAAAGGGGACCCCAGGGAGACCCCTCACATGGAGCACCCCCCCCCCCCCCCCAAGTACCAAAAGTACCCCACACAGTGCCCTCAGCAGGGAGGGAGGGAAATAACCCCAAGCCGGCCAGAAGAGGGATCCCACAGAGACCACCAGCCCTGCCATCCCCTAAGAGTGGGCCCACAAACCCCCCAAAAGTCCCCAGGGACAAGTGGGTATCAGTACTCACCAGTCCATGAAAGCAGGCACCGCTCTGATACAGGAGACCTCGCACCCTAAATGGGGGTGCTGTCAGCCAAGGAGGGATGCTAGCAACATGCGGGCGCTCCGGAGTTGAGACACCCTTGGCGAAGACGCAGCTCCACAGGCTCGTCCCCAGTCCAAGGGGCACTGTCGTTGCGAGCTCTGGGCACATCAGTATCCTGCGACACTCGTTGGCAGGCTGGGACTCCATAAGGATCTATATTACCCAGTGCGAGGCCCAGCTCTGCAGTCACTTGTAGTCCTCCAGGAAAAGGCCCCTGACTAACTAGTGATAGTGAGAGAAATAAAAACCTATTTTCCAAAGAAAAACACATGATTGGAGAAAAAAATATAAAGAAAACCGAGACGCTAGGTCCTGGCCAGGAAGAGCTAGCCTGATCCTAATGCTAGGCAGCATAAAACTGAGGATCAGTGAGATCTGGTTCAGGATAATGGCTGAGGGATGGCCCCCTAGAGGTGTGTCTAGGTATAACGGAATTTTTGTAAAATCTTACCTGTAAAATTCCTTTCTCTGAGTCCTCCGACAGTCGCCGCCACCTCTAAGTCATCACTATTGGGTATTGACTTCCACTGCGCAGGAGTAGCTAGGCATAAGACTTAGTCAAAAGAACAAAAGTATTTGCATATACACACCCATGGGGGCTGTCCCACTTAGCCAATACCCCCCTGCAGTGACCACTCCCAACTCAGTTTGGTAGCATAGCAGTAAGTGTACAACAAAAAACCCCAAAAGAGGGGCGGGGGCGACGACTGTCGGAGGACTCCGAGAAAGGAATTTTATAGGTAAGATTTTACAAAAATTCAGTTTTCTCTTACGACCTCCGACAGTCGCCGCCACCTCTAAGTCATCACTATTGGGATGTCCCAAAGCAGTGTAGACATGAGGGGTGGGAGACGCAACCGTAGAAAAGGCAACGCAGTAACCACATCAGAGAAAGGAACCTTACACGCATAGTAAGAGAACCTTCTGGGCAACAGAAAAGGCTCAACAGGAGCAACAGCCCAGGAAGCAAATAATCCAGGGGATAAACAACCCCAAACGTCAGGGACCCACAACAAAACAAGGGTCCCTCATGACACTGCCGCACTGAGAACTTTGCGGCCAAAGGAGGCGTCAGCTGATGCTAGAACATCCACCTTATAGAATTTCGAAAAGGTGTGCACTGACTACCAAGTCGCAGCCTTGCACACCTGGGCCACCGAGGCTCGATGCCGGTAGGCCCAGGACGCACTAAAAGATCTGGTAGAGTGCGCCTTAACAGGGAAGGGTGGAACCCGTTCCTTCAAAGCATAGGCCTGTACAATGGTCTGTCTGATCCATTTGGCAATGGTCGCTGCAGACGCAGCCATGCCCTTCCGAGGTCCCTCAGGAAGGACAAAGAGAGTCCGTCTTCCGAAAGGACTCCGTAGACGACAGGTAAACCCTGATCGCCCTGACAACATCCAAGGAATGCAATGCAACCTCCTTGGGATGCTTAGGCTTCGTACAAAGCGAAGGCAGAACAATGTCCTCATTAAGGTGGAACTCAGAGACCACCTTAGGAAGAAAAGACGGGTGTGGTCGCAAGACCACCTTATCCTTGTGAATTACCAAGTAAAGAGAGCGACAAGACAAAGCCGCCAGCTCCGATACTCTGCGAGCCGAAGTGATCGCCACTAAAAAGACAACCTTCTTAGACAGCAGAGGCAACGAAATCTCCCAGATGTTCTCAAAGGGAGAACGCTGTAAAATGGACAGAACCAAGTTCAAGTCCCACGGAGGCTCCCTTCTGGGAGGAGCCAAATGTCGCACACCCTGAATGAAGGTGCTAATTAAAGAATTAGACGCCACAGGGCATTGAAAAAGAATAGCCAGTGCAGACACCTGGCCCTTTATCGTGGCCAGCGCCAGGCGCTGGTCCACCCCCGACTGGAGGAAAGCCAAAACTCTCGACACCGAGTACGAGCGAGGGGAGAACCCTCTGGACTCACACCAGACGAAATAGGCTTTCCAGGTAAGGTAATAAATTTTTCCAGAGGAGGTTTTTCTAGCCTTGATCAGGGTAGGAATGACCTCAGGGGAGAGACCCGTCTCTCAGGACCTGGGTCTCAACAGCCAGGCTGTTAAAGCCAGCGACTGTAAAGCAGGATGGAAGATCGGTCCCTGAGACAACAGATCTTCCCGCATTGGCAGCCGCCAAGGAGGCGCCACTGCCAGGTGAACGTCGTCGGCGTACCAGGACCGGCGTGGCCAGTCCGGCGCTACCACAATCACCAGATGCGGTTCCGAGGCTAACCTGCGAAGGAACCTGGACAACAACTGAATCGGAGGAAAGGCATACATCAGACAATACTGATGCCAAGGGGCCACCAACGCATCCGAGGCGTCTGTCAGAGGATCGCGCGTTCTTGCCACAAACCTTTCCACCTTGTGGTTTAGCCGAGACGCGAACAGATCCACGTCCGGGTATCCCCACTTCGCACAAAGCATTTGGAAGACCTCCGGGTGTAGGGACCATTCCCCCTGGTCCAGGGTCTGGCGGCTCAGATAGTCGGCCTGCCAATTCTCCACACCCGGAATGTGAACTGCTGAGATTGCCGGGACATGAGTCTCGGCCCAAGACAGAATGTCGGTCGCCGCCCGGGCACTCCTGGTGCCCCTTTGGTGGTTGATGTAAGCCACCGCGGTAGCATTGTCAGTCTGTACCCGAACCGGACGGCCCCGAAGTCGATCCGACCACTGGAAGAGACAGAGTTTGATCGCTCTCAATTCCAATATGTTGATCGGAAGGGAGGATTCCTCCCCCCACCAAGTGCCCTGGGCAGATAGGATGCCCAGGACTCCACCCCAGCCCGACAGGCTGGCATCCGTGGTAATCACCGTCCACAGCAACGGACGGAAGGACTCTGACACAGCCGAACTCCTGGAGCGTCTGTACCATGGTGGACAGATCGCGCAGTAGGTCCTGGCAGACACTCGATCTTAAGAGGTGATCGTCCAGATATCCCAAGACCGCAATGCCCTGAGCTCTCAGCAGGCCTAGAACAGGCGCCAACACCTTCGTAAAGACCCTTGGAGCCGAAGCGAGACCGAAAGGTAACGCCACAAACTGATAGTGGTCCTCCGCTATAGCGAACCGAAGGTACCTCTGGTGACCCTCGAAAATGGGGATGTGTAGGTACGGGTCTATAGAGGCCAGGAATTCCCCTGGACTTAGGGAGGCTACCACCAAACGGAGAGATTCCATACGGAACTTTCGAACGCGCACAAAGCGGTTCAGAGCTTTCAGGTCCAGAATAGGACGCACTTTGCCCTCCTTTCTGGGCACAGTAAACAGATTGGAATAAAACCCCTGAAACCTGTCCCGATGGGGCACCGGAACAATCACCCCCTGGGAAAGAAGGCGCCCTGGGGTCAAATGAAGATTTGAGGGTAAAAATCTGTCCACCGGCCGGGAAAGGAATTCGATCTTGTACCCCGATCAAATGATTTCCTGAACCCACCTGTCCGGAATTCGGAGCAGCCAAGGTTGGAGGCAAACGTCCCCCCACCCCTGCAACGGGTGAGGGCGCCCCTTCAGGCAGAGGCGGATTGACCCGCCGTACCGGCATTGCCGGACTTCTGCTTGCCCACCCAGGGCTTCTTCTAGCCACCTTGGCCCTTGAAGGGCTTGCCCTTGGTCTGATTCCGAAAGGCACGAAAGGACCCCTGGTTGGGTCGAGAAGCGGAACCCCGCTTGCCACGAAAGGACTTGTTCTTGGGGTTCTGGGGCAGCATGGTGCTCTTGCCCCCTGTGACCACTTTTACCAAGGTATCCAACGCCTCGCCAAAAAGGCGAGAACCAGCATAGGGAAAATCAGCAACTGTTTTCCATGATGTCTGGTCAGCCGACCAGCTCTTCAGCCAGATCAGTCGACGGTTAAGCACCGCGACACTAGATAGGCGTGCAACCAAAGGGGCCTCATTTAAGGCCGTATCGCACAAATACATGACTCCTTGGTGAATTTGAACCACCATATCCAGCCTGGCAGGTGGGACAGAATCAGACACGAGGTTGCTCCTAAGCACCTTAGTCCAATCAGCCACCGCCTGAGCCACCAAAACGGACGCGAAAACAGGTTTGAGCAAGGGACCCGCCACCGTGTAGGAATGGCGGGCCAGAGACTCCAACCTCCTGTCCGTGGGATCCCGAAAAACCGGGGTTTCCTCAGTAAGAATCAAGGTAGCCTTGTTCAAAACTGCCACAGTGTGATCCACCTGTGGAGGCACACACTATCGCGATTCCGTAGCCGGTGCAAAGGGATAAAGTAACTTAAACCGACTAGGTACCAGGAATGGACGTTTTAAAGTGCACCACAGTTCATTAACACTGTAATGAAACTCAGCGGGGCAGGGAAATACCTGCGCCGACTTGCGGGTCCTGTGTGTCCCAAATGATGACACAAT
The DNA here is from genome assembly GCF_965119305.1 of Pelophylax lessonae. Lineage (NCBI taxonomy): Eukaryota > Metazoa > Chordata > Amphibia > Anura > Ranidae > Pelophylax > Pelophylax lessonae. Next base: position 531,774,388 of record NC_138770.1, read on the forward strand.
GCCCGGAGAGGACTGGGCTCATCCTCCAAATGTAGAGTTTCCTTAACAGAATCAACTCATCCATGGTCGCGCGTTCTTCAGGCGACCCCGGGGGAGAAACATCAACCCCCTCCACCTCCTCCTCCTCAGACCCCAGCAGGTCTAAGGATGAGCGAGACCCTGAAAAGGGCACGCCCGCCGCAGCAGCCATATCACCATCTGAATCAGAGGAGAGAGATAATCTGGGCCTCTTCCTAGCAGCAAGTTTAGCCATCAGCACCTCCATTTTGGACACTAAGGACGCCACTACAGCGGCCAAATCAGGTATAACAGGGGCCACAGCAGGACTGGGGTCCCCCACCAGGGCTGGAGGAAATTTGCTATCCTGAGAATCGATTGCTCGAGGTGAAAAGAACAGTGCAAGAAAAGGGTACTGTCCCTTTAAAACCGCTGCGGAATGCGCAGCCCACCGCTATATGTACAGTGACAAAAGACCCCCAATAGGAGAAGAAAACTGAGCCAGAAATGACAAAACAGAAGGTTATGGAAGAGACAGTCTGCAGAGCCCCACAGAGTGTTACCACCTAGATCGCTGCTTCAGAGGAAAAGGAAGTGAGGTCATGAGAGGCTGAACTATAAGCTGCAAATGACCCAGGGAAAATGGCTGCCCATAGAACTGAATGGAAGACTTCGTGAAAATGGCCGCCGACATGTGCATGGAACGATCGTTCTGCCACACGCAAGATGGCGCCGGATGGCGCCAAAACAGCATGTAAATCAGCCCACAGTGAAGCCAACATGCCTGCCCAAATTAAAGATGGAGGACCGCGCGGTTTTTCCCCGCTGCGGCCACCACACACACACACAAAGTCTGTACCCCCTAACACACCAAAGTGACACAGGGGAAGGGGCCCCCACACAGATACACAGCACCGCATGTATAGAGAAGACCCCCACAGGGATCGCAATAGGGAGCCCCACACCGGCACAGACATGGGGGACACACAGCAACACAGGACTGCCACCCCAGACAGAGGCCCCACACAGAAGTACTTACCTGTACCAGATGGCGTGGGGTGCCTCTCAGAACGGAAGGCCGCTGTCCTCAACTGACAGGGAATGCCGTTTGACAAGGACATTACACTGCATATCGCAGATTTGTCCAGTGAGGTAGCCACCTCACAGCTACATCCCTGCGGCGAGCAGGGATGGGTCGTTCATAATGAGACCATAGCCCCAGCACAGGGAAAGCCTAACTACTCCTGACGCTAGGCAGAAAAAAACTGAGTTGGGAGTGGTCACTGCAGGGGGGTATTGACTAAGTGGGACAGCCCCTATGGGTGTGTATATGCAAATGCTTTTGTTATTTTGACAAAGTCTTATGCCTAGCTACTCCTGCGGAGCGGAAGTCAATACCCAATAGTGATAACTTAGAGGTGGTGGCGACTGTCGGAGGACGTAAGAGAAAATTTTTTTTGCATTAACCTAATAATCTGCCTAGAAACAGATTGCTCTCAATGAGGAATCTGATACCGGTGCAACATCCCTTAATTGGTAGAAAAGAAAGATTTTCCCCTTGTGATGGGTCTTTTAAGGCACTCACATAAATTACAATTCCTGTGATCAAACTCAACAGCAGACAGAGTGTGAGAGCCTGCTGTTGAGTTGGTGACTCTGCCTGCTGCGAGCGTCGGTTGTGTGTATATGAGCCCTGTTCAACATTAAGGTATGTCTTTTCTCTTTTAGACCACCAAGTCCCTTTCTTACTTTGTTATTTTCATATCCACTTACTCCCTGTTTTCCATTATGCGCCCATACAAGTATATTGCTAGACAGAATTGCAATAGGATGGCTGTGAATTTCTAGTGGCAATAATATAACTTCATTATAGTCCTAGAATATAAATACGAAGATTGAACAATTTTTGTAGCTGCTTTATTAATTATTACTTTCTGATATATTTTTGACAAGTTATTTAGGAGAATTGTTTCAATTCTCTATTTTTTTTCTTTTGGCCATTCAAGTTAAGGAAATATACAATTTACCAACTATCTAGCATATGCCTTTTTTTCATTCTCTTTCCATGCTAGGGCTTCCTCATTTCTTTTGGACTCCAGTTGCCCACAGAGCTGCTCAGTGGCAGGTGCAACTCTCTGATGGACCTCCAGGGGAACACCGTACTATTTGCTAACTGTGACCCACCAGGCAGATGTCTTTTTGAAACCAGTTTTTTTAACCACCTCCCACCCGGGCCATTGTATATATACGGCCAGGTGGGAGTCTCGTCCTTCTGATCGGACGTTCCGGAACGTCCTTCAGAAGGAGAGAGATCGCGCCGCCGCGGGCACGCGTAGCGGCGCAATCTCGATGTGCCTGTGTCCCTAGGACACAGAGCAACAAGACTCGGCAGGAGGGCCCTGTGATTGGCCCTCCTGATCACATGATGGCTGTGTCCAATCACAGCCGTCATGTAATGTCAATACAGCCGTTGTAACGGCTTCGATCTCTTCTCCTCCTGACAGATCCTGTCAGTGAGGAGAAGAGGAGAGGATCGATTCTGCAGCTGGGGTGATCAGTGAGTATTTCTAATTACTCACTGATCACAGGGGTGGTCTGTGCTGGTAATCAGATGATTGATTACCAGTGCAGCCCTGGGGGGAGGGGATGCCCACCCATGACCACCAGGGATGCCCACCATGGCCACCAGGGATGCCCACCATGGCCACCAGGGATGGCAAACAGGGCTCAGAGAGCCTGCCAGTGGTGCCCCCCTATCAGTGCTGCCCACCAATGCCATCTATCAGTGCTGCCCACCAGTGCCTGTTATTGCCATCTATCAGTGCCGCCCACCAGTGCCCATTATTGCCCACCAGTGCTGCCTATCAGTGCCCCCCATCAGTGCTGATCAGTGCCGCCCATCAGTGCCACCTATCAGTGCCGCCTATCAGTGCCCATCAGCGCTGCCTATCAGTGCCCATCAGTGCTGCATATCAGTGCTACCTATCAGTGCCCATCAGTGCTGCATATCAGTGCCACCTCATCAGTGCCACCCCATCAGTGTCTCCTCATCAGTGTCTGTCAGTGAGGCGTCATCAGTGCTCATCAGTGCAGGAAAAAAAACGTATCTATTTACAAAATTTTATAACCTAAACAAAAAAACTTTTTTTTTTTCAAACTTTTCGTCGGGTGGCGTGCTTGGTGACGCGTGTCGCAGCGTGGAGGAGACAGAGCGGCCATCATTCCGGTGGTCTATGCTCAAGACGCCCAGGAACATCGGGGAGGTCTCTGCTAATTTTTATGGATGCGAGATGTCTTCTTCTTTCCTGTAAGTGGCCAAATTTATGAGTAGGAATAAAGTCTAAAAAGCAGTCTGCGCTATGTGATGTCCTTTTTTTCTTCCGCATACCACACCATTCTGTGAGCCTGTTAATTGGACAACATTTTGGGAAGCCTTTTGTTGCTATACCTACCGTTTATGCGCATTTGATCTCTGTCGTGGAGATCAACTACATCTGGTAAGGAGTATTGGTGCTGGAGTGCTTTCTGGTGGTGGTTCTTCTACTTTGGAATTACTTCTCAAGTGTGGAGACAGATCTTTATGGACTGCTTTTCTCATATATTTGGGACTATACTAGATAGGGTTTAGCGCCACAGTTATTGTTTTTAGTGGATATAAGTGTTCAGCAAATTTCTCAATGTTATGATTTAATGTACATTAATATGCATTGTATAACATTGATTAAACTTATGTCTAAACAGAAGTCTAGCTACAGATGTCAGATCTACCCCTGAGGAAGAAGTTTCTTGACTTCGAAATGCATTGGGTATCTCTCACTGTTTAGGCTGACATCCACATGTACTATGTATATCATGTAATGAACTGTTTGGATATTTTAATATTTTCACAAATGTTGATATTTATTTAATAACATTTACTTTTTTCAATACTACTTTTGAAATGTATGTGAGTGCCTTAAAAGTCCCATCACAAGGGGAAAATCTTTTTCTAATAATCTGCCTAGCTTGCTCCTGCAGAGGGCGCCATTACCCAATAGTAAAGGCTAATATGGTCGGGCGGCGACTGTCAGAGGACGTAAGAGAAAAAATATTTTAAGCAACAGACAGCATGGATTCATGAAAAAATCATAAGACGAAATTTGGTGGACTTTTAAGGCACAGATAGGAATATAATAAAAAACTTTTTTATTGATTGACGTATAAAAGCAAGGGACAACCCCTGGCAAAAGGGGAATACTTTTTACATATACAAAATATACATAGAAAATAACACAAAATGCTTGGACAATAAGACTTACATAAGTATTAGTAATGGAAAGAAAAAATAATCATTGCATAATACATAAGACATAGTGGGTAACACCATACTATACATTACATCCTACAAACTCGAAGATAGTGCCGAGGGGTGACACTATATGGATCCTCGAGTGTAGTTGGTATAGCCCTTGGATGAGGGATGATTCATGTAGCCAGATGCCCTACATGTTTCGCTTGAAGAGTCAAGCTTCTTCTGGAGCTACTGGTGTACAGACTCCCTGTAGAGACAGATAGTAGTTCACAATGGCCGATGCATTCTGGCACAAAAAGTATGTGGATCATGAGAAATAACAGGGGGGGGGGGTTGATGCAACGGCTGTAGTGAGTTTGTCAGCTGGTGTCAGTTCAAATAAAGTAAACAGGGTATGTGTCTACTTTATACAGATACCAATGGTTGTAACCAATTGGCCAAAAAGTACCAAAATGAATATAGTACAAAGGATATCCGGGATATGGGAAATCCCTCAGGAAGGAGACACCAGAGATCAGACTCAGGGACACAGCAACCGAATCCCCCGGATGGGGATAAACCACCATCACGTATATTTGTATATGTAAAAAGTATTCCCCTTTTGCCAGGGGTTGTCCCTTGCTTTTATACGTCAATCAATAAAAACGTTTTTTATTATATTCCTATCTGTGCCTTAAAAGTCCACCAAATTTCTTCTTATGATTTGACACGATTAATAAGGATGTGGCACACAATTCCTTAAATCTGTTGCGCCCATACTGTGCTGCTGTATTGGTTGCGCAAATTGCAAATTTATTATGGATTCATGAAAGACATAAGTTGTCAAACAAACCTGATTTCTAATGTGTACGGTAAAGTCTACTGGATTGGAAAGATTGGTTTGTAATTGGATAGACAATTGGCTAAAAGGCTAAAAGATAGAATTTAGAGAGTAGTGGTTAATGATTCTTACTCTGAATGGTCTAAGGTTATCATTGGTGTACCCCAAGGTTCAGTGTTGGGACCCTTACTTTTTAATATCTTTATAAATGATATAGGGTCTGGGATTAAAAGTACCATTTCAATCTTTGCAGATGACACCAAGCTGTGCAGTGGAATAACTTCTTTACAGGATGTCTCCAACTTACAAGCTGATCTCAATGCACTGTTTCATTGGGCAACTATGTGGCAAATGAGGTTTAATGTTGATAAATGTAAAGTTATGCACTTTGGGGCTAAGAATATTCATGCATCATACATACTAGGTGGAGTAGAACTGGGGGAATCCATAGCAGAGAAGGATCTGGGTGTTCTGGTAGATCATAAGCTTAATAATAGCATGCAATGCCAAACTGCGGTTTCCATAGCAAGCAAAGTCCTTTCTTGTATTAACAGAGGCATGGACTCCAGAGAACAAGATATAATTTTGCCCCTTTACAAATCATTAGTATGACCTCATCTGGAATATGCAGTTCAGTTTTGGGCACCAGTTCTTAAAAAGGAGATCGAGGAACTGGTGGAAGTGCAGAGAAGGACAACCAAACTGATAAGAGGCATGAAGGAGCTCAGCTATGAAAAAAGATTAGAGGAACTGAATTTATTCTCTCTTGAGAAGAGGAGATTAAGGGGGGGATATGATCAACATGTATAAACACATAAGGGGTCCATATAGTGAACATGGTGTTGAGTTGTTCACTTTAAGGTCAACACAGAGGACAAGGGGGCACATTTTACGTCTAGAGGAAAACGGGTTTAGTCTTCAAATGCGGAAAGGTTTCTTCACCGCAAGAGCTCTGAAAATGTGGAAAAGACTCCCTCCAGAGGTGGTCCTGGCTAGCTCACTAGATTGCTTTAAAAAAGGCCTGGATTCTTTCCTGGGTGTACTTAATATACAGTAAGTTGGTACAAAATTTTTTTTTTTAGGTAAAGTTGATCCATGGAATATCCAATTGCCTCTCGGGGGATCAGGAAGGAATTTTTTTCCCCTGCTGTAGCAAATTGGATCATGCTTTGCTGGGGTTTTTTCGCCTTCCTCTGGATCAACTGCGGATATAGGATTGCGTTTATGGGATTGTATGGTTGGGTTTTCAATACTGTTTTTTTTTTGGTTGAACCAGGTGGACTTGTGTCTTTTTTCAACCTGACTATGTGTGTGTAAAGGCAGGCATCCCAATTTTTTGGTAATATAGTGTGTGTGTATAGATGGATATAGATCTATCTATCTAAGTTTTCTGACTATAAAATGAAGAAGGCCAGTCTTTCATAAAAGAACCTAACTGTTCACATAAATCTTGCCATAAATGGTACTAATTGTTTGTTAAATAAGATCATCTTTTCTTCAAATAAAGACACTGTAGACAAAGTACAAATATAGATACTTTAAATAATCACCTGTAAATCAGATCATTTTTAGAAGGGCTCATGCAGATCTACGTTTACACAGCTTTTTCCATTTGAATGCGGAACTATTCAAGTGCACGTTTGAAGGCAAAATGCAGTTTTTGACAACAGCAAAAATGCACCATAATAGGACCTGTGCATCTGAAGCAACAACACAATGCACAGCAAGTCGAATGTAGCCTCTGAACTGTCATCGAGACTGTTCTATTGAAATTAATGTGAATCTGCTGATTAGTGTTTAATGTGTGTTAGTTTCTAGAATGAAGCAGAAATAACATGTAACAGACTATCAATAGTCCATATAAATAATTCACTAACCTACTCAACAGTCGGATATAATTCTGCCTTTGACGGGACCGCAAAGTTTTGTTTTCCCACTGTTCGTATCTCAGCTTTAAGGTGAAAATAATATTATTTGACACTTGGTGGCACTTTGCAGTGACTCTGCGCAGAATGCTCACTACTTCCATCACTGATCGATGGCAATACAGTTTTGAAAAACGTTGGCTGCAATGCTCTTCCATGAAAGTAAACCACCTGTAATAACAGTAATAATAAAATAAAAAATAAAAAAATTATTTCAATTACACTGCAAAGTACTCGCGGTCTGACGTTAAGTGTAGAGATATAGATGTAGAAGAATGAATGTAGTGATAAAGATAATTATTATAATTCAATTTGTTCCTGCAGCAACTAGGTTCATCCAGAGAGATGCATTTATTGAGTCCCAGCACAGAATAAAGTCAACAAGATACTTCCAAGAAATTACAAAATCCAACAGAGTATTTGTAAATATTACAAAGAACAGCAGTCTTCAGGCTCATTTCATACTGGGGTGGCTTCAAAGTAGCCCGACTGAATCTGCCCCATACAATGCGACTTGCAAATGACTTATTTTTTAGAAGTCAATGCCAGCCTCTCCCAAGTTACCCCCAAGTAATGCAGAAACCTTTTTCTAAGCCAGAGCTACTTCAGTTGCTATGGTTAAAATGGTTCAATTGCATGGAATGGAGCGTGACTTGTCATGCTTGTTATCGCAAGCATAGATAGAGACACTACAATCCAGCATAATATGCACCTAAATAGCTTCCATGCATGCAATAATGTGTATTGGAACCTAGGTCTGTGCTTTCATCTTGATGTATGAATGTGTATTAGATTTAGAATGAATGCTTAAAACTGTGTATTAGATTTAGAATGAATGAATAAAACTTCCCCTGAATAACAACTCTGACACTGGGGGGGGGGGGGGGGGGGTTCTGATTGGTCAACTCAAAATACTTTTGATCTCATTGTTAAGCAAATTGAAAAGACTCTACTTGTAATTACTGGCAATAACCTTTTACGGTCACTTTAGTGAAACAAGCCACCATTTCCCATGAATACCCCCCTCAAGTCTAATTACCATCAATAAATACTTCTTGAATAGTTACATAGTGAGGTTGAAAAAAGACATCAGTTCAACCTATGATGTGTGTGTGTTTGCTGTTAACCGTACATTGTATACCCCTGTATGTTGTGGTCTTTAAGGTGCCCATCTAACAGTTTTTTTAAAATATCGATGCTCCCTGCTGATACGACTGTTTGCGGAAGAGAATTCCACATCCTTACTGCTCTTACAGTGAAGAACCCCCTACGTATTTTAAGGTTAAACCGCCTTTCCTCTAGTTTTAGTGAGTGGCCACGTGTCTTATTGTATTCCCTTTCTCTGAATAGTTTGTTCCTTATGCTAGGGTCACCAGTACAGTATTTGTACATTGATATCATATCACCCCTCAATTGTCTCTTCTCCAGAGAGAATAAGTTCAGTGCTTGTAGTCTTTCCTCATAGCTGATGTCCTCCATTCCCCTAATTATTTTTGTTGCCCTTCTCTGGACTCTCTCCAGTTCCAGCACATCCCTTCTGAGGACCGGTGCCCAGAACTGGACAGCATACTCCAGATGTGGCCAGACCAGAGTCCTGTAGAGAGGGAGAATAATCTCTTTATTTCTGGAGTGAATCCCCTTTTTTATACATCCCAGTATTCTGTTGGTTTTGCTTGCAGCGGCTTGGCATTGCATGCCACTGCCAAGCCTGTTGTCTACCAGTACCCCAGGTCCTTTTCCATCCTAGACTCACCCAGAGGTTCCTCCCCCCCCCCCCCCCCTAGTGAGTAGCTTGCTTTCTGGTTTCTGGCACCCAAGTGCATTACTTTACATTTTTCAACATTAAACCTCATCTGCCATGTAGTTGCCCACCCCATTATTTTGTTCAGGTCCGCTTGTAAGGTTTCCACATCCTGCATAGAAGATATTGGCATGCTTAGTTTAGTATCATCCGCAAATACTGAGATTGTACTAGATATCCCCTCCTCTAGATCATTTATGAATAAATTAAACAGGATTGGCCCCAGGACAGAACCCTGGGGGACCCCACTTTCCACACCCGCCCAATCGGAGTACTCCCCATTAATCACCACCCTTTGCACTCTCCCCTGGAGCCAGTTCTCTATCCAGGTACTCACCTTATGGTCCATACCTACCTTCCTTAGTTTGAACAGTAAGCGTTTGTGGGGAACGGTGTCAAAGGCCTTTGCAAAGTCCAGATACACCACATCAACAGGCTTACCTTTATCTAGGTGGCAGCTCACTTCATCATAGAAGGTTAATAGATTGGTTTGGCAAGAACGATTTTTCATGAATCCATACTACTAGTACTACTACTAATAATACCATTTTCATTACTGAAGTCTTGTATGTGGTCCCTTAACATCCCCACCAAAATCTTGCAGACTGCTGAGGTTAGACTGAAAGGCCTATAGTTACCCAGGATATATCTCTGCCCTTTTTTAAATATTGGTACCACTTTGGCTTTTTTCCAATCAGCTGGCACCATACCCGTCTGTAAACGATCCTTAAAGATCAAGAATAATGGTCTGGCAATCACCTGGCTGAGTTCTTTAAGAACCCTCGGGTGCAAGCCATCCGGTCCCGGTGATTTATTTATGTTAAGTTTCTCTAGTTTAGTTCTAAGTCTATCTTCTGTTAGCCATTGCAGTACTTCCTGAGGTGTGTTATTTAGTTTGGCCTTACAAGCTGGATTAGTGTAGCCCCCCCAATTCTTTTGTGAAGACTGAAGAGAAGAAATTATTTAACACTACCGCCTTTTCCCAGTCCTCTGTGGCCAAATCTCCTTTGTCGTCTTTTATGGGGCCAATGTGTTCTGGCCTCGCTTTCTTGCCGTTTATATACTTAAAGAATTTATTGGGGTTCTTTTTACTCTCTTCCGCTATATGTCTCTCGTGTTCTATTTTAGCCGCCTTGATTTCGTCTTTACATTTCTTATTACACTCTTTGTAATGATTGAATGCTGCCAATGGCCCCTCAGCCTTGTATTTTTTTGAAGGCCTTTTCTTTAGCATTAATATGCATTTTTATGTTGGAGTTTGGCCACCCAGGGTTTAGTTTTGCTCTTTTAAATTTATTTCCCTTTGGAATGCACTGGCCAATCCCTTTGTTAAGTATGCTCTTGAAGCACTCCCATTTTTCCTCCGAGTTCTTTGTTCCCAGGGTTCTATCCTATTTGACAGAGAGCGCAGTTTTGGGAAATTGGCTCTTTTGAAATTCAGTGTTCTTATATTACCCTTATGTTTCCTATTACTATGATTAATACTGAAACTAATTGACCTATGGTCACTGTTTCCTAAGTTGCCCCGTATTTCTATATCCGTGAGCAGGTCTGTATTGTTGGTAATCATTAGGTCAAGTACCGCATATTGTTTCTTGTCGGTGCATTCACCATCTGACCCATGAAATTGTCCTGCAAAACATTTAGGAACTGCCGAGCCTTGGCTGAATGCACGGTTCCTTCTGCCCAGTCTATATCTGGATAATTAAAGTCACCCATTATAATGACATTTCCCATCCTTGCTGCCAATCCTATCTGTAAAAGGAGGTCCGCCTCCCCCTCCTCCCTCTGGTTTGGGGGCCTATAGCATACGCCCAATATTACCTTCCCCACAGTGCCTTTCCTTTGAAGTTCTGCCTATAGGGATTCTACCTCGTCCATAGCTCCATTATTAATATCATCCCTCATATTTACCTGTACACTGTTCTTAATATACAGACATACCCCTCCCCCTTTTTTACCTTCTCTATCTCTGCGATAAAGGGAATACCCCTGAATGGTCGCCATCCAGTCATGAGAGCTGTCGAACCAAGTCTCTGTTATCCCGACAAAATCTAAGTCCTCCTCAAACATCAGCAGCTCCAGCTCTCCCATCTTGTTGGCCAGGCTTCTGGCATTGGTATACAAACCCCTTAATTTTGACCGGTTACATATATCCTCATTTGATGTTTTTAGGCTGCTCTTGTGATTTTTCCCCATACCCACCCTGGGTTTTGGAGCTCTGAACACCCTACGGCTAATGTCCCCATTTGTGCCCTCTGAATCTTGCTTTCCACTGGCTAATTCTACAACTGTACCCTCCCCCCCATCAGCTAGTTTAAAAGCCCCTCTAACTTTATGGCCATCCTCTCATCCAGTACGGCTGCACCCTCCCCATCTAGGTGCAATCCGGCCCTACCAAAGAGCCGGTGGCCGACTGAGAAGTCGGCCCAGTTCTCCAGGAACCCGAAACCCTCCTTACTACACCAGCTCCTCAGCCATTTGTTAACTTCCCTAATCTCCCGCTGCCTCTCTGGTGTGGCTCGAGGTACAGGTAGTATTTCTGAAAATACTACCTTGGAGGTCCTACTCCTCAACTTAGCTCCTAAGTTCCTGAAATCGTTTAGGACTCTCCATCTTCCTCTGCCTATGTCATTGGTACCCACATGTACCATGACAGCTGGGTCTTCCCCAGCCCCACCCAGTAATCTGTCCACCCGATCCGCGATGTGCTGAACCCGAGCACCTGGTAAACAAGAGAATGTTCGGCGCTCACGGTCTTTGTGACAGATTGCACTGTCTGTCCTTCTAATGATTGAGTCCCCTACCACCAGCACCTGTCTTTCCTTTCCCTTTCTCCCGGCCTCACTGGAGGAGTTCTTCCCCTGGCAGCAAGGGTCGTCACTCTGTTCCAGCAATGCTGGTCCCTAACTGGTTTCCCCAACATCACGCAACGGGGCGTATTTATTGGGGTGCTCCAGCCCAGGACCGGCCTCCTTGCCTTGTCCCCTTCTACCCCTCCTGTCACCCCTCTACTCTGCTCTGATGCCTGCACCTCCAATACTCCGCCCACCTCTGTGCAGGCCCCTGCCTGCGCCTGACGGGTACGATCCCGACTCTCCTTCGGTATGGACATTCAGCTCAGTGTTGCTGCTTCCCTAGATTCAGAACCTGAGCTTCCAGGGAAGCAACGTGCTTACATTTTGCACATTTGTATTCGCCCTCGATCGCATGATCGAGGAACGCATACATATCGCAAGATGTACACCGAAGTCTATCCTGTGTGGCTGTTTCCTGGCTTCCCAACTCTACCTTCTCACCCTCTGGTATTCCGCTACACTCACTTGACACTCCCAGTCGCACAACACTCACAATCGCACAGCCTGGTCAGTCGCACAACACTCACAATCGCACAGCCTGGTCAGTCGCACAACACTCCCAGTCACACAACACTCCCAGTCGCACAACACTCACAGTCGCACAGCCCGGTCAGTCGCACAACACTCACAGTCGCACAGCCTGGTCAGTCGCACAACACTCACAGTCGCACAGCCCGGTCAGTCGCACAACACTCACAGTCGCACAACACACAGTCGCACAGCACTCACAGTCGCACAACACTCACAGTAGTAATAGGTACTCCCAGACACTAAGGTAGTAATAGGTACTCCCAGACACTCAGGTAGTAATAGATACTCACAGACACTCAGGTAGTAATAGGTACTCACAGACACTCAGGTAGTATTAGGTACTCACAGACACTCAGGTAGTAATAGGTACTCACAGATACTCAGGTACTACACTACACCCTCAGTCAGTGTTCAATCTCAGCCACCAGTCTTACTTACCTAGTGTGTGTCCCTTTAAGCCTGTCAATTGCAGTTCCTGACGGCGATTCCTCCCTCAGACGGTCAGTCTTCCTCTCTGCACCCGCCCCCTTCTGTCACTTCCCGGTCAGCCTTTGCTCTGTTAGTCTCCTCTGCTCCCTCTCTGTCTGGGGGGGGGGTTACCGCACCGCTCGCCGCAAAAGGGGGGGGTTTGCTCGCTGGCCACAACAAGGGAGGGGGGGTTACCGATCCCGCTCGCTGCCCGCTTTTACTTCTGGGGGGGGTTCTAGCACCGCTCACTGCCGCCGCTCTTCTGGGGAGGGGGGGTTACTCACACGCGGTTGGTCAAACACACACTCCTCTCACTCGCACGCCCTGTCAGCCTCTGATCCCGCGCTCTTCTCCTCTGCTCCACAGCACCACCTGCCGATCCCACAGCAGGTCAAATAACATACTAACTAAATTGCATTAACCACCACCCTCTACTATTCCTTTCAAGTCTGATCAGACAAATTTACATTTTACAATCCCCTGTAGGTAACTGCTTTGGTCCTTTTGCTATGTCAAATGCAACTTGTCTGCCAGCTGTGTTAATCCCAGTCCACACCTATGTTCACATAAATAAACTGTGTGTATATACACTGCCTGGCCAAAAAGAAAGTCGCCACCTGGAATTAACTATACAACTAACTAAACTAAGCATGCAGTAACTATCCTATTGGATAGTTACTGCATGTGCCCAAAGAATGAGGTCAGCAGACTACCTGAATATACTGCATCAATGGATTTTTTCTTCCCTGATGGCACAGGCATATTTCAAGATGACAATGCCAGGACTCAAATTGTGAAAGAGTGGTTCAGGGAGTATGAGGCATCACTTTCACACATGGATTGGCCACACAGAGTTTAGAACTTAACCCCATTGATAATCTTTGGGATGTGCTGGAGAAGGCTTTGCACAGTGGTCAGACTCTCCCATCATCAATACAAGATCTTGGTGAAAAATGAATGCAACACTGGATGGAAATAAATCTTGTGATATTGCAGAAGCTTATCGAAACAAAGCCACAGCGAATGCCTGCCGTAATCAAAGCAAAAGGCGGTCCAATGTGTGTGTGACCTTTTTTTTATGGCAACTTTTTATTTGGCTAGGCAGTGTATATATATATATATATATATATATATATATATGGGGATCGAAAGTTTGGGCACCCCAGGTAAAAATTTGTATTAATGTGCATAAAGAAGCCAAGGAAAGATGAAAAAATCTCCAAAAGGCATCAAATTACAGATTAGACATTCTTATAGTATGTCAACAAAAGTTAGATTTTATTTCCATCATTGACACTTTCAAAATTACAGAAAACAAAAAAATGTAATCTGCAAAAGTTTGGGCACCCTGCAGAATTTATAGCATGCACTGCCCCCTTTGCAAGGCTGAGACCTGCCAGTGCCATGGATTGTTCTCAATCATCGTCTGGGAAGACCAGGTGATGTCAATCTCAAAGGTTTTAAATGCCCAGACTCATCTGACCTTGCCCCAACAATCAGCACCATGGGATCTTCTAAGCAGTTGTCTAGAAAACTGAAACTGAAAATAGTTGACGCTCACAAAGCTGAAGAAGGCTATAAGAAGATAGCAAAGTGTTTTAAGATGTCAATATTCTTTGTTCGGAATGTAATTTAGAAATGGCAGTCATCAGGAACAGTGGAAGTTAAAGCAAGATCTGCACGATCCCTCCAGAAAGATCTGGCAGACACTGGAGTTGTGGTACACTATTCCACTATAAAGAGATACTTGTACAAATATGGTCTTCATGGAAGAGTCATCAGAAGAAAACCTCTTCTACGTCCTCACCACAAAAATCAGCGTTTGGACTTTGCAAATGAACATATAAACAAGCCTGATGCATTTTGGAAACAAGTTCTGTGGACCGATGAGGTTAAAATTTAACATTTTTGGCCGGAATGAGCAAAGGTACGTTTTGGAGAAGAAGGGGCACAGAATTTAATGAAAAGAACCTCTGTCCAACTGTTAAGCATGGGGGTGGATCAATCATGCTTTGGGGTTGTATTGCAGCCAGGGGCACAGGGAACATCTCACGAGTAGAAAGAAAAATGGATTTAATAACATTTCAGCAAATTTTGGATGGTAACTTGATGCCATCTGTGAAAAAGCTGAAGTTAAAGAGAGGATGGCTTCTACAAATGGATAATGATCCTAAACACACCTCGAAATCCACGGGGGATTACATCAAGAGGCGTAAACTGAAGGTTTTGCCATGGCCTTCACAATCTCCTGACCTCAACATAATTGAAAATCTATGGATAGACCTTAAAAGAGCAGTGCGTGACAGACAGCCCAGAAATCTCAAAGAACTGGAAGACCTTTGTAAGAAAGAATGGTAAGAAAGATACCTCAAACAAGAATTGAAAGACTCTTGGCTGGCTACAAAAAGCGTTTACAAGCTGTGATACTTGCCAAAGGGGACAGTACAAGATATTAACTCTGCAGGGTGTCCAAACTTTTGCAGACACCATTTTTTTGTTTTCTGTTATTTTTAAAGTGTAAATGATGGAAATAAAATCTAACTTTTGTTGACATATTATAAGAATGTCTAATCTGTAATCTGATGCCTTTTGGAGATTTTTCCATCGTTCCTTGGCTTCTTTATGCACATTAATATAAATTATTACCTGGGGTGCCCAAACCTTTCGATCCCCACTGTATAATATATATATATATATATATATATATAAAAAAACGATTATAATATAGATATAAGATATAGATATAATAACCAATTTACCAACTGTCAGCGGGATTCCCCACTATCAGCTGAAAAAGAAAATACAAGCAAAAATAAAACACTGTATTGGGCAACCCCCCCCCCCCCCCTCCGACATCCATTTCAGGCACTTCGTGTATGGTATGGATTTTAGGGGGAACCCCACACCAAAAAAAAAAAAAAAAAAAAGCGGCATGGTGGCTCCCACCAAATGACAGCTCTGCTGCTAAATAAACGAAGAGGCATATTGCGGGCCACAGCCTCCACCTTCCCGTCAGTTGGATCCTTAAAGGCCGGAATCATTGTTGCCTTGTTCAATCTGGAAACCGGAGGGCACACCACTGGTAGAACAGTCCACTTCCTAATAAGTGACTCCTCATAGGGGTATCGCCTAGGAAATTGCTTAGGGTCCCCAAGCTTTGGTCATCCCCACTCTTTAGCAACAATTTTGTCAAAATAGGAGAGGAAAGGAAACACCTTTGCTGCTCTGGATAGCTTGTGAGTGCCAAAGAGAACCTGTGCCTCTGTCGCAGTTGCGTCCTCCATCTTTAAGGTCTCACACACAGATACAATCAGTGCATTCACCAGCGCCTTTTCATGTGCGGTTGGAGGAATCATCCTCACTATCAGAGGACTTCCGGCGCATGGTTGCAGACCCAGCAGGGTGACCCACGTCCATGGCGGCCAAATTTAGATTCAGGATCTGATGAGGCAGGGGAAGGCGGAGGGGGCTTTTTGCTAGCCCGTCGCCCGAAAGCCGCCTCCACCCGAGACAAAAAGGACTCCAGGACCGCTGTCAGTGCATCGAAGGATGGTTGGAACCCGGAGGGCCCTGCAGCCTCAGAGAGGGGATTAGGTGGGGAGATGTGCTCCAAAGACTAAATATGTACCAGGGGGACCCCACAAAAAAGGTGTAAAACACTGCAAGGGACAACCCCCACCGCGCTGGCAGCACCACCCGGTCGAAGGCACAAAGCACCAAGCAATTCTCAGCAGAGAGGGAGAGAACCCCACCAGACTTACCACCCAGCAGAAACAGGCACCTGCAGCCACCAGGATATTCTGCACTGCACACGCGGTAATCAGGAAGTAAAACGATCCAGGAGTCAGCACCAGGGGATGAGGGGGGGGGGTCCCACTGTAGAAATCGCCGCACACAGGGCTCTACTGTCATGGCCCCCACTATTTTCAATGGCAAACCACCGCAAAATGGCCACCGGACTACACAAACATGGCCGCCGTGCATAGAAACACACAGGCTACAACAAAATGATGGCCCCACGAGGCTTCCAGGGACCCAGGAGGGATCCCTAGGCCTCAAGGACAGACCCGGGCAGATACAACCTCCCCCCCGCACAGTCGATTGCCCGGTCTCCGGTGGCGCACCCCCCCAGCCCCTATAGCCAGTATAGCGCCCTGCCCCCACGGCAGGAGGTGGACCAGATCACCCAAACAGCCCCAGCATAAGTGGAGGGGGGGTAGGATGGGGTACAGATGAAAGTGAATGCTTGACGGGAAGAAGGGGAACCCGGGGGTCTGACCGTCCCAAGGAGGGGCCCACGTCCACCCAAAAACCCTTCAGGGGGGAGACAGGGAAAAGCTACTCACGATACCAGGAACCGGGTGGGCATTGCTCCAGAGAGAACCCCTCTTCCTCGAAATGGGGGGGCTGTTGGCCAGGAGGAACGATGCGACTCGGGCCGAGGCCCGGTCCTATGCGACCTTGTGAGGAGTTTACCTCGCAGGGCAGCCCCTGTCCAGTGGGGCTATGTCATGACCAACCTAGTGCAAAGCTGAGGTCTGCGCATGCTCACTGGCCAGACTGGGGTGACCACTGGATCTAGATTATTTAGCTCATCGCCCAGTCCAGCAGTTATTTGTAGATCTTACAGGAAAAATCCAGGAGAAAAAATTTCTATCTAAAAAGAAAAAAATTGCCAGGACCAGAGATCCAAGCAAGGAACTAGGTCCTTACTCCTGACTAGGCAGGAGTTGCAGGGAGAGGGAGTATACCCCCTGGGACTGCTAATAGGGCTTAGCAAGATTCTTTTTCTGCCTTGTGTCCTACTCCTGTAGGGGGCAGTATAACCCAAAGGTTTTGAAGATCAGGAGCTGTGTCCGTCAATGAACGAAGGTGAAATATAATATACGGTAAACATAGTTACACTTGACTCCAGGTATAACTAGTGCAACCTCTAGCAAAAAGTATGGAATTACCACTCTAGCAAAATATTCATTCAAATTGTGTAGAAAAAAAAAATAATGCCTCAAAACTATTCATTTATCATCCCAACCTTCTGGCTTTAAGAAACACTTTAAAAAAGAAGTAAGAAAACTATAGTCAATTGCAACTGTTTTTGCAGATCAAGCAGAGGAAAAAAATATGGAATCACTCAATTCTAAGAAAAATATTATGGAATCACCATGTACTTTGCAGTTCTAAAACAAACATCTGCATCAGATTGCAAATGCTAATTAGTCTGCAGTTAAAAAAAGAGTGCTTGCACACCTTGGTGAGCTGTTGCACCAACGTGATTGACATGAATCATGGCTCCAACACGAGAGATGTCATTTGAAACAAAGGAGAGGATTATAAAACTTCATCAACTACGCCCACATGTCATGGGTCTGCCCTCATACCTTAGAGATACTCTGGAGCTCTTGAGAGTTCTGGAGGGTCTCAGTGTCCCTGGGGGCTCTCTTTTGGTCACCCTTGACATTGAGGCCCTCTATTCCAGTATCCCCCATACTAGGGGTATTGAGGTTATTACCACCTTCCTCAAGGAACAGACCCATCGCACTTGGGCGTTGGCAGACTTTACCCTTCAATTGTTGAACCATATCCTCAGATCCAATATTTTTGTATTTGGCGAAACCACATACCTCCAGGTACAGGGGGTAGCGATGGGGACATCTTGTGCCCCATCGTATGCCAACCTGTACCTGGGGGGGTGGGAAAGGGAGTTGTTCGCCAATGATGCCGCCTCGATATACCTGCGCCACTTAGCGTTGTGGCGCAGGTATATCGACGACGTCATCATTGTGTGGACAGGCTCGGTGTCCACTCTTCTGGAATTTATGGATTTCATATCAAACAATAATTATAATCTGAAATTTACCATTCAATATGACACTCAAAAATAGCCTTTCTTGACACCTGAAGGTAGTATTTACACCTCTCTATACCGCAAAAATACTGCGGGAAACACTATACTTCATTATACAAGTAGTCACCCACGATCTCTAATACGCAGTATTCCGTATTCACAATATCTTAGAATACGACGCAACTGCTTTTTGGATGAGGATTACAAACAAGAAGCCAAGGCCCTACAGCAAAGGCTCTTGGCCCGTGGCTACAGTAAGAAACTACTCAAAAAAGCTTATCAAAGAGCCAATCTTCAACCACGGGATAAGCTTATTTTTGGTTCACGTCAGATTAAACCCATGAACACTACCAAATTAATCACTAAATATAGTTCCCAACATCAAACTATACGGAAAATCTTGGATAACAACTGGCACTTCCTAGCAGACGATACCACGGTCTCTAAATACATTAAACCATATCCAGAGATAGTTTATCGTAAGTCTGCCTCACTTAGAGACAGACTTGTACATAGTCATCACAAATCTATTGAGGAGGAGGATTATCACGGAGCAGTGGGGGGTTTGGGCACTTACAAATGTGGTCAATGTTCGGAATGCCCCTGGGTGGGAGAGGGCTATACCTTTTCTCTACCTCGGGGAGGGATCTTGAAACCAAGATTTAGGGCTACTTGCCTCACTGAGGGGGTTGTATATCTAGCTACATGCCTCTGCGGGGCGTTTTACATTGGTAAAACTATTAGACCCTTTGCGAAACGTATTCAAGACCACCTCTATTACATGGACACTGGACTCATGTTTACACCCATTTGTAAGCATGTGGGCTTAAAACATAACTTTGACCCTCATACCATCAAATTCATTGTATTAGAAGCAATTAAGAAAAACCCGAGAGGTGGAAACTATGATAATGCAATCCTCAAAGCAGAAGTTAAGTGGATCTATAAATTACAGGCCACTAGACCACCTGGATTAAACACAGCCTTGTCATTCAAACCGTTTCTGGAGTAAACCCAGGATCATATGAATGTTAACAGGGGTGATTATATTTAAACAAAAAAACCCCCCCTTTTTTCCTTAGGCTCGTCTCCTCTCGGTTTTACTATCTCATGACACATCTGATTATACTCTGTGCCGTTTATACTATCCGTTTACCTATTTTGATGCAGCCTTAAGATAACTAAAATACTGTATTAACATCACAGTAACCTACCAATTTGCCATAATTTAGGAAAGGATACTATGTTATACCTTCCATCTGATTATTTTTATGGGTGTCCATTACCAATGAATCCATAACATATGGCGGTTATGCGTTGTAAGATATTAATGTAAACTATTTCATTTATTACAATATGTTGATTTATACTTCTTTTCTTTTTTTTCCTTTTAGTATTTCCATTAGATCGGAATCCGTATATCAATAGGGGATCAATTTGTGATCAAATCCAATGCGCCAGTACTTTCCTTGCTTTTCCCTTTTTTGACAGGGGCTCGGGCGCCAAGCCGGGGGTGGTGTTGTTGAGATTTGTACTATTCTTCTCCTCCCACGTTTTTTCCCCCGAGTCCGCCTGTCTTTAATGGCGGATGTGCAGCGCTCCGATTCATCTGTGCCTTCTCCCCTGTGGTGCAGCTCTGACTGGGACCGCTAGATGGCGCCCGCACCGGAAGTGATTAGTTGGAGGTCATGAGGTACCTCATCACTTCCGGTGGGACCGCGCTTAGAACGCCGAACTCGGCATGGTACAGACAGGCCACGACTAGTGGCGCGGCTGTCTGTCACCAGATGATCGGAGCATCTAAGGTAAGCGTCCTACTATATCGGTCTCCTGCTTGCACGGCTTTGTTGGTATTATTCTTCACCAGCCTCCTCTTTTGTGGCTATTTCTAAATTTTTGTCACACCCTTTCCTTCTTATTCACCATCACCTTTTGGGTCGGCTCTGAATTTATCTTTATACATACTCCTACAAGTCTTGGACACTCGGAGTTCTTTCTGCACTATTTAGCATGCACCCGGTCTTTATCTACACGCTATATTTTTATTTTCAATGTAGCTTTTCTGCATATTCGGTCTTATCTACCCCTCATGGAATCTTACCTGCTCACTCCATTCAACCTCTGTTCACTCTCACAACTTCAGTATGATTTCTTTATTTTATTTTTATTTTCTTCTATTCTCTCTTCACTTTTTTGGCCCTGCTTTTCGGAGACCTATCGATACTATACTCATATACACCTGAGCTCCTCCTTTTTACTCTAGTGGTATATGGGATTTTTAGTAATTAGCTCCTCTCTTTTTTATGGATTGTTGGTTTTTTCAGATTGGCTTTGGTTCGACCGAGCTCGGTCCGGTTCCTGTCAAAGTAGCGGGGTTAGGTCTGGCTGGACTATCTAGTTCAGGGTGGTTACCCGCCATTGGATAAACCGCAATGATCTCTGATATACGGATACTGATACTGCTGCTATGCTCTAGATACAACTTTTGGTGAGCCCTAATATATTGCTATATCAATAATTGATTGTAATTAACCATGTGTACTTATATAAATTGATTGTATGTTATTCATACTTAGAACCTGAGTAGAGGTCACCACTCTTGCATTGTCCCAGAAGAAGCCTGCTGGCGAAACATGTCGGACACAAGTGGCCCCTAGCACACTTCAATGGTTCTCTGTACATCAAGTATCTTTATGCTATGAATATATATCACTGTATGTGATTGTTTTTATTGGTTTTGTAATAAAATTCTGTTATTTTACTTTGTCTCCTTATTATTTATCTAAAATATATACCCTAGCAAGCCTCACCTTTAAAATCCCACCATTTGGTTCACGCCCACCTATTGCGGCCTCTTTGGGGCGCCAATAGAGCCCGCAGGGTTAGTGTTACCATCCACTCCTCTTTTGTCCTATGTTCAAACAGGGATGTGGTGTTAGCTTGCTGGGTACATTGGCCAGTTTAGGCATGGCGTCTCTCCTCTTTATAAAGAAGGTAAATAATCACGGAATGTTACAAAAGATGTTGGTTGTTCCCAGTCAGCGGTTTCTAAAATCTGGACCAAGTACAAATCAAATGGGAAGGTTGATAAAAGGGAAGCATACTGGTAGACCAAGGAAGACATCAAAGTGTCAAGATTGAAATCTAAAGCAATATGCCTTCAAAACAGAAAATGCACAACAAAACAAATGAGGAAAAAATAGTCAGACACTGGAGTCAATATCTGTGACTGAACTGTAAGACATCCCCTAAAGAAAATGGTATTTACATACAGAAAAACCAAACAAAAACCATCATTAACCACTTCCGTTCCACCTGCCGATTATAAACTGTGGCAGGGCGGCCCGACTGCACAAAATCACGTACATGTATGTGATTTTGTGCACGAGATCTGGGGTGCACGTGCCGCCGGAGCCCCACTCACGCTATGATTGGACACAGCGGGAGCCAATCAGAACCCACTGATTGTTCCGAGGAGAGGCAGAATTGTGGTCTGCCTATGTAAACAAGACAGACCGCTCTTTTGTCACAGCGGAAAATGGAGATCTTGTGTTTCTGCTTTTGAAGTGGTTAACACCTAAACAGAAAAAACAAGGTTACAGTGGGCTAAAGAAAAGCAATTATGGACTGTGGTAAATGGATGAAAGTGATATACCATGATAAATCAGGAATCTGCATTTTGCAGAGTGATGATGCTGGAACTTTTATTTGGTGCCGTTCCAATGAAATGTATGAAGACGATTGCCTGAAGAAAACATGTACATTTCCACAATCATTGATGATCTGGGGATGCATGCCAGGTACAGGTACAGGGGAGATGACAGTCATTAAATCTTCAATAAATGCACAAGTTTATATTGAGATTTTGGACACTTTTCCTATTCCATCAAATTAAAGGATAAGTGAATATGGTGACATTTCCAGGATGATAATGCATCTTGCCATATGGAAAAAGTTGTGAAACCTTTCCTTCAAGAAAGACATATAATGTCAATGGCAAGGCCTGCAAATAGTCCAGACCTCAATTCAATTGAAAATCTATGGTGGAAAAAAGAAAATGGTCTATGACAAGGCTCGAACCTGCAAAGCTGATCTGGCAACTGCAATAAGAGAAAGTTGGAGCTGGATTGATGAAGAAAAATATGGTTTATCGATAGTTAAATCCATGCTTCAGAGAATTCAAGCTGTTATAAAAGCCAGAAGTGGTGCAACAAAGTACTAGTGGTGTTTTATTCATGAATCCATAATATTTTCCACAGAATTGAGTAACTCTATATTTTGTTTTCCTCTGCTTGATCTGCAAATACAGTTGCAATTGACTACAGTTGTCTTTCTTTTTTTTTTTTTAAGTGCTTCTTAAAGCCAGAAGACTGTAATGTTAAATTAAAATAGTTTTGAGGCAAGTCTGTGATTAGTTTTTCTACACAATTAAACAATTTATTTGAACATTTTGCAAGAGTGGCGATTCCATACTTTTTGCCAGAGGTTGTACATTACCAATCAGTATAGTATGTTCAGTCTCTATTTGCCGATAAAACTCAGCAGAGTCACTTTCTAGAGAAAGGTCGTGGGTGAACAACCACAATAAAACCAAAAGCAGTGATTGCACAGAACACAGGATAAGCTGCCTGCTCACTTCAAATAACAAATCTACTTTGTAACCAAAAACACAGAATGTATGTAGTCTTTAATGTATACAAAAAGGGAAAGTTTCCCAGAGAAGTAGGTATCAAGTGACCCCAGACGTTTATGCAGTAAAAAACCTTAGTTAGATTTACCAGTGACGATATTTCTAAGAGCCTTTCAGGACAGCACCTGGAGAGAGCGCAGCTCCACCCAAAATCAGGAAACACTGCAGTCTTCAAATCCCTCCTCTTCCACCATGCCTTCAGTTATAAAGTATCCTCCGACATGCTGGAAAACAGAGCACATAACCACAGAACAACCAAAACATAGGTCATAACTTTTATAAAGTACAACATTTTAGGGAGGGTTTTAGGGTGCTGTCCTGAAAGGCTCTTAGAAATACCGTCAACGGTAAGTCTAAGGTTTTCTCAAATCGCCTTTCAGGACAGCACCTGGAGAGGATATAAGAGTAACTTACCCTAGGGCAGGACCACTGCCTGCAGTACCTTCCTCCCAAAGGATTGATCTACAGGAGACAGAAATGGCACTTTTCCACTGCAAGTACCAGCTCGGCTCTACTCGGCCCTGCTTGGCCCGGTTTGCTTTTCCACTGCTGGTACCTCATGGTACGGTGTTGGAACGGTTTGGTATGGTTTGCTTTTCCACTAAAGTAGTACTAAAGTTAAGTGGGTGGGATAACAACAATTCTCTGACCAATCAGTGGCTAGTAGTGACTGCATGCAAAGGATTGTGGGATATGGTACCTCTTGGAACCACAATCGAGGTGGTACTGTTTTAGAGAGCCGTACCGTTCGGTTCCATGCAGTGGAAAAGCGCCGCCGTACCGTACAGAACCGTTACTACACCGTACCATGCGGTACCAGCAGTGGAAAAGCACAAAAGCGAGCCAAACCGTTCGGTTCCATGCAGTGGAAAAGCGCCATAAGTCCAGCCTATAGTGCTTGAGAAAAGTGGAATAACTGGACCAGGTAGCTGCCTTGTAAATTTGTTCAGGCAAAGCACCGGCCCTTGCAACCCAGGATGTAGGCACCGACCTGGTAGACTGGGGCACAATACCTTCAGGAGGAGTCTCTCCTTGAGCTACATAAGCTACCTCAATTGCCCATTTGAGACACCTTCCCAAGGTTCCCTTTGACGCCTTTTCACCCTTACGAGGTCCTGTGAAAACTATAAAGAGGGCATTTGACCTTCTGAACTCTTTGGTGACAGACAGGTAGTGTATTAGACACCTCCTCACATTCAAGGAATGAAAGGCTTCCTCTTTAGTGTTAGCTGGTGTTGAAGCAAAGGTAGGCAGCACAATTTTCCTAAGTGCAGTGAAAGGATGTAGCTATTTTAGGGAGAAAAGCTGGATCCGTCCGAAGAAAAACTCAGTCTGGAAAAATAATCAAAAAGGGGTCTGTAATAGACAGGGCCTGCATCTCACTCACTCTTCTGGCAAAAGTAATTGCCACCAAAAAAATAGTCTTCAAGACCAAATGTTTCAGAGATGACTCTGTTAAAGGTTCAAACGGAGCCTTAGTAAGTCCTTGTAAAACTAAAGATAGATCCCATTTGGGAAAATTCTTAATAGTCATTGGCCTGCTTCTAGCTAAAGCCTTAAAAAAACCTTATAATAACCTTATATATAAACCACGCCACCCGCCCTCGCTGGAGGTCCCGCCTACCGTGCCTGCGCCCTCACAAGCTGGGACCCGGGACCAACATGCCAGGAAATTCAAATTAGAAAACCGGCCCAACTACTCACAAGCGGACCCCGGGCGCACAGATGGGACCACCAGCAAGGCCCAGCTCCCCTGAACTATAGGAAGGCCAGCGAAATCCTCGGTACCCCCACCCCCCCCCGGGGAGGATTGGGACGGTCAGCATCATCACAACCTACTAAGTTGACCACCTCCTTTCCCCCCACCTGGAGAGAGCGTAGCCACCCACAAGAGGTTTCTCACAGTGCTTCCACCATGTAGGAGGAAACACAACTGAAGGCATGGTGGAAGAGGAGGGATTTAAAAGTCTGCAGTGTTTCCTGATTTTGGGTGGAGCTGCGCTCTCTCCAGGTGCTGTCCTGAAAGGCGATTTGAGAAAAAGGTTACACGTTTATTGGACTACAAAAGACAAAAATATTGACATAAATGTAGCAACCCTCCACCATTCACCAAACAATAACGTTGTTATGGAATTAAAATCACATACACATTCTGGGCCCAGAAGCACAAAATAGCAGGCATGAGTTAAAGCGGTCTACTGTACAACAGGGGAATTGGATGGCTCATTGGAGCAATTGCAGAAATCACTGTGTGATACTAAATAATCTGTTAAATCCCCTGTGCACTGTGACAGCCTAATGCACCGCAGGACACCACAGGGGAGATGGGGGATAAACCTGAGTATCATGGATACTTAGCAGGCTAGTCCAGTGGGATTACAGCAGTGTGTTAATAGCAGGGTAAAATGCAGTGCTAGGATGAGGACAGTCAGTGATGAGGCAGCGTAGGCGCAGCAGGAGTTAACTGATTTTTTAGTACCGCACAGCGATTTCTGCAATTGCTCCAATGAGCCATCCACTTCTCGTTGTACAGGAGACAGCTTTAACTCATGCCTATTTTGTGCTTCTGGGCCCAGAGTGTGTATGTGCTTTTAATTCAATTGTTGTTATTTGGTGAATGGTGGAGGGTTGCTACATTTAGGTCAATATTTTTGTCTTTTGTAGTAGAATAAACTTGTAACTTTTTCTACTGCATGAACGTCTGGGGTCACTCGATTCCTACTTCTCTGGGAAACTTTCCCTTTTTTGTATACAGTATGTATTTTGGGATGTAGACCCACTCTTATATATGAGGAATTGACAGATGCTGGTATTACCATAGACCGGTTATCCCCCGTGTGGGGTGAGCCTAACCTTTTTATTAGTGGTATGTAATGTGTATGCTTGTGAATGGTTCACAGAATATTAAGCAATCTGTGCTTGGCCAAGGGGAGAGGGATGGGCAGGACGGCTGCTGTGTATGAAAGCCTGAAAGTCTCTCTATAGCTGCTGTAGGATACATTCTCTTTTTTGTTACAAAGTAGATTTGTTTCCCAAGGTGCAAATGCAGTTTATTCTATATTTTTATCAATCACTGCCCTTTCTCTGGACATTCCTGCAGCACATTTTTGAAAACCTCATACATGAAAAATGAACAAAATCAATCCCTCTATTGTGTGTATTAGCCTGAATTCAAAGCACAGAGTGTGATTCACTCTCTGTCTGCAAGAGTGACTGAAAAGACTGTAAGCGAACACAACAGCATCACACCCCCCCCCCCCCCCCCCCAACACACAGCAGGTGACTCATAGCTTCAGCTCTGTAGGTTTCTCTCTTTAAGTAATTTCTATTGAAACTTTCTTAAGAAAGAAGAGTGGTACAAAGAAATAAACAGTGTATGAGCATATTTGCACAGTGCTTCAAGCATACATTTAGCTCCATATGTTTTTCTATGCCAGCGTGTAGATTAGGGTATGTCCCTTCCCTTGACTTAAGAAAAAATCTTATGACCTGTGTTGTTTTAGAAAGCTCCACAGAAGAAATGGCTGCAGATAAACAGGTATAACATATATAGGAGGATTGGTTTCATCTCTGTGACTCACCCCAGGCTAGTCACTTTACTGGGTATATATACAGGTTTACAACCGCTTTAATTTTGCTTATTGCATAAAAGCAAAAAAAATAATTATTGAAAAAAAAAATCCAAATGTTGTACTTGTCTGTTTGAAGATCCCACTCCTCATTGCTGAACCCACTCATTCTTTGATGTCGAAGCAATGAGAAAACATAATTTATTTCGGCACAAAATGATATACCAGGATCTGCCATGTCATTAGGCCTGCACAGGAAACAAAATTTCATTATTAAGACTCTTTATGAATATACATCTTTTGCCACAAATTCATGAAAGCTGGCAACAAAAGCTCATTTTTAAATTAAACAATAGTTTCAACTAAAGTTGTTCCTCTGTACTTTTAAAGCAGGGGTCTCCAAACTTTCTAAACATAGAGCCAGTTTACTCCCCTTTTAGACTTTAATGGGGCTGGACTGTAGCTATTGGGAGTAGAAAAGGTCCCAATGTCAGTGGGAAAAAATAATGCCCCATCATTTGTTTCAGCAGGAGTAGTTGTGCCCCTTTATTGGTGTCAATGAGAGGAATTGTGCTACATCATTGGTGTCACTGGGAGGAATGGTGCCCCATCGTTGGTGTCATTGGGAGATATTGTGCCCCTTCATTGGTGTGATTGAGAGGAATTGTGCCCCTTCATTAGTGTCATATAAATACAATTATGTAATTGAAATCGATAGCCTTTGTAGGAGCATTTATTCCTTTGGTGGTTTTTTGGCATGACGCTTACATAAACCAACATTTTCCCAAAAAATCAATGTAACAGACGAGCGTATATTGGTGACATCACATCAGGAAAAAAACATTATTCCAGGTCTGTCCACTAGCAGTCCCTCCCATAACCATATGCTCATGCACTTCACCTGGATTGGACCTAATAGCAGAGAGCATTTTTCCAAACTACACATAGTTTTAACCTTCTGGGGACCCTTGTCTGCATAGGCTATTTTCCTAAAAATCATTGAATTAACAACAGAATGTATACTGGTTTTGTGCATAATTTTCTTTATTATTACTAAATATTACTTTTTTTTTTTTTTTTTACTTTTTAGCCAGTGATATAGGAAACATTGCATTAAGCTCAGTTGAAATTCACACACAGATGAATAAGTCAGTGCTGCAATTCCTCCCCCTCTTTTTTTTTTTTTTTTCCTCCCCCTCTTTAAGGACATACAAGGTTTTCAATAGGAGCTAGACTATCCAAAAAGGAAACAACTCTGGCTATACTCTCTCTTTAGAAAACCCACTGTACCCTGGGAATCATTTGGCAGATATCAAATGCTTATTTGTAAAAATGGGATTTTTATACTCCTTGTATAAACCTTCACATGGAGTCCATTATAGGACACAAGAAGTGATTGACTGTCCTGTTTTACTATCACCTATGGGGGGATTGCACACTGGCAACCTAAAAAAGCCTAAGCCAGCCCAAAAAAAGGTAAGCCAGCATGATCCAGTGGTGTAGCAAAGAATTACCAAGAGCATGCTTATAAACACAAAGGGGTGGAACCTGTGCCCTCAATGGACTAAAATAAAAAAAAAAAAAAGTGCTGAAGGATGTTATACCCAAAGCTGGCATCTAAAAGGGGCTTAAAAATACACCTGGAGATCACAGAAGACCAGATGGCAGCTCTGCGAATCTGGGAAACAGTAGCCTAATTGTGAAAATTCCATAAAAGGCTCTTACATATATATAGTAGAGTGTGCCTTGACCGGAAAGGGTGGAGCCCTATCCTTAAAAAATGTTGGGTTGTATAATGGTCTGTATGAACCACCGAGAAAAGATGGAAGGGAAAGTTCAGTCATTCTGAAGAAAGCAGTGGCTTACAGATGGACTCTTACAGCCCAAGCCAAACAAACATCCAGCTAATGGACAGAAATGTTCTTCCGACAAATTAACAATATCCTGGTTGAAGAGCAAGGCTGAAACTACTTTAGGTAGGAAGGACGTTCTGGGCCTCTACACCACCTTGTACTAAACCAGAAAGGGTTCTTTACAGGATAAAGCCACCGGCTGAAACACTCACCTTGCACAGGTGATGGCTACAAGAAACACCACTTTATGGGTAAGAGTGGAAAGAAGATTATCTCTGATGGGTTTAAAGGGTGGTTTTTAAGTGCCCAAAGAATCAAATTCAGCTCCAATGTATCACAGGGAAGCCACCTCGAACAAAGGTCTTAAAGTGACATTAAAATAAAGGTTTTTTTTTTTTTTTAACTCCAGCCACTGTGCTGCTACTGCGGCACAGTGGCTCGTTCCCGTCCAGCGACGTAGACCTACGTCGCTGGACTCCTCCCCCTGTAGGCGGCGCTTAGCGGGAGTAGGGCCAGGGGAGGAGCAGCGGCGATCGCCGCCGCTCTTCCCCGATCGTCGGGGAATCGAGTGAGGAGATCCGCCCTCCTGTGTAAACAGAGCGGGCGGATCTCCTAAGTGACAGGGACTGACAGATCGGAGTGTTCAGCATAGCTGAACATCCGATCTGTCCTTCTGCCACATAGTCACCTCCCCCCCCACACGTCAGTAAGCACCAGGCATACATTAACCCCTACCTCTCCAATAAAATCAACCCCTTCACTGCCAGTGTCATTTTTACAGTAACATTGCATATTTATAGCACTGATTACTGCAGTAATGTCACTGGTACCCCCAAAAGTGTCAAAAATGTCAGTCAAGGGTCCGATCTGTCCGCCGCAATGTCGCAGTCCCGCAAAAAAAAAAATCGCAGATCACCGCCATTACGCGTTAATAAAAAAAAACACCAAAAATGACAGAAATCTTTCCCGTAGTTAGTAACGCAATAACTTTTGCGCAAACCAATCAAAATACGCTTATTGTGATTTTATTGTGATAGGTAGCAGAAAACAAATTGGCCAAAAATTTTAAAAAAATTAGATTTTTACATTTTTTGTGGGGGGAATTTCATATAAAAAAAATGTTAAAAATATTGTTATTTTTTCAAAATAAACGCTCTTTTTTTGTTTATAGCGCAAAAGGTAAAAAGCGCACAGGTGATCAAATACCACCAAAAGAAAGCTCTGTTTGTGGGAAAAAAAGGACGTAAATTTCGTTTGGGTATGTCGTCGCACGACCGCACAATTGTCAGTTAAAGTCGCACAGCAATAAAAAGAAAAGAGAAGGCGCCTGGCCCTTTAAATAAAAGATTGTTGAACCTGCTGCCCTTTTAATTGTAATAAAACAATAAATAGGTATATATCATAGGTAAAAAGGCGCTGGTAATCTTAATATATCACGTGTTATAAAAATTAATAGGTGATTTAAAGTGTAATATATGTGATTAAAAATTGCTACAAATATATATATGATCTACTATTGGTGCAATTAGCAAAGAAAAGTGCATACCAGTGCAATTTCAATTCAGAAGTGTTTGTGCTTCTCAAAGTAAATTAATCCACAAAGGTGTGGATCAGTGAACCAATAAATAGATATATAAAGAATTCCATACAAAAATCACATAAGAATATATAAAAATATAAATATATAAATGTGCTCCAAGTAGTGTTTAAAAATCCAGGCAATAGCATGCAATCAAAATTGTGCTTGGTGGATTCTTATTAATCCCTTCACAGTGCTCCAGGTGCTGGGATGTGACAACCGTCAATTAAGAAGTGCTTGTGCTTCTCAAAGTAAATTAATCCACAAAGGTGTGGATCAGTGAACCAATAAATAAATATATAAAGAATTCCATACAAAAATCACATAAGGATATATAAAAAAATCACATAAGAATATATAAAAAAGTATAAATATATAAATGTGCTCCAAGTAGTGTTTAAAAGTCCAAGCAATAGCATGCAATCAAAATTGTGCTTGGTGAATTCTTATTAATCCATTCACAGTGCTCCAGGTGCTGGGATGTGACAACCGTGGCCTCTTACCAGCTAGCAGCAGGTCACAAGGACCCCCAACGCCTGTGATCCCTTTATTGGGTGGATCAGACCTCTCCTCGATTGCTTGGATCTCTGGCTCCTATATTACTCGAGTTGGACCATGTAGTCCCCCCATACACATAAAGATATAGAAGAACAAATAGCCTCCAATAGTGAAATACTGTTTTATTCTCCAAAAAACATACACTATAAGGTGACAATTTGCCTCTTACTATTTGTTGTGCCCTCCTGGCACTGGGCAATTCGGCAGTACAAAATCGTTTTTTTGGGTCTTAGGAAGATATTCTCCGGGGATCTGCAGCACCCTGTATCTCCTTTCCCCCTTTCTTTGTATTGCAGCGGTGGATGTGTATCCCAGCCTCTGTTCCGAATGCCTCTGTGTGTTACTTCCGGGTTAGCATTGACCACAATGCATTTCGCTTAACGAGCGTCCTCAGGCAAGACTGCCTGAGGACGCTCGTTAAGCGAAATGCATTGTGGTCAATGCTAACCCGGAAGTAACACACAGAGGCATTCGGAACAGAGGCTGGGATACACATCCACCGCTGCAATACAAAGAAAGGGGGAAAGGAGATACAGGGTGCTGCAGATCCCCGGAGAATATCTTCCTAAGACCCAAAAAAACGATTTTGTACTGCCGAATTGCCCAGTGCCAGGAGGGCACAACAAATAGTAAGAGGCAAATTGTCACCTTATAGTGTATGTTTTTTGGAGAATAAAACAGTATTTCACTATTGGAGGCTAT
This sequence comes from Pelophylax lessonae, assembly GCF_965119305.1. Classification (NCBI taxonomy): domain Eukaryota; kingdom Metazoa; phylum Chordata; class Amphibia; order Anura; family Ranidae; genus Pelophylax; species Pelophylax lessonae. The sequence continues at coordinate 531,805,875 of NC_138770.1, forward strand.
TTGTTCTTCTATATCTTTATGTGTATGGGGGGACTACATGGTCCAACTCGAGTAATATAGGAGCCAGAGATCCAAGCAATCGAGGAGAGGTCTGATCCACCCAATAAAGGGATCACAGGCGTTGGGGGTCCTTGTGACCTGCTGCTAGCTGGTAAGAGGCCACGGTTGTCACATCCCAGCACCTGGAGCACTGTGAATGGATTAATAAGAATTCACCAAGCACAATTTTGATTGCATGCTATTGCTTGGACTTTTAAACACTACTTGGAGCACATTTATATATTTATACTTTTTTATATATTCTTATGTGATTTTTTTATATATCCTTATGTGATTTTTGTATGGAATTCTTTATATATTTATTTATTGGTTCACTGATCCACACCTTTGTGGATTAATTTACTTTGAGAAGCACAAGCACTTCTTAATTGACGGTTGTCACATCCCAGCACCTGGAGCACTGTGAAGGGATTAATAAGAATCCACCAAGCACAATTTTGATTGCATGCTATTGCCTGGATTTTTAAACACTACTTGGAGCACATTTATATATTTATATTTTTATATATTCTTATGTGATTTTTGTATGGAATTCTTTATATATCTATTTATTGGTTCACTGATCCACACCTTTGTGGATTAATTTACTTTGAGAAGCACAAACACTTCTGAATTGAAATTGCACTGGTATGCACTTTTCTTTGCTAATTGCACCAATAGTAGATCATATATATATTTGTAGCAATTTTTAATCACATATATTACACTTTAAATCACCTATTAATTTTTATAACACGTGATATATTAAGATTACCAGCGCCTTTTTACCTATGATATATAAAGTCGCACAGCGCCGAATCGCAAAAAGTGGCCTGGACGTAAGACAGCAAAATCCTCCGGTGGTAAAGTGGTTAACAGAGATACTTACGATCATAACAGATGCATTAGCATTTTTCTCTATAAATAAATTTCCTCCTCTTACCTTACTTTTCAAACTGTCCCCCAGCCACGTTGACACACACTTGTTCAATTTGTGCCGCAGGACCTATTTAGTTCTCAAGGAGTCTCCTCTACAAAAAGGCTCCTGCACCCATTCAGAACACCACACACAAATACTGCTGATTGAGCTGTATACTGTAAAACTTCTAAAAACCTTAATAAATCCTTTGTAAAACAGAATGTCACACACATAGGCAGCATGAGAGGGACACAAAGCAGCTGTTAAATAAAGTGGATGTAAATCCTCAGATAAACCCAGTGAAGTGAACTGCCTCAGATGATACATATAGATGAAACAAATCTCCCTACATAAGTTTTACATGCATATTTACTGTCTTCAGCTTTATATATTCTTTACAAAGTGCACATTGTGTTAGAGATTTTCTCTATTCCTGTTCAGCACTGGGAGTGGATTTTTTTCATACAGCCAAGACAGCTGACTGGAGGAAAGGCACACACCCCCACTCCACATAGGCAGAGACTTGCAGAGCTGTGCTGTGGCAAGACAATCTCTCTGCTAATCTATTTATGGCAACCTCCTACAACACAAATTTAAGCCTGGCTTTATCTCAGTTGTTGGAGAACTTGTCAAAAGTTATTGCTGGTAACAGACCAATGAAACAGCAGAAAGACCCAATACTCAAGGCTTTGGAGAGTGATTAAAAAAACACTACAGATAGATGAGCTCAGGTCAACTTTCATGAATCAGGTTTACATCCACTTTACACTGTGGAAGAGGAAGAGAGGCATGACTTTTGCTCTGGGCCCCTTTGCTGCCTGTGTGTGCGGTGCTCTGAACAGCTCGGATGTATTGTTTAGGTTCAAAGTGAGAACATGCACGTAGATGTGTCTCCTACAGTACTCAAGGTTTCGGCGGCACATGAGTCACAATTGGAATGGGAGTGTGTCAGCACAGGCAGTGGACAGTTTAAATAGCAAGCTAAGAGGAGGACATTTATAGAAAGTGGGGGAAAAAAATAGCAAATAAAGAAAAAACAATATAGCGTGTACAATTGCGACACAAATCATATTGTAATTGAATATCATTTAAAAAATTACCTTTCCTTTTCAATCTGCAGCTGTTGTAATTTTCTTAAAATGCAATGCAATATGGCTACACATAATGTGTACTGACCACACCCCAGAAACATTTTCTGCTTGTGTGACTGGCTCACCAATTTTCCCAGAAGTCTGCTTAAGATACAAGTCAGATTTCTGGCACCCCCTGCAATCAAAATGTCCTTTTTGGTGAGATACTGCCAATAGGAGCATGTCTAAAGGGATGCAGGCCCAGCAGATTTCCTCATTAGAGCCCTGCAGCTGCCACAGCTGATAGATAATTATAAAACCACTCCCATTAGACCCACTCAGCACAGAGTCTCAGAGGAACAAACAATAATTTCTTCAGAATAACAAAAGGTAGAAATCTGCAACAAAGTTTGTTAAAATACTTGTAATGTACAGAGATCACCCAGAGGGAAATGTTTTTTTTTCTCAGCAAAAGTGGTTACACTTTAATATCACTTTAAATAAAAATGGGAATCCAAAAGGTCTCTGGAACAAAATAGCAAGACCGAAGACGTGACCATTACTGGTGCTGAGGGACATATGCTGGTCCAAACCCAGCTGTAGGAAATAAAAGATTCATCACATTGAAGGCCCCATACAGTAACAGACCTTGTAAAAATTAGACTTCTAGCATTTAACGCAATAACTAATTTAGAGATGCCCCTGATCTTCAGAACCTGGGCTTCCACAGCCATACTGTTAAAAACCACCAATGGTATAGAAGGTTTGCAAATCAACCCCGAAGACAGAAGATCTAGACATTATGAAGGAGCCTACAGAGCGTCCTGCCAGGAGTCTAATCAGGTCAGAGTACCAAATCCGCCTGAGTCAATAGGGCTATGAAGATCACCACAATGTCTTCCATCTTAGTCCTGTGAAGCAGACAAGGAAGGAGTTTTAGAAGAAGAAAGATGTAGATCAGGGTGTGCTGATCCCACAGAACCTCTAAGCATCCACTATCCCTCTACCTGGAGACAAGCCTGTAAAATGTATTTGTTGAAACTGGAAACCAGAAGATCCACATCTGGTGTTCCTTACCTGGAAAATAACTAGGTTTACTCCCTGTGGAAGTTGGACTGTCAACTTGTCCACACCTAGGATATAAAAAGCAGAAAAGGCTTATCCAAGCCATGAGTCCACTCCAGGGCTGAATTTTAAACTGACTGTTTCCTTGGTATGATGTCATCTAAGTATCTCACAATCAGAATACCCCAAGAATACAGAACTGAAATTGCACTAATGGAAGCAACTGGCTGATTCTCCAGCTTCAAAATGGTGGGTAACATGTCAATAAAAGCCCACATGGTCATGTTTAGTTTCGGAGTGATGGGGGAAGTCTGCAACTCCTTGGGGGGGCAAGTTCTTACAGAAAGGTCTAATGAGACCCAGAATCAGAATACCAGCAGGTTGATGGCTTGGATGCTGCAGTCAGATCTGACACAGAATCTGCTGGAGAAGAACAGTAGCATACTTGCAGCCTCTGTATTCAGAGTCAGCAAAACACTGTTCTATTTGGCCTATAAAGTAATGTATGACTGAATTTAAAACTTCCTCAGGCAAAGCAGAGGGGACGTCTATACCCAACAATTCTATGGAAGACTCCAAGGATGGCATAGACTCCAGGAACAGAATGCAAGGAAGACTTCATAGATGGCAAAGATTCCAAGAGCACAGAGCAAGGTGACAGGCTGCAGATGTTGAAAAGCAGCACCAGTGCCATTAGTGGAATGAGAGTTGGGGGCACGTAGAAAAGTGGGACTGTCTGCTTTAGAGTCCGAGACAGTCACATGTCTATAAACCGACATGTTACAACCATGTGGTGATGGTGAAGCAACGTAGCTCAGGGTACAAGGCAATGCCTCGGGTACTCACAGGACCCTACCTGTTCAGGACCATGGCCTGAGGTGACCAAGTCACAATAGGCATGCAGCAGAAATGGACTGAATAACAAAGTTCCACATTGGCTATTCATACGCAGAAGCAGCAAATGGTTTCCTCAGCTCTTAAAGGCAGGAAAGCGTGGAGTGTGTGTGACCATGTGGGGGGGCATCTGCACTAACCTTAGTGCTAACCCCTTCCGTTGTAAAAACCACTGGAGAGCAGGAAATTCAAGGTACCCACCAGTGCAATAGCTCCAAGTGCTCAGCCTGGTACTTTGTATGTCGGTGTCAGTGGGGGGTTTTACACCCACTCCCTGCGGCGGAGTGTGTAAATTTGACAAGCTGTCGGCGGTCAGATGGAAGTAATCCGGCAGTTGTGCAGCCATCGCTCACGTTCATACATCTCGTTACTGCGCATACGCCCCTGGCATGTATCCCAGGCTCCACATGCCCACTGGTAGACCTGGGACAAGCATGGTGAGTGGCGCCAGGGTAGGGAGACCAGTGGATGTCTGTTTATTGACCCCCCCCCTCCTGTTACTGACCCAGAAGTGACTTGGAAAACGTCACTTCCGGGTCCCCATTTATTGGAGGACAGGTGAGGCATCAGGGGTCTCAATGAAGAGAATATGTCAGCAAAAAAATCACATACGGGATTTTTTGTAAACAAAAAGAAAAACTTAAAGCGTTTGTTATCCTAAAAAAAAAAAAGGGGGATCCTGTTCCCTTAAAGCAGGTTATACAGCACAGTGTTTGTGTGGTGTAACTTGCCACCCTGTTTTACCTGAAATACCTCGCTGATCCTGGCTGGATCTGCCCTCCCTCTTGTAAACTGACCACAGTTTATAATGGCTGCTGAGCCCTGACATCGTGGTCAGTTTACATGCCTCCGTCATCCACAGTTTTCCTGGGGGTTTTATGTAATCTTCAAGCCTAAAATGATTGCTTTCAACATGTGTGCAAAAAATGCAAAAATAGGTGAGGTGGTGAAAGAGTATGGGCCCTTTCACACGGGCGTTCCGCATGTCCGTATATCATTCTATTTTTTTGCGGATGATATACGGACATAATGCATGTCAATGGCATTGCGGATGTCAGCGGATGACCATCCGCTGACATCCGCAATGCCCATAGACATACATTATGTCCGTATATCATCCGCAAACGGATAGTGCGCTCCGTGAAAAGAAAAAAAAAGTGCCGGAGCGGATCGCAATGCGGTCTGCTCCGTGTGAAAGAGCCCTAAAAGACTTACAAACATTTATTAAAAAAAAACAAAAAAAATAATAAAATAAATAAAATAACACAAAAATTGCTGACTTGATAACCAGTAAAATAAGTGACGACAATGGGAGGCAAGAAACAGATAACAGGGAAAAGATCATACCCATCTGTGCTGGAAGTTTGACCTACACAAGGAGATGGAAGGAGAAACCATTTCTGAAGACTTTTCATGCATTGTAAAACCTGTGAAATAAATACCTAAATCTAAGTGAGAATGAGAACACAAATATGTAAAAAATGCTAAAGGCTTGTTTTTAAAAGCAATCTTAAAGGGTTATATATAGACAGGTGTCATTTTCCTGCGTTTGTTATCAAACACAGGTTATCAAAATTTCATTGACCTCTATTATAGTAGTAGACATGGCAGTTCAGCAGCAACATTTAGTGGTTTTTCTTTAGATGCGGCATGTCCAATTGAGGTGCGTTTGAACTGCAGGCAAGGCAGGCCAATCACAATCTTTTTGTCAAAAGATACTCATCATTTCAAGGCATTCCTTTGCAAATAAATAGCAAACACGGCATTTGAAAAGAACGCCTGTCAACATGAGCTTTAGGAATGCAGGCAATTTGTTACATTTAGAAAGAACAAACAAGAATTTTTCTTTTGATTGTGCCTAAAGTCTATTTCTATCCCTAACCCTTCATAAAATCAAGCAAGCCTGTTTGGAAAAAAATCTGAGAAAAATCTACCTTTAAAAAAAAAATGCCCATGCTGCCAAATGCGTCTTCAATTAAGAGAACTCGTCCTCTGAATTTCACTGAGAAACTTACACTTCTGGAAGTGCTTATCTCCTACATTGCCGGCTGTGCTCAGCATTTCCTCTTGTTCATCCCCATGTCGCTAATGGTGTTCTGAAGTGATTTGGTAGTTGGTGGGAGGAACCTTTTAATGCAGCGTGGGGGCCATGGAAATCTTAGAAGTGTAATTTTTTAGTGGTCTTTGGAGTAAGATTTTTCTTGACTGCGGCAGTGTTCAGCACTGCAGACAGTTAGACATTTTGGGGCATTTTATTTTTCCCTGATAGGGTAACTTTATGTAAACCAAATACAAATTTGAAAGCAAAAATGTAATATATTGCAGCTTACTAATCCTTAAAACGGAACTAATGGCAGAATACTCACCTATGCTGCAGTCTGATGTCTGTGAGGTCCCACGTTGGCATCTCCTTCCCAGCCTCTTTCAGGTGCCAGTCTTCAGCAGTCTTGATTGGTTGGCATGGAATGACATCACTCCCGCACAAGTGCAGGAGTGCAGTCATCCCAGCACACAAGCAGTGGGGCAGAATGTAAACGTAGTTGTGCGTGTGCAGCTCAATGTACATTCTACAGGGGATTTCAAACAGACAGGTAAGAGTATTTTATTGCATTAGAGACAATACAATGCATGTCTCTTCAGCAATAAAGGGCCTGCCGGTTCGCAATTTATAGTTTTTTGCCTTCCGTTTACTTTGAAAATGTATATTCTTATTTAGGTTTTTTCTTATTTTCACCTGGTGATCTGGTCAGTAAGTCTGTTATATTTCAACTTATTTTAACATACCAAACTGTTCAGACAAAAGTAGCAGTTGAAGGGTTGAGACAAACTATTTATCAATGACAGAAGTGCTTAAAATGGCCATCCTTTATTTATGTACACCCTTTATCCCAGCAGGAATAACATGTTGCTTTATTTGTTTAATAAAAATTAGATGGGGTTCGTCTTTAATTAGTCAACTTCATCTAAATTCCTGGTTCATTTAACACTCCCCTTTCCATAGGTGGCCCTTAGACAACCCAGACCACCCGGTAAAAGGAAAAAACAAATGCAGCCACCACATTTAAGGATTAGTAAGTAATATTAGTAAATATATATATATATATATATATATATATATGTTTATTTGTTTTTAAGTTTAGATACGCTTTAAATCCAAAACATTTTATTTTTTTTGCATAGAACCCGTCAGGATTTTTATTGCTGTGTCTCTGATGTTAAGATTCATCCTCTCCATTCGTCCAAGTGACCAAAATCACAGAGGTTGAAGCGAGAAAAAAAAAAAGCGTATTTGTTACTAGAATAGGAACAGAGGGGAAATCTCCCAATTGAGACCATTGTTACAATGACAACAGTCTAAAAACTGGATTTTTGACTTACCGTAAAATCCTTTTCTCTTAAGCTCATTGACAGACGCAGGACTGATATCTTGATATCTGTAGGGTTATACTGCCCCCTACAGGAGTAGGACACTAGGCAGGAAAAAAGTTCTGGCCACACCCATGGGCAGTCCCAGGGTGTATATCCTCTCTCTCCCTGCTATAGGATGTCAGTTATGTAACAAAGCAGTTTCAGAGACTCATAGCAACCCAACTCAAAATAGAGGGGCGGGTACTGCGTCTGTCAATGAGCTTAAGAGAAAAGGATTTTACGGTAAGTCAAAAATCCAGTTTTCTCTGTCGCTCATTGACAGACGCAGGACTGATATCTTGATATCCGTAGGGACATCCCAAAGCAGTGCCATAAATGAGGGGTGGGATAACAGAAATAAAACCCAATCCAGAAGGCCAAAACAGAGCCAACCAGAAGAACAGAGGACTCATCGAAACAAGAAGATGAGACCCAGCTGAAAAAAACAAAACCCTCGAGGTAGACCAAAGGTCCCCTCAAACAGCAGCCTGCAAAACCTTGCGGCCAAAAGAGGCATCCGCCGATGCCAGCACATCTACCTTATAAAATTTAGTAAAGGTATGAACTGACGACCAGGTAGCCGCCTTGCAAACCTGAAGCACCGACGCCTGATGGCGGAAGGCCCAGGAAGCACTAAGAGCCCGAGTAGAGTGCGCCTTAACAGGGAACGGAGGAACCCGACCCTTAATAGAATAAGCCTGCACCACCGTCTGTCTGATCCATCTGGAGATAGTCGCGGCAGACGCAGGCAACCCCTTTCTAGGGCCATCCGTGATCACAAAAAGTGAATCAGCCTTATGAAAAGAGTCAGTAGTAGCCAAGTACACCCTGATCGCCGAACCACATCCAAGGAGTGTAACGCAAACTCCCGAGGATGACTGGGCTTAGGACACAGGGAAGGTAACACAATATCCTCATTCAAGTGAAAGTCGGAAAACACCTTAGGAAGGAAGGATGGATTCGGACGAAGAACCACCTTATCCCTATGAACCACCAGATAGGGGGAACGACAGGACAACGCAGCCAGTTCCGACACCCTGCGTGCAGAAGTGATAGCCACCAAAAAGGCCACCTTCTGGGATAAGGTAAGCAAGGGAATCTCCCTAATATTTTCAAAGGGAGGTTTCTGGAGAACCGACAACACCAAATTAAGATTCCAGGGCGGCAAGGGCGCGCGCACCGGAGGAACCAGGTGCCGCACCCCCTGGATGAAATTCCGCACCAAAGAATGAGCAGCCAGTCGCCTCTGGAAGAAGATCGCCAATGCTGAAACCTGGCCCTTGATAGTGCTCAATGCCAGCTTCCACTCAACCCTTCGTTGCTGGATTGCCAATATCCGAGCCACCGAGTAAGAACGTGGAGGAACCCCGAGGGACTCCACGCGATATAAGACTTCCATGTGCGATGATAGATCTTTCTGGAAGTCGCTTTCCTCGCTTTAATCAGAGTAGGAATAACTGAAACAGACCAACCCCTGTCCTTCAGCACCTGGCTCTCAACAGCCAAGCTGTCAAAGCCAGCGATCGTAAAGCAGGATGGAAGATCAGTCCCTGAGACAGCAGATCCTCCCTGAGAGGAAGTAGCCAAGGAGCGTCCGCGACCAGCCCGACCAAGTCGGCGTACCAGGCCCGACGAGCCCAGTCCAGAGCTACAAGGATGACTTGAATTCCCTCCGCCTCTATCCTGCAAAGAATTTTCGGCAGCAACTTGAGAGGAGGAAAGGCATACAGCAGCTGATACTGCCCCCACGGAGCAACCAGCGCCACGCCCGGAATGTGAACTGCAGAAAGCGCCGGAACAAACCGCTCCGCCCAACGAAGAATGTCGGCCACTTCCACGGCCGCCAGAACACTCTTGGTGCCCCCTTGGTGATTGACATAAGCCACGGCCGTGGCATTTTCCAACTGAATCTGAACCGGGCAGCCCTGAAGATGCTCGGTCCCGTGAACCAGACAAAACCTGATCGCTCTCAGTTCCAACACATTTATTGACAACCTGGATTCTTCCAAGGACCAGAGCCCCTGAGCAGATAGCCTGTCGAGAATCCCTCCCCACCCGGATAGACTGGCATCCGTGGTGACAATCGTCCAATAGATCGGAAGAGAGTACTTCTCCTGACTGAGCATCGGAGACCGAAGTCACCAAACCAGAGATTCCCTGGTCCGCTTGCTCAGCCGGATCCCAGGTAGCCCAGAATCAATATGCCCCGCTGCCGCAACAGCGCCAGAACTGGGGCCAAAACCTTTGTGAAAACCCGGGGAGCAGCGGCGAGACCAAAGGGTAATGCCCCAAATTGATAGTGGTCCTTTTCCACAGCAAAGCGCAGAAACCGCTGGTGTCCTGCGTAAATGGGAACGTGAAGATAGGCATCCTTGTTGTCTATGGACGCCAGAAAATCCCCCTGATGCATGGAGGCTACCACTGTGTGAATGGACTCCACTCCTTGTTGCATCAAGTCCTGCACTGCCCCCAACAGAGCCGTTAGGCGATCCGGGGACAGTCGCATATTGGAAGGGAAGAACCGCGCCGGTGGAATCGATTTAACCTTGATCTTGTATCCTGACCGTATGACCTTGTGAACCCATTTGTCTTGAATCCTGGAGAGCCACGGGTCCGGGAACCGGCGAAGACGCCCCCCCCCACCCCTGATCTGGGGGGGGGGAAGCACCTTCAGGCTGAAGCGGTCTTATCCTCAGGTCTGGAAGGACCGTATTTTTGTTTACCAGACCAGGGTCTCTTGAAACCCCCCAGGGGCTTTGGAGGGCTTCGCCTTGTCGCCCGCCCCGGAGGAGCGAAAAAACTTCTTGTGAGCTGAAAAGGAAGGTCCCTGTCTGCGGCGAGGTTCCTTACCCTTATTAGCCTGTGGTAGAAAGGCGCTCTTGCCCCCAGTGAGATCCTTGATAATCTCATCCAAGGTAGCACCAAACAGGTGATCCTCCTAAAAAGGGAGATCAGTCAAGGCTTTTTTGGAAGCCTGATCCGCCAACCAGCACTTCAACCATAGCATGTGCCGGAGGACCACAGCCGAGATCGACACATGCCCCAGCAATGGAGCAGCATCCAGTGCGGCGTCACAAACAAACTGTAGCCCCTGCACCATTTGCTCCAGCAACTCCGCCACGGCAGGGGGGAGACTTCTCCCCTCCAGGTCATGGCGTAACAGCTTGGCCCATTCCGTCAACGTCTGTGAAACCAGAGCAATGGTAAACAATGGCCTCAAGGCCGACCCTGCCAGGGAGAATATGGAACGGAACACAGATTCCGCCCTACAATCAACTGGATCTCGAAAGGACGGGGAATCCTACAACGGGATAACAGTAGCCTTATTTAGTCTGGAAACCGGCGGATCCACCGAAGGTGGCACTGTCCATTTTTTAAGGAGGACTCTTCAAACGGGTAGCGCCTAGCAATCCGTTTGGGCATCCCAGGGGGTCGTTTTGGACAGACCCACTCCTTCTTAATGATATCGTCAAAGCATTTGGGAAAGGGAAACACCTTCGCCACCCTGGAGGGCTTGCGAGTGCCAAAGGCAACTTCCGTATGAGCTGCATCCGCAGGTGCAACCTCCAGTTTTAGGGTCTCCCGGACAGACACAATAAGTATGTCCCCCAGTGCCTTGTCTTGCGCTATGGCGGAGGTAGAAAGATCATCCTCACTATCAGAGGAGACGGGGCGTGAGACAGCAGCCCCAGAGGAGGAACCCGCAGCAGCAGCGACTGGCTCAGGATCAGAATCTGAGGTATCAGACAAGACAGGGGTAGGCGGGGGTCGCTTTTTAGCCCCCCGTCCCTGACAGGCCACCTCCACCCGGGACACAAATGACTCCAGGACCGCCGAAAGCGCATCAATGGTGAGCGGAGAATCGGAGGGCCCTGCGGCCACCTCGAGGGGATCAGGTGGGGACACATGTGCAGCAGGGTCCATGGCAACACCAGGGGAACCCGTCAGCAAAGTATGAAAAAATTGAAAAAAAAAAAAAAAACTTTTTGTGTCACCCAGCGCTACAGCGCCCCTCAATGAGACAACGTGCCTCGAGACCAGAGAGAGAGAGAGAGACCCCCAAAAGGCTCACCACACGATGCACCAAAGTTCAAAAGGACTGCTCTCAGCATTGTCTACATGACAAGGAAGTCCTGTGGAGCGATCTTCCCGGGTCTAGGGAGGGGCTCCACCCCCTCACACGCCCTCAGTAACTCCCACAGCTGCCCAGCTCTGCAAACAAAACGAGCTGGGTGTACCAAGATGGCCGCCCCCATGAGCCACATGAGGGACTCCAAACAAATGGCGGCCCTGCACGCTGCGGTGGGAAGGGGGGTCCCCACATCCACTAACAGACGATCGACCGGCAGGTTGGCCCTGGGAAGCCAGGGAGGAAGCCCCCCGCACAACAGCCGTCCGCACTCGGGACCCCCCGCCCCTTAGCGGCTTGCATGATTGGCGAGCCACCCCACAAACACAAACACCCCCCCCCGTAGGGGGGAAGGGAGGGGGGAGAGGGACACCACAGGGGGAGGGTGCACAGGGGAACAGAGGGGAACCCAGATTAGTGTGGGTCTGACCGTCCCAGGGAGGGGCCCGGGTCCACCCCAGAGTCAGCCATGAGGAGCAGGGGGGAAGCATTTACTCACCATACCGGAACAGAGCGGGCGCCACTCCAGACAAAACCCCTCACCGCCCAGTGGTGGTGGGGGGGGGGGGTGTCGGCCAAAGGAGATGCTGCGACTTGGCCGTCGACCGGTCGTATGCGACTCGGCGGGACGTTTAACCCGCAGGCCAGTCCCCATCCAGCGGGACTATGTCGCGGCCGACCGAGCGCGGAGCTGGGTCTGCACGCGCTCGTAGGCCGGCTGGGGTGACCACTGGATCTCAACATCCAACCCGTCGCCCAGATCTGGCATAATTGCTTGAAGATCTCACAGGAACAACTGGAGAAAAAAGCTAACTAAAAAAAAGATTTATCTAAAAAAGCTTGCCAGGACCAGAGATCCCAGCAAGGAACTTAGGTCCTTACTCCTGACTAGGCAAAAAAAAAACTGACATCCTATCGCAGGGAGAGAGAGGATATACCCCCTGGGACTGCCCATGGGTGTGGCCAGAACTTTTTTCCTGCCTAGTGTCCTACTCCTGTAGGGGGCAGTATAACCCTACAGATATCAAGATGTCAGTCCTGCGTCTGTCAATGAGCGACAGAGAAAAGTGAATTTTCCTTCTGTTGAAGAATTTTCCCCTTACTTTCGGTTGTGCTTAATCGAATAAAGAGGGTACAGAAAGCCTTACAGGAGATGAAACCATTAACTATTCTTATCAAAAATTATATGGGGCCTCATGCACACTTCAGCTCAAAAGAAGCTACTCCTACAGGCGATTTATTTGTTTTGAGCTTTTACTTTTCTCTGCCTGTTAACTCCTCTCCATGTTAATCTGTGTCCATGCACACTATAGGCATTTTCAGCATTTGGGTTTGGGTTTTTTTTTCTGCCTGCAAACTCATATGCCTGTAAACTCCTGAAAAACTCTATAAAGTGCATGGAAACATAGGCTAACATGAAGGGGAGTTAACAGGCAGAGAAAAATGAAAGCTCAAATGCCTGAAGGAGCAGCTTTAAGCTGCAGTGTGCATGAGGTCAGACAAGTTTTGGCTTTAGACTACTTTAACAGGACTTTAAAAAAGCTCAATTCACCCTAAAATCTTAACCTAACACTAGGTTAAACCTTTAATCCTACTACAAACACTTAAACGTTACTCTTAAAACTAAACTCCAAGAAGATAAAACAGACACCAATATTGCAGTTACGTTTTTATAAAACCATTTAAATTGCTAATTATCTGAATTTATCCTGCCATCAGCCTCCTGTAATCCACTTTAAAACTGATGTTTAGACTGGGAGGTAGGGGCAGTACTATAAGCTAATCAGGTCCTACTGCATGCATAGGTGCTGATAGGAGGAGAGCAGAGGCAACAGGAAGGGGTTAGTAGGCTGGAGGGGTGACCTGAAATCTTTTCTTAAAGTTGTAGGACAGCTGCAATGCAGGTCAAGGATCTGACTGTACTGCCACAAATGCTTGTCTGGATCACCAAACGAAAAGGAGTTATACATTTTTGGGTAGGTAAAAGAGTGTTTATACAGTATATGCAAATAAAATCAGTTACCTGGAGTTCAGTTTTAACTGAACCCTAAAACTCAACCCACTCTTTCTCCTCCTAACCTTAAACCTTAATTGAACACTAACTGAATCCATATAACTTGGTTGACCACAAATAAGCCAGAAAGCAAAATAAAGTGGGCTTGGGGCCTAGACCATGAGAGCTAACCAAAAACCTTTACAACAAACCTTCTCGAGTCTTTGTGAGCTCAACAGAAAAGCTAAAGGGACAAGCCAGCATCTGGGGATGCCTGCTATGTCATACCACTGGCACTTTAGTAACTTTATGTATATGTTATGCATACTATGAGGAAGAAATACATAAACACATAAAACAGTTATTAAGTTTATGTCAAGGAAGTGAGGAAAAATCTCCAACAGTAACACATAGAGAAATCATTTGTTTTACGTAGAGAAGTGGAAAGCTACAACTCCACCAGCTTTTTCTTGCTGTCTGTGTTGGGGGTTATCCCTCACTTCCAATCTAGTGAAACCACTGTAACCAGGATAGTACATGAGATGAAATCTCTCTAACAGAGGTCAACATATCAGTATAAACCCGACAGAGGTTCTAATCTTTCCCTATTTTAGCTAAACTAAAATAAGTAGTAATGCTAGACAAGCACTTTAATCCAGAATACCTTTACAATTTGTACAGCAAGAATCAGCTTCAAACAGCTTGTGAAAAGCCATTTCATATGACAGAGAGCATTTTAGGGCTTCCTGCCCACATTTATCACAGCAGTCAACACAACCCCTGCCAAAAAAGTAGAGGAAGCTCCTGTGACGCCACTAGACCACTAAAAGAATACAGGAAAAATGTAGGTATAGTGTTCTTTGAAGGAGGGTGTTTTAGGGGGTTTACACTTTTACTTTACAATGCTGAAGTTCCACTTTACCCAAAGTCATTAGTTTCCTTTTAGAAAGAAGATAAAATGCTAACAAGAAAGTGCTGGCAAGCTTAGGATATGTCTAAAGCTTGGGCAAATATGTATATGTATGGTATATTCATACATACCTGTTTCTGAAGGAGTGCAACTGGATGAAATCTTGACTGATATGATCCAAGCACATCTATCAGTGGACACATTATAGTGGCCTCCTATTGTGTTGAAAATAGAACATTAGTAGCAAAATTCCACATATATAGCAAAAAGATGTTTGAGGCCTGATTCACACCTTTGTATTGTGTTAGGGTGTAGTAAAATGCATGGTAAACCAAAGTGCATTCATCCAAATGGCAGCTCAAAGCACATCTCCAACAGACCTAAGTTGTAGCACACAACACCACACAGATAAAAAACAGGTGTGTATTGTAATGAAAAAAAAATGGAGGTGTATTCAAGGGTCCATTATAGCGCATCAGTAGCCCACATTAAAGTGTGTTCAATAAAGCACTGCATATCTCTGAATTCAACCCTTGTATATGTAACTAAAAACATTTTTGTTTCTCGTTAAAGTATATGTAAACCCTCTCCTTGTAAACATTTGTTTATGAAGGTATTTATAGTTTTTTTTATAAGTGGCCAGACCTTGTACCTAATACCCAAACCTAGTAGCTCTCCCCCACTTTGTGTCTGTTTGCCCAATGTTGGTATTGTGTATTGTGTCTACTTTGCAGAGCAAAGTAGGACTGGCCAGAAAGGGATTACTTTGATGCAGTTGGCCAGCTTAAATATGTATAGCATTATTTGTGAACCAAAAATCCCTTTTTTATTTGCTAGAAAGAGTATAGCAGTGTGCAGAAGATTCATTCAGAAGTTTAATGTTAACATAAGGTCACACCGCTTTATCACCTGATAGATTATATACATGTACAAGCTATTGGTATCTGAGCACAGGTATATCTTGTTTGTATTTTTATTTAGGGAGTGTAAGGTTGCATCTGTTGCAATTCTCAGGGCCTTGGCAAGAAGTTTATTGCACTAGCTAGAAAATATGATTTCTTACCTTGTCAGTGTTATGGTTACAATACTTATAGAGCAGTACAATTGAAAAACCCAACAAGTCATTAGCAATTCCTCTGGGAAAATCGCTGAGCTGTATTTCTCCATGGCTAAGGTGGTCTCTCACACGTGGACCTTCTTGGTGATTTAGAATATCCCACAGGAATTCCTGGAAGCATACCAGACCAGACATTAAAATGTACATAGGACACACAGTATATTAAAACACTGTTTATAACAGAAGAATTATATTATGCAGTCAATGTGCTTTACAGATGCCCATTCAGAGCGGAGGATGCTTTATTTGCCCCAATACAGACTTGTATAAAGTACTCGAAATTTCTACTTGAGTAAAAGTACAAGTGCTCGATCAAAAAGTGACTTGAGTAGAAGTGGAAGTGCTCGCAGAAAAAGTTACTTAAGTAGAAGTACTAAAGTATTCAACATTTTTTTTACTTAAGTATTGCAAGTAGTTTTTTCAAAAAATTTGCTACTTAAGTACTAAAAGTAAAAAGTACCAGTAGTTTTGAAAAAAAAATTCTACTCAAGTACTGAAAGTAGAAGTAGAAGTACTGTGTTATGTAGTTATTAAAGAAAGAAGTCAAAAGTTTGAACTTCATATTGTTTTTTATTATTTCAAATGATTTATTCAAATGATTAACCTGTGTTTGTTAGTAGTTTCTTGATGCACTTTAAGCGCTGTAGCACCATTTATTTGTTTGTTTCATATTTTCTTTTTATTGGAAAGATTTGGTATAGCAGCTTTTATTATACACAGCCTTTATTTTTGTATGCGCTGATTTACAAATGACATTATACACATTTTTTTGAGCTTTATGCAACCTGCCATCTACTGTTCTGGCAGTGGTAATTTTTTTTAAAGTAACGAGTAACTATGCAGCCCAAAAAAAAAATATCGGAGTAGAAGTATCGAAATCATCGAAAAAATGTAGTGAAGTAAAAGTAGAAGTAGGAGAAAAAAATTCTACTCTAGGAAAGTACAGATACCGCATTTCGGTACTTAAGTACAGTACTTAAGTAGTTCTACTTCGTTACTATACATCTCTGCCCCAATATGATAGCGTTGATGGTGGAATGGCCAGTTTCTTATCACCTGCACTTGCATAGTTGAAAGGTCATCTTCTTTAAAAAAAGACCTGAACTGTGAAAGCTGTGACCAAAAGACAAGCAGAGGGCAAAAGTCTAGCCACAGGTATTGCCTGTAGGATCCCAGCAGCTGCTCTTTTCCTAGATACTAACATACCATGCCTTGTTCTGCACTGTGTCTCTGTATAGAAGTGCCCATCTTGGTAGAGGCAGGACTTTGCTTCCCATAATTCTGATAATTGGGGGGGGGGGGGGCAGGATGCAGAGAGAAAGGTGTAGGAAACGTAGATCTGCAGAATGGGTGCTGTTAAAGTGGGGGGATGCACACAGTGCAGGTACTCAGAGGCAGATTTCTTTCTGGCAAGCAGCATCGTAGCAAAATGACCAAATCCTTCTCCAATCTTCTCTTCAATAAAACTAGCAGTAATAGCCAATGGGGGGGGGGGGGGGGGGCAGGTGTCCTAGGCACAATAGTATGCCAGAAGTGCACTAATATTTTTCAGGAGGAATTGGGCACAATTAACATTTCTTGATTTTTCCTATAACATAGTAAAATATATGCACTAACAAGAGCTAACACTTATTAAGATTCATACAAAAATGCATTTAAGTGTATGGTCAGCCAAAAGTGTTTATACTTTTAAATTGAGTAAAAAAGGATGGCAAGGTGCAACAGGGGCTCAGATAGATAAAAAGTTTACTGGGGTTTTAGCCTCTCCCTACTCTACTAAGCCAAAACAAAATTTCAGTCTGCCTTGCTGTTCGTGATTTTTGCTCCCTTACTTTCTAGTGCACAGTGACAGTACCTCTTACAGGGGTTAACATTACAGGGGTTTTAACCCTTTCCCCACTATCCAAAATACAAAGTGTTGGCTGGAAAAATAACTCAAAACATGTGCATAGATGTTAAATAGTTCTATTTGGTGCACTGTGGATTACTTATAATAGTGTAAAGTGCAAACACATGTTGTAACCCATACCAATCAATATAATTTTGGCACATTCAGATTTCTGTGATCCTATTTTCAGTTAATACTTACATAAACGATTCTACAACTAAAGGCTTGTACATACTATAAGAAAATGGGGGCGAATATTTCAGTTGGAGGAACTTTCGTACAGTTTTTGTATAGTGTGTATACAACTTTCTATAGCCGATTCCGACCTTCTGAACCAAAATTTCCGAAGGGACAAGCTTTAAAAATGTTCTCGTACGAGAACAGAACGAACAATTTTTGTTTAATGTGTACCGTTTTCAATAGATTTTCGCACAAGAAACAAATCAGAAACGAAAGACAGCGCATGATCAGAAACAAACAACAACAAAAAAAGGCCTTTGTCGTACGAGAATTTTCGTACAAATTTTTCTTTATCGGATACGATTTACTGTGAAACAACGAGGAAAATCTGACAATCGTTCACCCGATTTTCTAATAGTGTGTACCCCAATTACAGGTCATTGTAAAACTAAACAAAAATAAGAAGCTTTTGAATTGATCTGATTTATTTTTTAATGTATTTATTTATTTTACACAAGGGAATAATCCCAGGCAACAATTGAAAGCATTCAGTAACCAACTAAAGCTATTCAGTAAATACAGCAACTATGCTGAAGTTTGTAAGATTACCTTATGTGTTCTGTAAATTCCAATGTGTTATACAATCTGCTGTATAATGCAGAGCTGTTGGATAAGGACTGTGCAGGCTTTGCTTATCCACCCCTATTTCCTCCCTAGACTGTTCATGTCTAAGCAGCAAAGAATGTGGTTAGGGGGCAGTCAAACAAAACGGAATTTTTGTAAAATCTTACCTGTAAAATTCCTTTCTCTGAGTCCTCCGACAGTCGCCGCCTCTTCATATTCGTCACATATGGGGTATTAGACTTTGCTCCGAAGGAGTAGCTAGGCAACAGAATATGTTAACAATAAAGCTTTTAACATATCCCACCCTCAAGGGGTGGTCCCCTCAGTCAATACCCTCCTACTTCCTGCAACCGTATCTCAGTTTTAGTGGAATAGCAGTAGAGTATACAACCAAACCCCAAAAGAGGGGCGGGGGCGGCGACTGTCGGAGGACTCAGAGAAAGGAATTTTACAGGTAAGATTTTACAAAAATTCAGTTTTCTCTTACGTCCTCCGACAGTCGCCGCCTCTTCATATTCGTCACATATGGGGACGTCCCAAAGCAGTGCAAACATGAGGGGTGGGAAACGCATCCGCGCCGAAAAGGCAACGCAGTCTCCGCATCAAAGAAAGGAACCTTACCAAAGGAAGGAAACCAGCTGGGCAACAGCAAAAAACAAGTGCTCAACAGGAGCAACAACCCAGGAGAAGACAAAAAACCAGGGGATACAAAAAAACTATCCCAACAGCCAGGAGTCCCCAACAAGGGACCCTATGGAACAGCCGCACTAAGAACCTTGCGGCCAAAGGAAGCATCCGCCGATGCCTGAACATCTACTTTGTAGAATTTTGTGAAAGTGTGCACGGTCGACCAGGTCGCCGCCTTACACACCTGGGCTACAGAAGCCCCATGACGACAGGCCCAAGACGTACTCAAAGATCTAGTAGAGTGCGCCTTCACAGGGACAGGAGGAGCCTTACCCTGCAAAGCATAGGCCTGTTCAATGGTCTGCCTGATCCATTTGGCGATGGTAGAGGCCGAAGCCGCCATGCCCTTCCGAGGACCCTCTGGAAGAACAAACAAGGAGTCAGGCTTACGAAAAGACTCAGTCGATTTAAGGTAAACCCTTATCGCCCGAACAACATCCAGAGAATGCAATCTCACCTCCTTTGGATGTTTAGGCTTCGCGCACAGCGAAGGCAAGACAATATCCTCATTAAGATGGAATTCCGAAACTCGTTTCGGAAGAAAAGAAGGATTAGGTCGCAAGACCACCTTATCCAAATGAATAACCAGGTACGGAGACTTGCAGGACAAAGCCGCCAGCTCCGACACTCTGCGAGCCGAAGTGATCGCCACCAAAAAGGCGACCTTTTTGGACAACATAGACAACGAGATCTCCCTGATCTGTTCAAAAGGAGCACGTTGTAACACAGATAGAACGAGATTCAAGTCCCAAGGGGGCAAAGGATCCCTCCTAGGAGGAACCAGATGCCGCACACCCTGAATAAAAGTGCCAACCAAGGAGTTGGAAGCCACGGGACGTTGAAACAGAACGGCCAGCGCAGACACCTGACCCTTTATCGTAGCCAGCGCCAAACGCTGATCAACACCCGTCTGAAGAAAAGACAGCACACGGGAAACCGAGTACGTGCGGGGTGAAAACCCCCTGGACTCACACCAGGCAAAATAGGCCTTCCAAGTACGGTAATAAACCTTCCCCGAGGAAGACTTCCTCGCGTTGATCAAAGTATGAACGACCTCTGGAGAGAGACCCTTCTCCTTCAGGACCTCTGTCTCAACAGCCAGGCCGTCAAAGCCAGCGACTGTAAAGCAGGATGGTAAATCGGTCCCTGAGACAGTAGATCGTCTCGAAGAGGTAGACGCCAAGGGGCGTCGACCGCCAGATTCACGAGGTCTGCGTACCAGGACCGGCGAGGGCAGTCCGGTGCCACAAGAATCACCGTGCTGCGTTCCGAGTGTAACCTGCGAAGGAACCTGGACAGCAACTGAATCGGTGGGAACGCGTACATCAGCCTGTACTGATGCCACGGGGCCACTAACGCGTCCGACGCGTCTGCCCGAGGGTTGCGCGTCCTTGCCACGAACCTTCTCACCTTGTTGTTGAGACGAGATGCGAACAGGTCCACATCTGGAAGACCCCACTTCGCGCACAACATCTGGAAGACAGCCGGGTGAAGAGACCATTCCCCCTGATCCAGGGTCTGGCGACTCAGATAGTCCGCCTGCCAGTTCTCCACCCCCGGAATGTGAACTGCCGTTATCGCCGGGACATGAGTCTCGGCCCAAGACAGAATGTCGGCCACTTCTCGAGCCGCCCGGGCACTCCTGGTGCCCCCTTGGTGGTTGATGTAGGCCACCGCCGTGGCATTGTCCGTCTGCACCCGAACCGGGCAGCCCTGCAGCCGGTCCGTCCAGCGATGAAGACAGAGATTTATCGCACGCAATTCCAGAATGTTGATCGGAAGGGAAGACTCTCCCTCCGACCAAGTCCCCTGGGCAGACAGAACGCCCAGAACACCACCCCAGCCCGACAGGCTGGCATCCGTGGTGATCACCGTCCACGAGATAGGACGAAACGACTTGCCCCCGGACACCATCGGGGACTGGAGCCACCACAGAAGGTCTCTTCTGGTGCGATGACTCAACGAGATCTGAAGATCCAGAGATTGAGGTCGCCCGTCCCACTTGGACAGGATCTCCGCTTGGAGACCCTGCGTGTGAAACTGGGCGAAGGGAATCGCCTCGAAGGCCGAGACCATCAATCCCAGACATCTCATGCACGTCCTTAAAGACGAGTGCGGAACGTCCCTGAGGGACCTGACTTCCTCCTGAAGAGTTCTGAGTTTGTCTTCCGGCAGGAAGACCTTCGCTTGTACCGAGTCCAGAATCATTCCCAGGTAGGGAAGACGAACCGACGGACTCAGCGTCGACTTTGGAAAATTTATCGTCCAACCAAACTCCTGTAGAGTTTGCATCGTGACAGACAGGTCCTCCTCCAGACCCTGGCTGGTCGCAGACCGAACCAGGATGTCGTCTAGATATCTCAGGACAGAAATGCCCTGGGCCCTCAACAATGCCAGAACCGGTGCAAGCACCTTGGTGAAGACCCGCGGAGCCGAGGCGAGACCAAAAGGCAACGCCACAAACTGGTAGTGATCCTCCGCAATGGCGAATCGAAGGTACCTCTGGTGACCTTCGAAAATGGGGATGTGAAGGTACGCATCCTTCAAATCGATGGAGGCCATGAATTCCCCCGGAACCAGGGCAGCCACCACCGACCGCAGGGATTCCATGCGGAACTTGCGAACCCGCACAGAGCGGTTCAGAGCCTTCAAGTCCAGAATTGGACGAACCTTGCCCTCCTTCCTGGGCACGGTGAACAGATTGGAATAAAACCCCCGAAATCTGTCCCGATGAGGCACCGGAACCACCACTCCCTGAGCCCTCAGGGCCCGCACCGCCAGGTGCAGGTCCCGCAAACGCTCTGGAGACAGTTGAAGATTTGAGGGAAAAAATCTGCTCTCCGGCCGAGAGAGAAACTCGATCTTGTAACCAGATCGAACGATTTCCTGAACCCATCTGTCCCGCACACGGGCCAACCAGGGCTGAAGAAAACCGAGCAAGCGTCCCCCCACCCCAAAACTGGGTGAGGGCGCCCCTTCAGGCCGCACTGTTATGGGCTGCAGATCCGGATTGGCCGGACTTCTGTTTACCAGACCAGGGCTTCTTCTGAGAGCCTTGACCTTTGAACGGCTTGCCCTTGTAGTGCGGCCGAAAGGCACGAAAGGACCCCTGAGGGGGCCGAAAATTAGCATGCTTCTTCCCAGAAGCCCCCTTAGCTTTGGGGAAATGGGGCAAGAGAGTGCTCTTACCCCCGGTGATCCCCTTAATCAACACATCCAGGGACTCCCCAAAAAGGCGAGACCCATCATAAGGCAGATTGGCTAAGGTCTTACGTGAAGACTGGTCCACCGACCAACATTTTAACCAAATCAGGCGGCGAGACAACACCGCCACACTGTGCACACGTGCAGCCAACGGAACCAGGTCCAGGTCCGCATCACACAGATACATGACACCCTGGTGGATTTGATCCACCATATCCAGGGTCGCCGGTGAGGCCGAATCGGCCACTAGGACGCGCCTAAGCATCTGCGTCCAACTTGCGATCGCCTGGGCCGCCATGAGAGAAGCAAACAGAGCCTTAAGCATAGAACCCGTAACAGAATAAGTATGACGGGTAAGAGACTCCAGTCTCCTATCCGTGGCGTCACGGAACACAGGGGAATCCTCTGCAGGAATCACAGTGGCTTTGTTTAAAACCGCAATTGCGTGATCCACTGGGGGTGGCACACACCACCTTTCATCAGTGGAAGGTGAAAAAGGATAACGCAGCTTGAATCTACTTGGTACAGCAAAAGGTTTGCGTAGATTGCGCCATTGTTCCTTAACAGCGCGCTGAAAATCATCATTGCAGGGAAAAACCTGCGGCGTCCTGCGTTTTCTCTGCGTCCCATAAGCCGCCAAGGCGGCGGGGGGACACACCCCATCCTGCAAACGCAGCGTTTGCTTTATGGAAGCAATCAACTCATCCATGATTGCAAGCTCTTCAGGCGAGCCAGGGGGAGAATTATCAATCCCCTCAACATCAGCCTCCACCTCAGACCCTATTAGATCAAGAGAGGAGCGGGACCCCGATAAGGAGGCCCCTGCCATAACAGCCCTATCACCCTCACCCTCAGAATCAGAGGAAAGAGCAACTCTGGGCCTTTTAGTAGATTGAGCAGCCACCAGCATCTGCACCTGAGCAGCAAGGCCAGCCACAATAGTGGCCAAATCCCCCCCTGGGGGGGAGACAGCGGTCCCCTGGCTTTCCACCAAGGCTGTAGGAAATTTTCCCTCCTGAGAATCCATTGCCCCTGTAATGCCAGACAACAAAGGGATAACTGCCCCTTTTAAGCAAGCGAGGCAAGCGCAGCCCACCGCACCACACTCAGCACAATAAGACCCCCATAGGGAATATGCAAACTGAACACAGGCAATGGATAGCAAGAACAGAAGGGTAAAACCTGAGGAGACCCTCGCCGCTGCTGCTGCCTCGATCGGTGTTCCAGGAAAGAGGAAGTGATGCTGCCAGGGCGCTCTATGTAAGCCTATGGAGGCTACAAGAAAATGGCCGCCATGCATGTAAAACATGTGGCCGGAGCGGGAGTAGGCAAAATGGCGCCGTTTGGCGCCGAAACCGCCGCTCCACAGTGCAGTAAAAAACACACATTACATTCCAGTATCAGAATACATGTCAGATCGCCGCAGCGATCGCTGTACAGTGCCCAAACATGCCAAAAAACATGCCCCACAGCACACAGCTTCACACACTGATCAGCCTGACACAGACAGTGTCACACATCTCCCCCCCCCCCCCTTGCAGCCCACAGCATGCAGCCGAGAGATAGGGAGACAAGCAGTGTGATTAAAGGCAGGTTACACAGTCCCAGACTGACACCCCCCCAGACAGACAGGTCCCCACATAAATACACTTACCTCACATGGCGTGGGGAACCCGCACAGGCGAACAAGCCGCTGCACATGAGGCAGGGAGAGTCGCATTCAAGACGCACAAAATGGGGGTTAAGAAACCGCACAGCGTCCAGTGAGGTAGCCACCTCACCAATCATCCCTGCACCGAACAGGGATGGGTCGTTCACTGTGCCAGGAGCGTTACCTGGCTGAACGCTCGAAGGCAGACTGGGAAGCCACTGACCCACGACCTGCGACCAGGGGGATCAGCCCGAGACCCAGTCTGCATGATCCTCTTCGTCCGAAGAACTAACTAATGCTGACAAAAATAACAGCTAAGTAAAGGTAGAGAGAAAACTCAAACAAAATTTTAAAAAAGAAGAAAGAGTCTGGGGCAGAAAGCCCCAGCACAGAAAAAGCCAGCCACTCCTGACAAGCTAGACATTAAAACTGAGATATGGTTGCAGGAAGTAGGAGGGTATTGACTGAGGGGACCACCCCTTGAGGGTGGGATATGTTAAAAGCTTTATTGTTAACATATTCTGTTGCCTAGCTACTCCTTCGGAGCAAAGTCTAATACCCCATATGTGACGAATATGAAGAGGCGGCGACTGTCGGAGGACGTAAGAGAAACTTAAATTCCCAAACTGACAGCCAGTGGTGTCCCTAATGCCCAAATACCATACCCTTGCAGCAGCTGGCATCTCTCTTTGCTGGCTTATCAAAATGTTAGAAGCCAAAACCGAGGAAAGATCACCCTAGGCTCCCTTAGGAGAAGATTTGCTATAGGACAGGATAGAAGGGCCGGGGGGGGGGGGGGGTGATTGTGCTAGGATGGGAAATTTGGAGGGGGGTGGGGGATTTGTGCTGGGAGGGGGAATATGTTGAGAGGAGGGAGGATTTGTGCTAGTAGATGAGATTTGTGGCAGGAAAGGTCATGTGCTAGGAGGGGAAATTTGAGGGGTAGAGGATTTGTGCTGGGGGGATAAGGGGGTGGTGATTGGTGCTGGGAGGGAGGATTGGAGCTGGGATTCTTGCTCAATCTTAACCCTGGGAGCTAGGTGACCTTGTCCCAGCAATGCTTCCTGAACATGCTGCCGTGTTACTTTCTCTCTCTGCTTCTACCAATCATGTTCACATATCAATGGCGGTTTTGAAACATATTGGGTGTTGTGAGAAAGGCAACAAGGATGGTGTTCCTGCATGAACAGTAAGTGTACCAGATTTATCAGATGATAATCACCAGGGAGTAGGTTTGAACAGGTGCAGTAAAACAATGTTTGGATGAAATACTAATGAAGGTAGGCAATGTTCCCTATACAACTATCCAAAGATAACATTTTAATTTCTGACTTTAAACAGATATTTTAAAGTAATTTATTATCCAGATACTGGCAACACAATTTAGCCGTGAACACTGAGCAGACTTTTTCACTCATTGCTTATTATAAGCAGACACAAATATTTTAATTACCATTGCTGGTTCTCCCAGTGCATTAGGCACTTTGTTGTCAGATGAATTATTCAAATGTTTTGCCAAAATCTACAGAACAAAGCAAAATGATGCAATCACCATACAGGAAAAAATTTGTAATGAAAGCTCCCTAGATTAGCGAATCACACAGTTTTCTGGGAACGTAATGAACATTAAACTCTGTGTGAACTTTATCCTACGAAAGCCTAAGTATAGCTAAAACTATAGAGAAAAATCAGCACAAGGGACATAACTTACAGTTAGTATGAGGTGTCCCTTGTCTTGATTCTTATGCTTTCAGTAGAAATCTGCATCTGATAAATGTATCAAAAATTGGCTTTAAAAATGACTGTACCCTCAATCCTTAACTCAAAATTTAAAATCAATTAAAATAAGATCTCATTTGTCACAACCCCTAGAAAGAACCAATGTGTGGAAACATAAATTCAACAATAATGGTGCAAAATACCTTCAAAATAGCATAAACCATTTAAAAGCATCCAGCTGATAAAGTAACACTCAACATAGTAATCTATGCAGGGCAATGTTATACAGTATACAGTTTATCAAGAACAGAACGGCCATTCATTGGTTCCTATCCAGGTAGAAGTATAAAACATCACTGTAAATATTACAAATTAAAAATTATTACTCCAACTAGAATATAAGCAGCAAAATTATTTTCTCTTAAAAAGGCAACAATATCCTACAGACAAGAAGCACATATCTCAGCCCAACTAATAAATAAAAAAAAAAAAAAAAAAAAAAACCTCACTGTGTGTACCAGGCTTTAGTTTACTTTTAAACTTTTTCCTTTATTTTCACTTGGTGATCCAGCTAGTAAGTCTTATTTTTCAGCTTCCTTTAACAAACTGAACTGTTCATTCAATGTAGCAGTTAGGGGGTTGAGGCCAACCATTTACTATTGATAGAGGTGGTTACATAGGGCATATTTTATTCATTTGTGTAAACCCTTTATCCCAAAAGGAAAAAAACTGTTGTAAATTCTTAAAAAGAATTACCGTATATACTCGAGTATAAGCCGACCCGTACATAAGCCGAGGCACCTAATTTTACCACAAAAAAGTGGGAAAACTTATTGACTCGAATATAAGCCTAGGGTGGGAAATGCAGCAGCTACTTGACCCAACTGGACCACCACGAGACACAAAACAGGGGCTGCGGGCATGGTACAGGAGATGCAGGGCTGTGGGCATGGTACAGGGGATGGTTCAGGCATGGCACAGGAGATGGTTCAGGCATGGCACAGGAGATGGTTCATGCATGACACAGGAGATGGTACAGGCATGGCACAGGAGATGGCACAGGCATGGCACAGGAGATGGCACAGGTGATGGTACAGGCATGGCACAGATGATGGTACAGGGATGGCACAGGTCATGGTACAGGCTTGGCACAGGTCATGGTACAGGCATGGCACAGGAGATGCAGTGATGCGGGCATGGTACAGGAGAATGTCCTGTAATATGCCCAAAGCACTGCATGAGGAAATGCAGGGGCTGCGGAAGAGTCTCACTTACCTGTCGGTGAGTCGCCTTACATTTAAAAATGGCGCCGCCCGGCACCAACACGTCACCACGCATGCGCCACCGATGACTGGGAAAGCCGTACATGTTCGGCTATTCCCGGGCAGACGGCATATGCGCGGTGACGTGTTGGTGCAGGGCGGCGCCATTTTTAAAAGGTAAGTGAGACCGTGACTAGAGTATAAGCCGAGGGGGGCTTTTTCCAGCATAAAAAAACATGCTGAAAAACTCGAGTATATACGGTAGCTTGAGCTCATCCTCAATTTGTTGGTCAAGGCTATCTAAATTTGCTTTCTAACACTGCCCAGACTGTCAGTGCTCTAGTCCAAAAAGGTGTCTGCTTTACTATTTCATCCAGAATAAAGACACCCTAAGACAAGAAGTGTGTTAGGCCTCTTTCACACGGCCGCTCCGTTTTTTTTTCTCCGCTCTGGCACTTTTTTTTCACGGACACGGATGACACTTGTGTCATCCGGTCCGTATGTCCGCATATCATCCCATCCGTTTGCGGATGATATACGGACATAATGTATGTCTATGGGGATTGCGGATGTCAGTGGATGACACCGCTGACATCCGATTTTGCATCCATTCCGTTTTTTAAAACGGAAGAAAAATAGGGTTCTGTTCCGTTCCAAAAAACGGAACAGAACTGAAAGGAGGCAAATCGGATGTCAGCGGATGGTCATCCGCTGACATCCGCAATCCCATTGACATGCATTATGTCCGTATATCACCCGCAAACGGATGGGGTGATATACGGACATACGGAGCGGCCGTGTGAAAGAGGCCTTACTGGTTGGATCACAAAACAAAAACAAATGCAGCCATCACAGGATTTGTAAACTGTAGAGGAGGTAAAAAAGGATATAGAGCAGGTAGGAATATCCAAAAGAAAAGGAGTTTTAGGCTAAATTTGAGTTTAGCATTGAATGGTCTAGCACAAAAAAATGTGATCATTTAGTTTTTGGTGGAGTTGCTATATTGGGTTTTTAAAATACTTTTAGATATAGTTGCAAAATTGTTTTGGCAAAATGCATACAATATGATTATTAGTTTTGAGTGGAGCGGTTATAAGTTGTGATATTTGTAAGATTTAGATATTAAGTATCCTTAGGATATTCTCTATATTAAGTAGGGGTAAATGTTTATTATACGCTTTAAAAAAATACAGTGGAGGGTGTCCTAATTATATAAAGAATATACATGCTAAATGATTGTAAAGTTTCTTCCATTGGAGGTATTAAATTGTGTTGGAAGACTGAGGGGTTAATTGTGATAGGAAGAAAGAGGCCTTTATTTTTGTATATAAGGTATGATCAGATGTCAGCATAGAGTCAGCAAAACAGATCGAATAGTATCAGAAACGTAGTGAATAGTATCAGTCTGTGATGTCCTCACATCTAACAGGATAATAGCGGTGACCCCCACTCCTGGCGCACGGAGGTAGTGGTGTCAAATACGGCGTTTAACAGTAGCATATGGAAATGGGAGTTCTTTTTATATTGATTTTTAATCAAAGTTTTAAGAGGTTTTATGCCATGCGACCCTTTTTTTCCTGGGATTCTGCTGCACATTGGTGGAAGAAAAAAAAGGAGTAAAGAAAGAAATGCAAAATTTGACCAACTTCGAGATAAGTGATCAACACCATCAGATGAGTGCTTATCCATTAGGATGTGCACTGTGGGGAGAAATTTATGAAATTGGTGGAGGACACAGAGGAGTCCTTGTAAATTGGTTACCAATTGCCGATCAGCCACAGTATATACAGTGGATATAAAAGGTCTACACACCCCTGTTAAAATGTCAGGTTTCTGTGATGTAAAAAAAATGAGACAAAGATAAATAATTTTAGAACTTTTTCCACCTTCAATGTGACCTATAAACTGTACAACTGAACAACAAACTGAAATAATTTAGTTGCATAAATGTGCAAACCCTTAAACTAATACTTTTTTGAAGCACCTTTTGATTTTATTACAACACTCAAGTTTTTTTGGGTATGAGAACAGCATGGCACATCTAGACTTGGCAATATTTGTCCACTTTTCTCTGTAAAAACACTCCAAATATGTCAGATTGCGAAGGCATCTCCTGTGCACAGCCCTCTTTAGATCACTTCACAGATTTTCCAAAACTGTAATCTCCCTCTGGTGAAGCCATTCCTTTGTTGCTTTGGATGTACGCTTTGGGTCGTTGTCATGCTGAAAGATGAAGTTCATCTTCATGTTCAGCTTTCTAGCAGAAGCCTGAAGGTTTTGTGCCAATATTGACTGGTATTTGGAGCTGTTCATAATTCCCTCTTGCTTGACTAAGGCCCCTGTTCCAGCTGAAGAAAACCAGACCCAAGCATGATGCTGCCACCCCCATGCTTCACTGGGTACGGTATGGTGTTCTTTTGGTGATGTGCAGTGTTGTTTTTGGAATTATGGCCAAAAAGTTGGTTTCATCAGACCAGAACACATTTTCCCACATGCTTTTGGGAAACTTGTGGTTTTTGAAAACTTTAGCGAGGCTTGGATGTTTTTTTTCATAAGAAAAGGCTTCTGTCTTGTCACTCTACCCCATAGCCCAGACATATGAAGAATACAGGAGATTGTTGTCTCATGTGCCACACAGGGAGTACTTGCCAGATATTCCTGCAGCTCCTTTAATATTTCTGTAGGCCTCTTGGCAGCCTCCCTGACCAGTTTTCTTCTAGTCTTTCATCAATTTTGGAGAGACGTGCAGTTCTTGGTAATGTCACTGTTGTGCCATATTTTCTCCACGTGATGAGGACTGTCTTCACTGTGTTCCATGTTAGATCTAATGCCTTGGAAATTCTTTTGTACCCTTCTCCTGACTGATACCTTTTAACAATGAGATCCCTCTGAAGCTTTGGGAGCTCTCTGCGGACCATGGCTTTTGCTGTAGGATGTGACTAAGGAAATGCAGGAAAGACCTACTAGAACAGCTGAACTTTATTTGGGGTTAAGCAGAGGCACTTTAAATGATGGCAGGTGTATACTGACTCCTATTTAACATGAGTTTGAATGTAAATTGCTCAATTCTGAACACAGCTACCTCCCCAGTTATAAGAGGGTGTGCACACTTATGAAAAACACATTTTAGTTTTTTTTACTCCCCTCCCCCAAAAGACTTCAGTTCCTTTTTAATTGAGTTGTACAGTTTATACGTCACAGTAAAGGTGGAAAAAGTTCTGAAATTATTTATCTTTCTCTAATTTTTTTAACCTCACAGAAACCTGACATTTTAACAGGGGTGTGTAGACTTTTTATATCCACTGTATACTGCAGCAAGTTGACTCTGTTGCGCGAAACGACACACCTGTACGTCATTTCATATAATAGCCAGCAGGGGGCGCGCGCTGATTGGCCACAGGGGGACGCAATGTCTGCTAGCCACCCACGATCGCTCCTCAGAGAGGTAGAACGCTGATGTAAACAAGGCAGACCGCCATTCTGTCAGGGATCAACAAAGTTAGAAAGCACCCCCTATGGACACACTTAACCCTTTGATTGCCCCTGGTGTTAACTCCTTCCCTGCCAGTGTCATTAGTACAGTAACAATGCATATTTTTAGCACTGATTACTGCAATAATGTCACTGGTTCACAAAAGTGTCAGGTAGGTGTCCGATTTGTCCGCCACAATATCGCAGTCCCGTTAATCACCGATTACTGCCACTGAAAGAAAAAAATAAAAATGCCATAAAAATATCCTTTTGTTTGTAGATGCAATAACTTTTGAGCATCCAATCAATATACACTTATTCACTTATTGGGATTTTTTACCAAAAATATGTAGCAGAATACATATTGGCCTAAATTAATAAAGTACTTAGATTTTTTTACATTTTTTTTGGATATGTTTAATAGCAGAATGCAAATAATATTGTTTTTTTTTTTTTTTTTTCAAAATTTTCGGTCTTTTTTTGTTTCTAGCCCAAAAAATAAAAACCACAGAGGTAATCAAAAACCACCAAAAGAAAGCTCTATTTGTGGGAAAAAAAAGGACATCAATTTTATTTGGGAAAAGCATAGCATGACCGCGCAATTGTCAGTTAACCACTTGCCTTCTGTGCACTTAAACCCCCTTCCCATCCAGACCAATTTTTAGCTTTCAGTGCTCTCACACTTTGAATGACAATTGCGCGGTCATGCTACACTGTACTCATATGAAATTTTTAAAAAAAAATTTCACACAAATAGAGCTTTCTTTTGGTGGTATTTAATCATCTCTGGGTTTTTTATTTTTTACAAAAAAAAAAGAAAAAAGACAGAAAATTTTGAAAAAAATTTTTTCTTATTTTCTGCGAGTAAATTTTGAAAATAAATAAATTGTTCTCCTTCGCTGATGTGCGCTGATGAGGCGGCACTGATGGGCACTGATAGGCTGCACTGATGGGCACTGATGAGGTGGCACTGATGAGGAGGTACTAATATGCCGCACTGATGAGCACTGATAGGCGGCACTGATGAGCACTGATAGGCGGCACTGCTGGGCACTGAGAGGTGGCACTGCTGGGCACTGAGAGGTGGCACTGACGGGCGGCATTGATGGGCACTGACGGGCGGCACTGATGGGCACTGGCGGGTGGCACTGATTGACACTGACGGGTGGCACTGATGAGCACTGATGGGCGGCACTGATGAGCACTGATGGGCGGCACCATCAGTGCCCATAGTGCTGCCAGTCAGTGCTCATCAGTGCCTAGATGAGCAGGCACTGATGGGCACTGACTGGCAGCACTATGGGCACTGATTGTGGGCACTGATGGGGGGCACTGATGGCGGGCACTGTGGGCATTGCTGGTGGGCAGTTAGTGTGTTTGGTGTACCTTGTGTAATCAGGGCACTGGTGATCAGTGCCCTGATTACTTTTTTCTTTGTCCCCGACGGCTGATCTGCTCTCTCCTTCCTCACACTGCAGTCTCCGTGTGAGGAAGGAGCGCTGGCGATGAGAGATGATCTCATATGTTTACATATGAGATCATCTCTCATTGGACGGTCCGATCACGTGGTGAATGGCCGCTGTGATTGGCCATTCACCACGATCTGTGATCAGCTGTGTCCAAGGGACACGGCCGACACAGATTTTCCCCGATGCGCGCTCGCGGGAGCGCGCGGGGAGCCTGTGTCTGGGAGGCCGTTTAAAGACGGCCTCCCGAAAATGTGAGTCCGCGCTGCAGCCGTACTTCGGCTACAGCGCGGATGGGAGGTGGTTAAAATAACAAAGTGCCGTATCGCAAAAAATGGCCTGGTCATTATGGGGGGTAAAACCTTCCGGTCCAGAAGTGGTTAAACACATTTTGAACCAAGCACATTGTTTCCAAGGATGTGGTCCTGGAAAATTAGGAATTTTTTTGGAGTGGACTCGTGTTTATGGTATACACAGTTTCATTTTCACTGATATTTGGTTTTTGCAGATTACGATAGTTATTTCAAATAATAATTATTACATTTTAATTGTTTGATGGTTTAGATACTTTATACACAGTTAGTACGTATTGGCTTTAGGATTACTAGGAGTGCTGGGCTATACACTTACAAAATGAATTCATTATCATCACAGATAATAAGTATAGCAGCACAAGCTCGCCATAGATGGTTTGAAGCTTGGCTGGTTCAGAAGGAACTGGCCGAGATTCAAACCATGCATGAGCAGGCTATGGGCCATGTCTTTTTGGGCCTTGCTTTGTGCACTGGTCCAAATCACTTGGTGGAGGGGGGATTATGGCGTGGGGTTGTTTTTCAGGGGTTGGTCTTGACCCTTAGTTCCAGTGAAGGGAACTCTTAAGTCGTCAGCATACCAGGACATTTTGGACAATTTCATGCTCCCAACTTTGTGGGAACAATTTGGGGATGGCCCTTCCTGTTCCAACATGTGCACAAAGCAAGGTCCATAAAGACATGGATTAGCGAGTTAGGGGTGAAGAAACTTAACTGGCCGGCACAGAGTCCTGACTTTACCCGAATATAACACCTTTAGGATGAATTAGAGCAGAGACTGCAAGCCAGGCGTTCTCATCCACAACACTGCCTGACCTCACAAATGCGCTTCTGGAGGAACAATCAAACGATCCCATAGACATACTCCTAAACCTTGTGGACAGCATTCCCAGAAGAGTTGAAGCTGTTATAGCTGCAAAGGGTGGGTAAACTCAATATTGAATCCTACGGACTAAGACTGGGATGCCATTAAAGTTCATGTGCGTGTAAAGGCAGGCATCCTAATACTTTTGGTAATATAGTGTACACACACACACATATTATATATATATATCTATACACATATACACACACACGTACATATACATACACATACACACTATATATATTTATTTTAGGAAAGCCCTGGCATTATTACATGGCAGTGGTGCTGAATTGTTATGGTAGATAGGGCACAGGTACAGGATCACAGGTACTCACATTCGTGTAGCAGTAAGCGTGCGGTGTAAACCAGCGCGTGGAACGCGATGAGGTCCACGACTTAGTGCAGGAACCGGAAGTGATGCGACACGCCGTACTCATTTTGTAATCATACGTCCTCAGCAGCCAGGGCCACACGCTGGTTTACACCGCACGCTTACTGCTACACGAATGTGAGTACCTGTGATCCTGTATTTTGTGTAATAAACCCGATTACCGGCAATATTACACTATGTGCTTTTTTTCTAATATCTGAACACCTGCACCACTGATTCCCCGCGGATACCTGGAGTACATACCCCATACCACCAGGACACCATCTGACCCCTGGTCCACCCAGGATCGCTCCTGCCTTGACACCCCATAGGCGTCCAATCCAGGACCGTTAAAGGAGACTAGGACCCACCACTGGAACAGCATTTGTACACGTTCTGTACCCCTGTGTGGGGTGGGTACTTCTGGTGAGTGTGCTAATTATTAGAGGGGTCACCGAGCACCTCACTGCCAACCAGGGGGTCACCTATTGCACCTTATAGATTTAAAGTTTGACACCCGCTGAAATAACTTTTTGGATTCCCTGAGTCACTTTAACACCAGGGCACTTTCAGACTTTCTTTCCTTTTTATATATACCACCAATATTTATTAATTATACGCCACTTATTTGTATCTATATACACTAATAGGATTTTAGCATTTGGCACTCTGAACCCACCGCATTGTATTTACTGTATCATATGCACTTGTCACGTTTTAATATATGAGCCTATTTGCACATTACATTATATGCATTGGTTATCTTAGTTTATGATATTGTTTATAATATTTTTTATTCTTCGTTGCACCTGTGGTTCTTCACGCACTTTATCCTTTATCACCATTATATATCTTTTATGTAATCAAAGGGTATATTTATGTGTACAGCACTTGTATTTTTCTCATATTTCATTGATTGCACATCCATGCACCTAGCACTTTCATCCTTCTTCATCTGACTCATACTTTTATATTTATATAGTGCGCATATATATTTTTTTTATATATATACACCTTTCACATAGTCCCATATCTCTCGCTTATATATATTACCATATTACATCATATTTTTAATATATTTATTGTCATATATATTGGACATTATCAATTTTAGCTACTAGACAGCGCCATTCCCTCCACCCCTTTTCATACATCTTATAGTCTTTGGGCTATAATCAAGGGAGGCTGCAGTCTAGTATTTATATATTGCGGTTCATTTATATCCTTATAAACCACAAGCGCGGAGTTCATTACCTCCACCGCAGAAATGTAAAAGCTCACTATTACTGTATCCATTACACATTTAGAGGAAAGACACAGTTGCATAGATAAAGGATAATACTTACCTCATCGAAGGTTGTGTAAAGAGTGTTAGACTTGGAAAACAAAAAAACAAAAAGTAAAGCATGAAAATGGCTTTCCTAGCAAACGACATAACCATTATTATGGAAGATAAAAAAAAAAACAAAAACACACAAATACATATCAGAGAGCATATAGTTTAGATACATTTATTAGAATAGGCTGTCAAATGCACCACAAAAGGACCTGCTGCACAGTTTGTATCACAGCACACCACAACAAACGGTGCTTTACCACAAGCAGCAATGCAGGTGTGTTGGAATGCTGTTCAAAATGACTAACTGCAGCACATCAACATAGATAACATGTATTACCTTGTGCTACCACAGCATAATGGTGTAAATAGGCCCATTTTGACAGCTCCTTACCTAATGCCACCTGCAGTGTTAAATTAGAACTGAGGGCAAGCAGTTAAATACACAGATGAAATTTACATATTTTACAATTTTACTGCAAGGGTTTTTTAATTCCATACAGTAAATCTTGTGACTTTCACACCACTGCCACAATGTACAGCCAGGCTTGTGAAACAGTTGCTGGGTCAGCTAAGCAGCTTCCTACCTAGCTCCAGTGACACCACTGGGTGGGACCAGAAAGCAGTAGAGTGATCTACCTAGCTGCACAATGCAGCAGAACTGTGAGAACAAAAAAGGAATTTTGACTTACCTGTACATTGCAAATCTTGGAGTACAGTACAGGAAATGGGCTGTTTCTTTAAAACGGAGTTCCACCCAAAAATGTAACTTCCGCTTAAAGGCCTCCTGACCCCCTGACATGGCATATTTGGCATGTCATTTTTTTTTTGGGGGGGGGGGGGGGGGGGAGTGGGTTCCTAGATTTGACACGTAACCACTCTCGCTTCTGCTTGGGCTGCCTAGGCAGCTCGAGCGGAAGTTCTACTCTCCACCTCTCTCCCTGCAATTTTCTGGGACACGTCACAGGTCCCAGAAGATTGCCCGTCCACTCAGGACAAGCAGCGCGACGCAGTGCTGTGAAGCCTCAAGCTGTCACAGCCGGGTGCCCACACTAGAGATGTCAGCGCCGCAGGGAGAAGAGGGAGAGAACCAAGGCTTCCGCAGGCCGCTGGACCGTGGTACAGGTGAGTGTGTGTTTATTAAAAGTCAGCAGCTACGCTTTTTGCAGCTGCTGACTTTCATTAAACACAAAAACGAGTGGAACTCCACTTTTGTAGACCCTGGATTATAGGATGCTAACTTGAAGTGATTGGACATTGGCAAAGCTTTTGGACTTGCTTCTTTGGGCATACCCCCATAACCCTACCCCCCTGTCAGTTTATTAAGACAGCAATCTAGAATAACTAACAAAACAGAGGGGAGTGTGGCCTGCATCCTTTACTGTACTCCAAGATATGGAATTTACAGGTAAGTCAAACTTTCTTATTCTATTCTTACCTTATTGTACAGTACAGGACACAGGTTAGATATTCGTAGACCTTGGGACATCCCTAAGCATTAAAATCAGAGGAGTGGGCAATAACAGGCAAACAGAACAGTGGCAACAAGCCTAACAAAACAAAGTCAAAAACCCCACTAATGGAATCTTCTGACTGAAGGCTGCATCCACAGGGGCTTGGACATCCACCCGGTAGAATTTGGAGAACCTATGAACTACAGACCTGGTGGTGGCCTAATAAAGCTGGGTAACAGAAGCTTGATGTCTGAAAGCCCAGGAAACTACCACCAATCTGGTGGAGCATGTAGCGTTACTGGAGGTACCTTGTTCTTAGGAGCATAACCCTTCAAGATGAATGGTCTTATCCACCTAGCAATGGTGAGAGTTTAGTAACAGGGTGTACATGACGAGATCCTGTCGGCAATACAAAATCAGAGTCTGCTTTTTGAAAGGAGGCTGATCGAAAGACCCTGACAGTTCTGACCACATCAAGACAGTGGAGAACAATTAATTTGGGATGCTTTTTAGCAGGGCACAAAGAAGGAAAGACAATATCCTCATTAGGGTGGAAGGCTGAGACCACCTTAGTTAGAAGGGAGTGTTATAGGGGGGTCTAATCCATAAAACAGCTTGAAAAAATGTTCTATCAATTCAAAGTGAGGTCAGAGGCTCCTTAAATAGGATGGATAAGGCCAAAACCGATCGCTTAAGATTATTTAAGGGCAAACCCTGGAGGAAGGCCAGTACACAAGATACAGAATATTCTATGGGGCAGAAGAGACCTAGTTCTCTTGTACCTAGTGTTAACCATTGTTATCAGTTGGGTACCCACAAATTAGGGTACGTAAATGGGGTAGTGTAATGTTCTGGTACCTTTGGGTACCCTAATTACTCTTTCATAAGTGTATGCGCCCACCATTCTCTTTTGGTAAGGTGCGCATACACCTTTAAGACTGATGCTGTCATCACTGAGCGCCGGACTGGATGGCTATTTAGATCGCCGGCTCTCACTCACATGTGTTCGTTCAAACTGCTTTGTGCCTTGATGCTAACCTGTCTTGAAGCTCTCATGCTTGCAAGCATACCTCGCTGTCGGAACCACGCTGCGCTGATCCCTGTATCCCGCTACCGGATCATCCGCTCTTGCCGAACCTCTCCTCTGCTACATTGCTATTAGTGATAAGTACCCCACAGGGGAAACCTCTATAACCTTTATACTAAAGCTTACACTATCTAGCTCTGCATACTAAGGACTATTACTACATCTGCATTATCTAAGATTGCTAGCTCTTGAGCCTACTACCACCTGTTCTTGCACTGGGTTGATCTCTCTTGTATGTCCACCTGCTACTCTGTCATCTGCTACCATACATGATTGCTAAACCTATCTGCATCCCATCTGCTACTATCTTACTTTCAAGAACATTTCCTTTCAAGTGTCTGTCATCTACCATCTCTACCCAACCTGTCTCTTCAGCCTATCATCACTGTGTTACTATATACATAAGTCACTCTAGGAAACATCTTATTGAGTGTGTGTATTTACTTGCTGAATTGAGATCATCCACACATGATGAGTCATTGAGAGTTGGGATTGGTGTCTCAGCGTTTCTCTACATGACTACTGAAGTGGAATATTTCTGCAGCTGAAAATCCACATCATACGTAAAACGCAGGAGCGTTACAGATTTAACGAACCACAAATGGATTCAGCAGAAATAACCACTTAGATGACACAATTAAAACAGCAAGTAACTGCGTTAATACACGCACTTGCTGAATTAAAAGAAGACAATCAGGCTCTGTCGCAGCAGGTAATTAGACTGACACAACTTACCACTGCTCAGTCCCCTGAACCCAAAATAAATCCTCCTTTGGTATTTACAGGCGATCGCAAAAAATTTCGCGAATTTAAAAACGCATGGGAGTTACTTTTCTTGCTAAAACCCCGTACCTACCTTACTGATCACATTAAGGTTTGTACTATTATTTCTTACCTAACAGGCGATCCTCGGGCCTGGGCAGACTCTCTTTTTGAGAAAAGCGATCAGCTTCTCAACTCCTATGCCTTGTTCCTAGCAGAACTCACTAGCCTATATGATGATTCCAGTAGGCAGAGTACTGCCGATCTTCAATTAAGATCCTTGAAACAAGGTGGGAGACCTGTAGAAGACTTTGTTGCAGAATTCAAGAGATGGACCCTTGATTCAGAATGGAATGATGCATCTCTGAAAACCCAATTTAGGCTTGGCCTATCAGAGGCCGTTAAAGACGAGCTCGCCTGAGCGGATCTGCCAAAAACCCTGGATGCATTGATACAACTCAGTATCACCATAGATAGAAGACTACGAGAAAGAAAGGCTGAGAAAATGGGAATGCCATTATCCAGTTCTTCTCGGATTTCGGCCGTTGACCCCGTTCCTATGGAGGTAGGAACCATACGCCCACCTCTATCAATTATGGAAAGAGCCAGAAGACGATCTGGTAATCTCTGCTTGTACTGTGCATCCCCGGATCACAAGATAAACCTCTGTCCCCTAGTCTACAAAAAGAAGGGTGAGTGTTCACATGTCCTCCTAGGGGGATTGACAACTTCAATCACTAACCCTTATCTTTCTGTTTGCTTAACATTACAGTGGGACCAGAACAGGATTACTACTAAGGCCATGATTGACACAGGATCTTGTGGAAATTATATTGACATACGTTTTGCTGCTTTAAATAAAGTTCCTATTATTTCTAAACTTAAACCTGTCTCAGTGAGTCTTATTAACGGTGTTCCTTTATCCTCTGGTCCGATCACTGATCAGACACAGGCACTCCTAGTCACTACTAACGGGTCTCATATGGAGACCACTACCTTCGATCTAATACCTTCACCCCACTTTCCCATTGTTTTGGGACTTCCCTGGTTGCACACACATCAACCAACCATAGATTGGAAGGAACGGACCCTGACCTTCCTCTCTTGCTATTGCGAGGGTACGTGTAACCTCCCGTCTTTCGGGAAGATCCTGTCTGTGGTGACAGATGAGATTGCACCACTATGTTATCAGGATCTCTCTGAGGTTTTTCTTGAGAAAAATGCTCAAGCACTACCTCCCCATCGAGACTATGATTGTAGCATTGATCTACTCCCAAATAGCAAATTGCCGTTCGGTCATGTTTATCCTCTTTCACAGGATGAACTTTCCCATCTCAAAGACTATTTGGATGAGAATTTGGAAAAAGGTTTTATTAGACCTTCCACTTCTTCCACAGCAGCAGGACTCTTTTTTGTCCGCAATAAGGACTCAAGTCTCAGGCCTATCATCGACTATAGGCAATTGAATGCTATTACAATAAAAGATCGCTATCCTCTACCGCTTATCCCTGAGCTCATTGAGCAGGTGCGTGGAGCTACCTATTTTTCAAAATTGGACCTGAAGGGAGCATACAATCTCATTCGAATCCGTGATGGACACGAGTGGAAGACTGCATTCAGAACCAGATACGGATTGTTCGAATATCTTGTAATGCCATTCGGGCTATGCAACACTCCTACAGTTTTTCAACGATTTATTAACGATATTTTCAGAGACTTACTAGATGTCTGTGTTGTGGTATATCTGGACGATATACTTATATATTCACGATCCCTGTCTGAACACATAAGACATGTAAGACTAGTATTATCGAGATTGCTTGCACACAACCTTTATGTGAAACTGAAAAAATGCTTGTTTCATAAAGAAGAGGTACTGTTTCTAGGCTACATCATATCCAAAACAGGAATCGAGATGGACATGAGTAAGATATCCTGCATTCAGGATTGGCCTACACCAACCACACGCAAGGCGCTACAGCGATTCCTTGGATTTTCGAATTTCTACAGGAAGTTCATTAGAAACTTCTCTGCCATTGTGAGACCCCTCACACAGCTCACTAGCATTAAAAAACCATTCAAATGGTCAGATGAAGCAAATAAAGCTTTTCACCTGTTAAAGACAAGGTTTACTTCTGCTCCCATACTACGCCATCCAGACCCATCCCTCCAATACATTCTGGAAGTAGATGCGTCAAACATGGCAGTAGGAGCAATACTCTCCCAACAACCAACTCACACTTCACCACTTCATCCAGTCGCCTTTTTTTCTAAATCCCTAAGCAGTCCAGAGATCAATTACCCCGTGGGTGAAAAGGAACTGCTTGCTATAAAATTGGCTCTGGAGAATTGGCGACATCTACTCGAAGGCACCCAATTACCAATACTTATATACACGGACCATAAAAATCTCCAATATCTTCAGACTAACAAGACTCTCTCGCACCGACAGGTACGATGGTCACTATTCTTTCTAAGGTTTAACTTCCTAGTGACCTACACACCTGCAGATAAGAACAAAAAGGTGGATGCACTATCACGACTAACTGAAGAAAACTACTTCGAAATCCCTTCCGTTCCTATAATACCTCACAAACGCATTATTGGAGTTGTCCGTTCCTTGAAGGAAGAGGTTTTGCATGGTATAAGTTTGGATTAACCCCCACCACAACTAAATACTGATGCAGAAGGCTTCCTCTACTACAACGACAAACTTTACATACCACCTACCATACGCACCAAGATCTTGGAATTATCGCATGATGTGCCGATGGCAGGACATATGGGTATGACAAAGACTCTTAATCTGATCACCAGGCAATTCTGGTGGCCTGACATGAAAACATCTATACAAAAATTCGTCTCTTCATGCAATGTCTGTGCCAGGTCCAAAATTGACACTACGAGACCATCCGGTCTACTATGCAGTCTACCAATATCCCAAACTCCATGGGAAGTTGTGTCCATGGACTTTATAGTGGAATTGCCTCCTTCCAAAGGATTTAATACCATCTTAGTGTCAGTGGACCATCTGACAAAAATGGCACATTTCATTGCTATTCGCAGACTACCTTCATCCAAACAAACGGCAGAACTCCTGATGAAACATGTCTTTAAGTTACATGGTATCCCAAAAACTCTTCTGTCTGACCGTGGATCACAATTTATTTCCAAGTTCTGGCAAGAACTATGTCACATACTACGGATCGAGCGGAAGCTCACTTCTCCTTACCATCCGCAGACCAACGGACAGACTGAAAGAGTCAACCAATGCATCGAGCAATATTTACGTTGTTACACTTCTTACCAACAGGATGATTGGGTAGATCTTCTCCCTCTGGCAGAATTTGCCTACAACAACGCAACCCACAGTACGACCAAGCAGAGTCCGTTCTACTTGAACTATGGGTTTCATCCCTCTATTCTTCCACCACGCATCCTTCCTTCAAATAACCCAGTAGCTTCAGACTATCTTACCCAAATAAAGGACTCTCTGGGTTTGCTTAATACTACCATTGCACACGCTCATAGTCAACAAAAGAAGTACTATGAGCTTCGCAGAAGACCTTCTCCTCAGTACGCTATCGGGGACCTCGTTTGGCTCTCAACAAAAAATTTAAGACTGAAAATCCCTAGCAAAAAGCTTGGAACTCTGTTCTTAGGACCTTTCCCAATCAAGAAACTTATTGGAA
Organism: Pelophylax lessonae; assembly: GCF_965119305.1. NCBI lineage: Eukaryota > Metazoa > Chordata > Amphibia > Anura > Ranidae > Pelophylax > Pelophylax lessonae. Next base: position 531,847,448 of record NC_138770.1, read on the forward strand.
AAGCTGCAGTACAGCTTACATTGCCAATAGACCTCAAAATACATCCCATTTTCCATGTGTCACTGCTGAAGCCCCATGTTCCTGACCAAGGAATAAGGCCTACTATCCCACCTCCTCCTCCTGTACAAGTTGAAGGTGGAGAAGAATATGAGATAAAAGAGATTCTGGATTCTCGTATCCACAGAGGAAGACTTCAGTACTTGGTTCGATGGAAGAACTATGGGCCCCAAGACGACACCTGGCTAAACACCTCTGACATACATGCCTCTAGATTAATTCGCAATTTTCATGCGAAGTACCCAGACAAACCAGCTCCAGAGGCCTTCAGGAGCCGGCCTTAAGGGGGGGGTACTGTAATGTTCTGGTACCTTTGGGTACCCTAATTACTCTTTCATAAGTGTATGCGCCCCACCATTCTCTTTTGGTAAGGTGCGCATACACCTTTAAGACTGATGCTGTCATCACTGAGCGCCGGACTGGATGGCTATTTAGATCGCCGGCTCTCACTCACATGTGTTCGTTCAAACTGCTTTGTGCCTTGATGCTAACCTGTCTTGAAGCTCTCATGCTTGCAAGCATACCTCGCTGTCGGAACCACACTGCGCTGATCCCTGTATCCCGCTACCGGATCATCCGCTCTTGCCGAACCTCTCCTCTGCTACATTGCTATTAGTGATAAGTACCCCACAGGGGAAACCTCTATAACCTTTATACTAAAGCTTACACTATCTAGCTCTGCATACTAAGGACTATTACTACATCTGCATTATCTAAGATTGCTAGCTCTTGAGCCTACTACCACCTGTTCTTGCACTGGGTTGATCTCTCTTGTATGTCCACCTGCTACTCTGTCATCTGCTACCATACATGATTGCTAAACCTATCTGCATCCCATCTGCTACTATCTTACTTTCAAGAACATTTCCTTTCAAGTGTCTGTCATCTACCATCTCTACCCAACCTGTCTCTTCAGCCTATCATCACTGTGTTACTATATACATAAGTCACTCTAGGAATCATCTTATTGAGTGTGTGTATTTACTTGCTGAATTGAGATCATCCACACATGATGAGTCATTGAGAGTTGGGATTGGTGTCTCAGCGTTTCTCTACATGACTACTGAAGTGGAATATTTCTGCAGCTGAAAATCCACATCATACGTAAAACGCAGGAGCGTTACAGGTAGGCGTATTCAGAGAAGGATATAAAGCAGTGGTCTCCAAACTGCGGCCCTTTGCTTGCTTTTATCCGGCCCTTGTGGCATTATTCTTCCCACTGACACCAATGAAGGAGCACTATTCCTCCCACTGACTAACTATGGGGCACTATTCTTCTCATTGATTCCAATGATAGGGACTATTCCTTCCCCTGAAACCAATGATGGGGCGATATTAGTCCCACTGACACCAACAATGGAGCACTATTCCTCCCACTGACATTAACCATGGGGCACTATTCTTCCCATTGATACCAATGATGGGGCACTATTCCTTCTACTGACACCAAAGATGGAGCATTATTACTCTCACTGATGCCAGGTTATATTCTTCTCCTACTGTCCACAGTCTGGTTTGAAGTTTTGAGGTCCCATTAGGTTTGAAGGGCAGTAAATTGGCCCTTTTTTTATAAAGTTTGGAGACTCCTGACATACAGCAATTCTGTTCCTCGGGGCGAAAGGGCAGGGGGCAGTGCCTGAGCATCCCATAAGGGCTCTGGGTGGAAGTCGTGGTTAAAAGAACAACCTGTGTTGTGATTTAACTCCTAGTCACCCAACTAAGACTAAGCTGTAAATGGTGGAACCTGCATGCAAGTCCGGAGGGATGACCATCTGCTGGACAGCAGGAGATGAATTGCAACCTGCAATTTCTGGAGTTTGTCCAGAGGAAGGAGCACTCTGGCTAAGGCCGAGTCCAGAATCAGGCCCAGACAGTTCAGGTTTGTGGACGGAACAAGCGAAGACTTCTGAAAATTCAGAATACAGCCAAACTCCCAATAGGGTTCATATTGTGATCTCCAGATTTTCCACCAGAGCACTAGGAGACTTCGTTTTCAGAAGGAGATCGTCCAAGTAGCCCAGCGCCGCGTAACAAACCTAGGACCGAGGCAAACACTTTTGTGAAGACCGAGGAATGGAGGCGAGACCAAAGGTCAACTCCTAAGCTCCTCTTCCATGGCAAAGCGGAGAAAGCGCTAGGGACTGGCACATATTGGAATGTGAAGGTAGGCATCCTTGACGTCGATAGAAACAGACTCCGCTCTCCATTTACACCCATTTACCCTCTGATCTGTCTTGCCTAAATGGAAAAGGTTGGATCACCTTTCTGTTTTTTTTTTACCTTTAGCAGACCGGATCGGACCCGGAGGTAGCCGGGTGTAAACATCCCCCCACTATGTTATTTGGATGTAACATTTGCTGCACAGAATAAAAAATGATCTGGTATATAAAACAGTATAATATAGGTATTTCAGGTATGTCTGTCTATTTGTCTTGAGTTACGATCTAAGAAAAAAAAAATGGGAAGTTCACAAAGATATTTTGTGAGGTAAAGGACAGTGCTAAATGACCCGGAGGAAGCCAGGTGTAAACAGACCCTGCCTGTCCATAGGAGGTAAACGAACCATCCAAATCAAGCCGGACCCGCCGTGTGAAGGAGCCTTATATGCAAAATATGTAGCATTGGGTGTCCATAATTATAGCCATATGAGTTGTAAATATAAAGAAAGATTGAAATTTGGAAACACAACAGGGTGGACTAAATTTTGCCAGCTGACAGACACGTGGTCATGTTTGTCTATTTACCTATGCTACAGTAACTGCCATCTTTGTTAAAAACAAGACAATAGAATAAGAATTGTAAGTAAACGTTATTTAAACTAGAATTTACTAACTTCAGCAGTGAGCAGCCGATCCGGACAGTTGTTAACAGTGGTAAAGATGAGTCTTAGACCAGTTTCAAGCTGTGGAAGTATTAGTATAGCGCAGTCTGCATACCTGAATACAGATAATAAAAAATTTGATGGCAAGATTTCAAAATTCTGGAGCAGAGCTTCAACAAAGTTCTGACCTTCATCTAAAAATACTTTTTGCTTGGCTGTCTCCAATTTCAACCTTTTCCCCACACAGCAGGTACTGTAAACGAATGTCCTTCTGGGAAGCTCCCTGCGTAATGGGGCCTTTCTAATGCAGCTCCACGCTACAGCAATTGCTCTGATCTTCAGTTGCCGGCTGCAATGTGCCACTGGGGAACCTCAAAAGCCTATTGGTGCTTGCCAAACATGAGATCACCATAATCACAGTGAAAGTTTTCCCACAGCAATTAACTTTCTGTGCTGTCTGTCTGTCTATCCTCTCATATCTGTTTTAGCACAATCTGCAGAATAAGTAGCTGTATGGGATTAAATAGTATCTATGGTCTGATATACTACCTAAATGCACTAAAAGATCTGCATGTACGGTGACTGTAGCACTAGTACTGTATTAAAACAGGTAAGTACTGTGTGTGACTTCTGTGAACTCCCCCTGCCAACCTTTTTCTTTGTTCTTTCTTTTGAATACAAGAATGCTTAAAGAATTTTGAACATGGAAATAATTATATACGGATGATGCTTTTTACCTGGCTTGCTTGAAGGCTGTAATTGCCTCCTTCCAGTAGGGTATCATATTAGCCAAAACGAATTTGGATTCTTCCACCAACTTTTCAGACAAAGACAGTACTTCCTCATCAAGATCTACATTAAGCAAACAGTTATAATTTTTTTCCACCTTCAACTTGTTGCAACAGATAACTCTCAACAAGGGGCTGCAGATGGAATTTTTATGATCTTTGCACATGGATATTACTTTTCTGATGCTATGTATCTGGGAAAACTGGTAACACACTTTTGCAAAAAAATTTAACTAATACTTATTTTAAAGAAGTATTATTTTACAGTCATGTCTTAATATATTATATCTTTGTGCAGTTTCAAGTTGTCTGTTTATAGATTTGCGTGACTTCATTTTGACAAGAAATTTTCTCACCTGGGCAAGTCAGTAACTTTTGGACAGCTAAGAGCCAACAAAGGAGTGTTGCAATCACACAACGGAATTGGGCAAATTACCAGAGACTCCATAACTGCTAGACTAGCAGCTTTGCAATTAAACAAAAAAAGGACAAGGAAAAGAGCAATTTCATAAAAATTACACTATAAAGTACCCTGATCAAAAAGTATCTCCCCATTCATACTTACCTTAATCAAAAGAACTGCAGCCTTCTAAAAGGCTTACACCATTCAACCAAATATTCTTGCCACTGGCTGTGCCTATGCAGTAACACCTCAAACTTTTATGGGAGCCTTTTCTTCGTGCCTCTGCCACAGATGATCCTATAAAAATCTATATGGATTCACTGTGCAGGTGCAACCATAAGATGTGGCTGCAGGATAAAGGAACTGGACAAGGCTGTAGCTGTCATGGTCAGGTAGGCCCTTGGTTTTCAATATGCACTGTATCTCTGACAGTTTATGCATTGTTTTTACAAACCCGATTCCAAAAAAGTTGGGACACTGTACAAATTGTGAATAAAAACAGAATGCAATGATGTGGAAGTTTCAAATTTCAATATTTTATTCAGAATACAACATAGATGACATATCAAATGTTTAAACTGAGAAAATGTATCATTTTAAGGGAAAAATAAGTTGATTTTAAATTTCATGGCATCAACATCTCAAAAAAGTTGGGACACTGCCATGTTTACCACTATGTGGCCTCCCCTCTTCTTTTTATAACAGTCTGCAAATGTCTGCGGACTGAGGAGACAAGTTGCTGAAGTTTAGGAATAGGAATGTTGTCCCATTCTTGTCTAATACAGGCTTCTAGTTGCTCAACTGTCTTCCTCTTTATGATGCGCCAACTGTTTTCTATGGGTGAAAGATCTGGACTGCAGGCTGGCCATTTCAGTACCCGGATCCTTCTTCTACGCAGCCATGATGTTGAAATTGATGCAGTATGTGGTGTGGCATTGTCATGTTGAAAAATGTTGTTCTAGAACTTGGATATACCTTTCAGCATTGATGGTGCCTTTCCAGATGTGTAAGCTGCCCATGCCCCATGCTCATGCAACCCCCATACCATCAGATATGCAGGCTTCTGAACTGAGCGCTGAGAACAACTTGGGTTGTCCTTGTCCTCTTTAGTCCGGAAGACATGGCGTCCCAGTTTTCCACAAAGAACTTCAAATTTTGATTCGTCTGACCACAGAACAGTTTTCCACTTTGCCACAGTCCATTTTAAATGAGCCTTGGCCCAGAGAAAACGCCTGCGCTTATGGATCATGTTTAGATATGGCTTCTTTTTTGGCCTATCGAGTTTTAGACGGCAACAGCGAATGGCACAGTGGATTGTGTTCACCGATAATGTTTTCTGGAAGTATTCCTGAGCCCATGTTGTGATTTCCATTACAGTAGCATCCCTGTATGTGATGCAGTGCCGTCTAAGGGCCCGAAGATCACGGGCATCCAGTATGGTTTTCTGGCCTTGACCCTTACACACAGAGATTGTTCCAGATTCTCTGAATCTTTGGATGATATTATGTACTGTAGATGATGATAACTTCAAACTCTTTTAAATTTTTCTCTGAGAAACTCTTTTCTGATATTGCTCCACTATTTTTCCCCGCAGCATTGGGGGAATTGGTGATCCTCTGCCCATCTTGACTTCTGAGAGACACTGCCACTCTGAGAGGCTCTTTTTATACCCAATCATGTTGCCAATTGACCTAATAAGTTGCAAATTGGTCCTCCAGCTGTTCCTTATATGTACATTCAACTTTGTTGGCCTCTTATTGCTACCTGTCCCAACTTTTTTGGAATGTGTAGCTCTCATGAAATCCAAAATGAGCCAATATTTGGCATGACATTTCAAAATGTCTCACTTTCAACATTTGATATGTTATCTATATTCTATTGTGAATAAAATATAAGATTATGAGATTTGTAAATTAGTCCATTCCTTTTTTACTAACAATTTGTACAGTGTCCCAACTTTTTTGGATTTGGGTCTGTACATGCTGTACATTCTGGTCATTCCATGTCCTCAACGAGCTTACAACCCAAGATTCCTATTTCACATGCGCACACATACACACACTATGGCTAATTAGACATGAGCCAATTAACCTACCAGCATGTCTTTGGAGTGTGGCAATGCAACTGGTTTACCTGGAGTAAACCCACACATGTACAGGGAAAACATGCAAACTCCATGTATGTAGCGTCCTGTCCGATATTTGAGCTGAGGGCCGTAGTGCTACAACGCAGAAACGCTACCGTTTACGGCTTAAACCTTCAACCTCTCAATCAACATTAACTATTTTTAATCCTTATGCTGCTAGCATTATTAAATAGTATATTCTATTTACAGGTTTTAAAATTTTTTTTTTTTACATATCTTCAGTTATTCAAGAAAGGACAGGTCTGTGCAGGATCCGGGTGAAGGGTCCAGCACCAAAGCCGTGCTTTCAAATAATGAAGAGGGGAGGAGAAAAATAGAGAGAGAAAAAGAAGGGAGGGAGGAGGAGAAGGGCAAAAAAGGAAGGGGAGAAAAAAAGGGGGGAAGCAAAGGGGGGAGAGAAAGAAGAGAAAAAGAGGAAAAAAGGGAAGGGGACAGGAAGAAAACACAATAGAGGAATAAAGGTAGAAAAAACAGGGTGGGTAAGAAAAGGGAGCTGAGGAAGAAGGGGAGAAAAGGGAGAGGGTGAAGAAAAAGAAATGAGGGCTGATGGGATTTTTACGGTACTATAATTAAAGATGAATAAACATCATATATAAAAATGTATAAATTTATTCTTTAGATTAAAAACGTGACAAAAATAGAACAACACATGGACAAAAAGTGAAAAAACATGTATAAAGCAGTATATCAGGAGTATACAGATGTGTTCAAATAGGCAATGACAATATATATAAACCGGTGATTTACACCAAAAGCACCGGGTAATGACCCGACATGTTTCGCGGTATTCAAGTGTCCGCTTCTTCAGGGGTATATTGATTTTAAAGTAGATAAATTTGCCTTAGAAATCCTGAATATAACGTACTGGCTGCTCAAAAGTTGCCTAGAGGCTGTTGACTGGTCTGTAGAGCATTTTTTTCTCAATACTGAACAACATACACTGGTAGTATATGTGCGCTGGGGTAAGCTACAAGTATGGCCTCTCCAACCCAAAGAGGTGTCTCAACACCCTACAATTCGAGGGACATCAGCGTTGGTACATCTGTCAAGTAGACAGCAGGAAAAGGTAACTTACTAAGAGGTGATTCCCCCTATTTTTCCTTTCCCCCGATGGCTCACTAAGGAGCGTCGTGTGTTGTATCAGACGGCGTCAACCCCGGCATCTGCATGTAGCTTTATACATGTTTTTTCATTTTTTGTCCATGTGTTGTTCTATTTTTGTCACGTTTTTAATCTAAAGAATAAATTTATACATTTTTATATATGATGTTTATTCATCTTTAATTATAGTACCGTAAAAATCCCATCAGCCCTCATTTCTTTTTCTTCACCCTCTCCCTTTTCTCCCCTTCTTCCTCAGCTCCCTTTTCTTACCCACCCTGTTTTTTCTACCTTTATTCCTCTATTGTGTTTTCTTCCTGTCCCCTTCCCTTTTTTCCTCTTTTTCTCTTCTTTCTCTCCCCCCTTTGCTTCCCCCCTTTTTTTCTCCCCTTCCTTTTTTGCCCTTCTCCTCCTCCCTCCCTTCTTTTTCTCTCTCTATTTTTCTCCTCCCCTCTTCATTATTTGAAAGCACGGCTTTGGTGCTGGACCCTTCACCCGGATCCTGCACAGACCTGTCCTTTCTTGAATAGTTTGACAGGGATGTTGGTACACTGTTCAACCTTTTCAACAAACACCCCCCTATACATATCTTCAGTTACTTTCTTGTTTTCAGGCCTAGGCAAATGATATCATACATCCTAGGGGGTCTTCAGGAGGGGAGGAGGGGTTTTCTTGGCTAAGCACACCCTCCTGCATGCATGCCTGAGCTAAGGGCAGATGGATTCCAGGAAGTAAATGCTATATGAATCATTTCCCCATACTCAATATGGCCACTGCTAAAAATCTGAGGGGGAGATTTTTCAAAGTGATTTCTCAAAATAAAGCATGGAGACATGGATGGATGGGTGATTTTGCTTTGAATAATACAATTAATTAAATAGTATTTTTTGCTTGTGCGCTCAGATGCAGTGCAGTTCTACTTTAAAATACACAGGGTGTGTACATTTTAGGATGACAATTCTGCTTTTCCTTAGGGAGTGTTATCAACCTAGGACCAGAAGTCTGAAAACTAGTAGGATCATTAAGTAAAGGGTGTGCCTCTGACAACATACCTGGAAAAACTTGTAATTCCTGTGAACTGTAAAAAACAAAGTAAGGGCGATGGACAAGTAACGTTCCACAGTTACAGTGGTGAGCCTGCAGGATCTGTCCCAGGCCTCCAGTAAACAGCAGGAGCACAGAACAATACCTGAACAAAGGAGTGTTTTTGAATATAAAATAAATCATAGCAGGACAAAACAAAAAATGAATATAGTGCAAGGTTAGAAATAAAATTTTACTTCCTTTAATAATGTGCAGATACCTAAAGCTAAACTGTGGCAAAGTACATGTCAAAACACTTACAATACAAACTTTTTACTCAATCTTTTGATGCAAATTGTTAAAAATATGTTTCTGCACTCCAATTCGAATATCCTTGATCTAATAACGTACTGTGTCCCCACCATCAATTCTCTAACATACTTGAAGATAAGAATATACTACATAGAAAAAATCAGTGCAGCATAACTTAAAATAAACCTACCTAGTAAAAATGTGAAAATTCGCAATGTGCAAAGTCAAAACTCATCAACTTTTACGAACATAAATTGTAATATAAAACATGTAATTGCTGCGCTAAAATGTGATAAAAATAAATATGCGAAAAGCAGCCAACACAAATCTTTGGAACAGAAAGATCAATAATGATAAAAATACAAATGTGGCGCTAATCTGGTAGCTAAAATCAAAGAAATGTCCTTGATATGCGTGGATGAAAAAGCAACAGTTCAAATTCTTTCTCGTGCATCAACAAAAAAGGCTTCACAAAGAAGGGAAGAAATGTGAAGATCCTCAGCATGGGAAACCACCACCAGGCACCCGCACACACTAATCCTTACCAGATCGCATTGACCCTCATCACAAAGGTCAAAAAACGCCCATGGTACAAGCACTGGAAAGCCGGGATCATTCACTCCTCCTCCTATGAAATCTTCCACCAAACGGACAGTCCTTAGGTCCTTACAGGGTCCCCATGTGAGGAAACAAAATACCAACACATAGTGTACACTGCTATAAAGTTTATTGCTCCCCAAGGATAATAAGTACACTTACAGGATAGCCGCACTTAGAGAGCGTTGCTTTATCCACCTCCGAACGGTCGGGTGCTCGCGCATCCCACCAAAAATATGGCCGCCGTGTTTCTTCCTGGTGTGGCGTGCGTCGCCACAGGCTCCACCCGACGCGTTTCGTCAGAGTTGACGTCGTCTAGGGGTGTGGTCCTGCGGCGTAAGCGCCATATATATAGGATCGAGACGGGCGGAAGTTGTTCAATCCACCAACAACCGGAAATGGCCTGCTTGCGCTCCACCACCCGGATGTGGGAATTTTAAGAACGGAACATAGAGGCATAATACCCCCAACATTCCAATCACCACATGACATGGGATTGAATCGCGCAAAAAAGAAAAAGGCTTTTACTTATTAGACTTCAATGGCGTTATTTCTCACCATTTAAAAGTAAACACGCCAATTAGTCGGAGAACACAGCGCCATCTGGTGGTCGCAATTCAGACCACAGGAGGGGGAAAAAACAGCAATCTCTTCACATTGCGGAAGAAACCAAAATATAACAACAACATTAAAATACATCAAATTAAAACAGTTGAAAAAACTGGAAGAACTAAAAAATGAGGATATTTCTTAAATCTACCCAAAATAGGTCACAGCACAATATCCACAAACTGGGGAACATAGTAATGGGACCATATCAGGAATTGTTGATAAACGCATTCAGATCCCATTCTATGTTCAGACCCAATGGGGTATAGGACTTAAGCCTATATATCCAGCTGGTTTCTAACTTGGATACCCCCCGGGTCATATTACTACCTCTCCAGTTTTTGGTGAATCTGTCTATCCCAAGGAAGATGGTTCCCTTTGGAGGTGGGAGGTATTTCCACAGAGTGATTGTACTGATACCAACGATTGGCTTTTATTTTTCAACAATGCTGGGATCAGCTTGCTGAATTTTATGTTGTCTAACAAAAGACAAAAGCTGAAAAAATTGGATGAGGACATTAATTTAATTAAAGAAAAGTTGGTGGCCTTTAAGGAGAAGGACGAGTATAAAACTAAATCGGAAGCACTGAAAAAACATTTAGAAAAAGAGGAAAGTGAACAGAGAAATAAAAAAAAGAAGAAATTTAATAGGGATCTTGGTGATTATCAATCAGGGAATGTGTTCAAGTGGCAGGTGACCAAACAAAGGGAACAGGCTAAGGAGGATTCCTTGGCACCTATGGAGGTTACCCCGGTGGAGACCCCAGACACCCCAATACCTGGAGCCTCAAATACTATGCGAACCTTTACGCCCCATCCTCAACCTGCCCATTTGAATGGTCGGGGACGAGGTAGAGGACGTGGGAGAGGGAGAGGAAGAGGACGTCCATCTCAGGCGATGGCACAAATTAATGCTTTGCCTGTTTCTAACAGGTTTACTCCTCTGACTTATAACCCCCCTGAACCGCAAAGGTATATAACCAATCACCCCTATGAAAGGGAGAGAGCTCAGTCACGGCCTAACAACCAGATGACAAGTTCCCAACAAAATGGTCAATTAACCCCCTTCCCCTATTTTGGGCAGAATACCCAGGGGAATGGATACCCCTCTGATCAGTATAATCAGGGATCCCAGCAACGTTTTTTTCAGGGGGCCACACCAAAAAACAAAAGACAAAAAAAGCCAAAAGGGGGTCAAGAGGGGGGAGGAGGCTTCAATTAAAAAAAAAGGCGGCTTTAAAAGATGATGGACTCTTCAATCTGAGTTCAGCCACCATCTCCTCCGATGAAAGACATGTGTTGAATCGGGGGTTGAAGTTTGCCCCTCCCAGACCAATTGACAGATTCGATACTTTTATCGATCTTCAAAAATATATTAGGAAATTGAGTATTAAGAGACATTTTGCGAATGATCCCGCTCCGCCCAAACAGGAATACGTTATGGGAGTAAGGAGTACTCAGTTTTCTAACGCTTCTACTTTTAATCCCCCTGGACCCTTGGCACCCTCGCTAACGGTGTTTAGAGACCTTGTGGCGAAAGATTTGGATCAGCTGCAAATTAAAAAATGCGGGACTGATCCTGCTTTCAGTAGAGGCCTTAAGACCTTAAAGGAGCGTAAAGACATCGTGGTCAGACCCGCTGACAAGGGAGGGGGTATAGTGATCCTAGATACAGAGGCCTACGATCAGGAAATGATGCGGCTCTTATCGGATCGTGAGACCTATATCCCTCTGAAGGGAGACCCCACTAGAAACTATAAACGGCTATTGGAAGAGTTAGTGGTAGAGGGATTCGACAGAAAACTTCTTACCAAAAAAGAGAAAGATTTTTTGGTACCCAAAACCCCCAGAATTCCGGTTATTTATTTTCTACCCAAGGTGCACAAGGATCCTGTTTGCCCACCCGGGAGGCCTATTATTAGCGGTATTGATTCCGTTACCTCCCGGGTGGGCAAATATATTGATTATTTCCTGCTGCCCTTGGTGTCGAGAATGCCTTCCTACTTGCGTGATTCTATGCATGTTATGAACGAATTGAAGGGGATTCAATGGAAAGAGGGATATATCCTGGTGACAGCGGACGTATCGTCCCTATATACAATTATTTCACATAACCAAGGCCTCGAAGCTGTTTCCTATTATTTAGGACAGGATATCCCTCTGGGTTTTCAAAAGGACTATCTGATTTCCCTTCTGAGTTTTGCCATGAGCCATAATTATTTTTGGTTCAAGGGGGATTTTTATCTCCAAAATAGAGGTGTGGCCATGGGGGCTAAATTTGCTCCCAGCATGGCCAACCTCTTTATGGCCAAATGGGAGGAGGATGTTGTCACAGGTGTACCTAGGCCGGAGCTTGTGCTCTGGCGTAGGTACATCGATGACATCCTCCTCCTGTGGGATGGCTCTCCTGATTCCCTACAAGAATTTATGGTTACTCTCAATCAGAATGATAGAGGCATTCAATTGCAGTATGAATCCAGCACCTCTGAGATCCACTTCCTAGATCTGAAGATAATGGTGCGAGAGGGCCATATTCTGACATCTACATTTTTCAAGGCAACTGACAGGAACGGATTCATTGACACCAGCAGCTGCCATCATGCTGCGTGGTTAGAATCCGTTCCTGTCAGTCAGTTCCTGCGCCTTAAGCGTAATTGCTCACTGAGGAGTGATTTTCTCAGAGAGGCCTCCATCCTGAAGGAGAGGTTCCTTGAAAAAGGTTATGGGGAGCAGCTTTTGGACGAGGCCATAGCGAAGGCTGATGCGAGAGAAAGAGATGACTTGCTACAACCTAAGAAGAGGGAGAAAAATGATTCTTTTGGTTTTGCATTTCTGTCATCCTACTCCACACAACATTTTTCTGTTAAAAAGATTATACGGCGACATTGGCACGTTCTGAAAAGTGATGGAGTATTGGGCCCCCTCCTTCCTGATCAGCCCCAGGTGGTCTTCAGAGGGGTTCCACCATTGAAACTCCAGGTGGCTCCTAATGTTAGGGATCCCCCTAGGGTCATGTCCTTCTTTCAAACTATGGGTGGTTTTTTCCCCTGCAGAAAATGTGCCATCTGTCAGTTGAACCACAATAGAAGTAGACGAATTTGTTCATTCACCTCCAGTTCTACAGGCCAAGACTTTAAGATCAAGCCTTTTATATCTTGTACTACGAGATATGTAGTTTACTTGTTGAGGTGCCCTTGCGGGCTTGACTATGTTGGCCGCACCATAAGGGAGCTCCATGTTAGACTCAAGGAGCATGTGGCCAACATAGTCAAGGGGTTCCCGAAACATAGTGTCTCGAGACACTATGATCAGTGCCATCAAAGGGATCCAAAGGGAACCATCTTCCTTGGGATAGACAGATTCACCAAAAACTGGAGAGGTAGTAATATGACCCGGGGGGTATCCAAGTTAGAAACCAGCTGGATATATAGGCTTAAGTCCTATACCCCATTGGGTCTGAACATAGAATGGGATCTGAATGCGTTTATCAACAATTCCTGATATGGTCCCATTACTATGTTCCCCAGTTTGTGGATATTGTGCTGTGACCTATTTTGGGTAGATTTAAGAAATATCCTCATTTTTTAGTTCTTCCAGTTTTTTCAACTGTTTTAATTTGATGTATTTTAATGTTGTTGTTATATTTTGGTTTCTTCCGCAATGTGAAGAGATTGCTGTTTTTTCCCCCTCCTGTGGTCTGAATTGCGACCACCAGATGGCGCTGTGTTCTCCGACTAATTGGCGTGTTTACTTTTAAATGGTGAGAAATAACGCCATTGAAGTCTAATAAGTAAAAGCCTTTTTTCTTCTTTTTTGCGCGATTCAATCCCATGTCATGTGGTGATTGGAATGTTGGGGGTATTATGCCTCTATGTTCCGTTCTTAAAATTCCCACATCCGGGTGGTGGAGCGCAAGCAGGCCATTTCCGGTTGTTGGTGGATTGAACAACTTCCGCCCGTCTCGATCCTATATATATGGCGCTGACGCCGCAGGACCACACCCCTAGACGACGTCAACTCTGACGAAACGCGTCGGGTGGAGCCTGTGGCGACGCACGCCACACCAGGAAGAGACACGGCGGCCATATTTTTGGTGGGATGCGCGAGCACCCGACCGTTCGGAGGTGGATAAAGCAACGCTCTCTAAGTGCGGCTATCCTGTAAGTGTACTTATTATCCTTGGGGAGCAATAAACTTTATAGCAGTGTACACTATGTGTTGGTATTTTGTTTCCTCACATGGGGACCCTGTAAGGACCTAAGGACTGTCCGTTTGGTGGAAGATTTCATAGGTGGAGGAGTGAATGATCCCGGCTTTCCAGTGCTTGTACCATGGGCGTTTTTTGACCTTTGTGATGAGGGTCAATGCGATCTGGTAAGGATTAGTGTGTGCGGGTGCCTGGTGGTGGTTTCCCATGCTGAGGATCTTCACATTTCTTCCCTTCTTTGTGAAGCCTTTTTTGTTGATGCACGAGAAAGAATTTGAACTGTTGCTTTTTCATCCACGCATATCAAGGACATTTCTTTGATTTTAGCTACCAGATTAGCGCCACATTTGTATTTTTATAAATTGTAATATATAATATATAAACAAAATAAACAAGTACAGTGGATAATTAAAAAATGTAAATTGTGAAAAAGATTATAGTGGTATTAAATTTATACATAAGTTTGATTCTGGTATGTCTTCCAGGTTTATAGAAATCTTCACAATCGTTAACTTAAGTGTCCCAAAATCTATTTAACTCCACCCAAAATTGAAACATCACTCAGTCCATGCAATGACTTTATAACAGAAAAGTATTGAGTGTATAGATGTAATTCTGATAAACACAGCGATTCTTTGCTTGTGATCCTCCAACTTCCCCACTCAGAGGATCGGATTTTTCCACAAAACAAGTAGTGCAGTGCCCAAAGTACGCAATGGTACAGCTAGAGCTCAGTTTGCGTGAGAAATCCTATGTGCTACCACTTAAAATAGGTGAAATTTGATTTCAATATAAGCAGCTGCTCACATCTGTTACATATGTCTCCACACATAAGTGTGAAAAAGAAAATGTGTATAAATGTAGTGCTTTGATTAAAAAATAAAAATAAATATAGATTTAAAATAAACTCATAAATAGTGTCCAGTCATGGTTAATAGTTTCTATGTGTGAATAAAGGTTATACATTTTTTCACAATATATTTTCAAAACAGCATCAATACATAAATAGTACATGAATACATGACTAGTGAACACAAATCTTGGGGTTTCATGGACACTATTAACTATATTTGATGTTTTGTATATATTTCTCATTTAATATTGAATTCATGTAACTACTGAGAATATGGCTATTATATGACACTTTGTTTATAGGCTGTGCAACTTTACTTATACTATTTGCCTATTTCACTGTGGGAACACATTAGGTATTGCAGCAATCTGCTAAATATCATTCACACATTTACTGTATTTAATTTGGTTGGCTCATCATATTGCATCTACAAAACACTTTCCAAACTGGTAGTACAGTGGCTATTTTTTGTTCACTTTTAACCACTTGCCCACCGCCGCACGACTATTTACTGCGGCGGTCAGGCAAAGTGACGTAGTACTACGTCGCTACTTCCCGCCGGTCCTGTGCGCGCTCCCGCGCCCCCGCCGACACCGATGGCTTGATTGGGTTCAGAACTGATCAGTCATCAGGTCCAGGCCAATGATTTTTGGCCTGGACCTGTAGATCGGTCCTGCCCAATAAGAATCCATGCTGAGCCTGTGAAATGTAAACACAGGCTCAGAAAAGATGTGCCCTCCTCTCCCATGATCCTTTTTGGATTCATCTCGAGAGGAGAGCACATCTAACTGTAAGTACTGCATCAAGCACACACTTGTACACTTAGATAGGCACATTTAACCCCCGATCGCCCCCCCCAGTTAACCCCTTCCCCCTGTCATATTCAACACTAATACAAACGTAATATACTGTTTTTGTATTTTGTATTAGTGCGATTGTGACTTGACTTAGCGCTAGCGACTTAGTTTCTGTCCCAAAGGAGGTTTAGGGTCCCCGCCACCCCCCAATAAAGATTTAACCCCCTGATCCCCCCTACACCCCCTGTCACAACACACATTGTATACAGTATATAGTATTTTCCGTATAAGTGTGATTTGTGACCAGGTGTAGCGCTTGCGGCCCTCCCTTTATCACTTAAAATACCCACCACCCCCTCCCAATAAAGATTTAACCCCCTACCCACCACCCCCTCCCAATAAAGATTTAACCCCCTGATCCCCCCTGATCACCCCCAGGTAACCCCTTCCCCCCCTGTCACATTACATCCTAATACAAACGTAATATACTGTTTTTCTGTATTTTGTATTAGTGTGTTTGTGACTTGAATTAGCGCTAGCGACTTAGTTTCTGTCCCAAGGAGGTTTAGGGCCCCCCCAATAAAGATTTAACCCCCTGATCCCCCCTGATAACCCCCAATTAACCCCTTTATTGTCCTGTCACAGTGTCACTTTTATAGTGTACAGTTTTTTTTTCTGATCACTATTATTAGTGACACAGATGACATTAGCTAGTGTTAGTGTCAGTCTAAAAAAGCGCAGATCCCCGGCGCATAGTTAGAAATAACCCCTTGATTACCATACACACACACACACACACACACACACGCGCGCGCACACGCACATACACTTCCATTACTAGTATAGTGTTTGAACAGTTCAATATCTGATCTGATCAGAACTATACTAGCGTCCCCATTGTTTAGGGTTCCCAAAACGCTGTTTGCACGGTCAGCACTGATTCCTGCCATCGCCTGCGTTTAACCCCTCTGCTCAGCCCACCCCACCCAGGCAAGTGTAGTAATCAATAGATTACTGTCATTTACAAAAAAACACAACACACAAAACCGATGTGTTAGCAGAGTCAGGCCTGATCCCTGCTAGCATTAGCAGTTTTTTTTTGGTAGCGCTTGAAATAGTCCTTGACAACCAGGTGCTTTTATTACCTGAGAGTCAACACTACTGTACCGGTAAATTTAGTTACCAAAATGACCAAACATTGGTACAGTGGTGAAGAGGCTTATAATAAACTGGCCGTGTCAGATGATAGCGATGGGGAAGCTACACTGGCAGAATTAGTGTCAGTATACAAACCGGATGACAGCAGCGGCTCCCTGACAGATAGCTCCGACGACAGATGGTTCGCTGTTAGACCCAGGCGTACCCGACCCCATTCTGGAGTTGTTGAAATGCAGGAATCGCAGGGTGCTCGTATGGACTACCAGATCTGTGCCTTGCCACAATTCTGTCTCTGAGCTCTTCAGGCAGTTCCTTTGACCTCATGATTCTCATTTGCTCTGACATGCATTGTGATCTGGAAGGTCTTGTATAGACAGGTGTGTGGCTTTCCTAATCAAGTCCAATCAGTATAATCAAACACAGCTGGACTCAAATGAAGGTGTAGAACCATCTCAAGGATGATCAGAAGAAATGGAAAGCACCTGAGTTAAATATATGAGTGTCACAGCAAAGGGTCTGAATACTTAGGACCATGTGATATTTCAGTTTTTCTTTTTTAATAAATCTGCAACAATGTCAACAATTCTGTGTTTTTCTGTCAGTATGGGGTGCTATGTGTACATTCATGAGGAAGAAGAATGAACTTAAATGATTTTAGCAAATGGCTGCAATATAACAAAGAGTGAAAAATTTAAGGGGGTCTGAATACTTTCCGTACCCACTGTATATTTCCCGGAACTTATGGCAAAATATAAAATATTCCATGGACTCACCATGCCTCTCAGCAAATAGCTTGGGGTGTCTACTTTCCAAAATGGGGTCATTTGGGGGAGTTTTGTGCTATCTTGGCATTTTAGGGCCTCCGAAACTGTGACAGGTAGTGCAGAGGTGACATGCACAATTTACGCCATTAGAAAACCTGAGAGTGTTGATTGGTTTTCGCGGTCCTGTACACAGCTAGGCTCCCAAAAAGTCTCACACCTGGGGTATCCCTGTACTCAGGGGAAGCAGTAGAATGTATTTTGGGGTGTCATTCCACATATACCCATGGCATGTGTGAGCAATTTATCATTTAGTGAAAACTTTGTGTTAAAAAAAAAAAAATGTAATTTTCCCGAAACTTGTGGCAAAATATAAAATACTCCATGGACTCACCATGCCTCTCAGCAAATTGCTTGGGGTGTCTACTTTCCAAAATGGGGTCATTTGGGGGGGTTTTCAGGGCCTCCGAAACTGTGATGGGTAGTGAGGAGTAAAATCAAAAATTTACGCCATTAGAAAACCTAAAGATGGTGATTGATTTTTGGGGGGCCTGTACACAGCTAGGCTCCCAAAAAGTCTCACACATGGGGCATCCCCATACTCAGGAGAAGCGGCAGAATGTATTTTGGGGTGTCATTCCACATATACCCATGTCATGTGTGAGAAATGTATCTTTTAGTGACAACGTTGTGTAAAAAAATAAAAATAAAAAAAAAAATGTTTTAATTTTCCCAAAACTTGTGGCAAAATATAAAATATATGGTCAGGAAATATATAAAAAAAATTATTCCATGGACTCACCATGCCTCTCAGCAAACAGCTTGGGGTGTCTACTTTCCAAAATTGAGTCATTTGGGGGGGTTTTGTGGTATCTTGACATTTCAGGGCCTCCTAAACCGTTATAGGTAGTGAGAAAATGCAATGAAAAATGTACGCCCTTTGAAATTCTGATGGTGGTGATTTGTTTTCGGGCTCCTGTACACTGCTAGGCTCCCAAAAAGTCTCACTTATGAGGTATCCCTGTACTCAGGAGAAGCAGCAGAATATATTTTGGGGTGTAATTACACATAATATACCCATGGCATGTGTGAGCAATATATCATTTCAATGACAACTTTGTGTAAAAAAAAAAAAATTTTTTTTTTTTTTAGTCATTTTTCAAACACCTGTGACAAAAAATGAAATATTCAATGAGCTCAACATGCCTCTTAGAACATTCCTTAGGATGTCTACTTTGCAAAAAGTGGTAGTTTGGGGGGGGGGGGGGGGGTTGTACTGCCCTGCCATTTTAGCACTTCATGAAATGAGATAGGCAGTCAGAAATTAAAGCTGCGTAAATTTCAGTATTTACACCATAGTTTGTAGACGCTATAACTTTTGCGCAAACCGATAAAAATACGCTCATTGAATTTTTTTTTGTCAAAGACATGTAGCTAAATATATTTTGGCCAAAAAAATTTTTTCGCAAAATTTTCGCTCTTTTTTTATTAATATCGCAAAAAAAAAAAAAAAAGGCACAGAGGTGATCAAATACCACTAAAAGAAAGCTCTGTTTGTGGGAAAAAAAGGACGTACATTTCGTTTGGGTACAGCATTGCATGACCACGCAATTGTCAGTTAAAGTCACGAAGTGCCAAGTTGAAAAAAGGGGTCTGGTCAGGAAGGGGGTAAAATCTTCCAGGGCTTAAGTGGTTAACAGATATAAATATATATATATATATATATATATATATATATATATATATATATACACACAGATATAAATATGTATATATATATATATATATATATATATATATATATATATATATATATATATATATATATATATATAAATAAATAACAGAATAGATAGGAAAGTGCAGCAAGTGCAGTGTATTCCACTATAGAACTTCTGGGTGCGGCTGTGACACAGGAGGGACGTTACCCGGCTCCCCCCTCTGGGGAGTGTGCGAAGGATCTTTGCACTTTATTACTTTTGCACAGCAGGTTTTAGATCAACCTGCAGGTTTATGTCACTTCTGTTTAACCACTTCAGCTCCGGAAGGTTTTACCCCCTTAATGACCAGGCCATTTTTTGGGATACGGCACTGCGTTGCTTAAATTGACAATTGTGCGGCGCTGTACCCAAATAAAATATAATTTTTGTAAGAACTTACCGTAAAATTATTTTCTCCGAGTCCTCTGACAGTCGCCACCGATCCATATAAGCCTTCACTATTGGGTAATGGCGACCTCTGCAGGAGTAAGCTAGGCAGATAGAAATGTTAATACAAAACTTTTCTATACTTAGACACACCTTAGGCCATCCCCAGCCATTATCCGTGATCCAGTCACAACTGGTCCTCAGTGTGTAGCAAGCAGTATCGGAAGGCAATAACCCCCAGATCCAAAAAAACAGAGGGGCAGGGGCGGCGACTGTCAGAGGACTCAAAGAAAATTATTTTACAGTAAGTTCTTACAAAAATTCTATTTTCTTGATATATATATATATATATATATATTCTCTATCTTTATCTGTGTCTGCCAATCTTGTATTATGCTCCTAATATTGTAATAGTTTTGTATGTACAGATTGCTTTTAAATAGTAAAGTTCACTGCAGAGGTCTGAGCTTCCTTGTTTATACTGCAAAGTAAC
The DNA here is from genome assembly GCF_965119305.1 of Pelophylax lessonae. NCBI lineage: Eukaryota > Metazoa > Chordata > Amphibia > Anura > Ranidae > Pelophylax > Pelophylax lessonae. Next base: position 531,867,721 of record NC_138770.1, read on the forward strand.
CTTGCTAGATAGACGCAAGCAAAACACTGTCATTGACCTGGAGCAAAGTATGCAACCAATGGAGTCAGAAAACTCCACTATTCCATATGCTTTTCCCATGTAAGTGACTAAATCTGCAGCCTGAAGAGGACTGTCGCCCTGAACCTTAAAGCGGAGATTCAAACAAAAGTAAAAAACTTCTGCTTTAAGGCCTCCTTCCCAGCTCCCATTTTTGAAACTGAGCTTTTGACAGATACCTGCTTTCACTCCCGTTCCAGTCTCCTTAGGCGATCTGAAGTGGATGTTCTCCTTCCCGAAGTCTTCTGGGTCACTTCCTGCTATAGGACTTCAGTTTTATAACAAGCAGTGTCAGAAGAAGGGTGGGAGCTGTGTCCATCATTTCTATCTGCCTAACTTGCTCCTGCAGAGGGCACCATTACCCAATAGTGAAGGCTTATATGGATCGGCGGCGACTGTCAGAGGACGTAAAATACATTTTTTTTTTCCTACAAATAAGAGCTTTCTTTTGGTGGTTTTTGATCACCTCTGCGGTTTTTATTTTTTGCGCTATAAACAAAGAACTACAATTTTACAAAAAAGAAAAAAAAATGTTACTTTCGGCTATAAAACATACCCAATAAAAAAATTTTAAAATCAAATTTTTCATCAATTTAGGCCAATATGTATTCTGCTACATATATTTGGTAAAAATATTCTATTTGTATATTGATTGGTTTGCGCAAAGGTTATAGCATCTACAAACTAAGGGATAGATTTATAGACTTTTTTTTTATTTTTTTATTGTTTGTACCAGTAAGCGGTCTGTCTTGTTTACATGGGCAGACCGCCATTCTGTCATCCTGCCTAACGATCAGCGGGTCCCGGGCAACATTGTGTAGCTCCAATGGCGCGCACGCACCCCCGACATCTCCTGCACGAAATCAGGAACATGTACGTGATTTTGCGCAGCCGGGCCGCCTTGCCGCTGTATGTAAGCGGCAGGCGGTCTGGAAGTGGGTAACCACTTACCGCAAATCGGCGTAGGTCTACATCAGCTGCAATAAGTGGCTGTACCGGGGTGATGCCTGAAGCTAGAGGTATCATCCTTGTACTATTTTTTAGAGCCGGCCGTGGGCTTTCAGGCGGTAATGACCGATGCGGCTCGGGAGCCACTCGATCGTTACCCCAGCGAGCGGGAGGGGACACCCCCCTTCTGGGGCTTTGCCTGGGTCTTCCGTCCCACCGGGAGACCAGAGCAACCAGCCGGCTCTTCCGCCGGCTGGTTGGAGTCCCAATCAAAGCCGGGTTCGGCTTAGATCAGGTCTCCAATGGCGTAACCCGGAGGCGGCGTCCATGACGTCATGTCCGGGTAACTTGGCTGCTAAAGGCGCCAAATTTAAAAAGGGACTGTATTCAAAAATGCAGTTTTCGCCATTTTGAATACACTGAAGTGCAGTGGAGGGGTCTAGGGTCTTTTAGACCCCGATCCCTCCATATAGAGTACCTGTCCTCACAAGGGAGGTTTACATTGCTTGTGACAGCAATAAAAGTTATCAGATTTTATTTTTATTTTTTTTTAAACCTGTGCTAAAATTAAATAAAATAAACAGGAAAAAAAACATAACTTTTAACTGCCCCCGTCGCCGTGAGCTCACGAAAACGATTAGGGAGGTCGCACCCGCAAATTAAATCGCTGTTCAAACCACACATGTGGGGTAAGCGCTCTCATCCTTAAAAGCGATGGACCACCCAATAAATATATAAATATGTTGAACTTGAAGAAATGGATATTAAAAGGAATAAATGATGCGATGTTAAAATCACAATAATTATCCGCAGCGTAGTGTAAAAAATAAGAATGTAAAAGCACTTTTAAAATGCTATAACAAGGCTAGTGCAATCCAATCACAATAAATATCCACAGTGTAGGAAAAACAGTAGTATAATCAATCAGATGATAAAAAGAATGCATGGAAAAACATAATTATTAAAGTGATAAAGTAGTAAATGTAGAAATGGTGATATGATATTGAATAATAATAACTGGAAAATAGGGCAGTGATTCAGCTTCTTAGAATAATAAAAAATCAAAATGTGAAGATATAGTGAAAAAAATGATGAGATAAATGATATATATATCCAAAAAGTCTCAATCAATCACAATAAAATATGATAGTGTATACAAGTCCCCTTGAAGAAGTCACGTGATTTGTGACGCAACGTGTCGGGATAAGCCGTACTGACGTCACTTCCGGTCTATGGCCGAGATCGGAAGTATCGGAGTTTACCGCATCGGCGGCTCTGTGTTTGTTCCACGCATTATTCCTTGTTAAACTGTAAGTGACCTGCATTTTTTATTAAAGTTTACCCTGAATTGCTACACTATGAGAGTTTCTCTCTTATATCCCAATCGGAATGAGTGATTAACATACCGTGGTTTAATGAGGATATCGCCCAAAAAGGAAAGGAGTGTATGATATACCAGTGCTGAGATTCGTATATATATATATATCTTGAATTACCGCATAAGGTTTGGAGATACAAGTATTACATCGGTTGGAGAAGATTAGGAGGTCGGATACAGTGAAAGATTGTACCCAAATGCTCATATGAGTGTAAATGGAGGTGAGCGGCCATTACACCTAATGCTGGATTGTTAGCTCACCTACTGATGCACCTGGCTGTCACCGAAATTTTTACCTCACCTTTTTAATCACTTGATCTTTTAAATGGGACATTTGAGCACTTTATTCACCGTAATCACCCTTTGAATCATATTTATTATGGACTTCTTAGCACCTTATTTATTCACGTTTTAGATTGGCACTTGTATACACGATCATATTTTATTGTGATTATTGATTGAGACTTTTTGGATATATATCATTTATCTCATCTTTTTTTTCACTATATCTTCACATTTTGATTTTTTATTATTCTAAGAAGCTGAAGCCCTATTTTCCAGTTATTATTATTCAATATCATATCACCATTTCTACATTTACTACTTTATCACTTTAATAATTATGTTTTTCCATGCATTCTTTTTATCATCTGATTGATTATACTACTGTTTTTCCTACACTGTGGATATTTATTGTGATTGGATTGCACTAGACTTGTTATACTCCCATTTTAAAAGTGCTTTTACATTCTTATTTTTTACACTACGCTGCGAATAATTATTGTGATTTTAACATCGCATCATTTACTCCTTTTAATATCCATTTCTTCGAGTTCATCATATTTATATATTTATTGGGTGGTCCATCCCTTTTAAGGATCAGAGCGCTGATTACCTTTATTTCTGAAATTATTGTGGTATATGGTGACACTACTGAATTTGCTGCTCAATCCTTGGTGTTCCACTTTTATTCTATATCTGCATTTTTTAAATTTTTGTACGTCTTATACCCATTAGTAGCGCATAGGTTTACCCTTTCTATTTACATGTGGGGTACGATCGCCACGATCGCCAGAGTGAGAGCAATACTTTAAAAAAAAAAAAAAGCTACTCTAATGCCCCGTACACACGTGCAGATTATCTGAAGACTTTTGTCTGTAGACTTACCAAAACCATATAATATGAGGTCAAACCTAAACACTTTCAATTTGTATGCAATCCGGCAGGCCCTTGCACTACATAGAAAAGGTAAATCTGAAGACAAAAGTCTTCAGATAATCTGCACGTGTGTACGGGGCATTTCCTTTAAACTGCTAACCGTTAAACATTTTTAAAGCGTCGCCTTTGGAGATTTTTATTGACCGTAGTTTGTTGCCATTCCGCGGGTGTGCGCAATTTTAAACCGTAACATGTTGGGTATCTATTTAATCGGCGTGACATCATCTTTCACAATATATCAAAAAAATGGGCTAACTTTACTGTTTATTTTTTTTTTTTTTAAATGCAGTGAAATGTAATTTTTCCAAGAAAATGGCGTTTGAAAGACCGCTGTGCAAATACCGCGTGACATAAAATATTGCAATGACTGCCATTTTATTCTCCAGTCTTTGCGAAAAAAAAAAAAAATATATATATATATATATATATATAATGTTTGGGGGTTCCAAGTAATTTTCGAGCAAAAAATATTGATTTTACCTTGTAAACAATATGTGTCAGAAATGGGCTTGGTCCTTAAGTGGTTAAAGAGGTATTTATACTTTATTGCACAAACACTGACAGCACTTTAATGTTTGCTTGCACTATATTACTGTACATACAGTGGGGAAAATAATTATTTGATACCCTGCAGAAGTTTGCCTACTTACAAAGAAATGAAGAGTCTATAATTTATTATTATCATAGATAGGTGTATTTTAAATGCTAGAGACAGAACATCAACCAAAAAATCCAGAAAAAATACACGATACAAATGTTATAAATTGACTTGCAGTTCAGTGAGTTCAGTGATCTCCAATCAAAAGATGGCTAAAAACTTGGTGGAGAAACCCTTGCTGGCACAGACGTAAGAAGTTTCTTGTAGTTGGTTGCCAGGTTTGCACACATCTCAGGAGGGATTTTGGTCTACTCTTCTTTACAGATATTCTCTAAATCCTTAAGGTTTCTTGGCTGTCGCTTGGCAACTCAAAGTTTCAGCTCCCTCCATAAATTTCCCATAGGATTAAGGTCTGGAGACTGGCTACGCCACTCCATGGCCTTAATGTGTTTCTTCTTGAGCCACTCCTTTGTTGCCTTGGCGGTATTGTTTTAGGTCATTGCCATGCTGGAAGACCCATCCATGACCCATATTCAGTGTCCTGGCTGAGGGAAGGAGGTTTTCAAAAAATTTTACAATACATGGCCCCGTCAAATGCAGCAAAGTCAACCTGTAACTTTAGCAGAGAAACAGCCCCAAAGCATAATGTTTCCATCTCCATGTTTGACTGTAGGAATGGTGTTCTTAGGGTCATAGTAGCAGCTAGAGGCATCACCCCGGTATCGTTTTTTTATTTTTTAGAGCCAGCGGTTGGCTTTCTAGTGATAACTACAGAAGTCGCTCAGCTGTTATCACAAGGAGCGGGAGGGGACATCCCCCGCCCGCTGCCTCCCGCTCCTCCACCTGTGTCTACCGTTCCACTGGGAGACCCAAACGAAGCCAGATGCAGCTTCAATTGGGTCTCCGATGTAGTAACCCCGAAGCAACGTCACTTCCAGTTTACTCGGCTGCCAATGGCGCTAAAAAAATTACAGTATTCAAAAGAGCAGATTTTGGCATTTTGGATATTTTTAAGTGCAAAGGAGGGAGGATTTGGGGTCTTTTTAGACCCCAGATCCCTCCATAAAGAGTACCTGCCACTGCCTATTACTGTCACAAGCTATGGTTACATAAAAGTAATCAGATTTTTTTTTTTTTTAAAAGGGACAGAAAAAAAATAAAATAGGGAAAAAAATATTTTTTTAAAGTGCCCCCCCCCCCCCCCCCAGCGTTCTCCCACATCAAAGAAAACTTTAAAGTTTAGTTTTTTTTAAATTCAGTGAAGTAAATTTTTTCCAAAAAGACTGCTGCGCAAATACTCTGTGACATAAAATATTGCAATGACCGCCATTTTGTTCTCCAGAGTCTTTGCCCAAAAAATATTAATAATGTTCGGGGGTTCTAGGAACTAGGAATTTTCTAGCAAAAAAAAAACAAATTTTAACTTGTAAGCAACAAGTGTCAGAAATAGGCTTGGTCTTTAGATGGTAAAATACACCCATGATAAAAATGATAGACCCTTCATTTCTTTGTAAGTGGGCAAACTTACAAAATCTGCAGGTGATCAAATAGTTTTTTCCCCACTGTAAATGAACTGGTTAAACTATCCATGTATTGATGCGGTTTTGAAAATATAATGTCAAAGAATGTATAAACCAGGCATGTCCAAAGTCCAGCCCGCGGGCCGCTGGCAACTTTAATATGGCTCCACAGGTCATTTGGAAAAATCTATTGTTGTGGCCCCTGTGAATCCCCGAGCGCTGCTCAGGACCCCTGGGATCTCTGGATCTTTCAACGTATACCCGTTTGAGTAAAAACCCCGGAATTTCTCGTTGTACGGAACTTCTGTAATCACTGCTTTAGATCTCAGATGGTCCAGAGCCAGAAAGAAGGCTCTTCTTTTTAGAGGATCTGCAGATATGTTTGACTTTACAAACCGAGGATGAGGAAACACCCACAATTCTAGTTTGTACCCCTGTGAGACTGTGGAAATACCCAGTTGTCCTGAATGATATCCGCCAAGGCCTCCCAGAACTGTAGCAGCCTCCCCCCCCCCAGACTGAGTGGGGGCGTTACTTCACAAGGTAGATATAGAGCTAGGCTTGGTAGGCCTCTGGGCCCAGGGTTTCTTCTGCCCTTGACCTGAAGGCTTGGCTCTAGATTCAGATGGCGGAGGCCATCAAAACTGCCTGGGATTAGAAGTACTGGGAATCTGAGTGTTTACTTCTCCACTTAACTGGTAGAAGTGCACTCTTCCCCCCAAAATCTTTTGGATATATTTGTCAAGATCGTTACCAAATCGGCGCTACTCATGAAAGGGAAAGCCATCTAGCAATTTTTTACACGGTAATTCCGCAGACCAACTTTTTAGCCACAGGATTCTGTGCATATAAACTGACAGAAGAGTAAAACGATGACATTTGCTGTATGGAGTCCTTAAGAGCATGTACTGTGAAACACAAAGCCCGATGTAAATCTTCTAAATATTCAGCAGACACTCCTGGACACCCGTTTATACGGTCTTTCAAAGATTGACAAACTGATATAGCCACCACTGCCGGTTGTATTGCAGAGCCTGCAATTGCAAAGGAAGCTTTTAGTAAAGATTTTCTTATCAGCTGGATTTTTAAAAACCTGGGCATTATCTACAGGACAGGTTAAATTTCTGTTTACAGAAGATATAGCAGCATCCACTGTAGGCATACTCCATTTTCTTGTGAATTTTACTCCATAGGATACAACAAAGAAAACCCTTTGGGAGGAATAAAAATCCTATCAGGATGATCCCAATCAGCATATACTATCTGCTCTAAAAGCGGATGTAAGGGAAAAGCCTGAAAATTTTGAGGAGGGCATAACGAGCCTAATAAGGAAAAAGAGACTTCAGAAATCCCTAAGTGAGGTAATTTAATCCAGACTGGACCATTTTAGTGAGAGACAGAATTAATAATCTCTGGGAATGAGAGGCCGAGAATGGCTCCTCAGACCCTGATTCCCCAGAGATTCCAGTGGAATCCTCCGTTTGGCCTTCATCTAAGCCATTTACAGCTACTACTTCTACATCCTCTGCCCAATTCTGAACTAAAACAGGGGGAACGTGGGGGGGCTAGGGTAAGGGGGATCTATCACGTTTTCTCTCTCCTTGTGACACAGAAGCAATCATGCCAGCAATTTTTCCCTCAAGGCCAGCTAAAGCTGATGCCAAATCGTCCTTGGTGACGCAGGCTGAGACAGAAGCACTAGAAGTGGCTACTATGCCTGACAACTGTAATGGCTCAGATTGGCCAGTCGCTTCTGGCCTCTCAGGGGAGGTTAACACAGAGGATGCATGGCTAGGATCTTCAAATCCTGCCGGCGGCACACTTGTGCCCCTTTCTGCTGTCCCCCCCCCCTCCCCCCCCCTACTCCTTTCCCGGGAGGACATTGCTCCAGACAAGAAAACTTGAGGTACTTACTTTAGTGTACTCAAAGCTTTTGCCAAGCTGTAACAGCTTATCACACACAGCACAGCTATCCCAAAGTAACAGAACCTGTCACGCACCCAGCTGCAGCTGCTCTGTGTTCCATCCAGCTTCTGACAGAAGCTCACGCCGCAGGGAACACTCCTTAACCACTTTACGACCGGCGCACGACGATCTACGTCGGCACTCAGCCCCGGCCAGGCAAACTGACGTAGGCCTACGTCAGCACAATTTGCCGGCCCTGTGCGCGCTCCCGCGCGTCCCCGCCGCCGATGATGACTCGATTGGGTTCAGAACCGATCAGTCATCAGGTCCAGGCCAATCATTTTTGGTCTGGACCTGTTGATCGGTCCTGCCCAATCAGATCATCCTCTAAGCCTGTGAAATGTAAACACAGGCTTAGAGGAGATGTGCCCTCCCCCCACAACGGTCTTTTTGGATCCAGCGTGAGAGGAGAGCACATCTTACTGTGAGTACTGCACCAAGCACACCCACACACAGTTAGATAGGCACATTTCACCCCCGATCGCCCCCCCAATTAACCCCTACAGCACCTGACACAACACACACTATATACAGCATATAGCATATACCTATATACCCGTATAAGTGTGATTTGTGGTCAGGTCTAGCGCTTGCGACCCCCCTTTTTCCACTTGAATTACCCGCCACCCCCCCCTAATAAAGATTTAAGCCCCTGATCCCACCTGATCCCCCCCTGATCACCGCTAGTTAACCCCTACACCCTCTGTCACATCAGCACTAATACAAACGTAATATACTGTGTTTTTGTATTTTTGTATTAGTGTGATTGTGATCAGAATTAGCGCAGGCGACTAAGTTTGTGTCCCAAGGAGGTTTAGGGTCCCCGCCACCCGCCCAATAAAGATTTAATCCCCTGATCCCCTCCTGATCACCCCTACACCCCCTGCCACAACGCACACTGTATACAGTATATAGCATTTTCTATATACCCGTATAAGTGTGACTTGTGACCAGGTTTAGCGCTTGCCACCGTTCCTTTTATCCTTAGGATACCCGCCAGTCCCTTCCAATAAAGATTTAAACCCCTGATCCCCCCCTGATCACATCCCGTTAACCCCTACACCCTCTGTCACATTAGCACTAATACACACATAATATACTGTTTTTACTGTATTTTGTATTGGTGTCATTGTGACTTGAGGTTGCGCTAGCTAGCTAGTTTCTTTCCCAAAGGAGGTTTAGGGTCCCCGCCACCCCCCCCCAGATCCCCAGCGCATAGTTTAGAAGTAACCCCTTGATTGCCACACACGCACGCACGCACGCACGCACCTACACTTCCATTTCTAGTATAGTGTTTGAACAGATCAATATCTGATCTGATCAGAACTATACTAGCGCCCCCATAGTTTAGGGTTCCCAAAACGCGGTGTTTGCACGATCAGTACTGATTCCGGCCAGCACCTGCGTTTAACCCTTTCACCCAGGCAAGTGTAGTAATCAATAGATTACTGTCACTTGCAAAAAAACACAAGACACAAAACCGCTGTGTTAGCAGAGTCAGGCCTGATCCCTGCTAGCATTAGCAGTTTTTTTTGTAGCGCTTGAAATAATCTTCGACAACCAGGTGCTTTTATTACCTGTGAGTCGCATCACTGTACGAGTAAATTTAGTTACCAAAATGACCAAACGTTCGTACAGGGATGAAGAGCTTGTCAGTTATATGCTGACCGAGTCATCTGATAGCGAAGGGGAAGCTACAATGACCGAATTAGTGTCAGTATATGAACCTGATGACGGCAGCGGCTCCCTGACAGATAGCTCCGACGACAGATGGGTCCCTGTTAGACCCAGGCGTACCCGACCCCATTCTGAAGTTGTTGTGATGCAGGAATCGCAGGGTGCTCGTATGGAGCAGAGTGTGGGTACTAGTGCCGCTCATCCTTCTGGCGACCTGGCAAGCGCCAGCGGCCTAGTACAACCTGGACCTAGTACAACCAGCACTGCAGTAAGACCTGGTGACGTGGCGAGTCCCCTAAGTGCAGTTGAAGCTGGTGCGGTGGCTAGCACAAGTAGTGGCCCGCGGCCACCGCGTATTCGAAGACAGGCCCGTAGAGCCCATAGTGCCCTCCCTGATGCGCTGGCATTTCCTAATTGGCAACCCACTGATACTACAGCGCCAGTACTTCCCCCATTCACCGCCCAACCTGGAATCCACGTGGAGACAGCTGGTTTTACGCCCCTGAACTTTTTTGAGCTGTTCTTCACGGAAGATCTTTACAGATCTATTGTGGATCAATCAAATTTATATGCACAACAGTTCATCGCCGCCAACCCAAATTCACACCTTGCCAGACAATTCGGCTGGAAACCTATAACGGTTTCCGAATTTAAGATCTTTCTGGGCCTTTCCCTTCACATGGGCATAACTAAACAGAGTGAATTGCGGCTATATTGGTCCACTAGCCCAGTTCACCATATGCGCATGTACTCTGCCTCTATGTCCAGGACGAGATACGAGCAAATTCTGCGATTTATGCATTTCAGCGACAATGAACTCTGTCGTCCTCGGGGAGACCCTGCATACGATCGGCTCCACAAAAATTCGGCCCCTCATAGACCACTTCTATCAGCGGTTTGCAGCCTTGTTTACCCCCGAACAAGTTGTCTGCGTTGACGAGTCCCTGATTAAATTTACTGGCCGCCTTGCTATGAAACAGTACCTCCCCAGCAAGCGTGCCAAGTACGGGGTCAAACTGTATAAATTGTGTGACAGGGCCACAGGCTATACAGTTAGTTTCCGGGTCTATGAGGGAAAAGATAGCTGTGTGGAGCCCCCCAACTGCCCAGACTACATAGGGAGCAGCGGTAAGATCGTTTGGGACTTGGTGTCACCCTTATCCGGAAAGGGGTACCATTTGTACGTGGACAACTTTTATACAAGCGTGCCACTATTTAGTCACCTTCTCGATTTACAAATTGGCGCATGTGGCACCGTGCGACCTAATCGCCGGGGCTTCCCCCAACGGCTTGTAGATTCCCGTCTTAGTCGGGGGGCGAGAGCCTGCTTGAAAACGGACAAATTACTTGCGGTGAAGTGGAAGGATACACGGGATGTTTATGTTCTGTCCTCCCTTCACCCAGACACGACGATCCAAATTCCTACGGCAACTGGCGTTATGGAGAAACCCCTCTGTGTCCACGAATATAACCTTAACATGGGAGGGGTGGACCTTAACGACCAGCTTTTGGCGCCGTATTTAGTTGCCCGTAAAGCCAGACGCTGGTACAAAAAAGTGTCTGTTTACCTATACCAATTGGCTATGCTGAACGCCTTTGTCCTATACAGGGCGTCAGGACGAACTGGATCTTTCCGGGAATTCCAGGAAGAGATCATCCTTGCCTACCTGTACCCAGGAGGCATGCCTGCCCAACTTCCCCTTCCAGATGCAGTGAGCCGGCTGCATGAGAGGCATTTTTCACATGTCCTCCCGAGTACCCCTACCCAAAGATGGCCCCAAAGAAGATGTCGTGTCTGTAGCAAGCGCGGATTTAGGCGTGACACCCGTTATTATTGTCCCAAATGTCCTGACCAACCTGGTCTCTGCATCGGGGAATGTTTCGAGCGCTACCATACACTAGTGGATTATTAGCGTAGGGTACAGCACGACACAGTGTAGGGCACATAAACACAGGGTCTCGAAGGATGTTGGATGTCCATCGACATTTTGAGAGACCCAAGCTGGAAGAGAAGATCGCAGATGATCGCAGTCCCTCCCAAATCAAGAAGTAAAGGAACAGTTAGAAAGAAAAATAAAAGGATCCAAAAACTGTTGTGGTGTCAGTAATTTTATATGTCCTTCTACTCCTTCCTACTATACTTTTTTTCAATGTCCTTTGTTTGTTTTTTCATTCTTTTGTGACCTGTTTCTCTTGCAGGTCCCTCGTCAGCTACCACGCATTGATTTTATATATTCTGACACAAACAGCGTTTGCGCTCAGCATATATGGATACCTTTGCTGATAGCAGCTGTGGTGATTTTCTGATTTCAGCACTGCAGTTAAAATCCTATTTTGGTATACGTGGATAGCGCCGTGTATACCCATCATTAAATTCAGTGGGTGGTTGTTTGGGCGGTTAATGATGAAGATCCAAAAACTGTTGTTGTCAGTCATTTTATATGTCCTTCTACTCCTTCCTACTATACTTTTTTTCAATGTCCTTTGTTTGTTTTTTCATTCTTTTGTGACCTGTTTCTCTTGCAGGTCCCTCGTCGGCTACCACGCATTGATTTTATATATTCTGACACAAACAGCGTTTGCGCTCAGCATATATGGATACCTTTGCTGATAGCAGCTGTGGTGATTTTCTGATTTCAGCACTGCAGTTAAAATCCTATTTTGGTATACGTGGATAGCGCCGTGTATACCCATCATTAAATTCAGTGGGTGGTTGTTTGGGCGGTTAATGATGAAGATCCAAAAACTGTTTTTGTCAGTCATTTTATATGTCCTTCTACTCCTTCCTACTATACTTTTTTTCAATGTCCTTTGTTTGTTTTTTCATTCTTTTGTGACCTGTTTCTCTTGCAGGTCCCTCGTCGGCTACCACGCATTGATTTTATATATTCTGACACAAACAGCGTTTGCGCTCAGCATATATGGATACCTTTGCTGATAGCAGCTGTGGTGATTTTCTGATTTCAGCACTGCAGTTAAAATCCTATTTTGGTATACGTGGATAGTGTCGTGTATACCCATCATTAAATTCAGTGGGTGGTTGTTTGGGCGGTTAATGATGAGTAATACTACGCATTATTCCTGTGCTGATTTCTGATAGGTTCTCTTTTTTTCCGTTCAGCCCACAGGCTGCATGAAAAAAAAAAAAACCTATATGCCAAACAAGGACCAGCAATGTACTGGTACGTTGCTGGACTTTGAGTGGTTATACCAGGATGATGCCTGCAGATTTAGGCATCATCTTGGTATCGTTTTTTACAGCCAGCGGTCGGCTTACATGTAAAAGCAATTCTAGCAGGTAATTGGCCGCTAGACTGCTTTTACATGCAGTGGGAGGGGCCTCCCCCCCCCCCCACCGCCGCCTTCCGCAGCCTTCCATGGTTTTTCTCGGGCTCTCCTGTCCCACCGGTTAACCCGAGAGTGCAGCCGGTGGTTCAATTATCTAACCATAGAGCTAATTGGAGATGAGAATGGCTCCAATCATCTCTATGGCCTAAGATGCCGGAGGCTACGAGCATTTTATGACTTCTGTTTCGCCAGAAATAAACAGGGCCATTGGGAAATTGGGAAAGTATTTTATCACACCAATTTTGGTGTGGTCAGATGCGTTAAGGTCAGAGGAGAGATCTAGAGTCTAAAAGACCCCAATTTTTTTAAAAAAAGAGTACCTGTCACTACAGATTGCTATCATAGGGGATATTTAAATTCACTATGATAACAATAAAAATGATTTAAAAAAAAAAAAATTAAAGGAAAGGTGTCAAAATAACATAAAAATGCAAAAGAAAAAAGAAAAAAGAAAAAAAAAAATTGAGCCCCCCCCCTTACCCCCGGTGCTTGCGCGCAATGGCGCACGCAAGCGGTGGTCTAGTGTCATATGTAAACCACAATTGCAGCATGCATGTGAGGTATCGCCGCGATCGCCAGATCGAGTGCAGTAATTCTTGCAGTAGACCTCCTCTGTAAGTCTAAAGTGGTAACCTGTAGAGACTTTTAAAGGTTTTCAAAAATGTACATACGTTTTTGTCGCTGCGCAGGCATGCGCAATTTTTAAAGCATGTCATGTTAGGTGTCTATGAACTCGGCATAAGATCATCTTTTAAATTTTACCAAAAAAATTGGAATTATATAGTGTATTTGTGCAATAAATTAAAAAAAAATGTATTTTTTTCGCAAAAATTGCGTTTGGAAAATCTGTGCGCAAATACCGTGTGACAAAAAAATTTGCAACATCCACCATTTTATTCTATAGGGCCTCTGCTTTAAAAAAATATATAATGTTTGGGGGTTCAAAGTAATTTTCTAGTAAAAAAAAAATATTTTTTCATGTAAACAAAAAGGCACAGAAAAGGCTTGGTTTTCAAGTGGTTAGAAGAGTGGGTGATGTGTGGATAAGATTGAGTATAAAATGCCGGAACTGTTCAAACACCCCCCTAATGACCCCTTTTTGAAAAGTAGACACCCAAAGCTTTTTTCTGAGAGGCATGGTGAGTCCATGGAGTATTTTATATTTTGCCACAAGTTTCGGGAAAATTATTATTTTTTTTTTTTTTGTTGTTTTTTTTACAGAAAGTTGTCACTAAATGATATATTGCTCATGCATGCCATGGGAATATGTGAAATGACACCCCAAAATACATTCTTTTGCTTCTCCTGAGTACAGGGATACCACATGTGTGAGACTTTTTGGGAGCCTAGCTGTGTACGCGCCCCCGAAAACCAATCCACATCTTCAGGTTTTCTAATGGCGTAAATTGCTGATTTTACCCCTGACTACCTGTCACAGTTTCAGAGGCCCTGAAATTTCAAGATGGCACAAAACCCCCCCAAATGACCCCATTTTGCAAAGTAGACACTCCAAGCTACTGGCTGAGAAGTATGGTGAGTCCATGGAATAGTTTATATTTTGCCACAAGTTTCGAGGAAAAAAAATTTTTTTATTTTTTTTTATTTTTTTACACAAAGTTGTCAGTAAATGATATATTGCTCACACAGGCCATGGGTATATGTGAAATGACACCCCAAAATACATTCTGCTGCTTCTCCTGAGTACAATGATACCCCATGTGTGAGACTTTTTGCCAGTCTAGCCGCGTACAGGACCCGGAAAACCAATGCACACCTTTAGGCTTTCTAAGGGCGTAAATTGTTGATCTCACTCCTTACTACCTATCACAGTTTTGAAGTCCATAAAAAGCCAAGATTGCACAAACCCCCCCCAAATGACCCCATTTTGCAAAGTAGACACTCCAATCTATTTGCTGAGAGGCATGGTGAGTATTTTGCAGCTCTAATTTTTTTTGGAAAATGAAGAAAAAACAGGAAAATGCATTTTTTTTCCTCTTTTTTCAATTTCCAAAACTTTGTGACAAAAAGTGAGATCTGCAAAACACTCAACATGCCTCTCTGCAAATAGCTCAGGGTGTCTACTTTCCTAAAAGGGGTCATTTGGGGGGGGGGGGTTGTGCTGTCTTGGCATTTCATGGCCTCCAAAACTGTGATAGGTAGTCAGGAGTGAAATCAACAATTTACGCCCTTGGAAAGCCTGAAGGCGATGATTGGTTTTCGGGGTCCTGTACTCGGCTAGACTGCAAAAAAGTCTCACACATGGGGTATCCCTATACTCAGGAGAAGCAGCAGAATGTATTTTGGGGTGTCAGTTCACATATACCCATGGCATGTGTGAGCAATATATCATTTACTGACAACTTTGTGTAAAAAAAAAAAAAAAATATATATATATATATATATATATTTCCCGGAACTTGTGGCAAAATATAAAATATTCCATGGACTCACCATGCCTCTCAGCAAATAGCTTGGGGTGTCTACTTTCCAAAATGGGGTCATTTGGGGGGGTTTTGTGCTATCTTGGAATTTTAGGGCCTCCGAAACTGTGATAGGTAGTCAGGAGTGAAATCAACAATTTACGCCCTTGGAAAGCCTGAAAGTGGGGACTGGTTTTCGGGGACCTGTACTCGGCTAGACTGCAAAAAAGTCTCACACATGGGGTATCCCTGTACTCAGGAGAAGCAGCAGAATGTATTTTGGGGTGTCATTTCACATATACCCATGGCATGTGTGAGCAATATTTCATTTACTGACAACTTTGTGAAAAAAAAAAAAAATATATATATATATATATATTTCCCGGAACTTGTGGCAAAATATAAAATATTCCATGGACTCACCATGCCTCTCAGCAAATAGCTTGGGGTGTCTACTTTCCAAAATGGGGTCATTTGGGGGGGTTTTGTGCTATCTTGGAATTTTAGGGCCTCTGAAACTGTGATAGGTAGTCAGGAGTGAAATCAACAATTTACGCCCTTGGAAAGCCTGAAAGCGGGGACTGGTTTTCGGGGACCTGTACTCGGCTAGACTGCAAAAAAGTCTCACACATGGGGTATCCCTGTACTCAGGAGAAGCAGCAGAATGTATTTTGGGGTGTCATTTCACATATACCCATGGCATGTGTGAGCAATATTTCATTTACTGACAACTTTGTGAAAAAAAAAAAAAAATATATATATATATATGTATTTCCCGGAACTTGTGGCAGAATATAAAATATTCCATGGACTCACCATGCCTCTCAGCAAATAGCTTGGGGTGTCTACTTTCCAAAATGGGGTCATTTGGGGGGGTTTGTGCTATCTTGGAATTTTAGGGCCTCCGAAACTGTGACAGGTAGTGCAGAGGTGACATGCACAATTTACGCCATTAGAAAACCTGGGAGTGTTGATTGGTTTTCGCGGTCCTGTACACAGCTAGGCTCCCAAAAAGTCTCACACATGGGGCATCCCCATACTCAGGAGAAGTGGCAGAATGTATTTTGGGGTGTAATTCCACATATACCCATGTCATGTGTGAGAATTTTATCTTTTAGTGACAACGTTGTGTAAAAAAAAAAAATAAAAAAAAAAAAATAGTAATATTCCCAAAACTTGTGGTAAAATATAAAATATTCCATGGACTCACCATGCCTCTTAGCAAACAGCTTGGGGTGTCTACTTTCCAAAATGGGGTCATTTGGGGGGGTTTTGTGGTATCTTGACATTTCAGGGCCTCCTAAACCGTTAGAGGTAGTGAGAAAATGCAATGAAAAATGTACGCCCTTTGAAATTCTGATGGTGGGGATTTGTTTTTGTGGTCCCGTACACAGCTAGGCTCCCAAAAAGTCCCACATATGTGGTATCCCTGTACTCAGGAGAAGCAGCAGAATATATTTTGGGGTGTAATTACACATATACCCATGGCATGTGTGAGCAATATATCATTTCAATGACAACTTTGTGTAAAAAAAAAAAAAAAAAAATTTTTAGTCATTTTTCAAACACCTGTGACAAAAAAATGAAATATTCAATGAGCTCAACATGCCTCTCAGAACATTCCTTAGGATGTCTACTTTCCAAAAAGTGGTAGTTTGGGGGGGTTTTGTACTGCCCTGCCATTTTAGCACTTCATGAAATGAGATAGGCAGTCAAAAATTAAAGCTGCGTAAATTTCTGTATTTACACCATAGTTTGTAGACGCTATAACTTTTGCGCAAACCAATAAAAATACGCTCATTGAATTTTTTTTTGTCAAAGACATGTAGCTAAATATATTTTGGCCAAAAAAAAATACATAAATTGAGTATATTGGATATTTTTTAAAAGACAAAGTTGAAAATGTCATTTTTTTGCAAAATTTTCGCTCTTTTTTTATTAATATCGCAAAAAATAAAAAGCGCAGAGGTGATCAAAAGAAAGCTCTGTTTGTGGGAAAAAAAGGACGTAAATTTCGTTTGGGTACCACATTGCATGACCGCACAATTGTCAGTTAAAGTCACGCAGTGCCGAGTCGTAAAATACCCCCTGGTCGGAATGGGGGTAAAATCTTCCGGGGCTTAAGTGGTTAAATGCTGCGCCCTCTCTGCCCTTAACTGAGATTGTGCGGCGTGCTATGTGCACCTCCGCATGCCAAATGCACGCCAACGTGTCACGGACAGGCCCCCACCCGGTTCCATGTGCACGCTCGTGCATGTAAATAGGCTGAACTTGCGCGCCCCTGATCTCCCGCCGCAGGGATGGCCACCGAAGGTGCTCCCTGAACCTGAGCCACAGAGGGAAAGCGGATGCGTGGGCGGGATGTACAAATTCCCGCTGCCCTGGAGGACCTTGTTAGGTCTTCCCAAAACAAACATGAGAAATGCTCCAAATTGTGGCAAAACTGGGACCTATTTGTTGTATCGGAGGAGGGAGCGTCCCTACTGGGACCGTAGTTATCTCAAGGATGGAACACACCCTTCTCATTTACGACTTACCCTTACCAGACACCCTTACTACCCCTTTTATTTTTTTGTCTTCTCTCTCTTCCCCCTCCTTTTCTGTCTCTCTTTCCTTCTTCTCCCTCTTCTCATCCCCCCTTCACCTTCTCTCGTCTTTTCTTTTCTTCCATAAAAGAAAGCTGGGGAAGAACTGAGATTTTCGTTAGCATGTAATTTATAAATAAAAGTGTACTCTCATTCATGTTTGTACCTAATTTTGATATCTTGCTGTTTGCATACTGTTTTGTATCGCTCTTCTTCCTTGCTTCAATAAAATTTATATTTGAAAAAAAAAAAAAGTCCCACTGCCCGCCAAGCATCAGGAAGGTTGAGAGCAGACAAAATATAAGGCATCCAAGGTACGCATACCACAGCTGAATACACATACTGCCTCTAGTGGAGACATAAAACATGGCACCCGATATCTGTTAAATTAGAAGGGAACAGTGCATCATAATTAAAGTGAACTTACCACTCCCGCCGCAGGATAGTGACAAAAACTAGAATCCAATCATCACGACAGGTTCTGTCACTTGTCGATCTTCAAGGACCTGGTCCCCCTAATTATTGAAGCCACTTCCTTTGGAGTTAATCTTACCAAGGGTCTGGATCCCAGGGTCCAGCGCCCAAGAGGGTCTCATTAAAGGCAATACCTTGTTTCCCTTTACCGAGGCTCAGGTACCATCCTTTTAGTCTTCCACTTTCGGATGGATCTGATTACCAATCCCCTTGGATCCAGAGATCTTAACCAGGACTGTAGCATAGTCTTTTTTTTTTTTCTTCTTCTTTAAAATATGGAGAGCTTTTCCAACCATGACCATCACCTCTAAGACACTGGGGAAAACACTGAAGTACTTCCTGTATGGGAGGGTTTATATAGAGGGGGACTTCCTATCTTTTAGGTTGCCAATGTCTCTTCACCTATAAGTGGCGTATAACCCAGATAGTAACCCAGATAGTAATTATTATGGCTGCTCTGTGTCCCGTGATGCATGATAAAGAAATTACCTTTCCTTTTTACTCGGCAGCACTGTAATTTTCTGTAAGATGAAATGCAATATGGCTACCTGGTGGCATTCTGTATGCAGAAGGTGTAAAGAACAGCCCCTGAAAAATAGAATTTCCTGTTTGTGTGATGGGCTGATTTTCCCAGAAGTCTGCACTAAGATACAAGTCAGATTTTTGCCATCCCCCGCAACAAAAAAAAAACATTTTTGGTGAGATACTTCTAAAGAAAAATCAGTCTATAATGATTAAGTCCCTGTCAATTTCCTCAGAGCCCTGAAGATGCAGCAGCTGACTGATCATTATAAACCATTCCCATACCAGTTCACTTGGCACATGGACACAGACAAACAGCAGTTTCTTCAGAATACCAAAAGATAGGAAACTGCAACAAGGTTTGGTAAAACCCTTGTATTGTACACAGAATTTTTTTTTTTTCTCAACAAAAGTGAAGTTACTCTTTAAAATATCTTAGCATCATAATCACTAGAAAACTTTGCAGCTCTTTATGATTAGCCATGCTTTTACTTTACTATGTTTCTCCATTTGGAAAAAAATGTTTCCACTTGTGGCAGGACATGTTAAATTTATGTGATACTGTATTTCAACTTACTTTGGAGGAATTTCATGAGGTGAAGCAAATCCATGCCATAAAATGTTACGGAGGTTCAAACTTTCTGGAGAACCAATAAAAATTCTTAGTACATCCATCTGGGTGGTAAAAAAAAGCAAGAAGTTTAGAGGAAACACATAACTATGTTTGAATTTATTACTTTTTAGGCAAAAAATAATTTTAAAAAAATACACAGAAGTGGTGCGTTATGAAATTGCTGGCTGTACAGTAATCTAAAAGAATAGTTTAAACATGCTTTTGAACATGATCACACAAATTATGATAGTATCCTTTAATTCTCTTACCATTGCTAGTGATCATGCCAGTATAAATCTGAACTAGAAGTTAGTTAATTGCCTAACAGGGTATAATATCACATGATCTAACAAAGTCTACCAAACTGACATGACATGGGATTTATGAAAAAACAAACAGAAAGATAGGGTGCCACCGACCAAGAGTAGCTTTATTCAATTCAATGTTAAAAACATGTATTAAATGCACTCACTTTGCAAACACAAGCAGCAGAGTTTTTGACATCCCCGTCGCTCTGCCCGTCCATCAGCTAAGCTGGTTGTAGCACTCGGACCCGTGCTCCCTGCTACACTCTGCATACCTTGGCCGCTTCCTTGCCAAACTCTGCTATTTATTTGTGTCTAGTTTCCATTGCTCCACTAGCCGAAGACCTGTGACCATGGGTGTAATATACAGAGCCTGGTTTGATTCAGTTCCTTATCTGCCCTCCCCCCCTGACCAGTGCCCCCAAAAGCAAGTCGCTTGCTATGGGGGCACTGTTGCATGCTCACTCCCAGCTCTTTGGGTTTATAAGACACAGAGCCGCGGCTCAGCCCTGCCCCCAACTCGCTCTTCATTGGCTCACTGACTGACAGCAGTGAAAGCCAATCACTCCTGCTGCGGTCTCAGTCATTGAGGAGAGGGAGTCCTGGGACAGCCGAGTCTCTTGTGCACATCGCTGGATCGAGAGGGGGCTCAGGTGAGTACTAGGGAGGGCTCTGGCGGGAGCAGCATACAAATGGTTTTTAAACCGATGCAAAGAATGCATGAAGGTAAAAAAAAAAACCTTCAGCCTTTACAACCACTTTAAATCATTAAAATGTTTTCTTTTTTTGGTATCTGTGTCCTATATGCAAGACTTGCCTTCACCTGCTAGCTGTAGACAAAACAGGAAGTGAGGGGAAATGTCTCTGAAGTGATTTAAATTCTCTTAGGCCCCTTTCACACTTGTGCAACCTAAAAGTCACGTGATTTTGTTATGACTTTGACTGGACTTGAAGCAATGCCTGTGTAATCTTGAGGTCTATGGACCTACTTTGAAGTAGCACAGATATGAATGGTACTTCATTGGAAATCATTGGGTACGACCTGTCATGCGACTTTGCAGTCCCAAGTTTCAGGAGAAGTCGTACAAGTGTGAAAGAGGCTTTAGTCAACATACATTTTTCCTCTATTCCCTGTTCTGGCGGATGCTCAAAATGATATCCCATCATTTTCAGTCCGGTTGACAGTGAATACCAGGAAAAACGGGAAGGAATACTTTCCCTAAAGAGCACACAAACTGCTACATAAAAAAAAAAAAAACCTGACAGAAGTTCTAACCTAGGAAAATGGAGATCTTAACCAGCACATAGACAGGCATTAGACAAACAGGCGGAACGCCTCTAAGTGCAGTAAGTTTTTAATCCAAAAGGCACAAAATATAAGAATTCACATGGGGTACATAATGGTAGGCTCGATCTGACGCTGGGAAATTTTTTTATATTGATCTTTATTATTTTATTTTTCCTTTATATTTATTTCCATTCATTTTTCCTTTTTCCTTCTTCCTTTTTTCTCTTTTCTTTCTTCTTTTTTCTTTGTTTATATTTATATTTATTTATCTTTATTTTATTATTTTTTTATTATTTTATTTACTTACTTTTTTCTTATTCTCATTTACTTTCATTCACATTTACTTTCATATTTGTATTATATTCATATTCTTTATCCCATGAATGCATATATACAGAATACATATCCTTTTGTAGTTATTTCTTACTTCTTTTTATTGTATGTGGTTATACTGTGTACATACATATATATACCTTTTATATATTTTCTAATATTAGTCAATGTCCTTGTATATGTGTCTTTTTCATATTAGTCTAGACATTATTGCTGCTTTTATATAGCCCCTTCGTCTAGCATGTCCGCCAGCTTATTTCATTGGTGGGTTTTCTTAATGTATACTCCCATCTATTGATCCCGTTAGTATAAATTGGTCTCCCTCTGCTGTTTTTGCATTAACACTTGAAAAAAGAGCGCGCATGCTCACTGTGAGCTTGGCGCATTCTCTGAAACGCGTCGTGCAATTCCTCTGGTCTTGGTGACGTCACGCGGCAGACGCTGCGTTCCAGCTTGACACGCAGAGATTAGCCGATCCCGGAAGACAACAGCCGGCTTCTTTGTCCTCCGATTCCATCTCACCTGCTTTAGTCACCTTTCCTCCTGGACTCTACCACCATTTCCCAGGATCAGATCGAGCCTACCATTATGTACCCCATGTGAGTTCTTATATTTTGTGTGCCTTTTGGATTAAAAACTTACTGCACTTAGAGGCGCTCCGCCTGTTTGTTTTTCGCATTTTCCACAGAACCGACTTCCCTGTGCTGTGGAGCCGGCCCTTTGCTGCAGACTGATACTCCAGCCATATTGGCACACTTAATTCCCTTGTCTTACTTACATGATGGACTTGAGTATTTCCTATGAAAGTATGTTATGCACATAGAAGTATTTTGCCTATTATGTATGTTTTTTTTATTATTTTAGCCTTTTATACACTGGTCATACTGACTCTACTATAGCAGCCCAGAGCGCCAGCTTTTCTTTTTCTTTCCTTTATAGACAGGCATTAGAAGCTGATGTTCTGGAGCTTGCAGGATTCCTTTTTTAAGGCACAGCAAAGTGAAGCCAAGAGTACCCTGAAAAAAGGATTCTGTAGGGTCCCCAAAAGTCAGCTTTTGATGCCTGTTGCTTTTTATTAGGAAAATGACAAGATTACCAGTATACTGAGGTGTGCATGTGAAGATCCTTATTTTCTATGATTGCATGGTGACGCCATCCACCAATTCACTGCTGCACACTGCATCAAGTGTTGGCAAGCATACAGTATAAGCTGTGTGACAGATGCAATACAACTTGTCAGGTGTTCTAACCCCTCATCACTCTTACCAAAAGAAGCCCCGCTCCCGCTGTGATTGGACACAGCAGGAGCCAATCAGCGGGTCCAGGACCCACCGATCCTTCACAGGAGAGGGAGAGCGGCGGACTGCGCATTTGGCAAGTAAAACAACGCAGTGCAGCATCGCAAAGATTTGTGGGGATCATTGGTGAACAGTGCAGCGTCCATTTTGTTCAAGGTGAATGAAAGTTCATATATGTTCATTTGCAAAATGTCTCTTACAAGCTTACAAGAGAGAATAGAGTTTCAACAGAGGTCTCTGTATTTCTTTTAAGATCGTAAATAAGATTTACATAGACACCTTTTCAGATAAGACCTAATGGTAATGCCAGTCTGTCTGTAATTATTTAACAATGGACAATACCCCAGTATACTCTAGCAGACATTTAAAATAAACTATATATAAGTTTTTGAAGATACATTATTATGTGTGAGAAGATATTAGCAATAATTATGTCCTTATATTAAGTAAGGCATATACATATATATTTAGGAATGTTATATCACATTTTGGGTTGATATTCTTACAGTAGTCTTACTTAGAATTCTTTTTTTAATAAGTGTAAGAACATGTGTATCTCGTCACTAATTACCTCATTTCAGAGAAGTTTGTGGTTAAGTTTTTACGACCACTATAGATCTTACAATCCAGACCAAATGTCTGAAGTGTGTGACAGCATATGGCATGGTCAAATAATTAATGGACTTTCACTAGCCAGAGGTCAAAGAGGTCATCAGATAAGAATAGTGGTAAATATTTTATATATACACTGAATTTAATGAACGGTACAACACTGCCCTCTTTAGACGAAATACCAAATGCAGTCTTGGGATAATTTTGGTATTTCCAATATAAAAATATTATATTGTATTAAAAATATAATTATTGAAATGGCATCACTTGCCAGGGTGAATGATGGAGATTAGATGGACATTTATGTATGTACTGGGAGTATGGACAAAGTTTTTATGTTGTGTTTTATGATTACTCTTAAATATAGAGAAATCATCATTTAACTTTATTATCAAACATTGAGTTATTAGGAGAGGTGTGTCTATGACCTCACCAGTTAAGGAATAGAATATCCCAACCAATGGGGATAATGTTTCATCCCTCTGGGTTTAACTTATGGTAATTTTAATAGCCCTTTGCTCATACCATATAAAAGGAACAACCCAGATGAGATGACACACATTACATTGCCCAACATACAATACACATACATCACACACACTACTACATCCCTCGATATACTCATCCAGACATACTCCATCTTGCTCCATCATTCATCTGAAACTTGGAGGGAAGCCACCATCTTAAGAAAGGCCTCCATCTTAGGACTCTGGTAACGACCATTTGAAGCTAGCAGCCATCTTAAGTGTGGTAAATATAATCTTGCTATGTAATTTGATTTTATTCAATATTGTTTATTTCCTTCCTTGTATATTTTATATTGCATATTTAAGGGTAATAAGATTACAATCCCAGCGGTATAAACCATGGTAAATTTTTCTCTAAAAAGCTGATTTTTGTTTTTATACATTTTTATTAATATCAGATTTAGCGCATTATTTGCAATTTTAAGTCTTCCGTTTGGCATGGCTTATTCTCGCTTCATCTGCAGTGAAGTGACTTTCGGCTATGTGATTCGCAGACAATTGTGGTCTGTTTATATAGAATACATACCTATGGTTTATGCTATACCTGGAGAAATGGTAATCTTGCTTTCACTTTCACTTTGTTTCAGTTTCACTTTCATTATTGAGCTAAATATCACATTGCATTGATTGTTTGAAGTTAGTATTTTATGTAGAGTTGTTTCTTTGTGTCATTTCCATTTTTGATCATATATTGTGAATACATGTCTGGTGAATAAATATTTTTTATATATTCCATACTGTAGACTGTACTCACTAAGATTGGTATATGCTTTTAAAAAGAAATTAATCAATTAAAAAGAATTCACTACTTATTGATTTGTGGAAATAAGTGGAGATTCTCCTACCGCACAGATCTTTGCTTATTAACCATAGATAGACACTGTTATATTCAGTGCAGTATAAATATTCTGACATAATGAAGTACGAGCGCGAGATATTATTATTAATATTCTTACAGATTGGCCTGGTCAGGAAAGAAGTAAAGCCTTCCTGAGCTGAAGTGGTTAATATAGGATATGTGTAAAAGGTAGTGCCTGTGTATTATGTTTAGCGGTTCTTGAATTTGGAAAATGTAATGACTTACAACAGATTTACCAAAGATTGTTGCTAGCTCTTCAGATGCAATAAGGTCTCTCAGCAAGAAGGGGCAGTCTTTTCCAACTGTTAAATACACCTACAAAGTAAATAAAAAAAGTTTAAACAAACACTTTAAGAGTAAAACAGAACTTTTTTACTATAATTAAAGTACCCTTAATGGATAGGCTTCCCTTTGGGTACATGTTACATTTGTTCCCCCTATTACAGGTTTCCACTCCTGCAGCCGCTCCTTGAATAGAGCCC
This sequence comes from Pelophylax lessonae, assembly GCF_965119305.1. Taxonomy (NCBI): domain Eukaryota; kingdom Metazoa; phylum Chordata; class Amphibia; order Anura; family Ranidae; genus Pelophylax; species Pelophylax lessonae. The sequence continues at coordinate 531,892,748 of NC_138770.1, forward strand.
TCTCTGCGACAGAAGGCGGGGGATCTTCTCCCGATACCAGCTATCACTAGTTAAAAACAGCACGGCCGCACAGGACTCCGCCCACGCGGCTGCATAGTTCACTCACAGAGTTCCGTGAATGAATGAGCTAAAAGTACCTTTGCGACTGTCGGCTTGTAGTTATCAATGAACTACCAGGGCGCTGTTGAGCGACCTAGGTAGTTTATTCTTCCTGTCTGTGTGAAACTGCCTGACTGTATGATGTAGCTTACACTGGCAGTCTGCAAAATGCTAATCGTGGGTGCAATGCCTTTCAGACTCCTACAAAAAAAATAGAAAACTGTATCAAATACTTACTGTCATTTTCCTTTCCTGACACCAATCCATGGCAGCATGCGTACGATATAGCTCCGCCCCATCACCACCCACAGGACCTGTTCAAATCTATCACCCTACGTTCACACCTATGCACTTTTGTGTGCATTTTCTGTTTTTCAGAAACATACTACAGTCCATTTAACATGCTTTTCCTATGATACACATTCACATATAAGTTTTTCAGCCAGTGTGTTTTTGCAAAGGGTCAGCCGGTGTGTTTTTTCCTGCAGCAGATTGCATTTAGCGTGTTATAGACTTCAATTGAGTCGCAGCAGAAACGCAAGTGTTGTGTTTTTGATGCTTTTTGCAGTTTTTCCTCTTTAAAAAAACCATATATAGCTAGTTGCTAAGGAGCAGGCCAGGAAGCCGGCCGCTGCATTCTTAATCCGTCGTTAATTAAAAAAAAAAAAAGAGTTGTCCGCTAAAAAATTTGTGGAAAAAAAAACAGCGTGGGCCCCCCCCCAAAATCCATACCAGAGGGAGGGGACAAGCTAGCGGCCCCCTCCTGGAGGTGCTTTGGGGCAGGGGGGCCCTGGGCTGTGGTTGTGGGGGTCTGCAGGTGGGGGGGCTTATCAGAATCAGGAAGCCCCCTTCAACAAGGGGGCCCCCAGATCCAATCCACCCATGTGAATAAGTATGGGGTACATAGTACCCATTCACCAAAAAGTGTAAAAGTGAATAAAAACATTACAAAACTTTTTGACAATTTGTTTATTAAAAAATAAAAAAAACAATGTCTATACATCCAGTGGGCCCTACGCTTTTGCCAAGGTTGCTTTGTAGCTGATCCAGCCCTAGTGGAGGTGAAAAAATTACTATATATTATAAATACAATGTTGTAGCACAGTGGAGACCTGGATAACTCTTTGGCTTGTCAGATCTGGGGTTCTTGGTTTAATCCCCACACTTTCTATGCACAGTCTGAATACATGCGCCCCTTGTCTGAATCAGGATTCCAAGGATTGAAACAAAAGAATGCTTTCTGCTCTGAGCTGCTCTAAGCTGACAAAGGGATATCAGCTCACCATAGAACATTCTTTCTAGTTAGGTGGGAGAATGTAATCCTCATTACAAATCCATGGTGGGCATGTATCAACTTGGCATGGCTCAACATGTGAGAAACATATTTCAAATATAAGTGAGAACATAGTATGTATCAGTCCCCACTGGCATCATCCCTAAGCCTACAATGTTGTATACCAGGACACATTTGATTGCACTCAAGTTTAAATAAAAAGTATGCATAGTGACAAATATCCTAAATTCTTTATACTGTAACCAGATGGTACAGGGTACCACAACTTGGCATCGCTTCTTTCCTCAGGCTTCAGACAACTGCTGGTGATGTAGTGCTGGATAGGGCATGATGCTACATTTTTTTTTTTTTTTTTTTTGGGACTGCCCAAAAATTACACAGTTTTGGCAAGCAGTGGCCAGGACTGTTAAACACCAAACAAATGTTGACCCGGCGGGGAAGCATGCTTGCTGTGCCTCATAGAATGACTCATTAAAAAATAACGGAATTTTTGTAAAATCTTACCTGTAAAATTCCTTTCTCTGAGTCCTCCGACAGTCGCCGCCTCTTCATATTCGTCACAATGGGTTATTAGACTTTGCTCCGAAGGAGTAGCTAGGCAACAGAATATGTTAACATTAAAGCTTTTAACACATCCCACCCTCAAGGGGTGGTCCCCTCAGTCAATACCCTCCTACTTCCTGCAACCATATCTCAGTTTCAGTGGAATAGCAGTAGAGTATATAACCAGAACCCTAAAAGAGGGGCGGGGGCGGCGACTGTCGGAGGACTCAGAGAAAGGAATTTTACAGGTAAGATTTCACAAAAATTCAGTTTTCTCTTACGTCCTCCGACAGTCGCCGCCTCTTCATATTCGTCACAATGGGGACGTCCCAAAGCAGTGCAAACATGAGGGGTGGGAAACGCATCCGCGCCATAAGGCAACGCAGTCTCCGCATCAAAGAAAGGAACCTTACCAAAGGAAGGAAACCAGCTGGGGGGCAAAAGGAAAAAACTTGCTCAACAGGAGCAACAACCCAGGAAAAACAAATAACCAGGGGATAAAAGACATATCCCAACAGCCAGGGATCCCAACAGGTGATCCTAGGGAACAGCCGCACTAAGAACCTTGCGGCCAAAGGAAGCATCCGCCGATGCCTGAACATCTACCTTGTAGAATTTTGTGAAAGTGTGTAGGGTCGACCAGGTCGCCGCCTTACACACCTGGGATACAGAAGCCCCATGACGACAGGCCCAAGACGTACTCAGAGATCTAGTAGAGTGCGCCTTCACAGGCACAGGGGGAACCTTCCCCTGCAAAGCATAGGCCTGTTCAATGGTCTGCCTGATCCATTTGGCGATGGTAGAGGCCGACGCCGCCATGCCCTTCCGAGGACCCTCTGGAAGAACAAACAAGGAATCCGTCTTTCGAAAAGACTCAGTCGATTTAAGGTAAACCCTTATCGCCCGAACAACATCCAAAGAATGTAGTCTCACCTCTTTCGGATGTTTAGGCTTCGCGCACAGCGAAGGCAACACAATATCCTCATTGAGATGGAATTCCGAAACTCGCTTCGGAAGAAAAGAAGGATTAGGTCGCAAGACCACCTTATCCAAGTGAATAACCAGATACGGAGACTTGCAGGACAAAGCCGCCAGCTCCGACACTCTGCGAGCCGAAGTGATCGCAACCAAAAAGGCGACCTTTTTGGACAACATAGACAACGAGATCTCCCTGATCTGTTGAAAAGGAGCACGTTGTAACACAGATAGAACGAGATTCAAGTCCCAAGGGGGCAGAGGATCCCTCCTAGGAGGAACCAGATGCTGCACTCCCTGAACAAAAGTGCCAACCAAGGAGTTGGAAGCCACGGGACATTGAAAAAGAACGGCCAGCGCAGACACCTGACCCTTTATCGTAGCCAGCGCCAAACGCTGATCGACACCTATTTGAAGGAAGGACAACACTCGGGAAACCGAGTACGTGCGGGGTGAAAACCCCCTGGACTCACACCAGGCAAAATAGGCCTTCCAAGTACGGTAGTAAACCTTCCCCGAGGAAGACTTCCTCGCGTTGATCAAGGTATGAACGACCTCAGGGGAGAGACCCCTCTCCTTCAGGACCTCGGTCTCAACAGCCAGGCCGTCAAAGCCAGCGACTGTAAACCAGGATGGTATATCGGCCCTTGAGACAGGAGATCGTCTCGAAGAGGCAGACGCCACGGGGCGTCGACCGCCAGATTCAAGAGGTCTGCGTACCAGGACCGGCGTGACCAATCCGGCGCCACAAGAATCACCGTGCTGCGTTCCGAGTGTAACCTGCGAAGGAACCTGGACAGCAACTGAATCGGTGGAAACGCGTACATCAGCTTGTACTGATGCCACGGGGCCACTAACGCGTCCGACGCGTCTGCCCGAGAGTCGTGCGTCCTTGCCACGAACCTTCTCACCTTGTTGTTGAGACGAGACGCAAACAGGTCCACATCTGGAAGACCCCACTTCGCGCACAACATCTGGAAGACAGCCGGGTGGAGAGACCATTCCCCCTGATCCAGGGTCTGGCGACTCAGATAGTCCGCCTGCCAGTTCTCCACCCCCGGAATGTGAACCGCCGTTATCGCCGGGACATGAGTCTCGGCCCAGGACAGAATGTCGGCCACTTCTCGGGCCGCTCGGGCACTCCTGGTGCCCCCTTGGTGGTTGATGTAGGCCACCGCCGTGGCATTGTCCGTCTGCACCCGAACCGGGCAGCCCTGCAGCCGGTCCGTCCAACGATGAAGACAGAGATTTATCGCACGCAATTCCAGAATGTTGATCGGAAGGGAGGACTCCCCCTCCGACCAAGTTCCCTGGGCGGACAGAACGCCCAGAACACCACCCCAGCCCGACAGGCTGGCATCCGTGGTGATCACCGTCCACGAGATAGGACGAAAAGACTTGCCCCCCGACACCATCGGGGACTGGAGCCACCACAGAAGGTCCCTTCTGGTGCGATGGCCCAACGAGATTTGAAGATCCAGAGATTGAGGTCGCCCGTCCCACCTGGACAGGATCTCCGCTTGGAGACCCCGCGTGTGAAACTGGGCGAAGGGAATCGCCTCGAAGGCCGAGACCATCAATCCCAGACATCTCGTGCACGTCCGCAGAGACGAGTGCGGAAAGTCCCTGAGGGACCTGACTTCCTCCTGAAGAGTTCCGAGTTTGTCTTCCGGCAGGAAGACCTTCGCCTGAACCGAGTCCAGGATCATTCCCAGGTAGGGAAGACGGACCGACGGACTCAGTGTCGACTTTGGAAAATTTATCGTCCAACCAAACTCCTGCAGAGTTTGCAGCGTGACAGACAGGTCCTTCTCCAGACCCTGGCTGGTCGCAGACCGAACCAGAATGTCGTCCAGATACCCCAGGACAGAGATGCCCTGGGCTCTCAATAATGCCAGAACCGGTGCAAGCACCTTGGTGAAAACCCGCGGAGCCGAGGCGAGACCAAAAGGTAACGCCACGAACTGGTAGTGATCCTCCGCAATGGCGAATCGAAGGTACCTCTGGTGACACTCGAAAATGGGGATGTGAAGATACGCATCCTTCAAATCGATGGAGGCCATGAATTCCCCTGGAACCAGGGCAGCCACCACCGACCGCAGGGATTCCATGCGGAACTTGCGAACCCGCACAGAGCGGTTTAGAGCCTTCAAGTCCAGAATTGAACGAACCTTGCCCTCCTTTCTGGGCACGGTGAACAGATTGGAATAAAACCCCCGAAATCTGTCCCGATGAGGCACCGGAACCACCACTCCCTGAGCCCTCAGGTCTCGCACTGCCAGGTGCAGGTCCCGTAAACGCTCTGGAGACAGTTGAAGATTTGAGGGAAAAAATCTGCTCTCCGGCCGAGAGAGAACCTCGATCTTGTAACCAGATCGAACGATCTCCTGAACCCACCTGTCCCGCACGCGGGCCAACCAGGGTTGAAGAAAACCGAGCAAGCGTCCCCCCACCCCAAAACTGGATGAGGGCACCCCTTCAGGCCGCACTGTTATGGGCAGCGGGTCCGGACTGACCGGACTTCTGTTTACCAGACCAGGGCTTCTTTTGAGAGCCTTGTCCCTTGAACGGTTTGCCCTTGTAGTGCGACCGAAAGGCACGAAAGGACCCCTGAGGGGGCCGAAAATTAGCATGCTTCTTCCCAGAAGCCCCCTTAGCCTTGGGGAAATGGGGCAAGAGAGTGCTCTTACCTCCGGTGATCCCCTTAATCAACACATCCAAGGACTCCCCAAAAAGGCGAGACCCATCATAAGGCAGATTGGCTAAGGTCTTACGTGAAGATTGGTCCACCGACCAACACTTCAACCAAACCAGGCGGCGAGACAACACCGCCACGCTGTGTACACGTGCAGCCAACGGGACTAAGTCCAAGTCCGCATCACACAGATACATGACACCCTGGTGGATTTGATCCACCATATCCAGGGTCGCCGGCGAGGCCGAATCGGCCCCTAGGACGCGCCTAAGCATATGCGTCCAACTTGCGACAGCCTGGGCCGCCATGAGAGAGGCAAACAGAGCTTTAAGCATAGAACCTTTAACAGAATAAGTATGACGGGCAAGAGACTCCATTCTTCTATCCGTGGCATCACGGAACACCGGGGAATCCTCTGCAGGAATCGCAGTGGATTTGTTCAAAACCGCAATTGGGTGATCCACCGGGGGTGGTACACACCACCGTTCATCAGTGGAAGGCGAAAAAGGATAACGCAGCTTGAACCTACTTGGCACAGCAAAAGGTTTGCGTAAATTGCGCCACTGTTCCTTAACAGCGCGCTGAAAATCATCATTGCAGGGAAAAACCTGCGGCGTCCTGCGTTTTCTCTGCGTCCCATAAGCCGCCAAGGCAGCGGGGGGACACACTTCATCCTGCAAACGCAGCGTTTGTTTTATGGAAGCAATCAAGTCATCCATGATTGCAAGCTCTTCAGGCGAGCCAGGGGGAGAATTATCAACCCCCTCAACCTCAGCCTCCACCTCGGACCCCACTAGATCCAGGGAGGAGCGGGACCCCGATAAGGAGACCCCCGCCATAACAGCCCCATCACCTTCACCCTCAGAATCAGAGGAAATAGAAACTCTGGGTCTTTTAGTAGATTGAGCAGCCACCAGCATCTGCACCTGAGCAGCAAGGCCGGCCACAATAGTGGCCAAATCCCCCCCTGGGGGGGAAACAGCGGTCCCCTGGCTTTCCACCAAGGTGGCAGGAAATTTGCCCTCCTGAGAATCCATTGCCCCAATATGATATGCCGGAGAATAAAGGGTTAACTGCCCCTTTAACAAGCGCGGCGAGCGCAGCCCACCGCACCACACACAAGCACAATGAGACCCCCACAGGGACAATAAACTGACACAGGCAATGGATAGCAAGAACAGAAGGATAAAACCTGAGGAAACCCTCGCCGCTGCCTCGATCGGTGTACCCAGGAGAAGAGGAAGTGATGAGACCAGGGCGCTCTATTAAAGCCTATGGGAGGCTACAAGAAAATGGCCGCCATGCATGTAGAACATGCGGCCGGAGCGAGTGCAGGCAAAATGGCGCAGTTTGGCGCCGAAACCGCCGATCCTACAGTACAGTAATGCCCATAACACCATCCATATATAAAAAAACATGGCAGATCGCCGCAGCGATCGCTGTATTGTGCCCAAACATGCCACAAAACATGCCCCACAGCACACAGCTTCTCACACTGAACAAGGCTGACACAGACAGAGTCACACAGCTCCCCCCCCCCCCCTTGCAGCCCGCAGCATGCAGCAGAGTGATAGGGAGACAAACAGTGTGAACAGAGGCAGGTTACACAGTCCCAGACTGACACCCCCCCAGACAGACAGGTCCCCACATAGATACACTTACCTCTCAATGGTGTGGGGGACCCGCACAGGCGAACAAGCCGCTGCACATGAGGCAGGGAGAGTCGCATACAAGACGCACAAAATGGGGGTTAAGAAACCGCACAGCGTCCAGTGAGGTAGCCACCTCACCAATCATCCCTGCACCGAACAGGGATGGGTCGTTCACTGTGCCAGGAGCGTTACCTGGCTGAACGCTCGATGGCAGGCTGGGAAGCCACCGATCCACGACCTGCTACCAGGGGGATCAGCCCGAGACCCAGCCCGCATGATCCTCTTCGTCAGAAGAAATAACTAATGCTGACAAAAAGAACAGCTAAGTAAAGAGAGAGAAAAAACTCAAACAAAAAATCAAAAAAGAAGAAAGAGGCTAGGGCACAAAGCCCCAGCACAGAGAGAACCAGCTACTCCTGACAAGCTAGACATTGAAACTGAGATATGGTTGCAGGAAGTAGGAGGGTATTGACTGAGGGGACCACCCCTTGAGGGTGGGATGTGTTAAAAGCTTTAAAGTGGAGTTCCACCCTATTTTTATACTTACCTCCATCTTCTCGCTCCGGGTCACCTGAAAAAGAAATGGATAATCGCATATTTTTTTTTTTTTTACTTACCTCGTAGCGAAGAAAAAATACTTACCTTACTTCCTTCTTCCTCCTTCCTCGGCCGCGGCCCGTCGTCACTTCCTGGCTCTGCAATGATTCCTGGGAGCTGAACGTCATAGCTCCCAGGAATCATTGCGCCTGCACCGGCCCCGACGTCAGTTCCGGGTCGCGCGCGTCATGCCCAGAAGCTGTAGAGGGATGCCGCGCGCGACCCGGAAGTGACGACGGGGCCGGCGCAGAGCATCGTGGGACCAAAGAAGGCGGAAGAAGACGCCGAAGGGGATCTCGCTGGCTTCAAGCTGCCCACATCTGAGATGGCAGCGCTGGACAAGACGTTTGCAAGGTAAGTATTTGTCCTAACAGGTAAGTGCAACCCGGGACAGATCAGAGGCTAGCCATTGTGGAATGTACTAGCCCTGACTGTCCCGGGGGTATTAAAAAAAAAAAAAAAAAAAATCCAGGGTGGAACTCCGCTTTAATGTTAACATATTCTGTTGCCTAGCTACTCCTTCGGAGCAAAGTCTAATACCCCATTGTGACGAATATGAAGAGGCGGCGACTGTCGGAGGACGTAAGAGAAATAAGGTTTCCCTTAAAATTCCCTTGTTAAAAGCAAAGAAGTCTATCCTATTGTGCTGGAGGTCTGTGAATACGCCTTCAAAGTCTCTTTGGTTTTCCAAAATGGGAAAACATTGGACATGGAGGACCCCACGGCTACCCTACATAACAGGGAGATCTTTTGTAACACATGGAGGCCGTGTCAATATTTTGTGTACATTGATGCCTATTTGCAGGTGGCCTCACAACTCAGCTGAGCCCCCAGGACCCATGGTTATTTTTTTGGCCCCCGGGCGAGCTTTTCCTGGTTTCTTCCTTTACCTCCTTTTCCCCCCTCTCCCTGCTCCTTCCCCCACATTCCCCTCCCAGACCCTTTACGAAGTTCGTTGATATATCTGTTGCAGTTTCAGTAGTTACCTGGCCATTATATTTTGTCCATTTGGTTGTAGGCCCTGCCTGGGTCCCGGGGCCTCTCTGATGACCCCAGTCCAATAATCTTTTTTCATATTGAACGTAGTTACATTCTTATGCTGCACTTCATTGTTATGTGTTGGAGACTCTCACTTGCCACCTCATTCTGAGACTTTCATGTTTTTTGTCAAACCTTTTGCAGGTCTGTCTATTCATGTGACCTTGTTATGCACTATTTTTGCACATTTGAAAATTTTACTTTTTGTTAAAGGGTAACTCCACTCTTGTGAGGAAAAAAATTGCAAAGAAAGAAAAAATATATAGCGTATATAATAGCAACAGAAGTCGCATTGTAACTGAATGTTATTGAAAATGACCTTTCCTTTATAATCTGCAGCTCTGTAATTTTCTGAAAATGCAATGCAATATGGCTACCTGAAGGTGCTTTGTACACAGAATGTGTACTGACCACACCCCAGAAACATTTCCTGTTTGTGTGATTGACTCACTGATTTTCCCAGAAGTCTGCACTAAGGTGCAAGTCAGCATAGAAAATGAAGATATGTCTTTAACAGTTGCATAACAATAGCTGCACTTCTTGTGGATTATTGGTTGGGTTGAATTACAATAAAATTTCTGATATATATGTAATGGTCTGACCGTATATAGATATCAATATCTATATGACTTCTATGCCCACAAATGCAACCCAAAAACAAAGAGTGAGGATTTCCAATGTACTGTGACTGAATTATATTGTATTGTTACACTAAAGGTTTTAAACAATAAAACATTTTCTGGATTTAAAAAAGGTGCAAGTCAGATTTCCAGCATCCCCTGCTACAAAAATCTAATTTTTGGTGAGATACTCCCAATAGGAACACGTCGAAAGGAATGCAAGCTCAGAAGATTTCCTCATTAGTGCTCTGCAGGTGCCACAGCTGATTGGTAATTATGAAATCACTCCCATTAGATTCATTTTTCCATGTGGGCACAGAGAAACACAGAGGAATATCTTCAGAAAAACAAAAGGCAGGACTCTGCAACAAAGTTTGTTAAAATCCTTGCAATGTACATAGATCACCCAGAGGGGAATGCTTTTATCCTCAACAAAAGTGGAGTTAAGCTTTAAATAAGGGAATTACAAAAAAAAAGAAAAAATCTTTATACTGTAAATGCAATGTTTATCGCTATGTTTGTTAATGTTCTAAGCACCTCCTTACTTACATCTCCAAGGGCACGCTCCAAACAAGATGTCATCTTCATCAACAATAGGGAGATCTTTGTTCCATCCATGTTTCTTAGTATAGTAGGCACACTGAGAAACAACTGAGAATAATAATATTTGCATATGTTAAATGTATAATATCAGCCAGGATCAAAAATGCAACACAGTAACAGTGATTAATTTTTTCATGACTGGGGAAGGATTAGAAGCTCTGTCAGGTTTTATATCATGACCCCCCCCCCCCCCCCCCACACACACACACTACCCGCATGTTCACCAGGACAGTAGCAGTATTAAACTAAAAAAGAAATGTGTGTAATATTTGTAATGTGCTGCAGCTTACCAATCTCTGGATGTGGTGGCTGTATTAGTTTTCGTTGTAAGCCTTTTTTCCACCTTTATTGTCACCAGGTGATCTGGCCAGTAATACACTTCCTGTCTTAGGGTGTCTGCACTCTGGAGGAAGTAGTAAAGCAGACACCTTTTGAGAGCAGCATTGTCAGTCGGGGAAAGGGGAGAGCTAAACTAGCAGATTTAGATGGACTTGACTAACAGATTCAAGCTGAACACCAGCTAAAGTTGAGTATACACTAGAAGATTTTCGAACTGAAAATTCAGACAAAAATTTGAATGAAAATTCTCAATACATACCAACACTTGACAAACGAGATTAAAAAAATAATTCAAACTCTTGTTTGCTGTTAACATTGGATTTCAGAGTTAATGTACTTTCCCAAATGTAAACCACATAACCAAATAATATGTTAGAAATTTGCTGGTAAAAATATTTCTATCCCGCTCTTTCAAATTTTCTCATCACTGCGGTTGAAATTGAACAATGATTTGACGCTATTAACTGTTAGAGAATTAAAAAAAAAAAAAAAATTTGTATGAAAATCTGCTAGTGTATACCCAGCTTAACACTTTAACCATTTGCAGGCTGCCCATTCGCTACGTACTGTGGACAGGCAGCCTATGTGCGCAATGTGACGTACTGATACATTGCTGTCTGCTTCCAGGTTTAGGCCATGCGAATGGTTGTACACAGCAGGAGTCTATCAGCATATCCCAGCCAAAGATTCATAGCTGGGACCTGCAGATTGACTGTGTCCAATCACAACCCCGAGCCCTGTGTTGACTATACAGGGGGAACAATCTCTTGCAAAGCAGGGATAGGAAACAGATCTTTTGTAAAAATCAGCACACATTACACATTGTTAGGCACACATTTAACCCCTTGATTGCCCTAGATGTTGACCCCTTCCCAGCCAGTGTCATTAGTACAGTGACCGTGTAGAACATTGTCACTAATGTCAGTTAGTGTCAGATTGTCCGTCGCACTATTGCAGTCCCATTATAAGTTTCTGATCACCATAGTTTTTAGACTATAGCTTTCACCCAAACCAATTAACATACACTTACTGGGGTTTGTTTTATCAAAAACATGATTCTTAAACATTTTTATTGGATAAGATTTATAGCAGAAAGTAAAAAATATAGTTTTTTAAATTTATAGAACACAAAACAAAAAACCCAGTAGTGATCAAATACCACCAAAAAAATATCTCTATTTGTGTAAAAAAATTATATAAATTTGGTTTGGGTACAGCGTTGCATGACTGCACAATTACCAGTTAACAACTTGCCGACTGCCGCATGACTATTTACGTCGGCAGTCAGCCCCGGCCAGGCAGAGTAACGTAGTTCTACGTCGGCACTTCCCGCCGGTCCTGTGCGCTCTCCCGCACCCCGATGGCTGGATTGGGTTCAGAACCGATCATCATCAGGTCCAGGCCAATCATTTTTGGCCTGGACCTGTAGATCGGTTCTGCCCAATCAGAATCCATGCTGAGCCTGTGAAATGTAAACATAGGCTCAGAAAAGACGTGCCCTCCTCTCCCATGATCCTTTTTGGATTCTTCTCGAGAGGAGAGCACATCTAACTGTAAGTAACTGCACAAGCACACACTTGTACACTTAGATAGGCACATTTAACCCCTGATCGCCCCCCCCCAGTTAACCCCTACACCCCCTGTCACAACACACACTGTATACAGCATATAGCATTTTCCTATATACCTGTATAAGTGTGATTTGTGAACAGGTGTAGCGCTTGCGACCCCCCCCCTTTTTCACTTAAAATACCTGCCACCCCCCCAATAAACCCCCTGATCCCCCCCAGTTAACCCCTCCCCCCGTCACATTGCACACTAATACAAAGGTAATATACTGTGTTTTTGTATTTTGTATTAGTGTGTTTGTGACCTGAATTAGCGCTAGCGACTTAGTTTGTGTCCCAAAGGAGGTTTAGGGTCCCCGCCACCCCCCCAATTAAGATTTAACCCCCTGATCCCCCCTCCACCCCCTGTCACAACACACACTGTATACAGTATATAGCATTTTCCTATATACCCGTATAAGTGTGATTTGTGAACAGGTGTAGCGCTTGTGGCCCTCCCTTTTTCACTTAAAATACCCGCCACCCCCCCAATAAAGATTTAACCCCCTGATCCCCCCAGTTAACCCCTTCCCCCTGTCACATTGTGCACTAATACAAAGGTAATATACTGTGTTTTTGTATTTTGTATTAGTGTGTTTGTGACCTGAATTAGCGCTAGCAACTTAGTTTCTGTCCCAAAGGAGGTTTAGGGTCCCCGCCACCCCCAATAAAGATTTAACCCCCTGATCACCCCTACACCCCCTGTCACAACACACACTGTATACAGTATATAGAATTTTCTATATACCCATATAAGTGTGACTTGTGACCAGGTTTAGCGCTTGCCACCGTTCCTTTGATCCTTAGGATACCCGCCACCCCCTCCCAATAAAGATTAAACCCCCTGATCCCCCCTGATCAAATCCAGTTAACCCCTTCCCCCCTGTCACATTGCACACTAATACACACATAATATACTGTTTTTACTGTATTTTGTATTAGTGTGATTGTGACTGGAGTTTGCGCTAGCGAGTTCGTTTCTATCCCAAAGGAGGTTTAGGGTCCCCGCCACCCCCCCAATAAAGATTTAACCCCCTGATCCCCCCCAGTTAACCCCTTCCGTGCCCTGTCAGTGTCACTTTTATAGTGAACAGTTTTTTTTCTGATCACTATTATTAGTGACACAGGTGACATTAGCTAGTGTTAGTGGCAGTCTAAAAAAGCGCAGATCCCCGGCGCATAGTTAGAAATAACCCCTTGATTACCACACACACACACATACACTTCCATTACTAGCATAGTCTTTGAACAGATCAATATCTGATCTGATCAGAACTATACTAGCGCCCCCATAGTTTAGGGTTCCCAAAACGCGGTGTTTGCACGATCAGCACTGATTCCGGCCAGCACCTGCGATTAACCCTTTCACCCAGGCAAGTGTAGTAATCAATAGATTACTGTCACTTACAAAGAAACACAACACACAAAACTGCTGTGTTAGCAGAGTCAGGCCTGATCCCTGCTAGCATTAGCAGTTTTTTTTGGTAGCACTTGAAATATTCCTTGACAACCAGGTGCTTTTATTACCTGTGAGTCACACTACTGTACCGGTAAATTTAGTTACCAAAATGACCAAACGTTGGTACAGTGGTGAAGAGGTATATAGTATAATGGCCATGTCAGATGATAGCGATGGGGAAGCTACATTGGCAGAATCAGGGTCAGTATACGAACCTGATGACGGCAGCGGCTCCCTGACAGATAGCTCCGACGACGGATGGGTCCCTGTTAGACCCAGGTGTACCTGACCCCATTCTGGAGTTGTTGAGATGCAGGAATCGCAGGGTGCTCGTATGGAGCAGAGTGTGGTTACTAGTGCCGCTCATCCTTCTGGCGACCTGGCAAGCTCCTGCGGCCTAGTACACCCTGGACCTAGCACTGCAGTAACACTTGGTGACGTGGCGAGTCCCATAAGTGCAGTTGAAGCTGGTGCGGTGGCTAGCACAAGTAGTAGCCCGCAGCCACCGCGTATTCGAAGACAGGCCCGTAGAGCCCATAGCGCCCTCCCTGATGCGCTGGCATATCCCAATTGGCAACCCACTGATTCTACAGCGCCAGTACTTCCCCCATTCACTGCCCAACCTGGAATCCGTGGAGACAGCTGGTTTTACGCCCCTGAACTTTTTTGAGCTGTTCTTCACGGAAGATCTTTTCAGATCTATTGTGGATCAATCAAATTTATATGCACAACAATTCATCGCCGCCAACCCAAATTCGCCCCTTGCCAGACCATTCGGCTGGAAATCAATAACGGTTTCCGAATTTAAAATCTTTCTGGGCCTTTCTCTGAACATGGGCATAACCAAACAGAGTGAATTGCGGCTATATTGGTCCACTAGCTCACTTCACCATATGCGCATGTACTCTGCCTCCATGTTTAGGGGGAGATATGAGCAAATTTTGCGATTTATGCATTTCAGCGACAATGAAATCTGTCGTTCTCGGGGAGACCCTGCATATGATCGGCTCCACAAAATTCGGCCCCTCATAGACCACTTCAATCAGCGGTTTGCAGCCTTGTTCACCCCCGAACAAGTTGTCTGCGTTGACGAGTCCCTGATTAAATTTACTGGCCGCCTTGCTATGAAACAGTACCTCCGCAGCAATCGTGCCAAGTACGGGGTCAAGCTGTATAAACTGTGTGACAGGGCCACAGGCTATACAGTTAGTTTCCGGGGCTATGAGGGAAAAGATAGCACTGTGGAGCCCCCCAACTGCCCAGACTACATAAGGAGCAGCGGCAAGATTGTTTGGGACTTGGTGTCACCCTTATCTGGAAAGGGGTACCATTTGTACGTGGACAACTTTTACACAAGCGTGCCACTATTTAGTCACCTGCTTGAATTACAAATTGGCGCATGTGGCACCGTGCGACCTAATAGCCGGGGCTTCCCCCAATGGCTTGTAACATCCCGTCTTAGTCAGGGGGTGAGAGCCTGCTTGAAAAGGGACATATTGCTTGCGGTGAAGTGGAGGGATACACGGGATGTTTATGTTCTGTCCTCCCTTCACGCAGACACGAAGATCCAAATTCCTACGGCAACTGGCGTTATGGAGAAACCCCTCTGTGTCCACGAATATAACCTTAATATGGGAGGGGTGGACCTTAACGACCAGCTTTTGGCGCCGTATTTAGTTGCCCGTAAAGCCAGACGCTGGTACAAAAAAGTGTCTGTTTATTTATTCCAATTGGCTATGCTGAACGCCTTTGTCCTATACAGGGCGTCAGGACGAACTGGATCCTTCCAGGAATTCAAGGAAGAGACCATCCTTGCCTACCTGTACCCAGGAGGCATGCCTGCCCAACTTCCCCTTCCAGATGCAGTGAGCCGGCTGCATGAGAGGCATTTTTCACATGTACTCCCGAGTACCCCTACCCAAAGACACCCCCAAAGAAGATGTTGTGTCTGTAGCAGGCGCGGATTTAGGCGTGACACCCGTTATTATTGTCCCAAATGTCCTGACCAACCTGGTCTCTGCATCGGGGAATGTTTCGAGCGCTACCATACACTAGTGGAGTTTTAGTGTAGGGTACAGCACGACACAGTGTAGGGCACACAAACACAGGGTCTTGAAAGATGTTGGATGTCCATCGACATTTTGAGAGACCCAAGCTGGAAAATCGCAGTCCCAAATCGAGAAACAACAGTTAGAAAAAAAAAAAAGAATCCAAAAAGAGTTGTTGTGTCAGTCATTTTATATGTTCTTCTACTCTTCCTACTGTACTTTTAATGTACTTTGTTTGTTTTTCATTCTTTTGTGACCTGTTTCTCTTGCAGGTACTCGTCGGCTGCCACATTGATTTTATATATTCTGACACAAACAGCGTTTGCGCTCAGCATATATGGATACCTTTGCTGGCAGCAGCTGTGGTGATTTTCTGATTTCAGCACTGCAGTTAAAATCCTATTTTGGTATACATGGAGTAGTGTCGTGTATACCCATCATTAAATTAAGTGGGTGGATGTTTGGGCGGTTAATGGTGGGTAATACTACACATTATTCCTGTGCTGATTTCTGATAGGTTCTCTTTTTTTTTCGTTCAGCCCACAGGCTGCATGAAAAAAATAAAAAAAACCTACACTATATGCCAAACAAGGACCAGCAATGTACTGGTACGTTGCTGGACTTTGAGTGGTTATACCAGGATGATGCTTTCAGATTTAGGCATCATCTTGGTATCGTTTTTTACAGCCAGCGGTCAGCTTACATGTAAAAGCAATCCTAGCAGGTAATTGCCCCCCCCCCACCGCCGCCTTCCGTGGTTTTTCTCGGGCTCTCCTGTCTCAGCGGTTAACCCGAGAGTGCAGCCGGTGGTTCAATTATCTAACCATAGAGCTAATTGAAGATGAGAATGGCTCCAATCATCCCTATGGCCTAAGATACCGGAAGCTACGATAATTTCATGAATTCTGTTTCGCCGGAAATAAACAGGGCCATTGGGAAATTGGGAAAGTATTTTATCACACCAATTTTGGTGTGGTCAGATGCGTTAAGGTCAGAGGAGAGATCTAGAGTCTAAAAGACCCCAATTTTTTTAAAAAAAAGAGTACCTGTCACTACAGATTGCTATCATAGGGGATATTTAAATTCACTGTGATAACAATAAAAATGATTAAAAACAAAAAAATGAAAGGAAAGGTGTCAAAATAACATAAAAAAGCAAAAAAAAATAAAAAAATAAAAAGACCCCCCCCCGGTCCCTGCACGCAATGGTGCACGCAAGCGTTGGTCTAGTGTCATATGTAAACCGCAATTGTAGCATGCATGTGAGGTATCGCCGCGAACGCCAGGTCGAGTGCAGTAATTCTTGCAGTAGACCTCCTCTGTAAGTCAAAAAAGGAAGACGACAAAGGGCGCCAGGTCACAAAATAGTATGAGAAATATGACAATTTAGTGTAGTGACTTACATGTACAAACGATCCAAAATATAGCCAGTAAACCAGGAACAACGGTACTCGCAATGGGACACATCTGGGATGATCAGATCTGGTGACCTGCTGAACGATCCTGTGCTGTGTGGCAGTGTCTATGATACAGGTGCCGGTTGCCGCAGTAGGTGGCGCAGGCTCCCTGGATGGGCAGCCTTGCAGATGTCTGTGTACAGCAGGGTCGATGAAAGCAGTGACCCGGAACCGGAAGGGATGTCAGCGACCTGTCAGTTCATCCACGGAGTCTGACAGGAACCAGAGAGCTGGATAGAATGTGGAAGGCGGGCCACAACGTTGTTTCAGAGGTCCTCCTCCTTCATCAGGCCTGACAGGTCGCTGACATCACTTCCGGGTCACTGCTTTCATCGACCCTGCTGTACACAGACATCTGCAAGGCTGCCCATCCAGGGAGCCTGCGCCACCTACTGCAGCAACCGGCACCTGTATCATAGACACTGCCACGCAGCACAGGATCGTTCAGCAGGTCCCCGGATCTGATCATCCCGGATGTGTCCCATTGCGAGTACCGTTGTTCATGATTTACTGGCTGTATTTTGGATCGTTTGTACATGTAAGTCACTACAATAAATTGTCATATTTCTCATACTATATTGTGACCTGGCGCCCTTTGTCTTCTTCCTTTTTTGCTATATGCCTGGAGGGTCCCTCACCTCCCGAGGAGCTGCCGGCATTCTATATGCCACATACACCTTGATTTGGACTCCATGACCATCCACTACAAGGAATCATCTACACTGTGATTTTTTCCAGACTGTGGAAGGACTTCGTTCATAGATGAGGTTTTTGCACTCCCATCTTTGACTGTTTGTTATATATACATTCCCCCCCCCCTCCCCCCTCTTCCTTTAGAATTTTTTGCCTTACCATTTTATATGTTTATATATGCTTGTGTGTTTTTTGCAAATATGGTCTATGCATTTACCTTCCACTGTGAGTCAGTGAGCGCTGACTTACTGACTTAGGTCAGTTTTTTGTTTACTCCTCTGTAAGTCTAAAGTGGTAACCTGTAAAGACTTTTAAAGGCTTTTAAAAATGTACGTACTTTGTTGCCGCTGCACAGGCGTGCGCAATTTTTAAAGCATGTCATGTTTGGTATCTATGTACTCGGCATAAGATCATCTTTTAAATTTTACCAAACAAATTGAAATTATATAGTGTATTTGTGCAATAAATTAAAAAAAAATGTATTTTTTTCGCAGAAATTGCGTTTGGAAAATATGTGCGCAAATACCGTGTGACAAAAAAAATTGCAACATCCACCATTTCATTCTATAGGGCCTCTGCTTTAAAGAAATATATAAAGTAATTTTCTAGTAAAAAATATATATTTTTTCATGTAAACAAAAAGTCACAGAAAAGGCTTGGTTTTCAAGTGGTTAGAAGAGTGAGTGATGTGTGGATAAGATTGAGCATAAAATGCCGGGACAGTTCAAACACCCCCCAAATGACCCCTTTTTGAAAAGTAGACACCCAAAGCTATTTGCTGATAGGCATATTGAGTCCATGGAGTATTTTATATTTTGCCCTAAGTTTCGGGAAGATGACAATTTTTTTTTTTTTTTGTTGTTTTTTTTTTACACAAAGTTGTCACTAAATGATATATTGCTCACGCATGCCATGGGAATATGTGAAATGACACCCCAAAATACATTCTGTTGCTTCTCCTGAGTACAGGGATACCCCATGTGTGAGACTTTTTGGGAGCCTAGCTGTGTACGCAACCCCGAAAACCAATCCCCATCTTCAGGT
Source organism: Pelophylax lessonae (assembly GCF_965119305.1). Classification (NCBI taxonomy): domain Eukaryota; kingdom Metazoa; phylum Chordata; class Amphibia; order Anura; family Ranidae; genus Pelophylax; species Pelophylax lessonae. The sequence goes on from NC_138770.1 coordinate 531,911,511, forward strand.
TTTCTAATGGCATAAATTGCTGATTTTACCACTGCGCTACCTGTCACAGTTTCAGAGGCCCTGAAATTTCAAGATAGCACAAAACCCCCCCAAATGACCCCATTTTGCAAAGTACACACTCCAAGCTATTAGCTGAGAGGCATGATAAGTCCATGGAATAGTTTATATTTTGCCACAAGTTTCGGGAAAATTATTATTTTTTTTTTTTGTTTTTTTACACAAAGTTGTCAGTAAATGATATAATGCTCACACATGCCATGGGGTGTCATGTGAAATGACACCCCAAAATACATTCTGCTGCTTCTCCTGAGTACAGGGATACCCCATGTGTGAGACTTTTTGGCAGTCTAGCCGCGTACAGGACCCAGAAAACCAATCCGCACCTTCTGGCTTTCTAAGGGCGTAAATTGTTGATCTCACTCCTTACTACCTATCACACTTTTGAAGTCCATGAAATGCCAAGATGGCACAAAACCCCCCAAATGACCCCATTTTGCAAAGTAGACACTCCAATCTATTTGCTGAGAGGCATGGTGAGTATTTTGCAGCTCTCATTTTTTTTGGAAAATGAAGAAAAAAACAGGAAAATGCATTTTTTTCCCCTCTTTTTTCAATTTCCAAAACTGTGACAAAAGGTGAGATCTGCAAAACACTCAACATGCCTCTCTGCAAATAGCTTAGGGTGTCTACTCGAAAAGGGGTCATTTGGGGGGGGGGGGGGGTTTGCTGTCTTGGCATTTCATAGCCTCCGAAACTGTGATAGGTAGTCAGGAGTGAAATCAACAATTTACACCCTTGGAAAGTCTGAAAGTGGGGATTGGTTTTCGGGGTCCTGTACTCGGCTGGACTGCAAAAAAGTCTCACACATGGGGTATCCCTGTACTCAGGAGAAGCAGCAGAATGTATTTTGGGGTGTCATTTCACATATACCCATGGCATGTGTGAGCAATATATCATTTACTGACAACTTTGTGTAAAAAAAAATATATATATATTTCCCGGAACTTGTGGCAAAATATAAAATATTCCATGGACTCACCATGCCTCTCAGCAAACAGCTTGGGTGTCTACTTTTCAAAATGGGGGTCATTTGGGGGGGTTTTGTGGTATCTTGACATTTCAGGGCCTCCTAAACCGTTATAGGTAGTGAGAAAATGCAATGAAAAATGTACGCCCTTTGAAATTCTGATGGTGGTGATTTGTTTTCGGCCTCCCGTACACTGTTAGGCTCCCAAAAAGTCTCACATATGTGGTATCCCTGTACTCAGGAGAAGCAGCAGAATATATTTTGGGGTGTAATTACACATATACCCAGGGCATGTGTGAGCAATATATCATTTCAATGACAATTTTGTGTAAAAAAAATAAAATAATTTTTTAGTCATTTTTCAAACACCTGTGACAAAAAAAATGTAATTTTTTCGCAAAATTTTCGCTCTTTTTTTATTAATATCGCAAAAAATAAAAAGCGCAGAGGTGATCAAATACCACCAAAAGAAAGCTCTGTTTGTGGGAAAAAAAGGACGTAAATTTTGTTTGGGTACAGCATTGCATGACTGCGCAATTGTCAGTTATAGTCACGAAGTGCCAAGTTGAAAAAAGGGGTCTGGTCAGGAAGGGGGTAAAATCTTCCGGGGCTTAAGTGGTTAAAGTCACGCAGTACTAAATTGCAAAACATGGCCTGGTCATAAAGGTTTTAAAACCTTCCAGGTCTGAAGAGGTTACAGTTACGGCAAACATTTTTTTTCTCATTTTGGGATAAAGATTTTTCATAAATTAATAAAAGCTGATCATTGCAAGCAATTCTCTGAGTGTTAAATGGTTTGTGGACCTTGCCCTATCTGCTGGTTGTGCTTCCGGTGGCCACTAGAGGCAGAGGAGAGCACCACGTGGAGAGGAGAGGAGCCGTGATTGCCTTGCTGTGCAGGAGAGCAGACGTTCGGGGGGGAACAGCTGAGGGAGACGCGGACAGAAGCCAGTGACTGAAGGGGGACTGCCAACGCAACGTGACAGACACCAGGCGGCGGGAACAGTACTGGAGGCGTGCGGGGACAGACTGACAGGACAGGAGACAGCAGACACGTGAGTGTGCTGAATCAGCTGTTTGACTGAGTGAGGGGGAATCACACAGACAGGCACAGACAGCGTGTAGAGAGACTGACAGGGGGAGGCTGCAGGATCTTCCATCAGACGAGGACAGACAAGCAGTAGATCTGACAGTACCTAGTACCTTGATACCTGCAAGTACCTTGGTACTGGGAGTAGTACCTTAGCAACCAGGGAAAAATACCTTAGACCAGTGATGGCGAACCTTGGCACCCCAGATGTTTTGAAACTACATTTCCCATGATGCTTAACTACACTTCAGAGTGCATGAGCATCATGGGAAATGTAGTTCCAAAACATCTGGGGTGCCATGGTTCGCCATCATTGCCTTAGACTGACCGGTGACTGACTGACCTGCAACTGACCGTGACCTGCGACTGACTGCAACTGACCGTGCTCTGTGACTGACTGTACTCTGCGAATGACTGCTCTGCGAATGACTGCTCTGCGACTGAGTACCTGGGAGGACTGGTGAGTATCTTAGCGACTGGTGAGTATTTTAGCGACCGGTGAGTATCTTAGGGTTAGTAAAGGGGAGATAGAGGTAGAGTAGGTAAGGAATAGCAGGTCGTTACCAATTATCCCCATAGAGTAGAGGGTAATCATGTCCGACAGGATTGGGGATGCCATTCCTTGATGAACCAATCGAGGACGAATACTGCTGTGCAAGATGTGTGCGACTTGTTTCTCTGGAAGCCCAGATCCTGGATCTGGAGAACAAAGTGGCAACACTGCGTAGCATCAACAACCTGGAAAGGAGCTTGGACATTACCCATCAGGCGCTGGCATAGAGGAGGGAGGAGTAGAGGAGACGCAGGCATCAGAGGTAGGCAGTTGGGTTACCGTTAGGAAGGGTAGAGGGAAGAGCGCTAGGGAGGCCAGTCCTGAGTTGGTACACCCTAACAAATTTGCATGTTGATGGGGATATCAGCTCAGGGGTGGCAGTGCTGGTTCAGGCGCCCTCCCCCAGCTGCCAGGGGAGTGGCGGCTCCAGGAAGGAGGGGGCCGAGATTCAGGAAAGGTTAGACAGGTTGTGGTAGTTGGGGACTCAATTATCAAGAGGACAGAGAGGGCAATCTGTCGAAACGATTGCGGTAGCTCGAGTTTGGCACATTGCGGATCGGGTAGACAGATTATTGGGTGGGCTGGGGATGACCCAGCAGTCATGGTGCATGTGGGCACTAATGACCAAGTAAGAGGAAGGTGGAGGATCCTAAAGAACGATTTCAGGGACTTGGGGAATAGATCGAGGAATAGGACCTCCAAGGTGGTTTTCTCTGAAATACTGCCGGTACCTCGAGCCACACCAGAGAGGCAGAAGGAGATTAGGGAACTTAACAAGTGGCTGAGGGACTAGTGTAGGAAGGAGGGTTTTGGGTTCCTGGAGAACTGGGCTGACTTCTCAGTCGGCTACCGGCTCTTTAGTAAGCATGGGCTGCACTTTAATGGGGATGGTACAGCTCTTTTGGCGAGAAAGATGGCAACCAAGTTGGAGGGGCTTTTAAACTAGGAGACGGGGGGAGGGCTCAGAAGTAGAGTCAGTCAGGAGGGAGCAAAGGACAGAAGGCAGTATTAGAGTCAGCAGCGACAGTAGTTCCATAACGTCAATTAGGGGGTCTGTGCAGGAAAACATCAGACTAAACAGGAATAAAAATAATCACCATTCACTATCAACTTCCACAAAACTAAGAGGGGTATATGCAAATGCCAGGAGCCTACCTAATAAAATGGATGAGTTGGAAATGTTAGTACATAAGGAGGACATAGACCTTGTGGGAATAACGGAAACTTGGTTCGACCCCTCACATGAATGGCTGGCCAATATCCAAGGGTATTCGGTGTACCAGAAGGGCAGGGTAGGAAAAAGAGGGGGAGGGATATGTCTCTATGTCAAGAATAATGTAAGGGTGATAGAGAGGAGTGATATTATGGAAGGGATTAGTATGGAGTTACAGTAGAATCCGTGTGGGTAGAACTCCATAGGGAAGAAATAAAGGGAAAAGTAATTGTGGGGGTTTGCTATAGGCCATCCAACCAAAGGGAGGAGATAGAGCTGGAAATATCACTGTTGGGTAAAGTGGCAAAACTGGGATCAGTCATCATATTGGGGGACTTCAATTATCCCAACATTGACTGGGAAGAGGGGACTACACACTCACAGAAGGCCGTCTCTTCATGGAAACCTTACAGGACAACTACATGTCTCAGTTGGTGGATTCTCCTACCAGAGAAAATGCAGTGCTGGATCTATTGATCACTAATGATCCAGACCTAATCTCAGAGGTAGGAGTCCAGAACAACCTGGGCTCTAATGATCACAGGATTATCACATTTAGCGTAAATAACAATATAACAAGGCAAGAGGGGAACATAAGAACCCTCAACTTCAGAAGGGCAAACTTTCCCAAATTGTGCTTAATGATGGAAAGGGTAAACTGGGACCAAACCTTAGGAACACTGACCACAGAGGAAAAATGGGAATGCTTTAGGAACATATTAAACAAATGCATCTCGCAGTGCATTCCTATGGGAAATAAATTTAGAAGAGACAAAGCCACACCTGGCTGGCTAAACCGTAATGTTAAAAAACTTATTAGGGGTAAAAAAATGGCCTTCAAGAAATATAAATCAGAGGGCACAGTATTGGCTTTCGAGCAATACAAGGAGGCAAATAAGAAAAGTAAATACGAAATCAAAATGGCTAAAATCAACTTTGGGAGACACATAGCAGAGGATAGTAAAAAGAACCCAAATAAATTCTTTAAATATATCAACAGCGAAAAAACTAGGGCAGAGCATATTGCACACATAATTAACGATGATGGGAGGAAGGTTACAGAGGACACTGAAAAAGCAACCGGGTTGAACGCTTTTTTCTCCTGAGTCTTTACACAGGAAAAGAAGGGGGTACACTGACCACGATTGTATGGTTAGTATTAATACACAGGACTTGCCGCTATGGCTAACAGAGGGTGAAATCAGGGAAAGGCTGGATAAAATTAACACAAATAAATCACCAGGCCCGAGAGTACTCAAAGAACTTAGTAAGACTATATCTAGACCACTGTTCCTGATCTTTGCTGACAGTATTATGACAGGAAATGTACCAGGGGATTGGAGGAAAGCTAATGTAATACCGATATTCAAAAAAGGGCAGAGGCATGTCCCGGGAAATTATAGGCCTGTCAGTCTTACATCGATAGTAGGTAAACTTCTGGAGGGGATGATAAGGGACTATATCGTAGAGTTTGCTAAAGACAACAACATCATCAGCAGTAATCAGCACGGGTTTACAAATGGGCGTTCTGTCAAACTAATCTCTTAACATTCTATGAGGAGGTGAGCTGTGAGCTAGACAGGGGGAGACCTGTGGATGTGGTGTACCTGGATTTCGCTAAGGCGTTTGATACAGTTCCCCACAAACGCTTAATTTATAAAATAAGGTCTGCAGGCATCGACCACAAGGTTTGCTCTTGGATACGGAACTGGCTAAATGGGCCTGTCCAAAGGGTGGTAATAAATAGCACATACTCAGACTGGTCTGAGGTGGTAAGTGGGGTCCCCCAAAGCTCAGTCCTGGGACCAACCCTGTTCAATTTATTCATAAACAGCTTTGAGGATGGGATCAGTAGTTCTATATCAGTTTTTGCAGACGACACAAAATTGGGCAGGGCAATAACTGCACGGAATGAAGCAGATATCCTACAGAATGACCTGGACAAAATAACAGAGTGGGCAACGACATGGCAAATGAGGTTTAATGTGGAGAAGTGTAAGGTTTTGCACTTGGGGACTAAAAACATAAAAGCACAATACACTTTAGGGGGGGGGAACCTTTGGGGGAATCAAAAATGGAGAAAGATCTGGGAGTCTTGGTAGAGGATAGACTAAGCAATAGCATGCAATGTCAAGCGGAAGCTGCCAAAGCCGGCAGAATATTAGCATGCATAAAGAAAGGGACGTATTCCAGAGATAAAACTATAATCCTACCACTTTATAAAACTCTGGTCCGACCGCATCTGGAGTATTCTGTCCAGTTCTGGTCGCCAGTCCTCAGGAGGGATGTGTTGGAGCTGGAGAGAGTGCAGAGAAGGGCAACTAAACCAATTATTGGATTGGAGGACCTTAATTATGACGAGCGTTTGCAATCGCTTGATTTATTCTCCCTGGAGAAGAGACGCCTGACAGGGGACATGATAGCAATTTATATATACCTCAATGGTGATCTCAGCATAGAAAAAAAAGCTATTCAGTCCAAAGGATTGCATGAGGACTGGAATGCATACAATGCAATTAAAGGAGAAGCGTTTTAACCACAGGCAACGCAGGGGGTTCTTTACGGTTAGGGCTACAGGATTGCGGAATTCTCTACCACAAGAGGAAGCAAAAGAAATGGTCTCACATGGTTCCATGTAAATACCTCCATCCCGGTTCATACTGAAAAAAGAAAAAGGGTGCCCTTGGGGTGGGACTTTGTATGAGGTATATACATTCAGTGAACATAGTACAAAGATGTTAAAAAAATATGACGACAAATTTTATTGATGTAGTTGCATATGAATGAGAACAACAATAAAATAACAATGCAATGGGCATGCAGCATAATAGCATCAACAATACACATGAATAACAATATTGATAAAAATATGGGTTGCACTCATATATTGTAGTAACTCGATGCGTTTCGTGAGTCTTCAGTAAGCTCACTCATCAGGAGTATATATATGAGATAAATTGTCTAAAAATGAATAAGACAGTAAACAACATGTTACTATATATGATTGAAGAGTGTGATATTGTAACATCTGTACATGAACAGAAATGAAAAAGATCACACTCACACATGACCCAAAGATAGATGGTGGATGCGTGCTCTCACGATGCGGGGGCTGCCATGGTCTAACCCGGGAGCTGACAGGACTTGAACCAATGGCGAGCACGTTGGGGAGACAGGTGAGGAATCAAGATTGTGGAGAATGAAGCTTCTGCTTGATTGCAAAGTATGGGCTGAAAATAAATGAATATGTATCTCAATGGAGTATATAATTACATTGTTTGTATCAAGTGATATCCAAGGGATCAGGATAAGTATAATTGTATAATAAAATAGTATAAAAAAACTGCATAATGAGTCAGTCCAAGCAAATATTGTATGAAGCAGGGACCAGTTGCCTCTAGAAATATAGAAGGATCAAGATAAGTATAATTGTATAATAAACTGCATAATGAGTCAGTCCAAGCAAATATTGTATGAAGCAGGGACCATTTGCCTCTAGAAATATAGATTGTATTGTATGCAGTTCAAAATTAGATTTGAAGGGTAAGATACTATATCCACTTGGTGATACATAAAAAGTGAATGGGGTGTGGTGAAAGAAGGGGGACCAGGGTGGAAAAAATAAAAATAATGTATGAGAAACCCAAAATAAATAGTGATGAGTGATGATTGAAACATATGGTGATTAGTGAATCCACTTGGGAGTGGGTGAGAAAGACCAGGAAGGATGAGCCTCAGAAAGGGTGAAAAAACTAAAGGGATGCAGGGGAGGTGAAACATCATGAAAGGACCCAAAGAAGGAAAGAAAACGAAATGGCAGCAAAAGAGATAGTGGAAGGAAACCTCACCTGAAAACACACCGCATAGGCACCTGGCTCTAGTCCTAGAACGCCATGTGGAGGATGGTGGAGGCAGGGGTGCAACCAGTGCATCCATGCTGTCCAGCGGTAGAAGTCAGCTTGTGCTGGCAACCGCAGCTTCAGATAGATTTCACCCACCAAACCATACGTGCACCTGCAACGGTGCTCGTACGTTGGGGGGGAAGGACATGGCGCTGATATACAGGTGGCCCCGCCCCCGAAGGGGAGGGGGCAGCCAGGGAGACTAAACTTCCTGTTCGTATATCACAGCTCCCGGGAGAGATACACAGCCACCACCAGAGGGCGCACAACCAACCCGTGGGTTGTATAAATAAAATAGGGTAAAAATTGTAAATTGTATGCAGCCATAGGCCTGTGTATGTCACAATGGGACCATGTGGGACCGAAAACGGGCATGGGTGTCTTCCACCCGGGTACTATTAAAAGTAGGCAAAAGAAATGGTCTCACATGGTTCCATGTAAATACCTCCATCCCGGTTCATACTGAAAAAAGAAAAAGGGTGCTCTTGGGGTGGGACTTTGAATGAGGTATATACATTCAGTGAACATAGTACAAAGATGTTAAAAAAATATGACAAATTTTATTGATGTAGTTGCATATGAATGATAACAACAATAAAATAACAACGCAATGGGCATGCGGCATAATAGCATCAACAATACACATGAATGACAATATCGATAAAAATATGGGTTGCACTCATATATTGTAGTAACTCGACGCGTTTCGTGAGTCTTCAGTAAGCTCACTCATCAGGAGTATATATGAGATAAATTGTCTAAAAATGAATAAGACAGTAAACAACATGTTACTATATATGATTGAAGAGTGTGATATTGTAACATCTGTACATGAACAGAAATAAAAAAGATCACACTCACACATGACCCAAAGATAGATGGTGGATGCGTGCTCTCACGATGCGGGGGCTGCCATGGTCTAACCCGGGAGCTGACAGGACTTGAACCAATGGCGAACACGTTGGGGAGACAGTTGAGGAATCAAGATTGTGGAGAATGAAGCTTCTGCTTGATGGCAAAGTATGGGCTGAAAATAAATGAATACCATGGCAGCCCCCGCATCGTGAGAGCACGCATCCACCATCTATCTTTGGGTCATGTGTGAGTGTGATCTTTTTCATTTCTGTTCATGTACAAACATTATGAAATCCTGATAGAGAATAAAACCCTTTCCTACAGTACTCAAAAATAAAAAATAACCGTTGTTGCCAGCAGTTAGGCAAACTACTCAGACAGTACCTGTATATTTGTGGCGCGAACAAAAAACAAAACAGGTTTTAGGGCTGGTTTACACCACATGCAGCCAAGAATGTTTTTATTTTCGTATCAAAAAAGCATGGACAGTTACATGGATTCCAATGGCAAAGTTCACACCATAGCAGTGCGTTTCAGTATAGTCAACAAAAGTAAAACATGCTGCATTTTTTCCTGCAAGGAACTGTATTGGATCACAGCAAAACGCTTCAAAAACATATCACAACGCATTACACCAGAACGCATCAAAAACTAGCACAAAGGCATCAAAATTTTTTTTATTATACCTCTTTATTATTTGTCCAGTGGAAGTACTCTCTATAGGCTTCTTCAAACTTCTCATTTGGAAAGGACAAGAAATATAAATACACGGCTTCACATAGTGGCCCCAGCTGCCTGACACTTTCAGCATAATCCAGCCAGTTTCCTAAGGAAAAAGATTAAAAACTGGAAGTTACCAAGTTACCAGTTTTAAACTACAACAATAAAACAGGGGCATTATTTTCAGTTAAACAGAAACTAGTATTCAGAAAATTAAAAAACAGATAAAAGTAAATGATTGCTAAATGTTAGAAACCAATTTTTCTAGTCTTTTTGCTGGGTACTAACAGGGACGGTGCAAGGATTTTTGCCGCCCTAGGCAAAATAAAAATTGTCGCCCCCCCCCCCCATATGCTCGGCCCACGATGTGACATCACAAACCCAAATGATCTGCCCATATCATGACATCACATATGTCCCACCCCTTTCTCAACAGTAATTCAGCCTCACCAGTGCCCATCAATGCAGCCTCACGAGTGCCCATCAATGCAGCCTCACCAGTGCCCATCAATGCAGCCTCACCAGTGCCCATCAATGCAGCCTCACCAGTGCCCATCAATGCAGCCTCACCAGTGCCCATCAATGCAGCCTCACCTGTGCCCATCAATGCAGCCTCACCTGTGCCCATCAGATCAGCATGACCAGTACCCATAAATGCAGCCTAATGTGAGGGTCAGCTGTGTTATGATCTCTCACCTCAGCGCTGGCAGCTCAGCAGGTCCTTGCACAGCCTCCTGGGGGGGGGGGGGTGATGCTCCTGGTCCTGGGGTCAAGTTGTGGCAGCCGGCGTGCAGCCTTAGCCAGTCAGGTGTGCCCCGACTCCCTGGAGTGCCCTGCCTCTGCCTGCCTCCAAAACTCCAGGAGTTGTAGTTTCCTCTGTGCTGCTCTCAGTCCCCCCCCCCCCAGTCTGTCCAATCCCTCCTACCCCCTGTCTGCACAAGCCCCCCTTCCCCTAGTCTCCACAATCCCCCCTAATCTGCGTAATCCCCCCTCCACTAGTCTGTACCTACCACCCCCAGTCTGCACAATTTCTCCTCCCCCTAGTCCCCCTCCCCCAGTCTGCACAATCTCCCCCTCCCCCAGTCTGCAACAATCCCCTCTCAGTTTACACAATCCCCCCTCCCCCCCAGTTTGCACAATCCCCCCGAGTCTGCACAGCCCCCCTCAGTTTACAGAATCCCAACCCCCCTAGTCTTCACAATCCCCCCCCCCCAGAATGTACAGCCCCCCTCAGTTTACAGAATTCCCCTCCTCCCTAGTCTTCACAATTCCCCCTCCTCCCTAGTCTGCACTGTAAGAAATGACAAGGGAAAGAAGAGTAGCAGGGGGAAAGAGGGGGGTTGTGCAGGGTGTAGAGAGTTCACTCACAAATTAAGTTCCCCGGGACTCCACTCCACGCTTCCTCTCTGCCCAGTCCCTCTGATATCACTCCGCATCACAGCACAGGAGAAGAGGACGGACCTATGGGAGCCGAGGCTGACCGAGCAATGACATCTGGGGGGAGGAGGGGGATGAGAGACAGTCTGACAGACATCAGACTGAAGTAAAAAAAAAAGTCAGCGGCAGACCCTTGCCGAGTTGCCAATCACTGCAGTGATAGATAGTACAGAGACCAGAGCGGCTGGGCTGCTGCACAGCACAGGGGAGAGGGAGGGAGAGACTGAAACCAGCGGCCGGGCGCTCTAGGCGGCTGCCTAACTTGCCTAGTGGTAGCGCCGGCCCTGGGTACTAAATGCAACCACAGAAAGAATTTTCAAAATGTTACACATTTTTCCAAATGATAGAAATATCCCTAACTTTAAAAAAAAAAATGGAATATAATATACTGTATGTTACAGAAAGAACAAGGGGGGGGGGCACAGCAGGCCTCTAGGGATATAAGCTCTGTCCTGTAGGATGGACAACACCCAAAGTGTGCAGCATACTCCAAGCTCAGGAGTGGCTAACAGTACGATGAAAAGTAGGCACACAACAAATTGTTTTTTTCACAAACTAAAGACTATAGTTGTATGTCCCTTGGTGGTGTTGTATTCAGAGTTTATCAAGACCTTATTGCAGGAAACTCAAATAAAAGGATATGGAGTAAAGGCCTGTAAAAGAATGACACTAGAAGGCCTGGCAACAACAAAGTTGGTCACAGGGTGGGAAGGACAAGGGCTAGCAAACTTTGTGGTGTAATGTGGTGATGACAGTATCTGCTAGCCCCTGCTCCCATAGTACCTTGGCCATGCTGAGAAGGACCAATCCAAAAGAATGGTGCCGACTCCTAGCTTCATCTTCCTAAACAGCCATATATTTGGGAATAAGGGGTCCTGGGGGGTGATGAAGGCATTTAAGACGTTTTTAAAAAGGTCCATAGAGTAATTAGTGTCAGTCAAACTTGAATATCAGGACTTCCAAGTTCAGCCTTTTTCAACCAGGGTGCAAAACTATTAGTTGAGTTTTTTCAAATTGTAAAATGGGGTGTAGAATTTTAAAGGGTGCCTTGACTGAAAAAAGGTTGATTAGTTCAGCTCATGATAATATCAGCTGACTTGATTTATTATTATTTAGCATAGCACCATTAAGTGAGCTTCACATTTTAATTACTCACTGCTCAATGGCCCTCCTACATGAATTACAATTATATCAGAGTATGACATTTAACCACTTCAATACAGGGCACTTTCACCCCCTTCCTGCCCAGGCCAATTTAAAGCTTTTAGCGCTGTTGCATTTTGAATGACAATTGCGCGGTCATGCAACACTGTACCTAAACCAAATTTATGTCATTTATTTACCACAAATAAAGCTTTATTTGGGTGGTATTTGATCACCGCAAGTTTTATATTTTTTGCTACACAAATTAAAAAAGACAGAAAAGTAAAAAAAAAAAAAAAAAAAGTTTTTTGTTTAGGTTATAAAATTTTATAAATAAATACATTTTTTTCCTGCACTGACGAGCACTGATGAGGCGGCACTGACAGGCACTGATGAGGTGGCACTAAAATGCAGCACTGACGGGCACTGATATGCAGCACTGATGGGCACTGATATGCAGCATTTACGGGCACTCATAGGCGGCACTGATGGGCACTAATAGGCAGCAAAGATGGACAGTGATAGGTGGCACTGATGGACGATGATGGGCACTGGTGGGTGGCACTGATCGATGGCAATGATAGGCAGCACTGATGAGGGCACTGAGAGGCTCCCTGAGCACTGATTGGCATCCCTGGTGGCATGGGTGGGCATACCTGGTGGCCATGGGTGGTCATTCCTGGTGGCCATGGGTGGGCAATCCCTGGTGGCTCTAGTGGCATCCCCAAAAGGTCTGGACTGGTAATCAATGCTCTGATTACCAGCACAGACCCCCCCACCGCCAGGAGAGCTGTCGATCGGCTCTCCTCTACTAGCACCTGTCAGGCGCGAACTGAGGAAAGCCGATCAACGGCACTTCCTATTTACTATGTGACCAGCTGTGATTGGACACAGCTGGTCACAGGGTAAAGAGCCTACGTTATATGCTCTTTACCGGGATCGGAGATGTGGTGTGTCAGAGTGACACACCGCATCACCGATTGCCCGGGGAGCGCGCAGAGCTACCTATCCTGCTGGACGCCATATGACGTCCAGTCAGGATAGAGCAACCACTTTGCAGCCATCATTTTGCTATAGGACGGACGGGAAGTGGTTAAACATATTACACAGTTCTTCTTAAATTGAACAATCAGCAATCTATATTTGATGTTAGCATTTAGTCTCTCTACTGATAGAGATTCTCAAAATAGAGATAGGGGGAGAGAGACCGTGTCTTAGGGCCAGCTCCCCAGAGTTGCCAACCTACCAAATTGAAATTTACTGACACAATACCCAAAGTTTTAAGTGCAGATTTCAGTATTTAGGCTACAAACAAGTACATAATGCAATTAGCAAAGTGATTTAAGGTAGATATTAAGCCAAAAAACATATTTCTTATTTTATTCTGAATATAGTAAGTAGCTCAGGGACAGAAGGGCAGAAATTAGAATGGGCGCACACACATGAAATTGACTCTCACAGTGACACTGACAGCAGTGTGCAGCAGCACAGATCCACGACACGTCCCCTCCTGAGTCACAGTCACTCTCCATGCCAGGTGGACCCTTCAAACCACTTCAAACAGCACTGACAGTCCCGCTCCTGGCTTGCCTTGTTCTCATCCTATAAACCCACACACAAGGCTTTGGCCGTTCCACTCCGCTCCCTTGCACCAGGACATCACACGATGCACGCTAAGGCACCGCCTCTGCCAGATCCGCCCCCCCTCCCTCTGGCGCTGCTCAAACACATTGTAACAGGCACATGCGCAGTTCCAAACGGAGCATCGCAACCATATTTTTTACTGGCAAACTTTCCCTGTGACTGGCATTTACTGGCAGAAGAAAAGAGCCTGGTTTTTACTGGTCACATGACAAGTCAAAATCACTGGTTCCCTATGGGAGCCATCTTAACTGGTGTGACTTGTGTCGGTCCGACTTTGGAAATGCCTCCTGCATTCCTTTGGTCCGGCTTGGGCACAATTTCAGCCCAATGATTTGAATGGAAGTCGGGATCATCTTAACTGATCTGACTTGTGGCATGCGACTTTAGCTCTGTAGTTCTTAAAGGATAACCCCACGCCAAAAAAAAAAAAAAAGCTGTAGCCCCCCAAAATCCATACCAGACCCTTACCAGAGCATGCAGCCTGGCAGGTCAGGAATAGGCGGGAGGATGAGTGAGCGCCCTCCCCCCACCATTCTTGGACCATACCAGGCCACATGCCCTCACAACACAGGGGCGGTGGTTAAGGGGGGTCTGCGGGCAGGGGGCTTATTGGAATCTGGAAGCCCCCTTTTTAAAGGGGGCCCACAGAACCCGCCCCCCCTCAATGTGAATGAGTATGGGGTACATTGTACCCCTACCCATTCACCCCCAAAAAAAGCAGTGTAGTGTAAATAAAAACAAGAGACAGTTTTTGACAAGTCCTTTATTTAAAATGAAGAGTGTCTCCCATCGTAGCTCCAACATGTCTTCTTTCTCCGGTTCCACCACCGATGTGTTCTTCCCCTGGTTTTCTTCCTCCGCTGCTGTGTTCTCCAACGATGACTCGGTCCTCCTCAGATGCATGCTCCTGACGTGTCATTTCTGATGCCTGCCGCCTGTTATATAGCCATGGGGAGAGGCCATCCGGTGACATCACCATGAAACCGCGCCTCTTGTGACGGCACGTGGCAGGAAATGACCGGGCGAAGAACACATCATCTGATGAAAACATAACAGCGGCGGAGAACACAGCAGCAGGGAGAAAGGACCAGAGGAAGAACACTTCTGTGGCGTAACTGGAGAAAAAAAGATACGGAGCAAAGACGGGGGACATTCTTCATTTTCATCTTGTTTTTATTTACACTACACAGATTTTTTGGGGGGTGAATAGGTAGGGGTACAATGTACCCCATACTCATTCACATAGGGAGGGGGCGGGATCTAGGGGCCCCACTGTTAAAGAGGGCTTTCAGATTCTGATAAGCCCCTTGCCTGCAGACCCAATGTTCTTTGGGGTGGGGGGCGCAGAGCACCCCTGCTCTAAAGCACCCACCCCCTATGTTGAGGGCATGTGGCCTTGTAGGGTACAGGAGGGGGGGGCACTCGCTTGTCCACCCATTTCCTGACCTGCCGGGCTGCATGCTCAGATAAATGTTTTGTGTGGATTTTGGGGGGTACCCCACCCCGTTTAAAGAAAAAAAAAAAATTAAAAATTTTGGCATGGGGGGTTCCTCTCAAAATCATACCAGACTCAAAGGGCCTGGTATGGTCTGGCACAGGAAAATTGTGGTATAATCGGCTCAAAATTGCAGTATTATTGCAGCAAAATAGGTACAAATTTGTGGTTAAAATCACAGCGAAATGGCTGCAAATGCGGTGCCATTATCGGCACCTTTTTCTCTTATCGTCTGAATGTGGATAACACTATTTTCTACTGATCTGCTTCGGCAGCCGAAATTTCAGTGCATGTAAGCCTTTGTACACTTTCCTAAAGAGCCAGTTCACACTAGAACGTTGCGCGGGAAAATTGCGTTCCATGCATGTGTTCAGCAGTGTTCAAAACGCACTGCACTTGTGATCTGCAGCAGGTGTCAGTGTTAACACTATGAACTGCATTTGAAACACACATGAATCACACCGCATTACTGTGCGGTGCCATTTGAGCCATTAATTTTGCATAGGCTCAAATCGCACCGCATTGCACCAAAGTGCAGGCACCTTTTGTTGAGCTGCACTGGAACCAGAGTGAATGGCTGTTCTTTACCACGCGATCCAGTTCAAGCAAACGCACTGTGTTTGCAACCTGCTTTAGAGATGTCGTTAACTTTGAATTGACACCCACAATAGATCGCAAAGCACAGTGCATTTGCAATGCAGTGCAGGAAATGCACAGGGATCACAGCGTTTTCCGCACTGCATCAGTGTGAACCGGGGCTTTCTGACACCTCAAACCAAAGGTCACAAACGCAGTGTGTTTGCCTGCACCAGATCGCATGCGATCTGAATGCTGTGCGTATTGCACTACTTGTGGTGTGGTCTGGCGCAATTTCAAATGAATAGACTGAAATTGCAGTGCTCCTGGATCGCATGTGAATCACACAAAAATGCATAGAGCGTTCCTTTGCGATTCATGATGTGAACCGGCCCTTACACCTTTACACCAAAACCGGCCCTTACACCAAAATGCTACAAATATGTACCTCATTTATCCCTAAATACAAAAAATGATATACTTTCCCATTATTCAGTTGTCATACTAATGTCATATTTGGTCTATCACCAAAATGTAACTTTTCTTGAGTTTTTGTTTTCTTACCACTCTGGACTACATTCAACAATGACTCCATAGCAGCAATTTATGTCCGATTCACAATAATAGGACAATAAGGCAGCACATTGGTTAAGTGGTTAGCACTTCTGCCTAGCAGCACTAGAGTCATCAGTTAGAATTCCAACCATGGCACTACCTGCATGGAGTTTGCATGTTCTCCCTGTGCCTGGATGGGTTTCATCCCACATTCCAAAGACATGCTGGTAGGTTAAATGGCTCCTGTGTAAACTGGCCCTAGCATGTTTATGTATGAATGTGAGTTAGTCCCGGTTCACACTGGGGCAACTTGTCAGGCGACTTAGCCGCCTGACAAGTTGCGCTCCATTCAGTGAAATAGAACTGTTCTAATTGGAGCAACTCAAGTCCCTCCGACTTAGAAAAAGGTTCCTGCACTACTTTGGGGGCGACTTGCATTGACTTCTATTAGAGAAGTCGTATGCAAGCCCCGCTGAAGTCGTGCTGCATGGGGCGGCTTCAGAGTCGGGCGACTTTGAAGCCGCCCTAGTGTGAACCCAGGCTTAGAGACCTTTGATTGTAAGCTTATTAAAGACAGAGACTGATGTGAATTTACAATATATATTTAAAATGTTGCGTAAATCGACATCGCTATATAAGCACCTGCAATAAAATAACGTCACAGTTAGGCCATTTTCAAGTGGTATATCTTGCACTTTCAGGCCTCTCAGATCTTTCCAGCCCACTCTGTGGACTGTAGTAAGCAGTGATCCATATATAATTTATTTTGTCTGTTAAAATGCAGACAACCTGAAAGGGCAGGGAAGGTAAGCGTTAGGTGCGTTTCAAAATGCTCATTTGTTCATAGGTAATCATGTGAAAATACAACTCACCTGAAGATGCATGACAAACTTTGCTATATATTGCATCCCAACACACTTGATTGTCCTTGTCTACAATATTTGAAATCTCTATATTGTCCTCAATCTCAAACCCAAGCTGACACACCATCTTGAGCACTTCTGGAGACAGGCATGTGGTAGGCATCTGCACAGAAAAAAAATATATACATATACTGTTATTACTGTTTCCTACACAATGAGCTATTGTTACTTGGACATAAAAGTGTGACACTGTCTTCCCATTAAAAAGACCAAGCAAAGCAACACCTTTTTCATTCATTTTGATCTGGCATTTGAGAAACGGAGAACATTCTCGGGAAAAGCTGCTACGGTTGTAGCTTTGAAAAAATTGTGGTCTGGTGTGCTATGCTGAATAAATAATTATATACAACTGTTATCTTCCGTGTATAAAAGAACCACAAAAAAAATCTGTGTATCTGTAATCAAATAATGTGATCCAAATGTGTCTCAAACAAAGTAGAACTTAATAGTGACTAGTGTCCAAACTTAAAGTCCACAAATGTCCATAGTGTATAAACCACAAATCCTCAAGTGAAAAAATTAAGAGATGTGGACCCAAATAAAACTGAATGTGTATCAAAAATACGAATGACGTGCAAGTGAATCCCACCACCTCTAGGGCTATCTCCTTACCAGACGGATAAGGTTAAGGTGCAATAGACTCCCCCCCAGTAAACACCTGTGTTATGGAAGTGATCCCGTGCTCTTATTCACCCTGTGAGGGAGACAAATATGCCAAGCCTCTTACCAGATGAATATTAAATAATGCATGGATCCATCCCCTTAAAGGACCTTTCTTCCACCGGCAACAGTAAATGAACTCTGGGTATCTCAGCAAAGATCTTCTATGGCTTCTGCACTTCTCCCGTGATTTCATCCACAGACTCTCCCCATACTGTTCCCTTGAAAGCTGGGAACCGGATGAAATCACAGGAGAAGTGCAGGAGCCATAGAAGATCTTTGCTGAGATACCCAGAGTTCATTTACTGTTGCCAGTGGAAGAAAGGTCCTTTAAGGGGATGGATCCATGCATTATTTAATATTCATCTGGTAAGAGGCTTGGCATATTTGTCTCCCTCACAGGGTGAATAAGAGCACGGGATCACTTCCAAGACACAGGAGTTTACTTTTGGGGGAGTCTATTGCACCTTAACCTTATCCGTCTGGTAAGGAGATAGCCCTAGAGGTGGTGGGATTCACTTGCACGTCATTCGTATTTTTGATACACATTCAGTTTTATTTGGGTCCACATCTCTTCATTTTTTCACTTGAGGATTTGTGGTTTATACACTATGGACATTTGTGGACTTTAAGTTTGGACACTAGTCACTATTAAGTTCTACTTTGTTTGAGACACATTTGGATCACATTATTTGATTACAGATATACAGATTTTATTTGTGGTTCTTTTATACACGGAAGATAACAGTTGTATATAATTATTTATACAGCATAGCGCACCAGACCACTATTTTTTCATTTTTCCAAATCAGGTATTTGGATCTTTGGTTGCAGCTTCAGTTTTATATCAGCGCACCCTTCACATATATTTTCTTTTTTTATGGTTGTAGCTTTACTTTATGGCATGTGGACTCCCCTTTAAAATAATTGTAAAGCTTGTTTTGTTTTTTTTTATTTAAAATTACAAACATTCTATACTTACCTGCTCTGTGCAATGGTTTTGCACAGAGCAGCCCCGATTCTCTTCTTCTTGGGTCCTCCAACGGTGTTCCTGGCTCTACTGTTGCTGAGTGCCCCCATAGCAAGCCACTTGCTATGACGGCCGGGGCACTTTTGCATGCTCGCTCCCGAGCCCTGCTCTGTGTCCATAAGACAGAGCGGGGCTTGGCCTGCCCCCTCTCCCTCATCACTACCAATGGCTCCTGCTGCTGTATCTGAGCCAATAGGGAGTGGGAGAACCTCGGCTCTTGTGCACATCGCTGGATCGAGATCAGGCTCAGGTATGTATTTGGGGGAAGGGGCTGCGGGGGGAGCTGCACGCAGAAGGTTTTTTTTAGTTTTTTTTATTGTTTTTAATGGTATTAAGAAAAGAAAGTTACAACACATTGGGTAAGAACTTGTACAATGTTATTGTAGAGCGGCGATCAGGGATGCGAGGTGTCAGCCTGACACCCTGCATCTCCGATGTTGGTAAAGAGACTACTGACGTAGCTCTTTACCATGTGATTAGCCGTGTCCAATCACGGCTGGTCACATAGTAAATAGGAACAGCCGTTGATCGGCTTTCCTTAGTTCGTGCCTGACAGGCACGAGTAAAGGAGCGCCGACCGGCGGCTCCCCTGACGGGGGGGGGGGTCGGCACTGGTAATCAGATCATTGATTACCAGTGCAGACCCTCGGGGGGGGGGGGGTGCCACTAGAACCACCAGGGATGCCCACTATGACCCCAGGGATGCCCACTATGACCCCAGGGATGCCCACTATGACCCCAGGGATGCCCACTATGGCCACCAGGGATGGCAATCAGGGCCCCCCATTGCCCTCCCCATCAGTGCTGCCCACCAGTGCCCTCCCTATCAGTGCTGCCCACAAGTGCCCATCATTGCCATTTTTCAGTGTCGCCCACCAGTGCCCATTATTGCCCTCCAGTGCCGCCTATCAGTGCCCATCAGTGCCGCCCATCAGTGCCGCCTATCAGTGCCCATTAGTGCCCGTCAGTGCCACCTATCAGTGCCCACCAATGCTGCGTATCAGTGCCACATACCAGTGCCTATCAGTGTCGCCTATCAGTGCCACCCCATCAGTGCCACCCCATCAGTGCCACCCCATCAGTGCCACCCCATCAGTGCCTGTCAGTGCAGTCTCAGGAAATAGTGGAACCGCACTCAGGTAGATGAAAGCAATGGAAATCATTTATGATTTGAAGAATAAAAGTGACAGACAGTGCAAGGAACAGGTAATCCAAGGTTAACGCGTTTCACGGCACACACGGCCGCTTACTCATAACCCGGTTATGAGTAAGCGGCCGTGTGTGCCGTGAAACGCGTTAACCTTGGATTACCTGTTCCTTGCACTGTCTGTCCATTTATGATTTGAAGAATAAAAGTATTTCCATTGCTTTCATCTACCTGAGTGCGGTTCCACTATTTCCTTTGCACTTTATCCGGATGACGGGTCTTACCAGCACCAGGTTGGACTGATACACCTGAGCGGCTCTGTTCTCCAATTATCCTTGATGTCAGTGCAGTCTCATCAGTGCTCATCAGTGCAGGAAAAAACTTATTTATTTACAAAATTGTATAACATAAACAAAAAAACTTTTTTTTTTTTTTTTTCAAACTTTTCGGGCTTTTTTTATTTGTTTAGCAAAAAGGAAAAACCCAGAGGTGATCAAATACCACCAAAAGAAAGCTCTATTTGTGGGGGGAAAATGACATAAATTTGGTGTAGGTACAGTGTTGCATGACCGCACAATTGTCATTCAAAATGCAACAGCGCTAAAAGGGGAAAATTGGCCTGGGCGGGAAGGGAGGAAAGTGACCTGCATTAAAGTGGTTAAGTAGATTACCTGTAATCCTGGCTATTAATCTAAAAGTTACTGACCAGAAACCTCGTATGTGTAAGCAGGACCAGGTCATGTGCAGTAGGGTCCCTAACTGGTCACCACATCTCAAACACATGTTGGAAGAACCACCAGTGAATTTGGCTATCAAGTAAGGCGTGAAGTACCATCTGTGGTGAAGCTTTTGGGCCATCTCCCAATAGTTTGCACACCTGGTGTATTTTAGGTTGGTACGAATAGCTTTAGCCCATTGATCGTCTGTGAACATGGTATTCAGGTCCCTTTCCCATTTATGCATATGGATGGGTTTAGCGAATTGTGTTTTTGTTTGCAATAAATTGTAAAAGAGTGAGATACCCTTAGTGTTGGGGAGGGTCTTGTTCCAAAAATCCCATGCCACCTTGGGCACAGAGAGTCGGGAAATGCCTACAGCGCGTATTATGCGTTTCAGTCGTAGGTAAGTAAACAGCTCACATCACAGCAAATTGAATTTAGCTGATAAGGTCTTAAAGGGGACTACCGCTGTCTCTCTCCTCATTGGACAGATTGACAGCAGCGGGAGCCATTGGCTCCCGCTGCAGTCAATCATATCCAGAGACACTGAAGCGGGGGGCGGGGCTGGGTCCCGCTGTCTTCCTGGCGGGGGACCCAAGAAGAAGAGGATTGGTGCTGCTCTGTGAAAAATGATTAAAACACAGCAGGTGATTATATGCCTGTTTGTTATTTTTATAAAAAATACCAAAAGGGGTATACAATCCCTTTAAGGGCTTCTAAAGAGCTGACCACTGCAGCTTCTAACAGGGTGGCAGGGTTAGCGGGGTCAGGGTTTAACCCCTAAGCAGCCATGACTAGCTGTGTAGCCAGAAAGTATTTGTAGCAGTCTGGGAAGGCCAGGCCCCCTTGTGAGGTGGAGGCATCAAGGTAGATAATCTGTATCTAGGGGATTGAGGACCCCAAAGAGAGTAGGAAAAGATTTGGTTAAGTCACTTGAAAAATGATCTGGGGAGCCAATGAGCCAATGAGAGGAATGCCAAAAGAGATAAGCAAATCTAAGGAGGACTTTCAGTTTCAAGAGGTTTATGTGACCAAGGATAATGGTAGCATCTCCCATGCTTTCAGTCGGACTTTAATAGCCTGCAGAACTGGGGAAAGATTAAAAGAGGGTAAATCCGAGGCCTGACAGGAAATTACCACCCAAAGTATTTAAATTGGTCAACCCACTGGAATTGTAAATCAGGAGGCGCTGTGGCTTGGAATTTGGTCCAACTGACCTTCGGGCCAGAAACAGGAGAAAGAGTTTAGGACCTGAAGGGCACCTTGTAAGGAAGGACCTGCATTGTTAAGAAAGAGGAGCATATCATCCACATACAGGGCTAGCCTCTCCTCCAGCCAGCCAATGTAAAAACCTTTGATATTGAAGGAAGTACTTAGAGTTTCTGCAAAGGTTTCAATGGCAAGGGCAAAAAAGGCCAGAGAAAAAGGGCAGCCCTGCCGGGTGCCCCTGGTTAAGGAATGGGAGTCGACAGACCAGCACCCAGTCAAATGGAAGAAGGAGGATTGCAGTAGAACACATTCAACCAATCAATGAAGACCAAAGGGAATCCCATACTGCGGAGAGTCTCTCACAGAAACGGCCATTTAATAGCATCAAAGGCCTTTTCAATGTCAAGTGAAGCCACCACTCAAGTACCCTTATTTGTATGCTGGGCCCGTGTTAGTGCATTACCTGGGTAAATTGAGGTCAGTAGCCATATGTGGCATGAACCCTGTTTGATCAGAGTCAATGACCGAGGACAACATATGGTGTAAGCGTAGTGTGAATAGTTTTGTCAAGAGTTTAAATTCCTTTCTTGGCAAGGCAATGGGCCTGTAGGAGGCACAAGAAGTAGAGTCTTTAGAAGGTTTGTGTATGAGTACTACATGCGTGTAGTACAATGAGGTGGGGAGGTTGCCATTATTTTTATTTTTTTTTAATAGAAAGTCAAGGAATCAGTTTTTTTCATATTTTTTTTTAAAGTGGTCCCTCAATCAATAATTTGACTTGGTTTCTCTACATCCCACCGACCCTCTGCTGCACACACACTATATTACCAAAGTATTGGGATGCTCATGTTTTATGTCAATTTGCATGCACTAGACCCAGTTGTAAAGAATATGAACTTTCCTGGATGTATGCATCAAGCTACACTATATTACCAAAAGTATTGAGAGGCCTGCCTTTAACCACACATTTTAATGGCATCCCAGTTTTAGTCAGTAGGGTTCAATATTGAGTTGTCCCACCCTTTGCAGCTATAACAGCTTCAACTCTTCTGAGACGGCTGTCCACAAGGTTTAGGAGAGTGTCTATGGCAGGGGTCCTCAAACTTTTTAAACAGGAGGCCAGTTCACGGTCCCTCAGACACTGTAGGGGGCGGACTATAGTTTGAAAAAAAATATGAACGAATTCCAATGCGCATATTTTTTATTGTTTTATTTATATAGTGGCGGCTGGTGCTCAAGATTTTTGGGGGGGCGCAAACAGAAAAATATAATTAGCATTGCTTTGCGGCAAGAAACGCTGTAAAAAATTGCGCGACTTTGAGGTCACAAAAGTGTGAAAGGGGCCTTTAGTAATCAAGGTATAGTGTGCCCCCATCAATGCAGAGAGACCAGCGTGCCCCCTTTTCAATGCAGAGTGACCAGCGTGCCCCCTTTCAATGCAGAGTGACCAGCGTGCCCCCTTTCAATGCAGAGAGACCAGCATGCCCCCTTTCAATGTAGAGATACCAGCGTGCCCCCTTTCAATGTAGAGATACCAGCGTGCCCCCTTTCAATGCCGAAGGACCAGTGTGCCGTGCCCCCTTTCAATGCAGAGAGACCAGTGTGCCGTGCCCCCTTTCAATGCAGAGAGACCAGTGTGCCGTGCCCCCTTTCAATGAAGAGAGACCAGCGCGCCCCCCCTTCAATGCAGAGACCATCGTGCCGTGCCCTCTTCAATGTAGAGAGACCAGCATGCCCCCTTTCAATGTAGAGATACCAGCGTGCCCCCTTTCAATGTAGAGATACCAGTGTGCCCCCTTTCAATGCAGAGAGACCAGCGTGCCGTGCCCCCTTTCAATGCAGAGAGACCAGCATGCCGTGCCCCCTTTCAATGAAGAGACCAGCGCACCCCCCTTCAATGCAGAGACCATCGTGCCGTGCCCTCTTCAATGCAGAGAGATCAGTGCACTTACCTCCGCAGCGGCGGCTTCTCCTCAGTCCCCCGGCGTCTCCTCGAGTCCTCCCGCTTCCTCCTCAGCCAATGGCATGAGCTCGCCTTTCGGCCAATCAGGAAGCGGGTCTCTGCCCCGCTTCCTTATTGGCCAGGAGGAGGATCCGTGTGACAATAGCATATTTTCATTCGCTATTGTCACACAAATGGGTGGGCTAGGGCGCAGTGCTCTGTGCCCCGGATCCACCCTTTTCTGAAGCCTATTAGAGCCTCTGGTTCTAATCAGGTGTTTCAGAAAAAAAAAAAAACATTAAGGATACATCCCGGCCGGCTGGCGGGCTGGGTCCAGGACCCTGGCGGGCCGCAGTTTGAGGACCCCTGGTCTATGGGAATGTTTGACTATTCTTCCAGAAGTGCATTTGTGAGGTCAGGCACTGATGTTGGAGAGAAGGCCTGGCTTGCAGTCTGCGCTCTAATTCAACCCAAAGGTGTTCTATCCAGTTGAGGTCAGGACTCTGTGCAGGCTAGTCAAGTTCCCCCACCCTAAACTCACTCAACCATGTCTTTATGGACCTTGTGCAGTCATGTTGTAACAAAAAGGGCCAACCCTAAACTGTTCCCACAATGTTGGGAGAATGATATTGTCCAAAAGGCCTTGGTATGCTGACGCCTTAAGGAGTTCCCTTCACTGGAACTAAGGGGCCAAGCCCAACCCCTGAAAAACAACCCCACACCATAATCCCCCCCTCCACCAAATGATTTATACCAGTGCATAAAGCAAGGTCCATAAAGACATAGATGAGCGAGTTTGGGGTGGAGGATAGAAAACCTTTGGGGTAAATTAGAGCAGAGACTATGAGCCAGGCCTTCTCGTCCCACATCAATACCTGACCTCACAAATGTGCTTCTGGAAAAATGGTAAAACATTACCATAGACACACTCCTAAGCCTTGTGGGCAGCCTTCCCAGAAGAGTTGAAGCTGTTATAGCTGCAAAGGGTGGGCCAACTCAATATTGAACCCTACAGACTAAGACTGGGATGCCAATAAAGTTCATGTGCGTATAAAAGCAGGTGTCCCAATACTTTTGGTAATATAGTGTATATTGGTAATATAGTGTATAATGGGCTTTTTTTTTTTTTTAATTTCGGCCTACCTCCCCATCCTCCATCATTCACCTATTAAAATAACATCAGTATCCCAGGGCCTCCGGGGTATATGTGATGTTTACATCCCTGGAGGCACCGGGAGCCCAGCACGTCACCCCATTCACTAATGAAGGAGCACTGCGTCATTGGGAGGCTATGCCAGAACCCGGAAGAGTCGGCGCAGCCTCCCGATGATTTTTCAAAGGAACATGGCCGCAGATGCAGAGAAAAGGATCTCAGCAAGACAACCCTGGATCCCCTGTGTGTGTGGGTGAGTATCCTAACTGTGGTCATCATAGCATCAGATAAGCAGAAAAGGAAAAAAAAAATGGGTGGAGGTGGATTCCTCTCTAAATACCATTAAAAGAAAGCTCTGTCTCAAATAAAAAATAGAAAACTGATTTGGAAACAATGTTCCATGTCAGAGTAATTGTTAGTCAAATAATCAAAGTGCAGCAAACCGGCCTGGTAATGAAGGGGGGGTAACATACTGGTACTCATGGTTAACCCTTTCATTGCCTGCGTGAGCCCGACAAGCACAAACAAAAATCTCTGGCAGCAAAGGGGTTAAACCATTGTGGCACCTGAATCACCCCACTTAATATTAGGCTCCCCAAGAGGGTTGCCACCAAATCCCTTTAAACCAAAACACATATTAATTACACAGGTTCTGTGGCTGATTAAGGGGGGTCATTAAACTCACTTGGTGCCTTATGTGTATTATATTAGCCTCAGAACCTGTGTAATTAATATGTATCCTGGTTTAAAGGGATGAGGTGGCAACTTTACTCCCCAAGTCTGGAAAGTTCCAGGTATGCTGGTCACTATGAAAACATGTCATTACACCCCATATAACGCACTCACAGCTGACTGCAATGTGATATAAGGACATTATTTACCATTGTACATCCTCTTCATTCCCCACACCTCCTACAACGAGAGCTGCACGTTTTACAAGCGAAATCCCATTTCTGTCTCAACACAGGACTCTATGGTCACCATCAACACACCTCAAGCGCTGTGACTTCCTGTACACCCGGCTCGGTCGCACTGCGCATGCTCACATTCAGAAACCAGCAACCTGCGGAAGCGATATCTGTTCTAATGTTGCTGCTGTTTTTAGAATCGTTTCTAGACCCGTGGGCTGTGTACGCATAGCTGTAGTGCTGCAGTTAATAAACGGTGTAAATAAAATAAAGCTAATGGCTGCTAATCACTTCCTAAGGAGCTGCCTGGTTAACGGGACTTCCGTGCGTTCCATCTGCTGTTGTGTGATGGCGGTGAAGGAGCAGATAGACTGCTGAGAGGAATCACGTACTTCCCTGGAAAGACCATTAGAGGGCAGCACATTTCGATTCGTTATGTAGTTACTGTGTATAGGTGCAGGATAGGAGAGTTATAAAAAAGCAATGAGAACTCTTATTTCTGTGTATTGTAATATATACTATTAACTGCTTACTCACCAGGCCTTTTCTTGGACTTTTTGTTTACAAGTTTAAATTAGTATTTTTTGCTAGAAAATTATTTAGAACCCCTATATATATATATATATATATATATATATATATATATATATATATATATATATTTTTTTTTTTTAGTAGAGACCCTAGAGAATAAAATGGTGATTGTTGCAATATATTATGTCACACTGTATTTGCACAGCGGTCTTTCAAACGCAATTTTTTTGGGGAAAAATACACTTTAAAGCGGTTGTATACCCCGCTTTGTTATTTTTTACCTCCAGGTAAGCCTATAATAAGGCTTACTTGTAGGTAAAATGAATATCTCCTAAACGTGCACCGTTTAGTACAGTGGTTCTCAACTCCTGTTCTCAGGACCAACTAACAGGCCAGGTTTGCAAGATAACTGAAATACAGCAGGTGATATAATTTGCTGCTCAGTGATTGCAGTATTCTAGTCTGCATCTCCCCCAAGGTAATACTTAAAATCTGACCTGGTGGAGGGTCCGGAGGACAGGAGTTGAGATCCACTGGTTTAGGAGATATTTATCCTGCATGCAGCCACTGACATCAGAGGCACATGCGCTCTGAAGGTCGGGGTTATCGTGCCGAAACTTTAGAGGTTCTTGCTGGAACAGAGTGCTCCCGTGCGCTTGCGCTGGAGTGGCGTTATCGTGGCTCCGGGCACTCACAGCGCCGAAGCCCGCGAACCCGGAAGAAACGCAGTGGGAACATGTCAGCCCCCTCAGTGGTGACAGGGCACTGCTGCGGGGGCTTCGTTCTAAGGTAAGTATTTCATAATATGCTTGTATGCATTGCATACCAACACATTATGCCTTTGTCTTGCAGGCTTTTCTTTCTTTTTTTTTTTTTTTTGCAGGGTATACAACCACTTCAATGAATTGAATTAAAAAAAAAAAACTGTAAAGATATCCCAATTTTTTTGTATAATGCAAAGCATGACGTTACGCCGAGTTAATAGATACCTAACATGTCATGCTTTAAAATTGGGCACGCTCGTGAAATGGCGACAAACTACGTTACCTAAAAATCTTCATAGGTGACGCTTTCAAATTTTTTACAGGTTACCTTTTTAGAGTTACAGAGGAGTTCTAGTGGTAGAAATAACTCTCATGTGTGGTTTGAACACGGTTTACATATGCAGGCTCAACTTATGTATGCTATTATTTCTGCGTGTGAG
The DNA here is from genome assembly GCF_965119305.1 of Pelophylax lessonae. Lineage (NCBI taxonomy): Eukaryota > Metazoa > Chordata > Amphibia > Anura > Ranidae > Pelophylax > Pelophylax lessonae. Next base: position 531,939,150 of record NC_138770.1, read on the forward strand.
CATGGAGGGATGGGGCGCTTTACATTTTCTTTTCTTATTTATTTTGCTCTATATTTTTTATTTGTACACTGTCCAAATAATTTATTTGTATCACTTTTGTATCCTATTGCAAGGAATGTAAACATCCCCTGTAATAGAAATAAGCATGACAGGTTCTCTTTATTGAGAGATCTTGGGTCAAAAAGACCATAGATCTCTCATTTACCTTTAAAAGCAAAAGAAGAAAAAATGTTGACACTTTGACTTTAAAAAAAAAAAATCCTCTCCCTAAGCCTGAAAAGCGGAAGTGGCATCGGAGGTCGCTCTGGTCCTCCAAGGGCATAGAGTCGAGTGGGGGCCATCTTGCCCTCACTCGACTTCCTGCCTACCTATCCAACAGATTGGATCTTTTCTGGGTTTGCAGACGGCTCCAGTAAACCTGGAAACTACCAGAAAGCGAAGGAGGGACACCTCACGCCGCCTGCAATAGTGATCCCGTGGCGAATCTGCATTTTACCAGATGCCAATTCGGTAAAACGTAGTGCGGGGCAGCCCCACCACAAGGGAAGGTTTTTAGGTTTCCTGAAGTTGTGCTTTAACCACTTCCATACTGAGTCATAGTAATATGACGTCGGCATGGTTGTACGGATTCGGGCGGGCGTCATATGACGTCCGCCCGCCCTAGCTGCTACTGCGCGCCCCCGGGGGCGCGCAGCGCAGCGATCGGGGGTGAGGCTCGTCCCTCGGACATAGCCCATCCCTGATCAAGGTAAACAGCCAATAGAAATTGGCTGTTTACCACGTGATCGGCTGTGTCAATCACAGCCGATCACATGAGCGGCTCCAGCACGAGCCGCTCGTTCTCTCTGCAATGCGCACCCCCGGGGGCGCGCAGAGCAGCGATCGGGGACGAGACTCGTCCCTCGGACAGAGTCGATCCCCGATTCCCCGAGCCAATTTCATTGGCTCTTTACCACGTGACCGGCTGTGTCCAATCACAGCCGGTCACAAATGTCAACAGAGAACACGGTAACTAGCTGTCACCGTGTTCTCCTCCTCACACACTGATCCTGTGTGAGGAAGAGAGTGTGGTAACAGCTAGTTACCAAGTACAGTGCACCCCAAACACACTGATTGCCCCCCCCCAATAAAGAGCACCTGTCACTAGCCCATCAAAGTACCCGAGTACCTGTCACCAGCCCATCAGGTACTCTGATGACAGGTACTCTGATGGGCTGGTGACAGGTATTCAGGTACTCTGATGACAGGTACTCGGGTACTCTGATGACGGGTACTCGGATACTCTGGTGACGGGTACTCTGACAGGTACTCGGGTACTCTGATGACGGATACTTGGGTACTCTGATGACGGAAACTCGGGTACTCGGATGACAGGTACTCGGGTACTCTGATGACAGGTACTCGGGTACTTTGAGTACCTGTCAACGGAGTACCCGTCATCAGAGTACCTGAGTACCTGTCACCTACCCATCAGAGTACCCGAGTACCTTCCACCTGCTCATCAGAGTACCTGACGCCTGAAGTACCCCAGAGTACTTGCCGCCTGCTCATCAGTACCCATCACTACTCATCAGTACCTATCACGTATCAGTACTGATCATCTGTACCCATCAGTACAGTATCACCTATCAGTATCAGTACTACTCATCAGTACCTATCACCTGCCTGTCACCTGCCCATTAGAGTACCCGAGTACCTGTCACCTGCCTATCGGAGTACCCGAGTACCTGTCACCTGCCTATCGGAGTACCCGAGTACCTGCCACCTGCTCATCAGTACCAGAGTACCTGTCACCTGCCTGTCACCTGCCCAACAAAGTACCAGAGTACCTGTCGCCCTTCATACAGCCACCTTTTTAAGTCCAAAAAATTTTATATACGTCCTCCGTTTAAACCTAAATACCGGTGTTATGGCAGCAGATAGCTGCCATAACCCTGGTATTTTTTTAAACGGTGGACGGTTGGCTTTCCGATAAGGGTGGTCCCAGCGGCGCATTCGCCGTGGGATCACCCTTCCGGGATGGCGGAAGAGGTGCCCCCCCCCCTCCCGACAGCGGGGAAAACGATCCGGTCCCGGATCCTCACAGACAGGATGTCGAGTGAGGGCAAGCTTGCCCTCATTTGACTCTATGGTCTTGGAGGACCGGAGCTACGGAAAATGTTGTTGCCTAGCAACCGGTTTAAAGGTCCTTTTTTTTTTTTTTTTCATTTTATATAATAATTTTTTTTTTTCTTTTTTTTTTCTATCTTTTAGTGTACTTGTGAGATCTGAGGACTTTTTGACCCCAGATCTCACAAAAAAGAGGTCCTGTCGTGCCTTTTTCTATTACAAGTAATGTTTACATTTCTTGTAATAGAAATAAAAATGATCCATTTTTTTTTTTGTTAAACGGTGTAAAAATAAAAAATAATAAATAAAATAAATAGTAAAAAAAAAAAAAATTAAAGCACCCTGTCCCCGTTAGCTCGCGCGCAGAAGCGACGCATACGGAAACCCCGCCCACATATGTAAACGGTGTTCAAACCACACATGTGAGGTATCGCCGCGATCGTTAGAGCAAGGGGAATAATTTGAGTCCTAGACCTCCTCTGTAACTCAAAGATGGCAACCAGTAGAAATTTTTAAATTGTCGCCTATGGGGATTTTTAAGTACCAAAGTTTGTCGCCATTCCGTGAGCGTGCGCAATTTTGAAACATGACATGTTGGGTATCTATTTACTCAGCGTAACATTATCTTTCACATTATGGAAAAAAATTGGGCTAACTTTACTGGTTTCTTATTTTTTAATTAAAAAAAGTGAATTTTTTCCAAAAAAATTAAGTTTGGAAGACCGCTGCGCAAATATGGTGTGATAAAAAATATTGCAATAATCTCCATTTTAATCTCTAGGGTCTCTGCTAAAAAAAAAAATATATAATGTTTGGGGGTTCTAAGCAGTTTTCTAGCAAAACAACTGATTTTAGCTTGTAAACACCAAATGTCAAAAATAGGCCTAGGCAAGTGGCTAGGATGCATAATGATGCTCCTTGGATGTTGGGCCCCTCTATATGGCTAGGCTGTGAAAAAGTCTCACACATGTGGTATTGCCATACTCAGGAGGAGTGGCAGAATGTATTTTGGGGTGTCATTTTTGCTGTGTACATGCTATGTGTTAGGAATATCCTATAAATTGACAACTTTGTGTAAAAAAAAAAGTTTTCATTTTTTTCCCCACATTTTCCAAAAACCTGTGGAAAAAAATGATATGTTCAAACGACCCATAATGCATAATAGAATATACGTTGGAGTGTTTGCTTTCCAAAATGGGGTCATTTTGTGGACTTTTCCATTGTATTGGTGCTCTAGGGCCTTGAAAAGTGTGATAGGTAGTAAGAAAGTTTTATGTGTATTTATGCTCCTAGAAAGCCTGAAGGTGCTTCTTGGACGTGGAGTCTCTTTTTGTGGCCAGGCTGTGTAAAAGTCTCACACGTGTGGTATCGCCATACTCGGAAGGAGTAGCAGAATGTATTTTTGGGTGTCATTTTTGCTGTGTACATGCTATGTGTTAGAAATAGCTTATATTCTGCAAAATTTTATAATTGAAACTAAAAAAAAGTGTTTTTTTTTTTCAAAATTTTTGCTCTTTTTTTGCATATATCACGAAAAAAAAAAAAAACCCCAGTTGTGATCAAATACCACCAAAAGAAAGCTCTATTTGTGTGAAAAAAATGATAAAAATTTTGTTTGGTTACAGTGTAGCATGACTGAGCAATTGTCATTCAAAGTGTGAGAGTGCTGAAAGCTGAAAATTGGTCTGGGCAGGAAGGGTGTCTAACTGCTCTGTATGGAAGTGGTTAAAAAGTGTATCTGATTTTAGTTGTAGAGGGAGGGTGTAAGGATTAGAACCTCTGGCAGGTTTTACCGATTTACAGGGCTGGGTTACAGAGATTCCCCCTCCAGTGACACACTTTTCACCATACAGGAGGTGAGGAAAAGTCTCCAACTACAGCGCACACACAAATAAAAATTATTTTGCTGGCGCCATTATAGCAAAATGCATGTGGTAGTATGCTGCCATGGATTGGCGCTAGGAAAGGAAAATTACAGTAAGTATTTGATACAATTTTCCATTTTGTTTTTACATTAAAGTGGAACTTTTTTTTTAAACTTTTTATTGACAATTTTTTCAGTTACAGGTTAAGAAAACAACACACACTCATATACAACAAAATAATAATAAAAAAAAAAATAAAAAAAAGTGAGTATAGTCCCACAACAACACATTAGTTCAATACATAGTTATTTTAGCACCCTCCAACCATATATCTTCCCATTAGGTTCACAGATGCATATATATATATATAAAAAGCCAACATTTATTATTGCAATAGATCCTGAATTAAAAAAAAAAAAACTGTAAAGATATCCCAATTTTTTTGTATAATGCAAAGCATGACGTTACGCCGAGTTAATAGATACCTAACATGTCATGCTTTAAAATTGGGCACGCTCGTGAAATGGCGACAAACTACGTTACCTAAAAATCTTCATAGGTGACGCTTTCAAATTTTTTACAGGTTACCTTTTTAGAGTTACAGAGGAGTTCTAGTGGTAGAAATAACTCTCATGTGTGGTTTGAACACGGTTTACATATGCAGGCTCAACTTATGTATGCTATTATTTCTGCGTGTGAGCATGGAGGGATGGGGCGCTTTACATTTTCTTTTCTTATTTATTTTGCTCTATATTTTTTATTTGTACACTGTCCAAATAATTTATTTGTATCACTTTTGTATCCTATTGCAAGGAATGTAAACATCCCCTGTAATAGAAATAAGCATGACAGGTTCTCTTTATTGAGAGATCTTGGGTCAAAAAGACCATAGATCTCTCATTTACCTTTAAAAGCAAAAGAAGAAAAAATGTTGACACTTTGACTTTAAAAAAAAAAAATCCTCTCCCTAAGCCTGAAAAGCGGAAGTGGCATCGGAGGTCGCTCTGGTCCTCCAAGGGCATAGAGTCGAGTGGGGGCCATCTTGCCCTCACTCGACTTCCTGCCTACCTATCCAACAGTGCTGAAAGCTGAAAATTGGTCTGGGCAGGAAGGGTGTCTAACTGCTCTGTATGGAAGTGGTTAAAAAGTGTATCTGATTTTAGTTGTAGAGGGAGGGTGTAAGGATTAGAACCTCTGGCAGGTTTTACCGATTTACAGGGCTGGGTTACAGAGATTCCCCCTCCAGTGACACACTTTTCACCATACAGGAGGTGAGGAAAAGTCTCCAACTACAGCGCACACACAAATAAAAATTATTTTGCTGGCACCATTATAGCAAAATGCATGTGGTAGTATGCTGCCATGGATTGGCGCTAGGAAAGGAAAATTACAGTAAGTATTTGATACAATTTTCCATTTTGTTTTTACATTAAAGTGGAACTTTTTTTTTTAAACTTTTTATTGACAATTTTTTCAGTTACAGGTTAAGAAAACAACACACACTCATATACAACAAAATAATAATAAAAAAAAAATAAAAAAAAAGTGAGTATAGTCCCACAACAACACATTAGTTCAATACAGGCATACCCCGCTTTAAGTACACTCACTTTACATACACTCGCGAGTAAGGACACAGCTTGTTCAGCTTGGCATGACACTACTCCCGGTTTTTAACATTGGCGTCTATAGGAAATCTTGGTCAACTTGACATGGCACTACTCCCAAACCATAAGTGACAGGGATACCAAACTTAGGGAGCACCGAGAGGGGACCCAGGACTACAACATATCCTGTTTGTGGCTGGCCAGCTTGCCTAGCTAATCTACTATGTCATAGTCCTGGATCCCCTTAACATGCCCCCCAAGCTTGGTGTCCTTATCACATGGTTTGGGAGCAGTGCCATGTCAAGCTGACCAAGATTTCATATGGAGCTAGTGTATTTACAAGCATTGAGAAATGAAAAAAGGTATTGCTTCACTTTAAGTACATTTTCGTTTTACATACATGCTCTGGTCCCATTGTGTACTTAAAAGTGGGGTATGCCTGTACATAGTTATTTTAGCACCCTCCAACCATATATCTTCCCATTAGGTTCACAGATGCATATATATATATATATATATATATATATATATATATATATATAAAAAGCCAACATTTATTATTGCAATAGATCCTGTAGATACCAGATCTCGGGATATTCCCTATTAATGTCACTCGTGCCGTCTATCGATTTTTACACTGTATGGGGCTATATCACAAACAATTTATACCCAATATAATATTAAAGTGGTTGTAAACCCACTTTAAAGACTTTTACCTATAGGTAAGCCTATATTAAGGCTTACCTATAGGTGCTATAAATATCTCCTAAACATGCACAGTTTAGGAGAGATTTATAGTGCATGCAGCCGATGAGGTCATTGGCACATGCACTCTGAAGGAACGGCCACCCGTGCCGTTCCTTCAGAGCCCAGTGCCGTGAACGCCGGCTCCCGCACACATGCCCGGGAGTGATGTAATCGCGCCTCTGGCCAATCAGATGGCCGGAGGACGTGATCCAGAAAGCAGGATGGCCGAACATGTCGGCCGTCCTGTCGGCACTACCAGGTCACGTACACCTCCACAGTGTCTATTAACCATACCTTCTACCAGCATCGTAGTCTTTAGAGGTGTTGGATGCCTACATCCCCTGCAGTCTACTGTGGTTCCTTCCCCTGACCTGTATAGGGGCTCATGAGACCCCCTATCGGCTTTTGATGGTTAGAGACAGGCCATACTTGACCTCCTATACTTTGTGTGATGTGTGAAATCAATTTTCATAAGCATAAGTGCAAAGCTAGACAGCTACGTGCATACAGCGTAAGAAAAGGCCTTCATGTAGATAAATAAGAGCCAATATATATTACAATATATATTACATATTTGAGATATTATAACGTGCCAAAAAGACTGTTTTCACTATATGATCAATATTCAATACATATAGATATAACATATTTTAGGATCCTAATTCAGGACTTGTTTACTCATGAAAGTGGACTAGTCACTCTAGTTGGAACATTGATATTTATTTTGATATTTAACATTAGAGTCAATTAAGGCCCTTGAGGTATTCTCTAACTTGGTACATCAAACCACCCCATATGACATAAGGGTTCAAGTCATGTTATGCACTGGTTATGTTATTGGAGAATATGTACCAGGGCAGAGGGATATTCCTAAAATTATTAGACATAGTTCAATCTCTAATGTAATTGGATACATTTGGATCTGTAAGGTAATTGGTCAGTAGTTAAAGAACCAATGGCAATTAAAGTCCAACTTCTTCTTATGATGTACCTACCTGATATATGCTGACTGTAACCCTAAAGGATCCATAGACTGATGCCATTCTGATCTACCTGCCCGTATCTGTGCAAAATAATTCCTTATCTGGTTGAAGATCATCGACATCCTGACTACTGTCTTTGCTTCAGGTCTGAAATTACCCTTAATCAGACCCCTAAATCACAAAAGGACTCAGCATTGGCATAGAGGTTAAAGGAAGGAGCCGCAAGCATCCAATATTTCAGTAAGTGGCATTTGCCGACCACAATGACGGTTGCAGTGCCGGAATAAAGGGGAGGTAATAATCATGGGCCACTGGAGTAGTGAGTATACTACTACTTCTATAATAAGGAGCTGCCTGTTTCATTTCTCTTTAAACAGGTCTCCTTAACCACTTCAGCTCTGGAAGGGTTTTACCCCCTTAATGACCAGGCCATTTTTTGCGATTCGGCACTGTGTTACCTTAACTAACAATTGCGTGGTCGTGCCAAGCTGTACCCAAATACAGTTGATGTCCTTTTTTTCCCACAAATAGAGCTTTCGTTTGGTGGTATTTGGTCACCTCTGCGGTTTTTAGATTTTGCGCTATAAACAAAAAAATAGCAACAATTTTGAAAAAAAAAAAACACAATATTTTTTACTTTCGGCTATACAACATTCCCAATAAAAAAATATAAAAAATCTAATTTTTTTATCAGTGTAGGCCAATTTGTATTCAGCTAAATATTTTTGGTAAAAAAAAATCAGAAAAAGCGTATTTTAATTGGTTTGCGCAAAAGTTATAGTGTTTACAAACTATGGGATACATTTTTGGACTTAATTTTTTTTTGTTTTTATTACTAATGGCAGCGATCTTTAGCGCGACTGCGACATTGCGGCCAACAAATCTGACACTAAGTGACACTTTTTGGGGACCAGTGACATTATAACAGTAATCAGTGCTAAATAATATGCACGGTTACTGTATAATTGACGCTGGCAGGGAAGGGGTTATACTGGGGGTGATCAAGGGGTTACATGCAAGCCTAGTTGTGCTTGCCAACTGTGGGGGGCTCTGTGAAAGGCACGCAGATCAGTGTTTCAGCTTAGCTGAGACACACAATCTCACTGTGCCTGCTGTCTGACAGGAGAGCCGCCTGCTTTGTTTACACAGGCAGGTGGCTCTCCTGTCAGTTTTCCTGAAGATCGCGGGAGGCCAGCGGCGATCGAGCCGCTCCTCCAGCGGTCTGGCTCCCGCTGTCTAATCACAGTGGGACTGCGTGCACATGATCACATAGATCTATGTGATTATGCGTAGCCAAGCTGCCCTGAAGCAGTAAATCTGCGGGGGGCGATCGGCAAATGGTTAAATACTGCACATGCATCTGGTGTGACCGAGCCAAGCACGGAAATGCAGGTTTGCGATTCCTTACATATCAGTACACCGTAGACATGACTGCATATTATCTCCAAAGAAAGATGCACATTGTTAGCCACTTGTGTTGTTACTAAAAGTGATACTAAACGAACACTGTTTCATTTACATTGCCCTCTTCCATTTCTGTATGTGGATGATGGCACTGTAAATATTTTAATAAAAAAAAAAAAAATTCCAAAAAAAGTACCTTTTTTCTAAATCGATATACAGCTGTCACATGACCCAGCTCCTTCCCAGCCTGTCTGCAGGGAAACATAAGCAGGAGGAGCTTCTAGTCCTCTGCTGCTGGTCACATGTTAAAAAAAAAAAAAGCCTTTGAAAAAAAAAGTCAAAATAAACAATATTAATAAACTGTTTTAAATTGTCATAAAAATATATTGGAAATCAAATCTTTATTATTTTTTGACAATAGCACGGTGTGGGTGGATTTCTACCAGTCACAGGCTGTGCCATGCCCCTCCAGCCTGTGTCTTAGAATAAGAGGGAGGTGAAGCCTCCGTCAATCTACATGTTATATCCTGCCCCCATTGAGTTTAGCTGGTTAGTGGGCATGGAGGCGGAGGGAGGAAGTGGGCTGTCATTTACCGCTGTGTATATGCACACGTGTGACTCTAGAGGCACATGGGCTGCTCAGATGTGATAGGGAGGAAATGCTCAACATAAAGTACTCACTGAAAACTGAGCATGTGCAGAGTTGCCACCACAGCAAAATCTCTAACTGAATTGGGGACATGAACAGAAGGTGGGGATGGAGAGCAGCAGGATCAACCAGGCTTTTTGCAGAATACAGAAAACAAAACCCATAGTAACTGAATAAGTGTGAACAGCATGCAATACACCATTTATTGATAGCTTTTTATGATGATGTGGGTTTAGTGACACCTAAAGTCACTAGAACATAAAACAAAATGTCAATTATGCCTGAAAGGATACAGTTTCAAAATACACAAAATGTATTGTCAGTCCAGTTGTGGCTTTTATGTTGTTTTTCAGAATAAAATCACTCCAAAAGAGATCTGATCTAGTTTAAAGCACACTTTTATTTGTGTTTTACAGTTCATATATTTTCAGAACAGACTGTACAGTAAAGTAGTATTTTATTCCCAAGGTCTTACAATAAAAGACAAACTGAAAAGAAAAAAAACCGTAACAGAAGTGCAGTTGAAATAAATATTACATTTTAAGAGCATTCGGGTTACATGAAATGGCAATATCCAACATAAAAAAAAAAAGAAAAAAAAAAGAAAGAAAGATTGTATGCTTCAGTGGGTGATATGAATGAGGACCTGAGTTTAGAGTTGTGTAGAATGATATCTGCAAGGTCTTTCTGGCAGTAGGAGAATTTTTAAAACAGATGGGTGAAGGCTGTTATTCTGATATATAACTAAGCCATCCAGTAATATTTTTTCTGGTACTATGTGTTTGGGATCGCTTGTAATAAAGTCTGACCTTTTTAGTGCAATCAGCTTTTTAGCACCTCATTTTGCTATATAGCCTGTGAAAAGCTCATAACGAAAATCATTGTGCAAAACCGCAGCAGGAACATTTGATCTTGATGCTTGTTTCACTGGCTTTGTGAGGTCCTAAATAATGACCTGTCATAGATGGGAACAAATTCTTCTGCTTACAAAAAAAAAAATGCACCATCTTAATTACAATATTACATTATTTTATGGTTCTTTACTTTCAACTCGGTATCCAGATGTGTCTTCTTTCATACTGGAAGCGGGAGCCCACGCAAAGAATGGAGTGGTTAGTCAATTGGCATAAGAAACTTTGGCACACAAGAATTTTTGAACTGTTAAAGTCGTGCCACTGGTGGCTTTTCTACCGGCACCTGCAATCCTAGGAAAAGAAAAGAAAAGAAAAAAAAAAAAGATAAAATTGTGCATTGCTATAAACATTGTTTAACCACTTTAATACAGGACACTTCCCTCCCTTCCTGCCCAGGCCAATTTTCCCCTTTTAGCGCTGTTGCAATTTGAATGACAATTGCGCGGTCATGCAACACTGCACCTACACCAAATTTATGTCATTTTCCCCCCACAAATAGAGCTTTCTTTTGGTGGTATTTGATCACCTGTGCGATTTTTACTTTTTGCTAAACAAATAAAAAAAGACCGAAAAGTTTGAAAAAAAAAAAGTTTTTTTGTTTATGTTATTCAATTTTGTAAATAAATAAGTTTTTTCCTGCACTGATGAGACTGCACTGACAGGCACTGATGAGGAGGCACTGATGGGGTGGCACTGATAGGTAGCACAGATATGCAGCATTGGTGGGCACTGATAGGCGGCATTGATGGACACTGATAGGCGGCACTGACGGGCACTGATAGGTGGCACTGACGGGCACTAATGGGCACTGATAGGCGGCACTGGTGGGCACTGATGGGCGGCACTGATGGGCACTGATAGGCGGCACTGGTGGGCAATAATGGGCACTGGTGGGCGACACTAAAGGATGGCAATGATGGGCACTTGTGGGCAGCACTGATAGGGAGGACACTGGTGGGCATCACTGATGGGGAGGGCAATGGGGGGCTCCCTGAGCCCTGATTGCCATCCCTGGTGGCCATAATGGGCATCCCTGGGGTCATAGTGGGCATCCCTGGTGGATCTAGTGGCATCCCCCCCCCCCCGAGGGTCTGCACTGGTAATCAATGATCTGATTACCAGTGCCGACCCCCCCCCCCCCCGTCAGGGGAGCCGGCGATCGGCGCTCCTTTACTCGTGCCTGTCAGATCAACGGCTGTTCCTATTTACTATGTGACCAGCCGTGATTGGACACGGCTGATCACATGGTAAAGAGCCTCCGTCAGAGGCTCTTTACCGAGATCGGAGATGCAGGGTGTCAGACTGACACCTCGCATCACCGATCGCCGCTCTGCGCGCCCCCGGGGGGCGCCCAGAGCTGTGTTATCCTGCCGCCGTCATATGACGTCCGGTCAGGATAACACAACCACATTCCCGCCGTCAATCTGTAATAGGGCGGGCGGGAAGTGGTTACGTTTTTAACTGCTTGCCGACATTCACTGCAGCAAGTCGGCTCATACATTGTGGCTTTCGGTTTTGCGGTCATTCACTGCAGCACAAGCCAATCAGCAAGTCCCGGCCAATGATTTATGGCCAGGACCCGCTTATCGGCTCAGCGAATGACAGAAGAGAGCCCTGTGTTGGTAAACAACACAGGGGTCTCTTCATACAGCAGACATGTGGCACATTGCTTAGTAAAACACCACACAGTAAACACACTAAACATAGTTAGACACAGATTTAACCCCTTGATCACCCTAGCTGTTAACCCCTTCTCAGCCAGTTTCATTAGTACAGCGACATTGTATATGGTTATCACTGATCACTGTATTAGTGTCACTGGAGGTCAGTGACAGTCAGTTCCCCTGCCCAGCGCCAGCTACTGTCTAATTGTCCACCGCACTATCGCAGTCCCCCTATAAATCACTGATCGCAGCCGTTACTAGTATAAAAATTCCAGTATCCATGCCATAGTTTGTAGATGCTATAACTTTCATGCAAACCAATCAATATACACTTATTGGAATTTTTTATTTCTCTATCATTCATTGACAGACGCAGCTCCATATCTTCTTGACCATTGGGTTATGCTGCCCCCTACAGGAGTAAGACACTAGGCAGGAAACAAATTTACCACACCTATGGGGCAGTCCCTGCAGGCACACTCTGCTATAGCCTGCAGTTTGTTTCTGCCTAGTTTAGGAGTAGGATCTAGTTGCCTGCTGGGACTTCGGTCTTAGCTGTTTGTTTTTGGGAACCTTTTTTTGAAAGATTATTTTTTTAGTTAGTGTTCCTGAGAGAACTACAAGCAACTGCCGGCTGGGTTTCGGACTGGATATTCTAGATCCTTAAGGTCTCCCAGCCTGGCCAGCAAGCGCGAGCAGGTTATAGTCCAGCATTAGGCCTCGCCACGACAGGGCCCCGATGGACAGGGGCGGGCCCATGAGTGAAACACCTCATTGGGACGCACACGACCTGGAGTCGCAGGGTACCCCTTGGCCATCAGCACCCCTAGGTGGCGAGGTAGTCTGTTCGGAGTGGCCTCCACCTAATGCCGTGGTATGGTAAGTGTCCCCCCCAATTCTCTGGCGGTCTCGGGGTGGACATGGGTCCCCTCCCTGGCAAAGTAGGACCTCGAGTATCCCTCAGTTCTTCTGACCCGATACCAGGCCCCCCTCAGCTGTCCCCTTCCCCCACAAGCTGGTTCCTACCTCGGGGGGGGGGGGGGGGTGAATGTATTGCAGCCGCTGCAGCGGTTCTGCGGGGGGGGGGGGGGGGGGAGTCTGTCCTGGTGGGGTCTCCTCCTGGGGACCCCCCCTATGCCTTCTGATGACCCCCCCTGGGGGTCCTGGAGACCGCATGACGCGCCGTGGGTGCCGGCATATAGCATGCTGTAGGCTTTCTGCTCTGCATCAATGTAAATCGTTTTCTCTTCGGAATGCATGGGCAGCCATGTTTTGGTAGTTCCCCAAGGGAATGCATGGGACAGCCATTTTCTTGAAGTCCACAATCATTGGACAGCAAGGGAGAAGCTAGGGGCTCTAGGCATGACCCAGGTACTTTTCTATTTCCTGTGTCAGATCGTTTCTATTCTCTGCACAGAACATTCTTGAAGCCTCCAAGATCCTTTTGGTGGTATGTTTCTGGTATGTTTCTGCTGCAGGCTGTGTTAGGGCTGGGACTTGTGGTACTGCTGGTACAGCGCTGCAGATCATGTTTTTTTGCAAATTTTGTTAAAGTGACACTACTTTTTTTTTTTTTTTAATACTCTGTGCTAATGGAGACCCAGGACCAAATCTTGCCTACAAAAAAAGTGCGATTGCGGGACCTTCCGGGTCGCAGCCCGTGTCTGCTTTTACAGCCGTTTTGGAAAGCCTGGTGTCAAAAGTGGATTTAGTTTTAAAAAATGCCACTAGCCTAAAGTGCCCTTTGCCTTCACCTCCCTCTGTAGTATCCTCAGATTCTGAGGTAGATGTGGCCACCGCGGACGCATACCATCCTGGTGGATCTGTGTCTTCGTATTCTGACGGCGAGGATGAAAGTGCGCTGGTGGAGGCACTTATAGTGTAGGTGCGGGAAACCTTAAAAATTGCAGATGAGTCTACAGCGTCAGGGATGCAAGTGTTTTTTGGCACACACAAATCCCAGAAGTCGGGCAAGGTGTTTCCCTGTCAATGAACAGTGGGGGACGCATCAAACAAATGTTAGTGATGCCTAAGCATTTTAAAAGGAGTTACCCCTTCACGGATGCGGTTTCCACTAGGTGGACCGTGCCACCTAAGGTGGATCACCCGGTTTCCAGACTAAACAAGTCTACTGTGGTCCCGGTGAAAGAGTCCCCGGTATTTACAGACCCAGTGGATAGACGGATTGAGTCTCTGTCCCACCATTTGCATGTGTTAGCGGGCTCCATACTAAAACTGGTCTTTGCGATCACTCTGGTGTCACAGACCATCACAGAATGGGCGAAGTTGATAAAAGGTGACTTGGAAATGGAGCAGCTCTCACTGGGCCTGGCAGAGCTGACGGACCAAATGGTTCAAGCCCTTCTGGATATATGCGATGTGTCGCTGGATACGGCTTCACTGATAGCCACAGCTCAATCTGGATCTGCGGACAAATCCTCGTCTGCATGAAGGGACGCCCTCACCCGTTTCTGGGGTAGGGTGGACATCTTCGCTTCTTTCTGGAACCATGGACCTCCTTGATTCAGGACAAATGGGTCCACGAACTGACCTGATCGGGTTACAAGATCGAATTCCGGTCTTGACTGTCGGACAGGTTCTACTCGTCCAATCTACGCCTATCTCCAGACCGGTTAAGAGATCTAAGAGAGGCAGTACAAGATCTGCTGTCTTCCTGGAAGGAGTAGCAAGCGCGTGCCACTCTGCACAGTCTGCACTGCAGGCGGCCGTGCTTGCTATCATCGTGGTTTTACTGCTTTCTGTTGACAATCTGGATGTAAGTGCAATATATTTTTAATAAAGATGTTTTTAAGAATTTAATGCACTATTCGTCTCCCTTTTGTTTCCCCCTATGTCCCATGACATTTATGGAGTCTAATAGTGGGTCCTACTCTACTGTTCTGGAGAAGTGAGCGGAAGGGGTTCAAAACTGTGTACCGGGATATCTGGTTATTCACGCTGATTATCCGCAGCCATCTGGTAAGCGGCCATCAATTTACTTTTTAGTCCGTGTGTACCCGGGAAGACCTGAAGCAATTTACCTGATAGAATCACTTTTTTCACTGGCAGTGAAATCTCTTTATACACAGGACTGAACTTTTTCTTTTCCTTTTTTTAGCACATTGGTTCATTGTTTCTTCTTACACAATTTCAGCTGAAGATATGCATCTATATGTTTTATATTTAATTGTGTTTGCAAGTATCATGTTTTTTTTTATTGTGTCAATGTATGGATTCATAATTTTTGAACTCATCTTTTTTATTCACATAAGAACGCATAGCGCACTATCATTACCATTTTTTCACTATTCATATTCTGTTATTCAGGATTTTTCTAGTGCAGCAGACCACCATTTTATTCAGCGCACTTTTATTATATTTATTTTTTCCAAGTCCTTCCTTCCACTGTATTGGACTGTGTTAACCACGGACGCCAGCCTGTCCAGCTGGGGAGGAGTACTGGGGAAGCTCTGTATCCGGGGGTCCTGGACAGTATAATAGTCCAGACTTCTGGTAAATTATCTCAAACTCAGAGCGATAAAGCTTTGCCTGAGTCACTGGACAACTCTTTTACAAGGTTGTCCAGTCCGGATTCAATCGGACAATGCTACGGCTGTCGCCTACATCAATCATCAAGGGGGCACCAAGAGTGTCTTGGTGGCCCGGGAGGTAGCCGAGATCCTGAAATGGGCGGAAAAGTTTGTTCCAGCCCTTTCTGCAGTGCACTTACCAGGTATGGAAAACTGGCAGGTGGATTACCTGAGTCGTCAGGTGTTGGATCAGGGGGAGTGGTCCCTGCACCTGGAGGTGTTTCACCCTGTGTGTCCGGTGGGGGGGGACACCCGATGTTGACTTGTTTGCTTCTTGACTCAACAAGAAGGCTCAGGGGTTTGTAGCCAGGTCGAGGGATCCTCTGGTTGACGCCACAGATGCACTGGTGGCTTCTTGGGGTCAGTACCGGCTGATCTATGAGTTCCCTCCGCTGAAACTCCTGCCGAGGCTTCTGCGCAGAATAGCGGTGGAAGGGATTCCGGTAATTCTGGTGGCCCCAGACTGGCCTCGCCGGTCTTGGTACGCAGATCTGGTAAGGCTGGTCGCCGGTGCTCCTTGGAGACTTCCTTTCAGGGAAGATCTGCTGTCTCAAGGGCTGATCTTCCATCCTGCTTTACAGTCGCTGGCTTTAACGGCGTGGCTGTTGAAAGCCAGATATTGAAGGATAAGGGTCTTTCTGATTCTGGGATTCCTACACTATTGAATGCCAGGAAGTCTACTTCCAGGAAGATCTATCATCGTACGTGTAAATCTTACATCTCATGGTGTGAATCGCTGAAGGTTCATCCTCGCCTGTTTTCGGTGGCTAGGATTTTGAGCTTTCATCAAAAAAGGGGTTGAACAGCGGTTGGCTTAGGGCACTAGCAAAGACCAAGTGTCAGCTTTGACGGTATTTTTCCAACGTCCTTTAGCTATGCATGCTTTGATTCACACTTTTATTCAAGGAATTTGCCATATGGCTCCTCCGAGGCGATCCGTGGGAATCTTAATTTGGTATTATCTGTTCTCCAAAAACCTCCTTTTGAGAACATTAGGAAGATTCCTCAGCTTACTCTGTCACATAAGGTTGCCTTTTTGGTGGTTATTACTTCTGTCCGCAGAGTATCTGAATTGGCGGCGCTATCCTGCTGTTCGCCTTATCTGGTGGTCCACAGAGATAAAGTGGTACTTTGACCTAATCAGTCGTTTCTTCCTAAGGTGGTCATCTGAATGAAGACATTGTGCTGCCTTCACTCTGTCCCAAGCCGAAGCATCCCAAGGAAATTGCTTTGCATTCGTTGGATGCAAGGTTTTACAGGCTGCTGTTTAAAAGAGAAACTATTCTCTTTTAGGGTGTATGATGGTTTTAGGTGAGCTCCAGTTGTTCCTGGTTGGCTACGTTTAGCCTTTGGGAAATTAAATTATTTTTTTTTGTTTTTCCCACCCCTCATGTAAATACTGCTTTGGGACGTCTCAATGGTCAAGAAGATATGGAGCTGCGTCTGTCAATGAACGATAGAGAAAACTGGATTTTTGTCTTCCCGTAAAATCCTTTCCTCTGAAATTCATTGACAGACGCAGCACCTGCCCCTCTAATTATGAGTGGGATGGGGTTTTTTTTCTAAACATTGCTTGCAACAAAACCGAGGGCTATAGCAGAGTGTGCGGGTGTATGCTTGCAGGGACTGCCCCATAGGCGTGGAAATTTTTTTTCCTGCCTAGTGTCCTACTCCTGTAGGGGGCAACATAGCCCAATGGTCAAGAAGATATGGAGCTGCGTCTGTCAATGAACTTCAGAGAAAAGGATTTTACGGTAAGACAAAAATCCAGTTTTTACCAAAGACATGTAGCAGAATACATTTTGGCCAAAATGTACGAAGAAAGTTGATTTTTTCTTTCATTGGATAGGTTTTAGAGCAGACAGTACAAAATATGTTTTTTAAAATTTTGAGTCTTTTTTCGCTTATATTGCAAAAAATAAAAACCCCAGTGATCAAATACCACCAAAAGAAAACTTTTTTGTATAAAAAAAAAAAAAAAAAATGCTATAACTTTTGTTTGCGCACAGCATTGCATGACCGTGCAATCGCCAGTTAAAGTACCACAGTGCCGAACTGCAAAAAAAAAAAAAAAAAAAAAAAGGCCTGGTTATTAAAGGGGTAAAACCTTCCAGAGCTAAAGTGGTTAGAAGGGTAAGTCCATTAATATTTCAGTATTTGGTAGATGGTGGAGAGTTAATCCAGTACCCAACAGTTTTTTAGATCTCTGGCCCACTCTAGTGGGAATATCTTTGCCCTTAAATTCCTAGGTCTACACAGCTCCAAGATCAATTAATAGGGGCAGATTTTCAGTTTATCTTTCACTATGGATAATGCAACAGGAAAAATACATAGGGTGGGTGGACAGGGCCTAGTACCACAGCAGAGGATCCCATCAGTTTCGTTCCAAGATATGGATATACAGTGTATATATCACACACAAACCCAAATCCAAAAAAGTTGGGACACTGTACAAATTGTGAGTAAAAAAGGAATGGACTTATTTACAAATCTCATAATCTTATATTTTATTCACAATATAATAGAGATAACATATCAAATGTTGAATGTGAGACATTTTGAAATGTCATGCTAAATATTGGCTCATTTTGGATTTCATGAGAGCTAAACATTCCAAAAAAGTTGGGACAGGTAGCAATAAGAGGCCGAAAAAGTTAAATGTACATATAAGGAACAGCTGGAGGACCAATTTGCAACTTATAAGGTCAATTGGCAACATGATTGGGTATAAAAAGAGCCTCTTGGAATGGCAGTGTCTCTCAGAAGTCAAGATGGGCAGAGGATCACCAACTCCCCCAATGCTGTGGCG
Organism: Pelophylax lessonae; assembly: GCF_965119305.1. Taxonomy (NCBI): domain Eukaryota; kingdom Metazoa; phylum Chordata; class Amphibia; order Anura; family Ranidae; genus Pelophylax; species Pelophylax lessonae. Next base: position 531,957,491 of record NC_138770.1, read on the forward strand.
AAAAATAGTGGAGCAATATCAGAAAGGAGTTTCTCAGAGAAAAATGTGAAAGAGTTTGGAGTTCTCATCATCTACAGTACATAATATCATCCAAAGATTCAGAGAATCTGGAACAATCTCTGTGCGTAAGGGTCAAGGCCGGAAAACCATACTGGATGCCCGTGATCTTTGAGCCCTTAGACAGCACTGCATCACATAGAGGAATGCTACTGTAATGGAAATCACAACATGGACCCAGGAATACTTCCAGAAAACACTGTCGGTGAACACAATCCACCGTGCCATTTGCCGTTGCCGTCTAAAACTCGATATGTCGAGCCTCGAGGACACTCCGTGATACACGCTCTTGAATACTACATAAATGCGAGTTGCCACTTTGCAGTTTGTGTGAATAAAAGTATCTGAAACAGTACTACACTATGGCAGTTGTCTCCCTTCCTTTTTATATCCAAACACCTTGAGAGGAGTGGATACGATCGGTGTGGGAGCTGGTGCAGGACCTGTCAGTGGATCTAGATTTCATATACGCTGCTTTTGATCCTTGTTATGGGGATCAACTAGTTGTGGTAAGAGGCCAATCTTATCCCTTGGTGGTGGTACTTTTTGCACTGGGATATTGATATTTGGAGTGTCTTTGGGAGCACACATTTCATCTTTTTGGAAGAATATTTTAACATAGATGACTTATATGTGTGGACTTTTTTAAGATTCATGGACTGTGTTGTTCATTTTTATATTGTGTTTTAAGCGCTACACCTATACTGTTTTATTGTTTTATGATGATCTGTTTTTTCTAATTCATGGGTCAAGTGTTGGCAGCTTATTCATTTTTTACTGATTTTATATTGCATTTTATATGTCTGGAATGAACATTCCCTTACAATCTATTTATGCGCAGCATATTTCCCATTTTATGTCAAAAAAGAAGCCATATCTAAACATGATCCAGAAGCGCAGGCGTTTTCTCTGGGCCAAGGCTCATTTAAAATGGACTGTGGCAAAGTGGAAAACAGTTCTGTGGTCAGACGAATCAAAATTTGAAGTTCTTTGTGGAAAACTGGGATGCATGTCATCCGGACTAAAGAGAACAAGGACAACCCAAGTTGTTCTCAAGACAAGAATGGGACAAAATTCCTATTCCTAAACTTGACCAACTTGTCTCCTCAGTCCCCAGACGTTTGCAGACTGTTATAAAAAGAAGAGGGGATGCCACACAGTGGTAAACATGGCCTTGTCCCAACTTTTTTGAGATGTGTTGATGCCATGAAATTTAAAATCAACGTATTTTTCCTTAAAATTATACATTTTCTCAGTTTAAACATTTGATATGTCATCTATGTTGCATTCTGAATAAAATATTGAAATTTGAAACTTCCACATCATTGCATTCTGTTTTTATTCACAATTTGTACAGTGTCCCAACTTTTTTGGAATCGGGTTTGTATATATCAAACACTAGAGAAGCTGCTTCTTAAACTTTTTTTTTTTTTTTTTTTAATTGCAAATGAGTAAAGAATTACTTTCAGGCAGACTAAACTGCAAGGCCCACCTTTTTGGCTGCCTGCCGCTCCCTGCTGTCAAAATGCTGCATTATTAGAATATAAGAATAAATGCATGGACCATATCTCTATGGTGACAGCATTGTGAGCACTGAGGTGGCACGAGAGAAAAGATATTGTCCCGACATACAACATCACTGGTTTCTGGGCAATTACTATTGGAAATTGCACAAACCATATGTATGCATTGTATACGTATGTGTGGCACTCAGAGAAATCACAGAAGTTTATGAACTATACACATTTATTACGGACACTTATCAAACACTGTGCCATTTTATGTTAATTTGATGTTATTGTGTGGTAATCAATGTCTTAATTGATTTAAGCAGTCATGTGGCACTACTGATAGGCACGTTTATGTGACTGTTGGCTAATATCAATTGGCATGTAATTGTGACACACTGGTAGCGCAGCAGCATGTACTAAGTTTTTATTCATGTAAGCAGTGTGGGAACACAATATGTGTTAGCTGCTACTGTATCGTTTTTTGTTGTATTTGGTAGAGCAGGAGTTTTTTTTCCTTTATTTTTATTAATTAAACAAAGCTTCATTCGCTTAAAAAAAACACAAAAAAAAAACAACTGGCAAATTGGAGCAGTAAAGTGCCACTGACCAACAATTTGATATATCTATGCTATCCTTGCTAATTGCCAAACTGCCTATACATGGACAAGCAAAAGATGTCTAGGTAAAAAAAAAAAAAAATTTGTATGTTCATACAATAGCATTGCATATGTTAATAAACTTACCAAGTTTTCCTGCAAAATCTGCAATGGCAGCTTCATTCACTGTAAAAGTTGACTGTCCTTCACTGAAATCATATAAGAATGCAAAAAATGTTTAATTTTTACAATGACAAATATAATTTCTCTAATCTGTCTATATATGTTCAGTTATGCCAAACACTTTATTTTGGCTTTTATGAGCTCAGAAAAGTATATATGAAATATCTGACACTCGTGCAAAAGAAGTGAAGATAGAGGGCAAACAGCATGGCTCAAACAAGCTATTGTTATTTTCATACTGTATTTATCTTACAATGCTATAGTTAAAGTGGTTGTTAAGCCACTTATGAAAAATCATCTCATCCCCTCTGTAATATAACAATAAGTCTCCCTGTGCCTGGAAGCGCCGGCTGGTCGATTGGGACTCTCAGTGGGACGGCAGATCCCAATCATGCCGAGGAAGGCGGTGGGAGGGGGAGGGACTTTCCCTTCCACTGCTTGTAAAAACAATCCAGCAACTAGTTAGCCGCTAGGATTTCTTTTACAAGAGAGCCAACCCCGATAAGGTCACATCACTTCCTGGTTACTCGGACGTAAACAGCCCCATTTAAACAATCAAAAGCATTCAATCACACAGATCTTGCTGTGATCAAATGCTTTTAAGGGCAGAGGAGGGATCTGGGGTCTTAAAGACTACCACATGCCTATTGCGGTTACAAGGGATTTTGTCAATTTCTTTTTATTGCTTTTTAAAAGGGAAAAAACATGCCACCGGGGCGGAATAAACAAAACAAAAAACATCAAAACCAACCAGGTTCACCACCCTACAGGCAACTTCACCATCCCAGGATTTAAGTCCCCCTTAGGAGACGTGAATAATAAAAGCTATAGTACATACAACAAACCCATACATATGCAGCCCTTAGGATGATAATGTAATTGAGCACATAGTCAGGCACCTTCTACATCACCTTCAATCCAATTCTCACTCAAGCATCCATTATTCAGACTACCTTACATGACAGAGGCAGGGCTCACCAGCCAGATCCTCCATACCTTATCAAACTTCTTTGGGCAGCCCCTGCTCAAATATGTGGCTTTATAGAATGGAATCACCTTATTCACAAGTCCTTTCCAATAGGATATAGAGGGTGTCATTGTTTTTTTCCAATAGAAGATCAGCGCCTTGCGAGCATAGAAAAAATGTAAGGTGCGCTGGGCCATAGTTGGTGCCAGGTTCTCCACTAGACCAAGCAGACAGGTGGACACGGTCATAGGCACCAGCACAGAGGTGATCTCCACGACACAGTGCACAACAGCAATCCAGAACTCCTGAGCTGCCAGGCAGTGCCAAAATATAGGACTCTCCCTGGATAAATTTTAGATAGTCTTGCAGGAATATAGTATAGCCTATGCAGGAATTTAAATTGGATTAACTGATCCCTTGCAGATACTAAATGTGCAAAGGGGAAACGCCATACATAATCCCAATCCTCTCCCCCTCAAGTCCGCAACCTCCATCACCCATTGTTCTCTACACCTGGTTACCCAGAGGGGAGAAACTGGGAAGAATTCCTTATATAATTCCGACAATGGTTTTTTCAAGGCTTCATCTAGTATGACATTCTCCAAGGCTGAGGGCTTAATTTTATACCCTGGTGGAGCCAAACTGGGAGATGAATGCGTGTCTCAATCGAAGGTAAAAGAAGAGATACGGGTGGGGCAAGAAAAATCTTGGTTTCAGATCGACAAATTGAGATAATTCGCCACCCCTGATGATATCACCCAAGGTCCTAACCCCTTTGGATGCCCATTTAACAGAATAAGGTATGGAGGGAAAATGAGGAAAACGGGGACTCAACCACAGCAGCGAGGCCGGCGATAGGGAGCCAGACAGGGGTGCCAGCAATTCCTGAGCATTATCCCAGGCCTTAATAGTAGCTCACATTGTCCCCGTTAAGGGAAATTTGGCCCCAGAACCACGATACACCAGGAGACGAAGGCACTCGTATGAACCCAGCACCGCTGCCTCTAACACTGTGGGGGAATCACCATCATCTTCAAGGAACCATCTGTGCGCAAAAACTCCCTGGCCAGCTAGAAAATGTTTGTACAAATCCGGCAAGGCAAGACATTCCTTGTAACAGCAAGTGATAAAAAAAAAAAAATTAAAGCCACAGTGTAAAAAAAAAAAAAAAAAAAACAATTAAGTAAAAAATAACATTTTTTTTAATGTGCCCCCCTCCTCCTGTGCTCACACACATAGGCAAACACACGCGTCAGTCCTGCACACACGCAAACAGAGATCGTCCCACACACGGGAGGTATCACTGCGAACATCAGGGCAGTAACTCTGGCACCTCCTCTGTACATCTAAAGTGATTACCTTTGGTGGGACCAAACCCCCATTTTTATTTATGGATTGTCTTCAGATTTGGTAGTTATTTCTTTTGCATTTGCGCGCTATTCTTTTTTAATATACATGTCTTTTGGTTCATAGCTGCAGCAGCTTTAGAAATACATGGGTATGCTCCCCCAAAAAGTTTTTGCCTGTTTATTATGTATTTGGTCTGACCAGACTATCGAGGTTGAGCAACCCTCCCCACCCCCCCACACACACCTGTACTCAATCAGTGTCCACCATCAAGTGGATATAGGAGGAGTCCCCTGTAGTGCATTTGCACATCCTTCCCAGCAAGGAGTATTATCTCCAAGGGTTAGAAAGGCTGGATTCATCTCTTTTTCATGGATAGTGTAGGACCCACTGATAATGGGGTACTTTGACGCAGTAGTGGGCTTGAGCACGATATGGCCATATGGTGGGACCAAACCCCCATTTTTATTTATGGATTGTCTTCAGATTTGGTAGTTATTTCTTTTGCATTTGCGCGCTATTCTTTTTTAATATACATGTCCTTTGGTTCATAGCTGCAGCAGCTTTAGAAATACATGGGTATGCTCCCCCAAAAATTTTTTGCCTGTTTATTATGTATTCGGTCTGACCAGACTATCGAGGTTGAGCAACCCTCCCCACCCCCCCACACACACCTGTACTCAATCAGTGTCCACCATCAAGTGGATATAGGAGGAGTCCCCTGTAGTGCATTTGCACATCTTTCCCAGCAAGGAGTATTATCTCCAAGGGTTAGAAAGGCTGGATTCATCTCTTTTTCATGGATAGTGTAGGACCCACTGATAATGGGGTACTTTGACGCAGTAGTGGGCTTGAGCACGATATGGCCATATGGTGGGACCAAACCCCCATTTTTATTTATGGATTGTCTTCAGATTTGGTAGTTATTTCTTTTGCATTTGCGCGCTATTCTTTTTTAATATACATGTCTTTTGGTTCATAGCTGCAGCAGCTTTAGAAATACATGGGTATGCTCCCCCAAAAATTTTTTGCCTGTTTATTAAAGTGATAACCTGTTAAGGTTATGTATAGTAAAATTTACAAAATTTGTCACCGTTGCACTTGTGTGCACAATTTTAAAGCGTGACATGTTTTAGTATCTATTTACTCGGCGTAACATCATCCTTTATATTTTACCAGAAAGTTGGGTTATGTATAGTGTTTTTTTGCATTAACATACAAAAAACCTTTTTTGGGGTTTTTCTTTAAAAAATTGCAGTTGAAAAACCACTACGCAAATACCGCAAGACATAAAACAATTACAAAACCCACTACTTCATTCTCTAGAGTAGAGCCTCGGCTTTAACCACTTAAGCCCCGGAAGATTTTACCCCCTTCCTGACCAGGGGGTATTTTGCGATTCGGCACTGCGTGACTTTAAGGGACAATTGCGCGGTCGTGCGACGCTGTACCTAAACGAATTTGACGTCCTTTTTTTCCCACAAACAGAGCTTTCTTTTGGTGGTATTTGATCACCTGTGCGATTTTTTGATCACGCGCTATAAACAAAAAAAGAGCGTCAATTTTGCAAAAATAACAATATTTTTCACATTTTTTTATATGAAATTCCCCCCCAAAAAAAAAGTAAAAATCAAAATTTTTGAAAATTTTCGGCCAATTTGTTTTATGCTACATATGTTTGGTAAAAAAAAAAATCGCAAAAAGCGTATTTTGATTGGTTTGCGCAAAAGTTATCGCGTTTACTAACAAAGGGAAAGATTTTTGTCATTTTTGTTGTTTTTTTTTTTAACGCGTAATGGCGGCGATCTGCGATTTTTTTTGCGGTACTGCGACATTGGGGCGGACAGATCGGACCCTTGACTGACATTTGTGACACTTTTGGGGTTACCAGTGACATTTCTACAGTAATCAGTGCTATACATATGCACTGTTACTGTAAAAATACACTGGTTGTGAAGGGGTTAACTTTATTTGGAAGGGAGGGGCTGTGTGTATCCCTAGGGGCGTGCTTTCTACTGTGATTGGCTGTGGGTTGAGCTGTAAGGACACTGATCAACGGATCTACATACTAGATCCGTTTTATCAGTGTCTTTACAGCGAGGAGAATGACAGGCAGCTTGTTTACACAAGCTGCCTGACATTCTCCCTCTCCCCCGCCGATCGCCGAGTGACCGGCGGACATCGGGTCCGCTGGCCAAACGCGCGGGGGGGTCCGTGACCACGCGGGAGCGCGCCTCCGGGGGCGCGCGCTCGCTCCCTAGACCCTCACAAGCTAGTGACGTAGCCCTACGTCACTTTGCCTGTGAGGGGCTGACTGCCGACGTAGATCGGCGTTAGGCAGTCGGCAAGTGGTTAAAAAAATATAAATAAATAAAAAATGTTATATTATTATATATATAAAATCCTCAAAAAAAAAAAATCTAACAAATTTTCTAGCAAAAAATACCGATTGTTGCATGTAAACAAAAAGTGCCAGAAAAGGCCTGAAGGTCAAGAGAGTTAGCTGCATGCATGCAAGAAGAGCAACACAATACCTAGTATTGGATTATAAAAGGTCACCAACTAGCTATGAAGTTTAAAGGAGTTGTAAAGTCAGAAAGTAAAGAAAAAATTAAGCTAAAAATTCTTCTGTGTGTAGCAGCCCCCCTCATACTTACCTGAGCCCCATCTCTCTAGAGCGATGTCTACGAGTCCCTCAGCCACCAGGTACTCTCCCTGCTGATCGTCTGAGACACAGCCGCTGCATCATTGGCTCCTGCGGCTGTCAGTTAGCCAATCAGGAGAGAGAGGGGGCAGGCCGAACAGCAGCTTCATGTCTGAATGGACCCAAGGAGCTGCAGATTGGCTCGGGTGCCCCCATAACAAGCTGCTTGCTGTGGGGGTACTCGATAGGACGGAGGGGCCTGGGTCACAGAAGAGGGACCAGAGAAGAGGTGCAAAACCACCTGCACAGAGTAGGTAAGTATGACATGTTAAAAAAAAAAAAAAACACAGACTTTACAATCACTTTATTACAATTTAGAAGTCTTAAAATGGGCGGGCCTGGCTATCTAACTTTTGTTGAAGTTTCATCCTGGTCTCTGGTGGAATTTATTGGGATGACAATGATTATTCACATAGGCTTGTAACTTCCACCAGTTCCTTCAGAGAACAAATCTTAAAAAGCAGAGCAATCTCTCAGCTGGGTGTGTAAATATTATCCTAAAGCCATAGATAGTTTGATTTTCTTTCCTTCCACCATGGGTTGCAGGAAAGCAAATTGCTCCATTTCCCCCTCAACACAGTTGCTACTTGTCTGAATCTTTTTAGTATATGCACATAGATCAGCTTTAAACCTATCTAGCTTGCAGATGCTTTATGCTTTGTACACCTCAATGCATGATCAGGAAAAAAGGGCCTATATAGAGTTGGAGCAACAACAGTAAAAAATATTGTTTTTTTTTTCCCCAGAATTGTCGCTCTTTTTTAGTTTATAGCCCAAAAAATAAAAATTATAAAAAAAAAAAAAAAAAAAATCGCACAGTTGATTAAATACCACCAAAATATAGCTCTATTTATGGGAAAAAAGAAAATCTATTTTATTAGGGTACAGCGTCGCACGACCGCGCAGTTGTCAGTTAAAGTAACGCAGTGCCATAGAGCAACAAATGGCCTGGTCATTAAGGGCGTAAAGCTTTCCCGTCCAGAAGTGGTTAACTAAGATCACAAGTATGCAAGAGATGCTGTAAAAGAAAGGAGAACTAATTTATTATACTTACAGTTTACTAACTTTCACAAGACCCAGATGTACAAATGATGCAAGTGCGTTCTTTTGCATATCAGAAGATAAGGCTTCATAACAGGTAGTGGTTCCTGTAAACAGTACCATTAAATGATTAGTTGGAGCATCTTTCTTTTTACGAGTTATAATACAACACTCATATTTGCATCAGAATTGTGCTTAGTGGCCTAACCTAATTTATTATGAATTAATAGTGTTTGAATGATGAAGGTTGTTATGCACCCTGTACTTCTTAGCAATATACATCTTTGGTTTAAAAAGGCATACAACATAACCATATTTAATTTTCTATAATGGTATAATTTGATTTCCTCTATGGATAGGGATTCAAGGAAATCTATACTAAAGGAATATAGATGTTCAGTGCCCTCACTAGGATTAAGCTCCCCTGGTGTTGTAAAACATGGTGTAACCCCCCCCCCCACCCGAATATTTTTTCAAGCAGATTCTGGCTAAACACATTGCTGCCACTGACAGCTGTATGTCCGAGCTTACACATGATCACCATTCCTAGGAATGGATGCCACTGGAAGGGTAAGGGAGGTGAGGAGGGGGCACTAGTTTTAAAGGGAGGGCGACACCCTAAAAGGACAGAACCCACCATGAAACCCCAAGCATTGGGGTGATGGTGATGATGGCATTTCAGCAGGCACAGGTTAACAAGCAAACTTGAGGTGGGGATGGGCAGCACAGGTGATTCAGCACAGGTGACCCCCACTTTAAGAGCCCCATTGAGCTGTGTCACAGAGTTCCCAGGGATCAGGGAGCCAGCAGAGTTGCAGTGAGGAGCGGAGTTCTGCAAGTCATAGGAAAAGTTCGGGGCAGCATGGTCTTTACTGCAGACAGCCGGTGTCTGAGTCTCCCTCCCCTTCCTCCATCCCGGGTCTCGAAAACAAGCAAGCTAGCAATCTTCTTCAGCGGAGTCCCAGCCAGCCTGTCCAAGGTCCTCCCCTCCACAGGGCTCCTCCACTCAGCATTGCGTCCCAGCAGGTGGCATCCCTGGCATTTCTCCAGATGTGCCTGGGATGCTGGGGTAGCCGTGTTTGCATAGCACCGGCAGGGATGGCATCAACAGAGCTTATGCTGGCGCTGGCCCTGATCATGTCACCTCTCTGGTGAGTGTCACCGGGGTGCGGTCCTTACCCCCATAGTTACGCCACTGGATGCGGACCACCTGAAAATTCTAGTTGTCTAACTATTAACTAATCCAATATCTTAAGGATTTTCTAAGTCACTGCCAGGAAGTGGGTCCGCAAATAAGGAATTCACTCTGTCCTTACTTATGTTAAAAATGGGTAAACAGGCAGGATTTTTAATGCAGAAGACACAAGCTATATCTCTTCGGCATTAAAGTTACTTACCTGCCTGTCCACCCCTTTACATTGAGCTGCACACTGTCATCCGCCGGTTGAATAAAAAAAAAAAAAAACGAATCCATATATGGCCAGACTTTTTTCAGTAAGGGAGAAAAAAAGATCTGAAAAGTAAACCCGCTCTAATAGTTAATCTCAAATCATCTCATAAAAAGATTATGTAAAAGTAAGAACTAAAAATTCAAAAATTGCATCTGGTTAGTCCTTAGATGTGAGGACGGCCTCTAATTTTTGTTTTTTTTCATTCCCCCCCCCCTCCCCCACTTAGTGATTTTTCAATGCTTTCTGTCTAAGGACTCGTTCACTAAATACGTGCATGAAAACTGATGGGAAAACTGGGCAGATTTTTCACTTGCATGAGACATGAGTTTACATCAGTTTTCGTGCACGTTTCATTGAGTTTTTTTATGCACGATGACATTCGCTTTTAAGCGTGTCAGGTATGTGCCCTGTTTACACCAAGATTGATCTCATGTCAGTTTTTTTTTTCCATGCAGAACACAGTGTACATGTTGCAGATTCCTGCGTGGAAAAAAATCAGCATGTTGTAGTGAACAGGGTACATAGAGAACTATTGTTTTTTCGAGCCCTTGCAGAACGCATGCAGAAAGACTGATGTCTCTGCACCATGGTGTGAACAAGGCCTAGAGGTGTTAGGGCTGCAGAACACCTTCCTCCCTTCATCTCCATAACAAAGAGAAGCTGTTCTGTGAACAGGGAGAGAGAGAGAGAGAGAGAACGGAGAACAATACTAACTGATACCAGTGCAACAGAGGCAGAGAGCACAGGCAGTTAAAAGATACAAAACTCCTTTGATGATACATTTAACAAACTTAAAGGGAAAAATAAAGGGAGATCATGGTTATGATTTACCTACACTTTAACTGAAATAACTGCAAATGAATATACAAATTGGTTGCTAAGGGTTAGAGAAAATTGTGGGTCATAATTGCCTATTATAGTGCCTGAGTGAGTCTTGTAGTTTATATACACATACGATGTAAAGCTTCTGTGCTTACCAGCTATGATACACTGCATGATAAAACTCCTCACAGTAGATATGTATTGCTGTTCTGACTGTTTCTTAGTCACATCCTCCAATAGGTGCCTGAAGGCTAGCTGGAAAAAAGCAAAGGGTACAAACATAAAAGTGTATCATGTACATATTGGTCTTTTGCCAAGTTATCATTCTTTGAAATAAAAAGATGAAACATGCCTTAGGATGCATTACATTAAAACATAATGTAATGTTTCCTTTAACAGTCTTAAAAAAAAAAATAAATAAATAAAAAAAAAAAAGTTACAAAATGTTCATAAAGCCTTCTTATAACAGAAGATGCGTGCATCTCACTTCCATCAAATATCACAAAAATTTGATGAATCTTCTCCACTTTAGGATACTGTGCAGAGCCATGCTAATCATTCTTTTATGCCTCTGGGCCAACTGTACATCCAACACTATGGGTTCCTTTTAGCCCAACTCTCCATAACCATACAATAGCAGTTCCAATTCATAGAAGGCATTGCCTTCAAGCACAGTATTGATGGTGGCCTTCAAGCCTACAACAGCTGTATGGAGTCTGTATAAAGTAAACAGCTCTTCAATGCTAGGCTGTATCCGTGTGACAAATCAAAGGTTCTGGATATACAGTCTGCCCAAAAGGCATAAAGCAGTGATGGCGAACCCATGGCACGCGTGCCACAGCTGGAACCCAGAACCCTCTTTGTGGGCACGCAAGCTATAGTCTTCTGAGCAGCTCCAGGCACACAAAGGCTCCTCACACTTCACAAGGAGGACAAAGCGTCCAGTGTCCCGACACTGTCCCAGCACTGCCTGCCCTTCCAGATTACACAAAGCACTTTGACTCAGCGCACAACTCTTTGGAGAAAACGCTGCAGGGCCGCCTCACGAACCGGCAGGAAGGACAGCCAATCACCTCCCTCTCCCAGGGAATGTACAGCCAATTAACTGGTGTGGGAGGAGAAGTGGGCATTTGTTTGCCTGGGGGTTGCCTGAGTGCAGCTGCTTTGTTCCATTTTTTTGGGGGGGGGGGGGGGGGGGAGCCCAGAGATGAGGCAAAAGCTACCAGTGATGAGCCATGCCACGTGACCCTGTTCTGTGCTATGGTGAGAGAAGGAGAGGTGTGTGTGCACAGAGAGCGCATGACAGGCTGTAACAATACAAACTTCTCCCAGGATTTTTAAGAGGTCTCGGTTACAGGGAAACTTCACAAAACATTTTTATTACTGTAGCTGTCAATTGCACTGTTATGATTGCAATTATGGCACCACTGTCCTACCACAGCAGAGGGGGTGCTGAGCTGCAGAGGGGGGACCAGATGTGCTACAAGGCGATGTGCTGTATGGCGAGGTGTGATCTCCGTGTGCCGCATGGTGATTTGCTGCATGGAGATGTGTGATCTCCATGTGCCGCATGGCGATGGAAGTTGGCACTTTGAAATAAATTAGTTGGTTTTGTGTTGCAGTTTGGGCACTTGGGCTCAAAAAGGTTCGCCATCACTGGCCTAAAGTAATAATTTCCATGACCCAACCCACTTATAAAAGAGGAGAGCAGTGACAGTGTAGATAGAGAGCAGAAACACTAAGAGACCAGAAAGAAAGATTGCTACAGATGAAAATTATATGGCTAGCTTAAATTAGAACTTTAGTCAGAAAATTAAGTCCTGCTAGATAACTTCAGGCTGGCCCATTTTGCAGGTATAGCTATGTAAAACATTATAAATAGGCCTATACGGTTTAAAATCCAGTAATACACCGTCTCACCCCACTCTGCACATGCTCATTTGCTCTCCATTTTTAGGCACTGCTGAATTTGTAGAGGCCGATCTGCTGTCATAAAGTAGAATTAAATCCCTCTATCCTTTACAGCCAATGAAACTTCTTCTGCTTAATCTACAACTGCTATGGTGCTGCACATGTGATCAGTTATGACACCAGCCATTTGACAGTTTGGTTGAGAGCACAAGCAAATGGGACAGTAAGAATTTCTAAAACTGCAGGAATGTAATGACTTTTAAATTGTTAAATTAGTTCCGCTTTATGATTTTCTTCTGCTCAGGGGCTCTGGGCTTCAGCAAAATGGCAGCCTAAAGCCAGGGGCATACCGTGGGGCTGGCCAGAACAGCGCCCGCCAGGGGCGCAGGCCGAGGTGGGGCGCAAAAACATTGGCCCTGTAGCAGTGAATTACCGCTCCTCCATTCAGCCTGCGCCCCCGGCAGCCCCCCCTTTCTTCACCTCACCTTCCGCGCTTTAGATGTGAGCCGGCTCTGCCCCCTGCTCTGTGTTCTCGCATACTCTGTGTACTCGCGTGATCCGGCCCCACCCACCAGGCTGCTCGCAGCTGCTGAGATGAGCACGAGATGCTGCAGCTGTGCTGATTGGAGGTAAGAGGGAGCGCGCCCGGTGACAGGTTCACGGGGGGAGAGAGTGTGTCGGGATGCGGTGAGGTAGGATGGAGACTTTATCACCGAGCACCATGATGGTACAAGGACTGGGGGCGTTGTATCGGGCCCTGTCACCCCCTCTCACTCCCTGTCACCCCCCCCTTTCACTCCTTGTCACTCCCCCCACTCCCTGTCACCCACCCTTTACTCCCTGTCTCCCCCCCTCACTCCCTGTCTCCCCCCCTCACTCCCTGTCTCCCCCCCTCACTCCCTGTCTCCCCCCCTCACTCCCTGTCACCCTCCCCTCACTCCCTGTCACCCTCCCCTCTCACTCCCTGTCACCCTCCCCTCTCACTCCCTGTCACCCTCCCCTCTCACTCCCTGTCACCCTCCCCTCTCACTCCCTGTCACCCTCCCCTCTCACTCCCTGTCACCCCCCCATTCCCTGTCACCCCCCCTCCCCTCACTCCCTGTCACCCCGCCCCACTCCCTGTCACCCCCCCCTCACTCCCCGTCACCTCCTCTCACTCTGTCACCCCCCCTCTCACTCCCTGTCACCCCCCCTCTCACTCCCTGTCACCCCCCTCTCACTCCCCGTCACCCCCCCCTCTCTCTCTCCCCGTCACCCCCCCCCCTCTCTCTCTCCCCGTCACCCCCTCTCTCTCTCTCCCCGTCACCCCCTCTCTCTGTAAAGTCCCCCCCGTCCCTCTCTGTCAAGCTCTCTCTCCCTGGGGGGGTGCCGATACAGTTCCTCACCAAGGGCGATGGAGACCCTAGGTACACCTCTGCCTAAAGCAAGAAGAAACAGGTGCATTGCTGGAGGCAATTTACAGCACAGATTCATGTAGGTAGCATAAATATTTTTGTGTAATGTATGTTCCTTGCTCCAGGACATTTTTTTATCAAGTTGTTATGGGTAAAAATGGATTTTTGTAAAATCTTACCGTAAAATCCTTTTCTCTTAGCTCATCGACAGACGTAGTCCTCGGTGATACACCACCTTCGGGTTATGTTACCTCCGCAGGAGCAGGACTAGACAGGAAATTAAAAAGCTCTGGCCACACCCTAGGGGCAGTCCCAGAGGGTATATCCTCTCTCTCTCTGCCTCAGCAAATCAGTTATGTGAAAAAGCAGTGCTTAGAGAATTTAACCCAACCCAACTCCAAAACAGAGGGGCGGGGACTACGTCTGTCGATGAGCTAAGAGAAAAGGATTTTACGGTAAGATTTTACAAAAATCCATTTTTCTCTAGCGCTCATCGACAGACGTAGTCCTCGGTGATACACCACCTTCGGGACGTCCCAGAGCAGTATCACAACTGAGGGGTGGGAAAATGGAAATCAAATCCCAATCTAGAAGGCCCAACCGGTGCCAACTAGAAGTTTACAATGCTCATCCTTAATGATGAGACTCAACCAAAAAAAGAGAAAACAATTTTTTTTTTTTTTCAAACAGAAAAAAACCCTCGAGGTAGACCACCGGTCTCCTCAAATTGCGGCCTGCAAAACCTTGCGGCCAAATGAGGCATCCGCCGATGCCGTCACATCAATTTTATAGAATTTTGTAAAGGTATGTACCGACGACCAGGTGGCCGCCTTACATACCTGGACCACTGACGCCTGATAGCGAAAGGCCCAGGAAGTACTGAGCGCTCGAGTGGAGTGCGCCCTAACAGGGAACGGAGGACTCTGACCCTTAATAGAATAAGCCTGTACCACCGTTTGTCTAATCCATTTGGCAATGGTCGCGGCAGATGCAGGCAAACCCTTTCTGGGGCCATCCGTGATCACAAAAAGTGAATCCGTCTTACGGAATGATTCCGTAGCTTTCAGGTATACCCTGATTGCCCGAACCACATCTAAGGAATGCAACGCATGTTCCCGATGATGCTTGGGCTGAGGACACAAGGAAGGTAGTACAATATCTTCATTCAGATGAAAATCTGAAACCACCTTAGGAAGAAAAGATGGCTTAGGATGAAGTACTACCTTATCCCTATGAATCACTAGGTATGGTGACTGGCATGATAATGCAGCCAGTTCTGACACCCTGCGAGCAGAAGTAATAGCCACCAAGAAGGCCACCTTCTGGGATAGAGTAAGCAAGGGAATCTCCCTGATGTTTTCAAAGGGAGGTTTCTGTAGAACCGACAAAACCAAATTAAGATCCCAGGGCGGTAAGGGCGCGCGGACTGGAGGAGCCAGGTGCCGCACCCCCTGGATGAAATCCCGCACCAAGGATTTGGTAGCTAAAGGCTTCTGAAAGAAGATTGCTAATGCTGAAACTTGACCCTTGATGGTGCTCAAGGCTAGCTTCTGCTCAACCCCTTGTTGCAAAAAGGCCAATATTCGAGTCACCGAATAGGTACGTGGAGGAAATCCTAAAGATTCGCACCACGCAATATAAGTCTTCCATGTGTGATAATAGACTTTGCTGGAAGTCGCTTTCCTTGCTTTAATAAGGGTAGGAATGACTGAAGTAGACAAACCTCTGTCCTTCAGTACTTGGGTCTCAATGGCCAGGCCATTAAACCCAGCGACTGTAAAGCACGAAGGTGAATTGGTCCTTGAGACCACAGACACTCCCTGAAACGAAGTTCCCACGGAACGTCTGCGACTAACATGTCCAAGTCGGCCAGGCCGGCTTGAGGAGGCCAGCCTAGAATTTCTAGGACCACTGGCGCTGATTGGATCTGAACCAGGCGTCCCTAGAGCTATCTGGCCCCGACCATCCGAGAAAGTCTGGTCGTTTTCTGTTCCCACACATTTATCAGATACCTGATAGTTATCAGGAAAGGTGATCTTTTCTGGTTGAACCTCAGGGACCGAAGTCACCCGACTAGAGGCTACTTGGCTTATCT
The DNA here is from genome assembly GCF_965119305.1 of Pelophylax lessonae. Lineage (NCBI taxonomy): Eukaryota > Metazoa > Chordata > Amphibia > Anura > Ranidae > Pelophylax > Pelophylax lessonae. The sequence goes on from NC_138770.1 coordinate 531,973,570, forward strand.
GGTCAACCAGATCCGATTCCTGTGAGGTATCGGGACTAATCTTAGGAAAAGGTAAAGGAAAAGATCTTTTCAGGGAACGGTAACTACCGCTTCCTGAGGTATTTAAATGTTGGAAGGGAAGAATCGCACCGGTAGTAGTGGTTGATGCTCGATCTAATGTCCTGAATACCGGTGAAAACGTCCCCCCACCCTGAAACCGGGTGGGGGCGCACCTTCAGGCTGTGTACTCCTTTGCTTCGGGTTTGGCTGGGTTGGTCCCCTTCTTGAACCCTCCTGGAGGAGTCTTGCCTTTCCCGCTAGTACCAGCCGGGCGCCCTTTATGGGCGGTAAAGAAAGGTCCTCGCTTGTTGCGAGGTCCCTTAGCTTTTGCAGCCTGTGGCAAAAAAGTGCTCTTGCCCCCAGTGGCATCCTTAATGATTTCATCTAGGTTGGCTCCAAATAGACGATTCCCCTGAAAGGGGAGATTGGTCAAGGTCTTTTTGGAACCTAGGTCAGCTGACCAGCATTTTAACCACAGCACACGTCTGAGGATCACTGCTAACTTAGATGCATGCCCTAATAGGGGAGTAGTGTCCAAGGCTGCGTCACAGATAAACCGTAGCCCTTGTATGATCTGTTCCATCAAATCAGATGTCTCCTGGGGAATATCTTTTCCCCTAAGATCTTGGCGTACCATTTTCGCCCATTCCGTAAGTGTCTGGGAAACTAGACCAATAACGATTACTGGTCTAAATGCTGACCCTATCAGAGAAAAGATAGTGCGGGATTCTGCTTCTATCTTTCGATCCACCGGATCCTTAAAGGACGAAGTGTCCTCCACTGGAATAACCGTGGCTTTATTCAGCCTGGAAATAGGCGGATCCACGACTGGTGGTACCGTCCATTTCTTAATGATGGATTCCTCAAACGGATAGCGTCTAGCAATACGCTTGGAAATAGTAAAGGTACGTTTAGAATGCTCCCATTCTCCTTTAATCTAAATACCAAAACATTTAGGTACAGGAAAAGCCTTCGCCGTCTTGATGGGCTTATTAGTCCCAAAAGGCCTCTCTGTTTCAGTTGCCTCTGCCGGTAAAGCCTCAAGTTTTAAGGTTTCTTGCACTGCCACAACTAGTGCGTCCACCAATGCTTCTTCCTGGATTATAGCAAGAGAAGAAGCGTCCTCCTCACTGTCTGAGGGGGCTTTACCTGGGATAACAGCCCTTGCAGAGGAACCTGCAACTGCCGTGACCATCTCTGAATCTGAGTCAGAGGTGTCAGATGGTATAGGGGTAGGCGGGGGTCGCTTCCTTGACCCCCGTCCCTGACAGGCCGCCTCCACCCGAGCCACCATAGACTCCAAAATTGCTGTAAATGACTCTATACTCTGTGCACCGGCGGGTCCCGAGGCCCCCTCGAGGGAAACAGGTGGGGGAATATGTGTGGCAGGGTCCATAATAACTCCAGTTACTTCCTGGATAATATAATTCAAAAGTAAAGAAAAAAACTTTTTTTTTTTTTTTTTTTTTTTTTCTTTTCTGACCCCCAGCGCCACAAAAAAGCCCCTTAGTGTTACCTGCTTAGGGATCCCTATCGATCGAGAGAGAGAGAGATAGACCCCCAGGCTCACCACTTGATGCTCAGAGTTAAACTGCAACAGCTTACAGCGCTGTCTTGACAAACAGGAAGTCTTTTGGCTGGCTGCCCAGGAAGAAAGGAGGCGGCTCCGCCCCTCTGCACGCCTTCCGGCGCCTCCCCCAAGCTCCACGAGGTGTAGGATCACCTCAAACATGGCCGCCCCCATGCTGGAGACACGAGGCTACGCCAAAATGGCGGCTCGTGCGATCCAGCAAAAAAAATGGCGGCGGCCTAAACTGAATAGCGGTGTGCTGCAGGGCACACAACACTCTCTCTGCCTGGGGATATGGCGTGGTTGGCGGTATCGGCCCTGGCGGACCGCGTGGCCGTTCGGGAGGCCTGCTAATAGCTGGAGATCTGATTTGGAAGGCAGTCTACATGTCCGTGGCTTCTGACTGGTAGGTAGCTTATACTTAACCCATAAGATTCCCAGAATGCCACAGATTACATCTTTAAAACATGTATACAATAGATTGTTAGCTCCCAAGCCAAGCCTCCTGGCTTTTGCACACATAAATCACACTCAAAGTAGGAGGATATGTGACATGTTATAGGATAGAAAGGACTCTTTCTTACCATACAGAGAGGGGCCCGCGTTCACCACAAAACCCGTCAGGGAAAAAGGGGGAACATACTACTCACCATACCGGAACCAGGCGGGCACCAACTCCTGACAGTACCCCTCTCCACCGGGGCGGGAGGGCTGTCGACCGATACGGACGCCGTGACTCATGGTCTTTGGAGTTTCGGCGAGACGTTTAACTCGCGTGGACAGTCCTTTAATGGGACTTTGTCGCGGCCGACCCAGCGCGGAGCTATGGCCTGCACGCGCTCGTAGGCTGAACTGGGGTGACCACCGGATCTCAACATCCAGCCCGTCGCCCAGTTCAGCTTTCTTGCTTGAAGATCTCACAGGAACACTGGAGAAAAAAGCTGTCTAAAAAAATCCTTTAAGAAAAAATTCTTGCCAGGACCTAAGATCCCAGCAAGGTGTCTAGGTCCTTACTCCTAACTAGACAGAAAATAACTGATTTGCTGAGGCAGAGAGAGAGAGGATATACCCTCTGGGACTGCCCCTAGGGTGTGGCCAGAGCTTTTTAATTTCCTGTCTAGTCCTGCTCCTGCGGAGGTAACATAACCCGAAGGTGGTGTATCACCGAGGACTACGTCTGTCGATGAGCGCTAGAGAAAATTCCATTTTAAAAGAGGCACCTCACAAGTTCCTGGCCTCCATTTAGTTGTTTAATTATTTAGCTGCTGCTTTAATCAATATTAAAGCAGAACTAAACCTTCCTATTTCTTACAGCCAAGGAAGCGGTCCTCTTACCCTCTGATCTGCAGTTGCCATGGCTCTGCACATGTAATCAGCTATGACGCCAGCCATTTGATGGCTTGACAGTTTGATTGGGAGCACAAGCAACCATGACAGTTATCATTTAAGGCATGCTTTAACATAACCACTTTGGGTAACAGGTATAGCAATGGGTTTAGTTATGCTTCAGGGCAGACAGAATAACTTCTTTTAATAAATGTTTACTTGCCAGCAAGCAGTTCAGGCATTTGACAGTTATACATTGCGGGGTGGGACCTTACCCCCAGAAGTAGGGGGTTATCCTGATAAAGCTAGAATTTGAAGCAGGTGCTCGATCTATGGGGCTCCACAGGCAAACAGGATTTAAAAATTAACAAAGGTATTTTAAAGTAGGACAAGAGGCCGCATTTTAGCACTTTTTTTAAACTTAGAATATTTTATTTCACGTCAGGTTCAATTTTACAAAAGCGTTTGCCCCCAAATTCATACATTGATAATAAACTCACTCAAATGAGCATTAAGATCTGAAACTTGGTTTCTGGTCCGTACCTACCTGATACCCTTCAAAGAAGGGCTGAAACATTCTCAACAAAAAGGCAACTGTATTGGATCCTTTCTCAGTCATGACTACTTCATGTGGACTGCCTTGAACCACATCACATTTGGATAGCAAAAAGCAGCCTTCTTCAAAATCCTGACAACGAAAAATGACACTTAATATTTGACACATATTCAAATTTGTGTAAAGTAATAAACCAAAGATGGAATTTACTTTAGTAATAAAAACATAGTAACATAGGTCTGTGGAAGACAAGATCATGGTTGCATGCAACGTAACAGGAATAGACAACATCAGTGACATACAGTTACCATGGTTGTAAACCTCAGACTTTTCTTAATTAAGAGCACAAAGTGTAAGTTCTGTCTGCTGCTATCAGCATGAATCACTTCTGACACATTTTCCTAACACCAAGAGAAAAAAAAGGTGATGGGGAGGGATAGCCAGCTGATTGACAGCTTCAGTTCTGTTCCAGTGTGAAGGGGGGGGGGGGGTGTCACTTCCCTCCAATCAGCTCTCAGAGCCCTCTCCACTGAGCTCTGCAGAGTGTAATTTCAGCTCTCCACTTCCTTTTTTCTGATAGCTCAGATAAGCTATAAAAATTCTGGGACTTTAAACGGATGTAGAGAAGAGAAGACTGCAGAACACATACAAATTGAATTATGTAGCAGGATTTGATTCAGCTCTGTGTAGCACATGAGGCTACTCACTTCATTGGGTATATGTAATGGTTTAATACCACATTTAAGTGGTTCTAAAGGCACAAGGTGTTTTACCTTCATTAATTCTTTGCATGAAGGTAAAAAAAAAAAAACTTCCCTGTGCAGAATTCTTCTCAACCCCCCTAACACTTACCTGAGCCCCATCTCGATCCAGCAATGTACAAAAAGTGCTTTGACTCTCCGGGACTCTGCCTCCCTATTGGCTGACACAGCAGCGGGAGCCAATCACAACCACTGAGCCAATCAGGATTGAGAGGGGTTGAGGCTGAGCCACGGCAGTGTGTGTGAATGGACACACAGAGCCGCAGCTCGGAAACTAGATTGTTGCCCCTATAGCAAGCCTGCTTGCTCTGGGGGCACTCAGCAGGAGGAAAGGGCAAGGAGTGCTGGCGAGGGACCCAAGAAGAGGAGGATTAGGGCTGTTCTTTGCACATCCAACGCAACGGACCAAGTAAATATGACATGACATGTTTGTACAAAAAAAAAAAAAAAAGACTTTAATATCACTTTAAGCTGCGCGCACAAGGCTTCGCAAAGCACTGACAATCAGCTAAACCTGCTCCTCCCAGACTGTCTTTATTACTCTGAGAAGCATGGAAAAAGAAGGATAGGCATGGGCCACTCCCAACTCTCACTGAGGGCATCCAACTTTTCTCTCAGGTCCTTTTTTTTTTAGCAAAAACTCAAATCATTGGAAGAATCCAGTAAGCATACACCCTAGTATGTTTTTTTTCCAACCCTGTAACTGCCACTTTTGCTGGACAGAGTGGTCTATTATAGAAGGTGGAAAAATAACAGATCTATTGGCAGGATCAATATGTAATAAACTATGGTACAGGAGGAATCCAAAAAACAAACTGCGTTATGCTATTAACATGCTAAGGACTATCATATAAGTCATTTGTTATTTTGTACATAGTTCCTATCTAATATAATGAAGCTGCGCTCATCCAATAGACACAACAATGGATAAGTGTAAATCAATAACTCGCTCAATCATAAAAAGGTATAATAGGACTTCAGTGATATAAACAAAATATCATCAGTGCTGTAAACAAAATCTCAATATAAGGTGCTAAGTAGTGCTACTGTAAAAGATTGTAATGTGACTACAGTGACAATCCTACAGTTATAGCTAGGTGATCCCAATAAGCAAAGTGAAACTTCAGTGATAAATATACAAAATACCATAAAACAATAAATGGTGATTCCAGTGCTGTAAATAAAATCTCAATATAAGGTGCTTAATAGTGCTACTGCAAATATTGTAGCGTGACTCCAGTGTTAATCCTAAACAAATGGCTAGGTGACACCTAATAATAAATCCAAGTAATACAGATAAAAAACACTGATACTTGAATTGCCCTCCCCTCTTGGCGAACGTTCGCAGCCTCCTGGACTCTTGGCACTCGGGTTTGCACTCCTGGTTTGGGAGGTGCAACTTGCTTAAGATGTCGATCCTTCCCAAATTCCTCTACCTCCTGCAGACCTTACCAGTGAAGATTCCGCCTGCCTTCTTCGCCCAAACCCATAGCGTATTCCTGAAGTTTATATGGGCTCATGGGAGGTCTCGGCTCTCTCGGGCTCATTTAACGATGCTGAAGCAATTTGGGGGCCTTGCCCTTCCCGATGTGGCGAAGTATCACCAAGCTGTCCATCTTGACAGGCTTCTTGATTGGCGGCGTCACGGTGCTGACAAGTTGTGGGTGCAGGTAGAAAGGGGTCAAACCACAGCCTCGTTGGAGGGGTTGCTGTGGGTTGTTGGGGAGTATCCCTCCCGAGGTTCGGGCACATCCCACCATAGGAGTGACGATTGCAGTCGTCCGTCGACTCCTGTCTCATCCCTCCGTCTCTACACAGACGTCTCCCTTGTACCCAATTCTGGGAAACCCGGAGTTTACCCCTGGCGTGGAGGACCTGGAGTTCCGGGGGCTGGCAGCCAGGGGAGAAAAAGCTTGAGGAAGGGCTGGTTCTGGTTCACCCCTGAATCGCAAAGGGACAAGGTCAGTGTTCCTATTGAATTCCTGTGTGGATTAGTGCAGTATGATTTTCAGCCCATTCACCTGAGTGAGCTTAAATCGCACAAAGAGTAGTGCATGCACTACTTTTAAAAAAAAAACGGCACTGTGGTACCATGCGATTTGGTGCAGGCAAACGCACTTAGTTTGCAATCTGCATTTGGGGTGTTAGGAATATATTGACACCAGCAGCAGATTGCACATCCAGTACATTTTAACCGTGGTGCAAGAAACGCAAATGGAACGCAGGTTTCCCACACTGCGTTTTGGCGTGAATGAGCACTAAGCTAATGTTGCTGTGCCCACACCATCACTTTTGTATATTCTTACATACTGTAATGCTAAATATTTTTCTTACTTTCTTTTCAAAACCAGGAAAGAAGATGAACTCTTTGGAGAAAAGGTTTCTTAGAAAGTCAAACATTTCGTAAACATCCTCTGCAAAAAAAAAAGAAATTGTCAACAAATCTAAAAATAAAAAATTAGCAATTTAAAAAAAAAAAAAAAAACATATGAAAAGCAATGCAGTCCTATTCACAACATATGTATACTTTTGTACATTCTAATCTTGTTTTCTGTAACCTCTGAAGCACCTCTAATGACGTAAAAAAATCAGAAAGTGCAATCACAGTCACGCAGGCCTTCCTATTGATCATGGCTAGGATAGTGTCCAGCGGTAGTTTCCATGCATTTTGTTCCACTTTACAAAGATGCTAGGACAGACTGGTATTGTATGAATCACCATGTTTATATACATATTTTAATCGCTCGTAAACTCAAATTTTTGTAAAAACAATATTAGATTTACATCAATATATGCTCATTTATGCTTGTGTTTGGGTTGGTAAAAAACACACAGCTAAGCCACGATTTTACTGCCCCGCATACGGAGGCGGCTCTTTAATTAGGCGGTCGCCTAAGGCCTCGTGCTCGCCTACTTTGCCTAGTTAAAGAGCCGCCTCTGAGGCTGGCAGCAGGGATCTCCCCACCATCAGCAAAGTGCCAAGTCCTGGCCAGTCTGTAAGACTGATTTGCTGGGGGACAGGAGCTCACTGACAGCTCCGAAATCACAACCAGCCAGATAAGAGTCGCTCAGTCAAAATCAGCGATGACAGTTTTCCCCAGCCTCTCACGCGGACAGGAGAGGAGAGAGCTGCTTCTGCTCCTCCTGCCCTCTCCTCCTGTGTCTGCACTAACCACACTCCCCGACAGTGTTCTGCCTCAGAGAAGGGGATTTGCGGGCAGGAAGTTTGAAACACAGCAGCCAGAAGAGCAAAGATGAGCCTGATCCATCCATCCACTCCCTCCCTTTTTCTTCTGCCTCCCAGTGAGTATTCTGATGTAAAGGGCACCCTTCCTTCCTTACTCCATCCCTCTCTCTTTCATTCTTCCTTTATTTCTCTCTCTATCTCCCTTTCTTTCTTCTTTTCTCTCACTTTCCATCCCTCTCTCTCTATCCCTCTCTTCATCCCTATACAGGCCAAGATCCCCCAGTTTCACTGCAGTTCTCCTCTACCCATCCCCAACCCCATTTTTTCCAGAGGTTAATGAAGAATCCCGAGTCGGAGCATATTACTACTGCTGCTGCTTGTGTGGGCGGGATGTGTACTGCACCAAACCCTGTTGACCCTCTTCTCCCATTCATCCCATGTGATTGGTGCAGTACACATCCCACTCACACAAGCAGCAGCAGTAATAAGATGCTCCACCTCTGGGTTCTTCCTTAACCCCTGCAAGGTGCTAGAAGAAAGACAGAAACTCTGGAGAAGAAGGTAGAAGGGGAGATGTCATTCCAGTTGTAGATTTAGCCCAGTGACCGCCTGCCAGAATAGATACGATCGGTGAGAGCAGCTTCCACTATACTGTGTCCACTTACCCTCCCCCTGTACTGTGCCCTCCTGCACCCCCCTGTACTGTACCCTCCTGCTCCCTGTACCGTGCCCACTTACCCTCCCCCCCTGTACTGTGCCCCCTGCTCCCCCCTGTACTGTACCCTCCTGCTTCCCCCCTGTACTATGTCCACTTACCCTCCCCCTGTACTGTACTCTCCTTATAAAGTTACATTTTAATGCTTGAATTATTTTTGTCATTATGGGTGTGAGTGGGGCCTCATGTCTAAGTTTTGCTTAAGGCCTCACAAAGCCTAGAGCCGCCTCTTCCCACAACCGCTCCCCCTTAACCCGTAAAGCAATAGATTTGGGAGTACATATGCTGTGGCCATGATGCTTTGCAATACAGTGCAGCAATAGTTATCCCCACATCACAGGGTAGCAACAATTATCCTCGTATTGCGGTGCAGCAACAATTATCACCAGTTAAACTGAATGGGGGCGCCCCGCAATCATGGCAGTGTTGGGATAGCGCAGGGTTCAAGGGGTAAAAGGAGGCAGTGAGATTGCAATACATTGCCTTCTCACCACCTATCAAATGCTCTCTAAAGAGCGATCTGAACGCAGATCATTCATTAGACCGCAATGCTTTTGTAAACTAGTGACACCAAACAATATTCTTTTTTCCAAAAAATAATCCATACACATCCACTAGTTAATGCCCCTGTAATCTATTTTTTATGAAATTGTTTCTTACTGTGTTTTTCCACCTTCTTGTAAAATCCAACATGAGCTCCCAAACCTTTCCATTTTGTTTGGAACGAGCAGTGCACATTATTTGCAGTCATGTGCGATGGTCTATGTACACTACAAATCCCAAAGTCCATAGTTCAGAATCCATCTCGGGAGCAAGCAAAAGAGGGTGGCAACGCTTCTACATACAGTGAGACTATGGAGAATGATCGTATCCACCCTCTAACAGGAAGTCAGGTCACAGCAGCAAATAAGTAATTTTGAGGAAGGTACTTTTAGTTAGGAATATACGCTGGAATATGGAGTACAGAGTTTAGTGTCAATTTATTAGACCAGGGGACTAATAATTTAAAGGGAATGGTTTAAAAAAAAAAAAAAAGGAACCTGAACTTTGACCATTTTGGGCAAAATAAAGAGCTAACTTGACTGCCAAGCCCTGCTTCATGCTACCTGACCCTGCTGGAGTCCTGAGTAACAACCCATATGATTTTGAACTTCTATAAAGGTAAAAATCATCACCACCACAAATGAGGGAGCTCAGACCTAGTGATTTGGCCACAATATTATGAGAGCAAGTGAGAGGAAAGTCACATGCTCGCTAGTACCTGAAGTACTGTGCTTTTTACAGGGCTCTAAGCAGGTGCATAGAGCTGGGAGTTTATGCATTTCACCAAAATCTAAGAGAGAGATAAGAAACGGTCAAGTAGTCAACCACTCTAGTATCTACCAAAAACTGAAATATCAGTTTTGCGTACGCTCACTCTTTAGAGTTGAACAACTCTTTGTTCAGGATCTACACTCTAAAGATACAAATGTTTTGTGGACCTCCTGGATTTCTACATGGCATAAATGAAACCAAACGTTTACTACAATTACACTTCCTGCTGTTCCTCTCCCCAAGCACAACCAATAGATTTTCTCACCGCTCCTGGAACTCTGTGCCATTTTCATTGCCAGAACCACCAGAGCAGGCCTTGCGTATATATTGACCATCTGATTCCTGTAGGAGGCGCACATGAGTACAGAGACTGCTCTGCTGAACACCAGCTCTTCTGTGAGAACGCCATTTGGGTTGCTGTCAAACAGGAAGACCTCACCCTCGACAAGCTTTGTGATGTTTGCATGAAGGTCTAGACTGGACCGCACCACTTTACTAGCAGACATGTTATCTAAAGTTAAAAAAAAAATAAATTTGAGGATTCAGATTTGGAAAAAAAACAGTGTGTTTTCTAATTCTAGTATAGAGTTATTAGATATCGTCTGCAATTGCAATTAGCTGTTCCTTTACTGAAACTAAGCAATTATTCTACACAGCCAACTAATATCAACTTAACCACTTTAACACCGGGCCAATTCTGACACTTCTCACCTACTGTATATATAAAAAATTTAAATTTTCGTTGGCTCGAAAATGATTTAGAACCCCCAAACATTATATATTTTTTAATCTGAGGCCCTAGAGAATAAAACTATGGGTGTTGCAATTTTTGTATGTCACACAGTATTTGCGCAGCGTTTTTTTTAAATGCAATTTTTTTTTTTTTTAAATACACTTTAGTGAAGCCTAATGTACAAAGACACAATACCCAATTGTTTAGGAAAATATAAAAAATGATGTTATGCCGAGTGAATTAGATACCCAACATGTCATGCTTTAAAGTTGCACATGCTCGTGGAAGAGCGACCAATTATGGTATTTAAAAATCTCCATAGGCGATGCTTTTTAAACCTTTACAGGTTACCAGTTTAGAGTTACACAGAAAGTCCAGTTCTAGAATGACTGTTCTCACAAGAACGTTCAGCGCAATAACTCACATGTGTGGTGCAAACACTGTTTATATGTGCGGCCTACATATGCGTTTGCCTTTGTGCACAAGAAGGGGGGATGGGGGCACTTTAATTTTTTTTTTTTAAACATTTACACTGTATTACATTTTTAAATATCTTTTATTGCCATCAGGAGAGATGAACATCATCCCTTGTGATAAGATAGGTGGCGACAGACCCCAGATCTCTTCTCTGCCATCCAAAGCATCTGATTAAACCAACATCGGTTTAATCAGATGCTTGTTCATGCCAGTAACGGCTTGTTCACATGAGAATGAAATCGGAACTACTGAAATCCTCTTCGCTTCCAGTATCTGCCACTACACAGTGTGAAGAAAACATCCATTCCTCTCACTGTGGAACCAGATGCCGCTAGTTGCATCCTTACTGGTCTTGGATTGCATGGGAGAGCCCGGTAAAGGCGGCGGTCCCACTCCCCTCCCACAACCTGTAAAAGTAATCCAGGAGCTACTTGGCTGTTAGGATTACTTTAACATTGAAGGGAATCACCAACCCTAAAAAAATTATCTCTCCATTGTTGCTGCAGCGATGACCAAGATATAGCCCTTTAAATCCAGCGACATACTGGTACATAGCTTAAAGAAAAAGTCCAGGTATGGCATTGTTTACATAGTTATATTAGTCCACCAATAGAACTATGCATATACCATACCTGTGGTATCCCTCTAGAAGTGGGAAAGTTTCACTTGCTTCTGGGTCACGTGCCGAGCTGTTGCAACGCAAACACAGGTGGCACATGCGCCATTCAGAGATCACTTTGCATCTTCTCAATGCATGCAAAATGTTCTCTGATTGGATGAGGTGTGGAGAGTCAGGCCTGGATGTCACTCAATGTGAATGATCTTCATTATGATGAAAGCGCATTTTGTTAGCATACTGTACGCACAGGTGAAGTGCTTTGCCCTAGATTTATGTGTTACATGCCATTATACATATTTGTCCTGAGCTTAGAGCAGCCTTTTTCAACCAGGGTGCCCCCTGATGTTTCTTCAGGGGTGCCTTGGCAAAATGCCTAAAAATTGATCAAAAAATTGTATACAAGCCAGCAGGTGGATGAAGCCTGCCTTTTAGTTCTACAAAGGTACAGGTTTACATTATGCACCATTATCACTTTCTAGACACTGGCATCCTAACAACCATGGACGTAAACAGTTAATAAGAAAGAGGTCTGTTACCTCCACCCTCCTGTGCCCCTCTCCCTTAGCACTGGGTTTACATTAGCTGACTGATGGAAAGAAATTGAGGGAGAAGAGAAACATTGGAATACTAGTCAGTACCAGTGTGCAAAAGTGTATTTGCTTTGGAAGAATAAATCACCTCTAATGTTGGGTGTTGCTGCATTATGTAAATCTATATGAACAGTTTTTTACAATTTGGAGTGGGGCGCCTCAAGACTGTCCATAATTTTAAAGGGTGCCTTGAGATTTTCTATAATTTTAAAGGGTGCATTGACTGAAAAAGGTTGAGAAATACTGGCATAGAGCACATCTAAAGGCTCCAGTGTGACAGTGTAAATATGTCACAGGTCCAGATACTAAGTGAAGCCTCAAAGGGAACCTCTACTGAGTGAGCCAAATTCTGCTACATTTGTATCTTACAAGTTCCCACTCAGACACTGCAGCTCACAATGGGAGGAGTTTAGCAGCAGTGCTGTCAATCCAGGAAGCAGTGGGCAGGACTAGGTGTGGCCAGCTGCTGATTGACAGGCTTCAAGCTTGTGAAACAACTGTGATAATGCTGATAGCCACGCCCCATGCAGTGGCTTCTTATCCCACTGTAGTGTTAGCAATACCAACCTACATAAGAGTGACAGGATTGCTCTGAATTTAAACCGGAGTTCCACCCAAAAGTGGAACTTCCGCTCATTTGCTTCCTCCCCTCCTCCGGTGCCGCATTTGGCACTTTTCAGGGGGGAGGGGGGAACGGGTACCTGTTTTTGACAGGTAACCTTCCCCACATCCAGGAGACGGCGCTGTCCCTTGGAAGTTTGATCCCCTCCTCCTTCCCCCACCGCCGAGCCAATCCGAATGCGCAGCGCGCTTTACGCATGCGCAGTAGGGACTCGCCCGTGAAGCCGCAAGGCTTCACTGCTGGGTTCCCTTACCAGCAATGGCGGCAGCAGCACCCGACAGCCAATGGAAACATCGGCTGTGGTGCCAACATTGCTGGATTCCAGGACAGGTAAGTGTCCTAATATTAAAAGTCAGCAGCTACAGTATGTGTAGCTGCTGAGTTTTAATTTTTGGAGGGGGAGGCTGGAACACCACCTTAAGGAGGACTTCACTGGCAGGATCAATAGGTATCTGCAGTGGGACTAAGGGAAGACTAAGTGCAGATTATTTTATAATTCAGTATTGCAGTGCATTTTATTTAACCACTTGCCGACTGCAATATGTATAAACTAGTGGTGCATCAAAAGGAAAAATCCAGTGCCGAAACCGAAAATTCAGGATGCACTTGGCCGAAACTGAAATTAACGTTTTTGTAAAAATGTATATATTATTTTTATAAATTATATTACAGTCAACTTTTATTCAATATCATCAATTTAAATGAACATGAATTTGTCGGCCATTATCGGCACCTTTTGAATCAGTGTTAAAAATCCGGCTTACTGCATTTTTGGTGCATTAAACAAATAAATACGCACCTTCCCATTTAAAACACACCAAGAACGCATAAAAGATGCACCTGTGTTGCATTTTTGATGCAATTTTTGAGTCACATGACCTATGAAAAACACCATAAGCACAGTAAAATCACAAAAAAATTACTGCACAATCTCTGTAAAAATTGCGGGCATTTTCAACAGCCATTATCTGCACAACGCTAAAAACCCTATTTTCCGCTGATAATTTTTTTAGGCCCAAAATTTTGGTGCATCACTGGTATATATATGTTGCGGATTGCAAGTGGTTTACTAAAACTATGGCTGAAAATATTAGCCATAGCCCCAGCATTGTTCTCTTCAGCGTACCGAGCGGCTCATGAGCCGCTGAAATGCTTTTAGAAGTGGGGGGGGGGAGGGGGCTAGTGCTTCTCAGGCTGTTTCCACCGGCTCACCTGAGAAATGATCCGACAGTGCGGCCGGCTGGTCACTGAGCAGATAAAAGTTCAGGGTGGAAGTGAATATTTTTTTCTTTTTTAAGCAAAAAATCTAAAAAAAATTTTTTTTTTGATCTTTTGCTTTTAGGTAATGGACAGATTAGGGGTCCCTTTGACCCCAGATCTCTCCATAAAAGAGGACTTGTCATCCTTATTTCTATTACAAGGGATGTTTACACTCCTTGTAAAAGGAATAAAAGTGAGCAAAAAAAAAAAAAGTAAATTAAAAGGAACAGTGTAAAAAAAATAAAATGAATAAGAGGAAAAAAATGTAAAGCGCCCCATCCCTCTGTGCTCGCGCACAGAAGCAAACACATATGCAAGTCGCACATGCATTTGTAAACAGCGTTTGCAACACACGTGAGGTATCGCCGCAAATTTTAGAGCAATAGCAATAATGCTAGCGCTAGACCTCCTCTGTAACTCTAAACCAGGGATCCTCAAACTACGTCCCTCCAGCTGTTGTGGAACTACACGTCCCATGATGTATTGTACAACTCTGATATTCACAGACATGACTAGGCATGATGGGAATTGTAGTTCCTGAACAACTGGAGGGCCATAGTTTGAAGACCCCTGCTCTAAAAAGATAACCTGTTAAGGCGTTTAAAACCTTGCCTATTGAGATTAAACCGTAGTTTGTCGCCATTTCATGAGCATGCCCAATTTTAAAGCAGAACATGTTAGGTATCTATTTACTTAGCGTAACATCTTTTAGATTATACAAAAAAATTGGGGTATATATATATATTGGGTTTTTTTTTTTTTCATTTCATAAAAATTTATTTTTTCCTAAGAAATTGTGGAAAAAAAAAAAAAAAAAAATCGGAAAAACCGTTGCGCAAATACCATGTGACGTAAAAAAAAAAAAAAATGCAACAGTCGCCATTTCCTAGGGTCTCTGCTATAAAAAAAAAAAAAAAAAAAAAAAAGATATAAATAATATTTGGGGGTTATAAGTAATTTTCTAGCAACAAATACTCATTGGCACTAGTTTATAAGTGCCAGAAAAATGCTTGTTCAAGCGGTTAAATTGGAGAGGGGGGGGGGGGGGTCATAGTTCAAATTGTAAGTTATTTCCTGTGTATGCTCATTAGACTACTTCTTGTGCAAACTTTTACACATATACATACCAGGCCACTCTAGACATCCCCCAAAGGCCTCTGTTAAATCCTTCAGCCACAAAGTCTTGTCAACCAATAGATTGTAACTGAGTGAAGGAAAATTCTGTAGCAAAATGGCGGCTATTAAGGTTCCGGGGCTAAGCACCATGTTGGCTATTTGGTGAAGCTCTACTTTATAGGCCACGTCAGAAATAAACTTCTGAATATCCTCTGAAGGTTTCTGAGAAAGATACCTGAAATAAAACAGCAACAATAATAATATACAGCTAAGTTACGGAAGTACAACTAAAAGGCAAAACTTTTTTTTTTAGTTTCGGTTGGAGTGGAAAGGGATTAGAACACCTGTAAGTTTTTATTGGTGTTTGTGCCCCCGTTAGGGAGATTCACCCTCTCTTTTTGTCCTGCTTACCATTATCAGTGAAAGTAAAAGAAAAGTAATAGAGGAAAATATGTTCCAATTGGCATATTAGTTCTAGTGACCTGGGGATCTCAAGGGAATTCCCTTAATTTGCAGGAATTTCCCCCCACTTCCTGTTTGGCTTCCTGGGACAGGAAGTGAAGAAAAATCTCTGCAATGGGACAAAGACGGTGAACAAAAATCTGACAAGGTTTAAAACCTTCCCTTGTTCTATCCAAAATGGAAAAAACCTTCTGCCTATAATCCTACTTTAATAGTGTACAACACAAACATAATGGTAAAAAAAGGAGGAAAAAAAAAAAAAAAAATTTTTCATACTTAAAAGCGGTTGTATACTGCAGATAAAAAACAAAAACAAACAAACCCTGCAAGACAAAGGCATAATGAGCTAGTAAGCATTGCATACTAGCTCATTATGAAATACTTACCTTAAAACGAAGCCCCAACACGGACCCCCGGACACCGCTGTGGGAGCCGTCATTCTCCATCGGCGTCTCTTCCGGGTTCGGCGGCTCCGGCGCTGTGAGTGGCCGGAGCCGCAATGACGTCACTCCTGGTGAGTCACTTTCCGGTTAGTGCCCAGCCAGGAAGTCTGAAGGCTGCATGCTGGGCAAATATCTCCTAAACCGTGCAGGTTTAGGAGATAATAATTGTACCTACAGGTACCTAGAGGTAAGCCTTATTATAGGCTTACCTGTAGGTAAAAGTAAAAAAAAGGAGTATACCAACGCTTTAACAGAAACAAAAAGGGGAGACCAATTGGTAAGCCACAAAAACATTTGCTTACATAGTTTGCTACAGATGGTTCTTAACGTATCTAAAGAATGTAATATTTTGCAGCTTACCAGTTCTTTAGATGTAGCGACTGCATTGGTTTTCTTTTTTTAAAAGCAAACTACCTCTACTCTCTTACCTGCACCTTGTGTTTTTCACCCACATAAAATGTGCAATAATCATGTAGTTTCAAGGTGTCATTTGTTGGCCTGTACACACAGTCTAAAGCCTCGTACACACGCAACTAATTTTCGCCGACCGGTCGTCCGTCTTTTGTCCAGAGTGGTGTCTGTTGGTTGGAATGTGCTCTAGACTGCACACGAATTTTCCCGCACGACAGAATTCTACTTCAGAAGTGATGTCATGTGTTGGATTGCTTTGTATGTGTTCTTTCATCTCTGAGCATGCCCAGTCTTGCTCATAAGATTTTTCCCCATCGAAATCTGTACGACTGCACGAAAATCGGACGTGTTTTGACGGAGGACAAAAATTTTATAGCCTGCACTCCAGGATTTTTTCGGCCGCAAAGTCTGAGTCGGTTGTCGAGAGCACCATACTAACAAGCCGAAAATCGGCAGATCGGTCGTCGGACGAAAATTCCCGGCCGAATTTCCACTCGTGTGTACGGGCCTTAAAGCAGAGTAAAGCTTAGTTCACACATGTCCGGCCGCAGTTTCAACACAGTTCACCTGTTCGGGTGCAAATTTTTACTTGAAATCGCACCTGAACTGGACTGAAAAAAAGCACAGGATTCTTTAAAAACACATCACTGCCAACCCTGCAGATATGTGATCCGGCTCCATAGAGAAGGCTGCCGGCTCACAAGTCATCCGAATCGGATGTGGTTCAAAACGCAACCAATTTGCATATATGTGAACCCAGCCTAAATTTTCATCTTCCGGAGTCAGAAATTTCTGTGTGTGTTCAAATATGAAGCCTGCAGCATGGAATTGCACAAATTAACCACTTGTCTACCATGGTTCATTGATAATTGGCATGATAGACAAGTGGTTACATCAGCTGTCCCTGCTGGGAGAACAGAATGATTATTGCTAGCAACCAGGGCCGGGACAAGGGGTGGGCAGGAGGAATGGCTGCCCTGGGCGCAATGTGTTATTGCAGGGATGGAGGCTCCCTGACCCTAACCCTAAGGTAAGGAGGGGGCGCAGTTTGGCATATTTGCCCTGGGCGCTGGATAAATTTGTCCCGGCACTTCTAGCAGCTATAGCAATATGTAAGAAACTAATAATGCTAGTTGTACCCACAACTTGGGTATATTTATCCTGCCCATAGATGGATCGAATCTTGGCTGGTGGCCGGCTTGAGCTGCATTGGGCGTGGCCTGTCTATTCTGTTGGGCATCATGATGCGGTGAGAGTGATTGACGGACCCCAGCAACACACGGTTTGAGACTCTTGAGATGCTGTTGTGGAAGTCGATCTACTACTTGTGGAACTCATAGGATGGTGACAGGCTCATTGGAATTAAGCATCTGGTGAGTTTGCACTGCATGCGGGGATGATGGAGTGAAGCACTGGATTTTTACGTTAGTTTGCATCAAGGGTGCTCTATTCCTATCAGCTTTGCTAACATTCATATAACATACTGCACTATAAACATTATTCATTATTTTTTCTTGGTATGATGGTGAAAGAGTTTCAAGCACTCAACAAAAACAGGCCCCTTTGGAAACCTACACAGGTATCTTCATAGGTAAACAGAGCCTTTCAGCTTTTGGTGAGTGACTTTATAATTTTGAGTGAAGGAGGGACACAGTTGGACTCTTTTTTTGGACTTTCTTTGGGTATCATTACCCTAATGTGGACTATTGCACTATCATTTGGTGTTTTCTGATTTATGATTTTTAGAAGCGCTGCAATTTTTTAGTATTCTTGTACAAAAAGTGTTCCACTGTGGATCCAACATTGTCCTGCCTTAACAAGGTGACCGCCATACTGGTGTAGGAAACACCTATTTTTGATTAGGGCACTTTGGTTAAAGTGCTGAACTGCAGAACCTGCATATACAAAGCTTTTGATCCACATGGCTTTGAGGGACATCACTTTAGGTCTACTCTTGATATCAATATTTATTTTTATTTATTTCAGGTACTTATATAGCGCTGTCTATTTACGCAGCGCTTTACATATACATTGTACATTCACATCAGTCCCTGCCCTCAAGGAGCTTACAATCTAAGGTCCCTAACTCACATACATACACAGTAGGTCCAATTTTTTTTATTTTTTTTATACAGGATCCAATTAACCTACCACAGCATGTCTTTGGAGTGTGGGAGGAAACCGGAGTACCCGGAGAAAACCCACGCAGGCACAGGGAGAACATGCAAACTCCAGGCAGGTAGTGTCCTGGTTGGGATTCGAACCAGCGACCCTCTTGCTGCTAGGTGAAAGTGCTAACCACTACACCACTGTGCTGCCACTACACCACTACACCACTGTGTCAGTAGTAGGGACACTACTACTGACAAGACCACCCATCTCTGAGGAAGAAGCCTAAAGGCCCGTATACACGATAAGATCATCTGAAGGGAAATTTCATCCGACGACCGATCTGCCGATTTTCGGATTGTTAGTATGGTGCTTTCAACAGCCGTCTCCGACTTTTCGGCTGACAAAATCCTGATGTGCAGGCTATAAAATTTTTGTTGTCCATAATACAACCTCTGATTTTCATCTCATTAGTACAGATTTCGACGGAAAAAAATCTTAAGAGCAAGACCAGGCATGCTCAGAGACGAAAGAACACATACAAAGCAATTCAACACATGACATCACTTCTGAAGTAGAATTCTGTCATACGGGAAAATTCGTATGAAAAAAACCTCTTCACTTTCCACATCAGACTAGCATGCCACAAAAAACGGACGACAGATCTTTCGATAATCTGATCGTGTGTACGGGGCTTAAGTATTAGAATGCAAAGTCTTCATCCTCTTCAACTGTCTTTTTTTAATTTTTCCACTCCTGCACTCTCCACATTAAGACCATCCCACCAAACCTGTCTCCCTGTCAACCCACAAGGGTCTAAAACTCAAAGTCTTCCTAATCTTCAGACAAGCCTTCTTCGGCATGAGGTGCACGCCCACCTTCCAGAGTGAGGAGCATTTGTTAAACCTAATGGACACTTGGACAACTTTCACCTCAGCTGGTATCCCGGGGCTACAAACTGGAATTTTGTTCCCTGCCACCCCATTCGATTTTCACCCCCAACCTTTCTGTGTCACCACACAGATTGTAAAATTTTCATTGTGCCCTCTTGGGTCTTCTGTACCGAGATAACATTGTTCCAGTTCCTGTTGTTGGTGATTCTTCACCAATCTTTTTACCAATTCTGAACCCACAGGGGTAATCGGAAAGCTCTGGAAGGTAAACGGCTCCTTGAATCCATTTTATCCATTTAGTCATTTGCCTGGAGTTCAGCTTTATACTTCAACTACATTCTCTTTCCAAATGATGTTTGGATTCTTTTAATAAAAAATGCCATGATATTTCGATATAAAACCAATACCTAATTTTCTCTATAAAACTATATGGGAGTCAAATCTCTTTTGCTTTACCAAAATCCCATTAAGATTAACTTTTATGTAAAAATACAGCTTCTGCAGCAGTGTAGTGAAACAGAGAAGATATTAAAGCATTGGTTAAAGTGGAAGTTCAGCCAAAACCTAGCTAACACAAAACCTACCCTTGGCCACATTCTAAACCAAATCTATCTTAAGCCTTGTACACACTAGCAGTTCTTCTTTTTGTTTCAAGTATTTTATTGAATAATGCAAGTAAGTAACAACGTGTGACACTCAGAATAATGCGAAGTAGTGTAAACAAAGCTCGGTAACAAAGCATGACCAATAACTGTAACTACAGCAAATCGTGAGGGTTAGTAGACAAGGGGCGGCAAAATGGGCAGTCACTAGAGAGTAGTAATTGGCATCGCCAACCCATCGGCACCCCACAAAGGGAGCACACTGTGCCCAGGTGGGGAGGCGAAACCAACCAATTGTTATTCTAAAAGGGAACAGTACCCAAGTCTACCGTACCGTGTGGGAAGAGGCAGGGGGATGAGAGGAACCTCACGGGTATCAATCAAACAGGAGAAACATGGGCTACAGGCAGCCAAAATGAGGGAATAAATCGAACAGGTAACCAGTAAACTGTAGTTAAAACGACACGGTAGAACCAAACTCAGACGTTGTACGTGCTACAACAGATGTATGCAAAGGGAGGTAAGGTGGGGGGGGGGGGAGAAACAGGGAGAAGGGGGTAACAAGAATAAAAGGGAAGAGGGGAAGAGAGAGGGGCGAGAGGAAGGGGAAGGATCGCCGGGGGGGCCAGTACATAAGGAGTGGAGGTGTTGGGTCCCCAGGTATGGTTCAGGGCAACAAAAGGGAGCTATCAAAATTGGGGGGGGGAAGAAAATTGTCAACCCAAGGTTGCCAGATTCTATCATATTGCTTGACTCCATCCGTCAGAACAGCATCGATTTTGGCGTGAATCATAGCGTTGGTGATTCGGTGTTTCACTTCAGTCACAGGAAAGTGTGGGGATTTCCACGCTTTCGCAATGGTTTGTTTAGCCGCTGTTGTGACCTGTAGGAACAGTTTGTGGCGGAATTTGGACACATTATCCGGTTTTACATTCAAGAGCAGTTCTTCTTTCATTCAACCCAGCGGGCTAAATGCAAAAAAAAAAACCCCGAAGAGCTCAGGAGGAGCCGCTGTACTAACTATCTGATGTTAGTACAACGATCTCTCCACTGAGCTATTGTGTTCTGACAAGGGGACACCCCCCCCCCCCCCCCCACCAGAACACACCTGTCAGATGCCGATCAACAGACCTTTTTCGGTCATGCCCCTTCGACAGAAGCCAGACGTTTGGCCAGCTTCTGTAGGACCGGATGCCATACACAGTGTAAAGAAAAACAAAAATCATCGCTATACCTACCCTTTATTTGAAGCCGATCTGGTCCAGTCTCCAGCGGCTGCTGTGTACAGAAAGACAGCCAACAACAGCTGGGAAATGCCTGGGAAGTGATGTCACCCATAGAGTTACTATGGGACTTCCGTTGTTGGCTGCCTCCCCTACACAAGCCTACACACTGAAGCCCCCACTGACAGCTCAGCCTGGGACTGGACCGGAGCGGCTGCAGAATTGGTAAGTATAGCGATCTCTTCTTTACAGGGCTAAATAGATTAGGCTTAGAATGTGGCTGAGAGTAGGTTCAGCATTAGTTTTGGCTGAACTTCCACTTTAAATTAGTACGCTTTTTCTACTGTTTTAGCAAAATCATGACACAAAAACATTGACAGTAGCAATAAAAGCATTTAAAGAAACTATACCTAGGAACAAGATTATATTGGGATCGGTTCAGTCTTCCAGAGGCCAGAGATCTCAATGACATTGGTTTTCCAAAAAACACATGAATGGTTCCAAAGTTGTCACTAAGAATTTTCCTGGCCTTTAACAAGCCCTAAAAACAATAGAAAAAAAAAAAACCCCAATGTATATCGTTAAAATACATACATTACATTTGAAGGAAGACAAAAACAAAGGTGCAGATAATCTTACTGATGTAGATTCTTTGGGTTTGGGCACTCCAAGAAGCTCATAAGCATACAGAGACTCCTCTAGTATTCGTTCATAGCTAATGCTGATCGGTACCAGATATGTATCGAACACTTCCCCTTTGAAAAACGGTTCCATGATCACACTAAGAAGACCTGCAAGAATTGCCCGTATAGATTTCAAATATAAACAAAAGACTGTTGACTCAATAAGCAAATAAATAGAGGAGAGTATTTCACCTGGTTTTGCCCCTTCAATGCTTCTATTAATTTATTGAACCACCAACCACATTTAGGGCCAATGTCAATGGGCTTTGAGTTTGTAATGGGAAAAGGCAATGTGTGTTTAATCTCAGACACTTCTGAGATCATTCAGAATTCATTGCCCAGGTGCATTTGACATCCTTCTGACCTGCATTTGACTTGCTTCAAGCTGCTTTTTTCAATTCAATATACTTGTATGGAAGGGAAGCAGTTCTGATGGCAACAAAAGACTACTGATGCAGGCATAAAGAAGAAAAAGCTGAAAGTGGAACTTAAAATTGTCAAAGCCTCCCTAGGTGTATCTTTTATTACATCTTCCCACAGATGTACATTCTACAACTATGTATAACTGTAGTCTTCTAACTGGTCCAGTTTCCCCACAGGAGCTGCTTATTTTTCCTCAGTGGGTCTTCCTCAAAGACTGAGTGGAACTTGCATAATGCTATGCAAGTGCTACTTAGTCCTGGAGTAATGTGAGCAAACCTATGAGATCAGGGCCAGGACAAGGGGTGGGCAGAAGGGACACATGCCCTGGGCGCAGAGGCACTATGTAGAGGGCGGGCAAGGGGAGCAGATGAGCACTCAGCTCTCCAGCTACCTGAATGTCAGGAATGACCCTACCGTCACTCCTGTCATTCAGAACAGTGCACAGTGCAGACTGTGATAACTGTTGGAGGGAAGATTTTGCTCCCCCCTCCCTCCAGCTGTCCGACTGGATCTCCTCCCCCTACCTCCGTAAAACAGTACCAGGCTAGAATGTAGGACAACCCTGAGGCGGTTTGTTATTGCTGCTTGTTTTGTGGGGGTGGGTTGGGGGAAGCAGCCAACAAAAAAATATTATTTCTGTGTGTTGCTCTTGGATATTTACTCTAAAGCCCCGTACACACGCAGGGATTGTTGGCAGACCGATCGGCCGTCTTTTGTCCAGTGTTGTTGTGTCGGTTGAAATGTGCTCTAGACTGCACACGAATTTTGTCGGCCAACAACAACCAACTGCAGAAGTGATGTCATGTTCTGGTCTACTTTTCGTGTGTTTTTTCTTCTCTGAGCATGCCCAGTCTTGCTCATCAGATTTTTGTCTACCGAAATCTGTACTGACTGAGGAACAATCGGCCGTTCTGCTGACGGCCAACAAAAATTTTATAGCCTGCACACCAGATTTTGTTCGGCCGAAAAGTCGCAGTCAGTTGTCGGAAGCATCAAACTAACAAGCCGAAAATTCACGGCCAACAATCGGTACGTGTGTACGGGCCTTTAGTTCTTGGTGAAATCATTATCAGCAGAACAAGAAGTGAGAGGAAGTGCCTCCAAAAAGGGAGCAGAAAAACCCGGCAGGGATTCTTACACTTCCCCAGTCTACTAAAACCAAAACCGCTTTGACTAGATGTGCCGTATTCTGTAATTTTTACACTATGGGGTTGATTTACTAAAATTGGAGAAGGCAGAATATGGTGCAGCTGTGCATGGTAGTCAATTAGCTTTTAACTTCAGCTTATTCAGCAGTTAGGCCCCTTTCACACATGCTGTCCGTTTTTCATTCATCCGTTGACGGATGAAAAACGGACATCAATGCATTTCTATGTAAAAACGGATGACAACGGATGATCATCCGCTAACATCTGTTTTCATCCACTTCCGTCAATGTCCGTTTTTTTGAACGGATGAATGCCCTATTTTTCATCCGTCAAAAAAAATGGATCAGACGAAAAACGGATGACAACGGATAAAAACGGATGGAAACAGATGACAACTGACGAAAAAAGGATGAAAAACAGATATGAACTGAGATGAAAACGGACGTTGACTGAAGACAAAAAACGTGACTGAACTGATGAACTAAACGGACTGTATGTGTTAAAGGGGCCTTAAGCTTTGACAATAAAACCTGGAGGCTGATTGGTTTCTATGCACAGTTGCACCACATTTTGCACTCTCTAGTTTTAGTAAATCAACCCCTATATGTTATAGCTTTATTTATATTAAATACATTTCGATTTGTGATATAATTAGAATACATCCAGAAGGGAGAATTTTAGATATTGTGTAAAATATAGAGAAAATCAAAACACACAGCCATACTTAACTGTTGCAATGGAAAACACAGTATCAGCTTTTTAATGAATACATAGTTATCTATCTATAAAAAGAGAACACCAAAAAGACAAAACATACCAAACTTTGGGTTTAATGTCTTGCATGTTCTGCTTCTTTGACCTTCAACAAAGAACTCCACGGGAGCATATCCATTCTGTGGGCGAGATCTTAAAGTCATGACATGATGTAATTAAAATGCAGCAGCTAGTCTCTACATAATGCTAAAAACTAAATGCTTTATATCTTATTAAATTCATTTTTGGGAAGCTCTTTTCGTGAAAAGGGACAAGTGCTGTAAAGCAGCTGTGGAAGGTTTTATTGCAGCTGTATTTTATTTTAACTTTTCATTTTAATTTACTTTAACTTGATAAACCATGATTATTCACAAAAACCATAACTATGTTATATGTTAAGGAAAAAGCGAGCGCCTTGCGGGACACTTCTTTCTGGGGCAGAAAGTTTCATGGCTTTCTGCCATGCAATTTCTTGCCCTGTCACCAGTAAAGTTAGGTATGCAGAAATTTAATTTAAAAAAATAATATATTCATATATATATAAAAAAAATAATATATTCATATATATATATATATATATATATATATATATATATATATATATATATATATATATATACATACACATATATACATATATACGCACACACACACACACACACATATACATATATATATATATATATATATACACACACACATACATACATACATACACATATATACACATATACATATACACACACATACATACATACATACATACACAGTATCTCACAAAAGGGAGTACACCCCTCACATTTTTGTAAATACTTTATTATTATTTTTTTTCATGTGACAACACTGAAGAAATGGTACTATACTACAATGGAAAGTAGGGGGTGTACAGCTTGTATAACAATGTAAATTTGCTGTTCCCTCAAAATAACTCAACACACAGGCATTAATGTCTAAACCACAGGCAAGAAAAGTGAGTACACCCTTAAGTGGAAATGTCAAAATTGGGCACAAAGTGTCAATATTTTGTGTGGCCGCCATTATTTTCCAGCACTGCCATAACCCTCTTGGGTATGGAGTTTACCAGAGCTTCACAGGTTGCCACTGGAGTCCCCTAACATCCACCAGCTCCGTGATGTCGTCATGGAGGAAAGGAAGAGACCTTGCGCTTCTCCCCCTTCTGTTTGAGGATGCCCCACAGATGCTCAATAGGGTTTAGGTCTGGAGACATGCTTCGCCAGTCCATCACCTTTACCCTCAGCTTCTTTAGCAAGGCAGTGGTCGTCTTGGAGGTGTGTTTGGGGTCGTTATATTGCAATACTGCCCTGCGGCCCAGTCTCAGAAGGGAGGGTATCATGCTCTGCTTCAGTATGTCACAGTACATGTTGGCTTTCATGGTTTCCTCAGTAAACTGTATCTCCACACTGCCAGACCATGACACTGCCACCACCATGCTTGACTGTAGGCAAAACAAACTTGTCTTTGTACTTCTCACCTGGTTGCCGCTACACACACACACTTGACACCATCTGAACCAAATAAGTTTATCTTGGTCTCATAAGACCACAGGACATGGTTCCAGTAATCCATGTCCTTAGTCTGCTTGTCTTCAGCAAACTGTTTGCAGGCTTTCTTGTGCATCATCTTTAGAAGAGGCTTCCTTCTGAGATGACAGCCATGCAGACCAATTTGATGCAGTGTGCGGTGTATGGTCTGAGCACTGACAGGCTGACCCCTCACCCCTTTAACCTCTGCAGCAATGCTGGCAGCACTCATATGTCTATTTCCCAAAGACAACCTCTGGATATGATGCTGAGCACATGCACTCAACTTCATTGGTCGACCATGGCGTGGTCTGTTCTGAGTGGAACCTGTCCTGTTTAACCTCTGTATGGTCTTGGCCACAGTGCTGCACCTCAGTTTCAGGGTCTTGGCAATCTTCTTAAAGCCTAGGCCATCTTTATGTAGAGCAACAATTCTTTTTTTCAGATCCTCAGGGAGTTCTTTGCCATGAGGTGGCATGTTGAACTTCCAGTGACCAGTATGAGAGAGTGAGAGCGATAACTCCAAATCTAATACACCTGCTCCCCATTCACACCTGAGACCTTGTAACACTAACGACCCACATGACCCCGGGGAGGCAAAACGGCTAACTGGGCCCCATTTGGACATGTTCACTTAGGGGTGTACTCACTTTTGTTGCCAGTGGTTTAGACATTAATGGCTGTGTGTTGAGTTATTTTGAGAGGGCAGCAAATGTACACTGTTATACAAGCTGTACAATCACTATTTTACATTGTAGCAAAGTGTCATTTCTTCAGTGTTGTCACATTAAAAGATATAATACCGTATATACTCGAGTATAAGCAGAGGTTTTTAGCACATTTTTTTGGGCTGAAAACGTCCCCCTCGGCTTATACTCGAGTCATAAAAAAAAAAAAAAAAATGTTCCCGGCCGATCCAACGTGCTCCGAGGCCCCTTAGATTTAAAAATGGCACCGCCCGGCGCCAACATGTCACCGCTCATGCGCCGCCGCCGCTTGGGAAAGGCCGTACACGTTCGGCTATTCCCGGGAATAGCCGAAAGTATATGAACTTTCCCGAGCAGCAGCGACGCATTTGCAATGACGTGTTGGCGCCGGGCTGCACCATTTTTAAATCTAAGGGGCCTCAGGAACAGGTGAAACTCCTCCACAGCCGCACTACCTGCCGTTATGTGGGGCTGCGGGTATACTGCAAGAGATGCAGTGCTGCGGGCATGGTACACCTGTACCATGCCCGCAGCACTGCATCTCCTGTATTATGCCCGCAGCCCCGCATTCTCTTGTACTATGCCCGCAGCCCCGCATTCTCCTGTACTATGCCCGCAGCCCCGCATTCTCCTGTACAATGCCCGCAGCACTGCATTCTCCTGTAACATGCCCGCAGCACTGCATTCTCCTGTAACATGCCCGCAACTCTGCATCTCCTGTACCATGCCCACAGCCCTGCATCTCCTGTACCATGCCCACAGCCCTGCATCTCCTGTACCATGCCCACAGCCCTGCATCTCCTGTACCATGCCCACAGCCCTGCATTCTCCTGTACCATGCCCACAGCCCCTGTTTTGGGTCTCGTGGTGGTCCAGTTGGGTCCAGTAGCTGCTGCATTTCCCATCCTAGGCTTATACTCAAGTTAATCAGTTTTCCCATTTTTTTGTGGTAAAATTAGGGGCCTCGGCTTATACTCTAGTATATACGGTAAAATATTTACAAAAATGTGAGTTGTGTACTCACTTGTGAGATACTGTATATTTTGAGGGTGCAAATAGTAGTGGGTGACTAAAGGTCTGATTCAAGGTGCAATTAGGGTTTAAAGAAAGACAGGCACAAAGAGAACTTTGCTGATTCAGGCAATGTGACAGTATTTGTGAAAGGCATCCTAACCCACTGATACTTACCTCTTAGCGATCTCACGTTGCTCTTTTATCTAGCTCAGCTGGTGCAAAGTAACTCATGTTTTCTGTAAATGGAGGAGCGTATGGCCTCCTCCGATGTGACAATGCTCATGTTTAGCTCCCAATTACTATAAGGGAGTGATATCACTGCCCTCCTCCAGGCTCTGACAGCAACCGACAACAGGTATTTTGGTGCAAGCTGCAAAGAAGGAAGCGATGGCGATGGCTGGAGTGGCAATTATTGTGAGTCTGTCTTTTCACAGTCACTTGTGTTAAAATATATAACTGTAATATATATAATATTTTTTAATCATACATATCAAGGAAAAAATATTGGTCTATAGTCGGTGACAGGCGTTTCGAATCTCAGCTGGTTCCTGCTGAAACTGCCAAGATTCCAACCATGTATGGACAGGCTGTCAGTACCCAAGTTCAACCAGCCTGCCTGATTTTAGACGCAATTATTGCAAGGCTGTTATAGCCGCTAGCAGTAATCAGTGTCTTTTCGTCCCGCCAGAAGAACACAATGGCCCGACGGGAGGGATTCCCCTGGCAACAATGTCTATACATATAAACGGCCTATGTATAGTTAATAAACACACGCACATTGTAACTATATTGCGCACTGTTAAGACTCCTTTTCACAATACAAGTCTGTCAGTTGGCCAACTCACTGAACAATGCACACTGTGTGGCTGATATCTCAACAGCTGTTAAGAGGGAGGCAGAATATTTGCACTGAGCCAGTAAAAGCTCACAATGGTGGCTAATCTACAAATCTCCGAAGTTAAAACAGTTAAAAAGTGATAGAGCTAACTTAAAAATGGGAAAATCATATCAAAATTTGCTTGAACGCTTAACTTCAAGAAAAGTAATTCTCCCCATCTGCAGTGGAGTTGCACCCACACTACAAGGGTTTACTGCTTTTTTCATATCTAGGGGATTTTGAAACGCATTTTTTTCATTACCCAATCTTCTGCTCCTGCAGGATCAATCGATTAACTTGGTACATTCAGCCTGCCCATTAATTATTCAAACTGTGTATGGCCGGCCTAAGTCTGTTTTTTTAAAAGAACAAGCGCTCTTGCAGAATATCAGTTACAAAATGAGACCAACCATTTAACACTAGCGTGGGTGTCTACAATGATCAGCTTATATTTATTTGTGTAACACCTTTATCCCAAAATGTTTGCTGTAACTACTTATCAAGTATTCGCTGGAGTTCATCTTCCATTTGTTAGTGTATTTAAATCTTCTAGTGCATCTAGCACTTCCCTCGCCCCCCCCCCCCCCCCAGGTAAACAATGCTGCTGTCCAAACGTGCCCCCTGTGCTCCTTCATCCAGGAGGGGGCACACTAATTTAGGAGTTGTTTTAGTGGCCATATCACCAGGTGAAAACAGAGGGGAGAAAAAAATGCCTAAAAAAAAAAGAAAACGAATGCAGTCATTCCATCTAACAGATTTACGGTAAGCTGCAATATATTATATTTTTGGTTTTGGGTTTAGTACCGTTTTATTTTAGCTTTCACATCAATTTTGGTGTAGGAGCCTTTCACCCCCTCTATCATGTGAGAGTGCTCAAGCCTAGTGATTGGCTGATAGCATTGTCACATTAGAAGTGGTCACATATCCAAAACCACTGGGGATGTTTTGCTGACTGAGCTAGATACAAGAGTGGCGGGGGAATTGCTGTAGAGAAACAGTGGGTCACGAGAGGTTTAGTCTTGAAAGGCATACAATGGGGTTGATTTACTAAACCTGGAGAGTGCAAAATCTGGTGCAGCTGTGCATGGTAGCCAATCAGCTTCTAACTACAGCTTGTTCAATTAAGCTTTGACAATAAAACCTGGAAGCGGATTGGTTTCTATGCAGAGCTTCACCAGATTTTGCACGCTCCAGTTTTAGTAAATCAACCCCAATGGCTCTTTAAAATGGTCATACACATTACAATTAGATCAATCTACTTTAGATTTAACAATACTAAGTAATGCGCAAACAATGTATTCGATTTACGTCCAATCAGGCAGGCCCTGTATAGTTATTGGTATATCTAAAAGGACATTGTACAATCAAACTGAATGATCAGCTTTACATCACACATAAATTACAGAATGCAGGCTCTTGGGTACCTGTAAATGGGTATTTGACAAGAGCTTAAACATTGAACTGACTTGATTTGTAATGATAAAAATACAAAGTACCTTTACCATAAAAAAAAAAAAAAAAAATTACAAGGAAATGGGTCAGGACAAACATTAAAGCAGTCACTATTGACTATTTTTGAGAAGCGATCTTCCTTATCCTTACTTTGCTTCTTAGCAGGTCATTGACCCGAAGAATGCTTGTTCCAGTTCAATGACTCACAGATCGGAATTTACTGGAGCAGCCAGAATCTGGGGCAGTTGTGCATGGCAACAAATCATTTTTTAGCTTTCATTTTCAAAGCTTAATGTGGTTGTAAACCACAAACATGAAACATAAACAAAGCATATCCCTCTATAGTGTGTAATTGTCACAATCCAGAGCACTAAGTGTAATTTCTGTCTGCTGCCCCATTCCTCTGCTATCAGCATGAGTCACTTCTGACAATTTAACTGAATAAGCTGAAGGTTGAAGTTGACTGGTCACTATTCATAGCTGCTCCAGATTCTGTCTGTTTTAGTACATCCACACGACTAATAACTAGGGATGCACCGATCTGACGTTTTTGGTCCCGATCCCGATGCCGATCTTTTGCTTTGTGAAATCGCCGATCCCGAGTCCGATCCGGAAGTACTGTTTTGTGAGCTTATAACAAAATAATACTTCCGGATCGGTATCGGCAGATACCTTAGGCTACGTTTCCACTATTGCGGCTACAAAGTCGAGCTACTTCTAGCGCGACTTTGTAGTGTGACTTGTTTGCGGCTACTTCTGGGGACTTCAGTGCGACCTTCCTTCTATGAGAGACAAGTCGCACTGAAGTCGGCCCAAAAGTAGTGCAAAAACCATTTTTCAAGTCGCTGCAACTCAAATCGCAGCAGTTAGAACGGGCCAAATTGAAATTAATGGCTTTTGACTTGCTGTGCCATTTAACATGTGTCAAGTCGCACAAGTCGCAATAGTGGAAACGGAGCCTTATAACATTGTGCATTTAAGAGGTTAAACTTCCCTCCTCTGGCAGACAGAACGAAAAGATACATTGTATGCATTGTGTTTACTTAACTGGGAGACTGACAGGAGGCTCTTTTTTTTTTCTTTGACAGCTGTTCTCTGCTCCCTCACAGCTATGTAAAGAGCAAAACCGGATCGGCCCGTGGATCTGTTAATTTTACCGATCCCCTGCTCCAGCTATTATGGCCATATCGGCGCCGATATCCTACCCTAATATCGGATCGGTGCATCCCTACTAATAACATCACCCATACAGAATCAACATGTTAGTTCTTGCCAAAGTCAGCTGCACATGCAAAGAACAAGCCAAGATATACTAGGCTTCTCCCTTGCAGAGGGAGAAATGTAAGCTAGTCAGCTGTGTACCCTGGGGATAATTACAAAGTAACTTTCAACATAGTCAAGTTTTCCTCTTTGGCCCCTTTCAGACGGGGCGGAATCTGTCAAGCGGATCTGCCTGCTCAGCGTGGGATCTCTTTGCTGATCCCCATTGAGCAGGCAGATGACAAGTCAGTTTCCACTCCGATATGAGGAGCAAACATGGACACAGCCCGCTGTTCTCTTTGGGGCGGTCGGATGGAAACAGGCTGCCTGTTCGTTTCTATCCATCTGTCATCCGATCTCCATCTGTCTGTTTTTAGCAGACCAGAGCGGATGCTGGTGGGCGTCAGTGGACACAACCGCTTTATAGAGAATGGGTGATCAGATCCGGTCCGCCTGAAAACGCACAGGCGGGTCTGATCATTTCACTGGCGTAAAAGGGGTTTTTATCGTAATGAAAAGTAACAAAGTGTCAGAACCATTAGCAGAAAAACAAAACTTAATTACACCCCCTTTGATATGACTTAACAATGCTTTTCAAGAAGTTGCCATTGTGAAAAAGAAACAGATTGTTTAATATACTGACCCGCAGCATAGTCTTCACATATTCGGCAAAGACTGCCCAGTACAATTTGTTTCCTCGAAATGTACGTCGCATGAAAAAGGCACCAGACATCCGAAGCAGCTCACCAACAATTTTCATGCCCATGAAGTCTGATAACAGAAAAAAAAAATGTTGCAACTCATTACATACAAGAAAGGAACAAACTCTTATTGCTCCCAACCCCTGACTACTGGAGAAGAGAACCCCAAAGGCAACACCTGTACCCTGTGGACATCAGATTTCAAACAAGTCATGGATGTTGAAAATAAAAAAGGGGAAGTGAAGTGTACTTTGAGGCATTTGTATAATGCCAACAATTTATACAGTACTTTACATACTATACATCCACATCAGTCCCTGCACTCAAGTAGCTCACAATCTAAGGTCCCCATTTCAAAAGTAAAAATTCATGCACAAACATACTAGGGACAATTTAGATGGGAGCCAATTAACCAGCATGTCTTTGGGGTATGGGAGGAAATTGGGACTACCCAGAGGAAACCCACACAAGCACAGGAAGAGCATGCAAACTCCATGGCCAGGATTCAAACGGAGGACCCCAGTGCTGCAAGGCAGAAGTGCTAGCCACTAAGCCACTGCGCTGTCCATTTTTCCAAATGTTTCTAGCTGCAAAGGGACCAGAAAAATATACAATTAAAGATGCAAATCAGCAGTGCCAGTATTAGCATAGACTTGTGCCTCAAGTTTGTGTCCGAAACACTGGGACACAGCTGTCACAATAGCCTGTATACAAAAGCCTACCACTTTAAGTACACTTATACTACATAAAAGAAACCTGCAATGCAGCCGCTGTCAGTGTTCCTGCATCAGGGTGCATTAACACCTGCAAATGCAGACAGCCTCCGATTAGATGTGAGAATCCAAGCAGAGGTTCCTGCGATTAGCTGCAAGTGACAGCCTCATTGAAAGCAATGAGAGTCTGCCGGCTCTCGCATTAAATGGCGGCCACTCACACGTAATCACTCATGTAGCGATCACATGCCAGCGATTGGCCCTGGATGCAGACTGTCTGCTTACAGGGCTGATCACTGACATGTGATTGCTGCATGAGCGATTACATGCGAGTGGCTGATCCCCCAGTTGTCTGCACATGTCCAGTATCTTCAATGAACTGGAAGCCACTAAACCTAAAGATGGTCTGTTATGCCAACCTCAACTTTTATAGGCTGACTCACCCCCTCTTGCTGTTGGTTACTTATGTACAGAGGGTTCCTAATGTCCTATAGAAAGCCATTGGTAAGCCAGCCATTGAATTTTTTGAGTGAAGTGGAGATTAGCGAGATATTGGCTCATGGGGAGATGACCAGTGTTATGTGCACTCAGCTGATGCCTGTTTATGGTACAGTTACTGCAAGATAGGAAAGGATTGCTTAAGAAATATGTGGCCTTATTTGCATTTAATGTGAAATGCTTAGATGGTAAATGGTAGAGGACAGTCCAGTCTAGGTCCAGATGATTGGATTTTTTATAAAAATTCTAATTGTACAATTCTACCTTTCTGTCAATTCTGACATTTTAAGGAAGGAAATAAATCATTTTGAAAAGTATTTATTTAAATATCTAGGTCATACAGCTCTTGATGTAAACAATTTGCCAAAAGGGAAATGTTTAAATTCCATCAGTAGCCACAAGGAAATCTTGTGTGACATATGGAATGCTGCGTTACGGTGAACAATCCTTAGAAAAATATAGAAAGAGCTATTGTTCCCCCATGGAAAGATGTCATTATGGTACAATAGACATTCTAGAACCTGTAGAATTAGGCATCATTAGATCCATAAAGACATGGATGAGTGAGTTTGGGGGTGGAGGAACTTGACTGTTAGTCTAGACTTCAACCCGATCGAAAACCTTTGCTATGAATTAGAGCGGAGAGTGTGAGCCAGGACTTCTCATTCAACATCAGTTCCAGACCTCACAAATGTGCTTCTGGAAGAATGGTCAAACATTACCAAAGACACACTCCTAAACCTTGTGGACAGCCTTCCCAGAAGAGTTGAAGCGGTTATAGCTGCAAAGTGTGGGCCAACTCAATATTGAACCCTACAGACTAAGACTGGGATGCCATTAAAGTTTATGTGCGTGTAAAGGCAGGTGTCCCAATACTTTTCGTAATATACTGTGTGTGTACACACACATATATATATATATATATATATGCGCATGCAACTATTTTACTGATCATTACACAGGAACTTTTCTCCAAAAAAAATCATGTGCAATAACATCAGTAACCTTTTTAGGGCTGTGTGAATCAAGCAATTTCATTCACACTGCCATAAAAAAAAAAAAAAAACACAGATTCAAGTGTTTTTCACGGATCTGAATACAGCTGCATTGTTTTCAATAGAACCATTGATACAGGTGCGTAAACACGAGCTGATTTTATATCCGTAACACAGAATCCAAAAATCTACGTCTAAGAACATGCACTTTACGCACTCACACGAATAAACACATGTATATACTGAAAAATAAAGCAGCATAAAAACAAGTTATGTATGCGTACACATCTATGCATTTAAACGCATCTATTCGCAAGTATTTTACTGATCATTACGCAGGAACTTTTCTCCTATAAAACATGTGTAATAAAATCAGTAACATTTTTACAGCCGTGTGAATGAGGCCTTAAAGAGAAAGTCCAGGCAAAACCTAAATAATGCTAAACCTGCTCTGTGCCACCTTCTATACCTAATCCATCTAACCCTGTAAAAGCAAAAATCTCTGTACTTACCTACTCTGCAGCCGATCTGGTCCAGCCTCCAGCAGTGGAAGAGAGAGGACTGACAACGACTGTGAAATAGCTGGGAAGCCACGTCACTCATAGACTTTCTATGGGGCTTCCATTGTCAGATGCCTCTTCTGCACCCGCCTCCATGCTGAAGCCACCACTGACAGCTGATGCTGGGACCGGACTGGATCGGTTGCAGAATTGGTAAGTTCAGTGATTTTTTTCTTTACAGGGTTAGATAGATTAGGGTTAGAATGTGGCACAAAGCAGGTTTAGCTTTTTGCCTGGACTTAAGCCCCGTACACACGCACAGATTGTTGGCCAACTGATCGGCCAACTTTTGTCCAGTGTTGTTGTGTTGGTTGAAATGTGCTCTAGACTTGCACTGGACTTTTGTTGGCCAACAAAAACCAACTTCAGAAGTGATGTCATGTTCTGGTTGACTTTCAGTGTGTTTTTTCTTCTCTGAGCATGCCCAGTCTTGCTCATCTGATCTTTGTCTGCCGAAATCTGTACTGACTCAGGAACAATCGGCCGTTCTTTGTTGGCCAACAAAAATTTATAGCATGCACACCAGATTTTTTTCAGCCGAAAACTTGCAGTTGGTTGTCGGAAGCATCATAGTAACAAGCCTACAATCAGCAGATCGGACGTTGGCCAACAATTTACGGCCAACAATCTGTGCGTGTGTACGGGGCTTTATCCTTTAAAGTGTAAGTCCACCCTGCATCTATAGACCTCGACAATCTAACACTAACCTATCTATCCCTGTAAAGAAGAAATCAGTATACATACCTTTTATGATGCTGGTCCGGTCTCCAGCACCAGAAACTTTGCAGAGGACACAGCCGACAACGGCTGTGAAATGAATGGGAAGGGACGTCACCCATACACTTACAATGGGGCTTCCATTATCGGATATGTCCTCTGCACCTGCCTACACAGCGAAGCCGCGGCTGACAGCTCAGCGTGGGATTGGGTCGGATCAGCTTCAAAAAAGGTATGTAAACTGATTTCTTCTTTACAGGGTAGATAGGTTAGTGTTAGGTCATGGATGACTGTAAATGCAGGGATTTTAGTGTTACGGTAGACTTCTAATTTAAAACTAAATAAATGCTTCAAAAATGATTATGCGGATAAGGACAATACTTGCCCATCCCAGCTGCAATGACAGGAAGTGCAAGGTCACAAGTGTACAATACATAGGACATCATCAAAAAATCGATGTAGCTCCGATGACTTGGTAGAAGTACAACTGGATGCTCATGAATAGCTTGAGCCAACTGCAAACAAACAACATGAATGTAAGCAAACGGGTACTTTAAACTTTTTTCGATGTGCTAAATTACAAAAAAAAAAAAAAAAATGCATAAGATCTGCAATCCAGTCATAATTATAAAAGTACTTTCCATGAATAAAAAGTAATATACAACACAAATATCTTGGAGGAGTGTGTTCTGGCAATGGAATTGTGCTATGGTATGGCTACAGGACCAGCAAGCTTTTGGTACTAAGATGATAAAATGAGTATGCAGAATAGGGGTTAAATTGTGTTAGGGTTAGTTTGGGATTTAGGTTAGGGAAGTTTAAAGTGTAACTCCACTTTTGTAGGGGTAAAGAAGATTAGCAAAAAAAAAAAAAAAAAAATTATATATATATATTTTATAAAATAAAATAAAATAATATATAAAATATAAATATATATAAAATATTATAGCATATACAATTGTCACAAGTCATTTTGTAATTGATTTTTATTACAAAATTACTTTTCCTTTTCAATCTGCAGTGCTGTAAAATGCAATGCAATATGGCAACCTGGAGGCATTCTGTAGACAGATGGTGTAACACCTCCAGAAATGCAATTTCCTGCTTGCGCGATTGGCTTATTGATTTGTCAGAAATCTACACTAAGATAAAAAAAAAAAAAAAAAAATTAATTTTTGGTATGGTACTCCAAAAGGGATATAATGTCTAATGGGAAGCAGACCCTGCCATTTTCCTCATTAGAGCCCTGAAGGTGCAGCAGCTGATGGATAACTATAAAACCACTCCCATAGAGATTCACTTTCCACATGGACACAGACAAACAGCTATTTCTTCAGAATAACAAAAGGTAGGCATCTGCAACAAAGTTTGGTAAAAATGGGATTTTTGATTTACCATAAAATCCATTTCTCTGGTGTTCATTGACAGACACAGCTCCTGATTCTTCCTAACCATTGGGTTATACTACCCCCTACAGAAGTAGGACACTAGGCAGGAAAAAGCTTGACTATGCCTATGGGCAGTCCCAGGGGGTATACACCCACTCTCAGCTATAGGCACTCAGTTTTGTTACAAGCAGTGTCAGAAAAAAGCCAACTCCACAGAGGGGTGGGTGCTGTGTCCATCAGACAAACTGATTTTACGGTAAGTAAGTCAAAAATCCCATTTTCTCTTTCATTGACAGACGCAGCTCCTGATTCTTCTTAACAATTGGGACACCCCAAAGCAGTGTGAGTAAAAAGGGGTGGGTAAAAAAAAAGCAGAAAAAAATTCCCAAGGCTAACCATAGCCAACCAGGTAACATGGAGCTCACCCATAAACAACTGGAGCTCACCTGAAAAAAAAAAAAACCAATACACCCTCAAAGAGGACCAGGTCCTCTACACAGCAGCCAGCAAAACCTTGTGGCCAAAAGAAGCATCAGCAGATGCCATCACATCCACTTCATAAAAATGTTGTAAAAGTGTGCAGACGACCAGGTGGCCGCCCTGCAAACCTGCGTCACTGACGCTTGATGACGGAAAGCCCTGGAGACACTAAGCGCCCTAGTAGAGTGCTCCTTGACAGGGAAAGGAGGAACCTGACCCTTGATGCAATAGGCCTGGACCATCGTCTGTCTGATCCATCTGGAAATGGTCGCAGAAGAAGCGGACAACCCTTTGTGAGGTCCGTCCATGAGCCCAAATAGAGAGTCTGACTTTCTAAAAGACTCTGTAGCTGCCAGGTACACCCTAATTGCCCAGACCACATTCAAGGCATGCAAGGTAATTTCCTTTGGATGTTTAGCCTGGGACACAGGGAAGGCAACACAATGTCTTCATTCAAATGACAGTCAGAGACCACCTTAGGAAGGAATAACGGACAGGAACGAAGCACCACCTTATCCTTGTGAATCACCAATAAGGTGAACAACAGGATAACGCCGCGAGTTTCGACACCCTGCGCGCAGAAGTGATAGCCATCAAAAAAGCGCACCTTCTGAGCAGCGTAAGCAGGGAAACCTCCTGAAAATTTTCAAAGGGAGGCTTCTGTAGAGTTGAAAGCACCACATTGAGATCCCAGGGTGGCAACAGAGCCCGCACTGAAGGAACCAAATGTCGGACACCCTGAAGACAGGTACGCACCAGGGAGTGCGAGGCCAAAGGTCATTGGGAAAAAACGCCAAAGCCGATACCTGCTTTGATGGTACTCAAGGCCAATTTCTGTTCAACACCCCGTTAAAGAAAGGTTAATATCTGATCCAATGAGAAGGAGCGAAGATGAACCCCAAGAGACTCACACCATGCAATGTACGTCTTCCAAGTACGATGATAGATCTTCCTAGCTTTGAACAGCGTAGGAATCACCGACTCAGACAAACCTCCATCCTTCAGCACCTGGCGTTCAACAGCCAAGCTGTCAAAGCCAGCGACTGTAAAGCAGGATAGAAGATCGGTCCTTGGGACAGCAGATCCTCCCTGAGATGAAGCCCCTAAGGAACATCAGCGACCAGCCGTACCCAATCGGCGTATCAATACCGCCTAGATCAGACTGGATGGAATCCCTTCTGCTTTGATCCTGCACAGGAGTCGTGGCAGAAATTTGAGAGGGCTGGAACGAATCGGTCAGCCCACCTTAGAACCCCTGGCTACTTACAGAGCCGCCAGGACACTACTTGTGCTCCCTAGGTGATTGACATAGACCACGGCCATGGCATTGTCCAAATGAATTTGTCCAGGGAACCCCTGAAGAATTATCAAATGAGCCAGACAAAGGCTGATCGCTCAGAGTTCCATAAGAGTAATCTAGCGCAACCATGTCAAAAACACTGGATGCTGCAATGCACGCAATGTTGGACAGGCATTCGTGGAGCTTCAAAAATGCTCATGAAAGCCAAGCTTTTGAAGCGAGTGTAAACTTAGCCTAAGGCAGCCATAAATCCTGTGATTTACATGGTTGCCGGAAAGAAAAGTTCTCGATTCCACCATCAACAGTCAGTGTTAATGAGGGAATACCCCCCGCAAAGTTATTGAATTGTACTGGCTGGGGGTGTGGGGAGCTATCTCTGCCAGGAGAATACAATGAATATTGCTAGTGGCTAGAGCTGCCGGCAATAATCGCATGCTATAAATCTGACATGCTGGTGGTACCCAGGTGGACATGGGTACAATCAGTCTGCCCATAGATGGATCGAATCAGTCGGGATTTGAACCATCTATGACCGACTTAAAGCGGGGTTCCAGCCACCTGTCAAGAACATAAAAGTCAGCAGCTACAAAAAGTGTAGCTGCTAACTTTTAAAAAACAGCCACTCACCTGTCCCATGATCTAGTGGTGCACTCAGCCCAGCCGTTTTTATTCTCTGTCCTCCCTCGGCAGCGCCAGCATCTTTACTATGGGCACCCGGCTGTGACAGCTTGCGGCTTCACAGTCAGGTGCCAACTGCGCATGCGCCAGTCGTGCGGCACATTGTGAATGGTGGATGCAGTCTTCTGGGACCTGTCAGTGTCCCAGAAGACTGCAGGGGGAAGGAAGGAAGGAAGGAGAACTCATATTGCCGAGAGCTGCGGCGCTCAGAAGTGGGAGCAGGCCTCTGTCAAAGTTGGGTACCTGCTTCCCCCTCCTCCTCAAAAGTGCCAATTGTGCTAAAGGAGCGGGGGACAAGTCCTTAAAGCGGAACTTCCCCTTTTAAGTGGAGTTCCACTTTAAGGCATTCCCAAGCAAAAATGAGTCACAAACCTAAAATATGGAAGGATACAGAACTATAAAGAGAACTAAAATAAACGGATCCTTCTGACACAGTAGAACAAATCCAGTAGCGCAACAACTGTAAGATTCACAACACAATTCAATATACAGTGAAACAACAGTGGTGGTAACTCCCTGCTGTAGTGAGATCAGAGAGTTACATATGCATATCACCATATGATACAATAATCAATTTAAAAGTCCATATATAGTGTCCCCATAAGTCATTTCACATCAGTCAAGAAGCACTAGTTTGATCGTATCAGCATATCAGTGTGTGTCTTTTTTTATGGACACTATATATGGACTTTTAAATTGATTATTGTATCATATGGTGATATGCATATGTAACTCTCTGATTTCACTACAGCAGGGAGTTACCACCACTGTTGTTTCACTGTATATTGAATTGTGTTGTGAATCTTACAGTTGTTGCGCTACTGGATTTGTTCTACTGTGTCAGAAGGATCCGTTTATTTTATTTTTACTTGTACAA
Organism: Pelophylax lessonae; assembly: GCF_965119305.1. NCBI lineage: Eukaryota > Metazoa > Chordata > Amphibia > Anura > Ranidae > Pelophylax > Pelophylax lessonae. The sequence continues at coordinate 532,013,363 of NC_138770.1, forward strand.
GTAGCTGCATCCATTCATTTCCTTTTTTTCCTAAGCGCTTGGGATTACTCATTTTTCCATTTTTTTTGGATGGTGGGTTTTTGTTAGATATAAAGAGAACTGAATTCCTCATTAAACACCACTTACCCTCTGTACGCCCTCCTCGTTGACACAAACTTTTTGGAATAGTGTTTTGAATATTTTGCTCAAGGTGAGAGCAAACATTCGAATAGCTGCAAGATTTAAATTTTGACCCATTTCATCTAAGATTTCAGCTGCCTGATCCTGAATAACATCGCATGATTCTCCAGATTCCAAACTGATCTGCAGATAAAATACAGAAGAATCCAATATATTACACATATGAACCATGGCCTCTTTGTAGCTAGATCATGAAGGCCCTATAATAAGCAATAATAATGCACAAAGTATAGTAACATATTAACACTGAGCTCCAGCATTACATTTAGTCTTAAAACTGTACAGGCTCCTCTGCTAGATTGAAAATAATTACTCTGATTTCACTGCACGCTAGGAGCGGCCCAGATTCTACCTAAGAATGCCCACTGCTCCAGACTGACATTCAATGATCAGAGCATTTAATATTTACATAACTCCTCCCAAGAGCCAGCCCACTGCTTGCATCAGAGCTTATGGTTCTTGAAAGGGGTACTGAGGCAGGGGGTGCTGTGATGTCGTCAGGAAGCTATGTACAGCACCTCCCACTATCCATAATATGCCTACATTGCATAGAGAAGCACACAGACCCAGTAATGATGTCACAGGGACTAAATTATGCAATGAAAACAGAAAAGTATAATTTTAAATTGCATTAGCATGCTGAGAAGATTAGGGCCAGTGCAAATAGTAGCAGAAGAAATCAGATTCCTGCTGTGGCTCAGTGCAGCTGCCGGTCCTGCTGCACCTATTCGCAGCTCTCTTCACAGCCAGTGATTGCCTGCGGCGATCACTGTTGAATGCACACAAAATGTGTCCAGCAGCGATCACCTCAGGTAATCCCTGACTGTGTAGAGAGCCGCGAATAGATGAGGCCGCTAGCAACCTGTCATTTTAGCGAATGGGGCCGATGACCCCATCTAGCCATAGCAGGAACTGCCGCTACATTTCACAATACAATTGTGTGCAGCAGCCCCCTTAGGAGAGCCAAATACTTACCTGAGCCCCATCTCTATCCAGCAATGTGCATGACAACAGTGGCTCTCCCAGGTCTCTTCCTCCTCATTGGTTGAGACAGCAGTAGCTGGCAGCATTGGCTCCCACTACTGTCAATCACAGCCAGTGAGCCAATGAGGAGAGAACAGAGGTGGGTCTGAGCCATGCTTTGTGTGTGAATGGACACAGAGCAGCGGCTCGGGAGCGAACCTACTTGGGTGCTTCCATAGCAAGCTGCTTGCTCTGGGAGCACTCTGCAGGAGGGAGGGGCCAGGAGGACCGGCGGGGGACCAGAGAAGAGGAGGATCAGGGCTGCTCTGTGCAAAATCACTACACAGAGCAGATAAGTATAACATGTTTATTTATTTTTTTTTTAAATCTGCCTTTAATATCACTTTAGGTCAATTAGGAGTTACCGTAACATCTAGTGCAATTGTAAGGGGTATCTAATATTTTTTTTTTTAGCAGTTTTGCTTAACCACTTAAGCCCCGGAAGATTTTACCCCCTTCCTGACCAGGGCCTATTTTGCGATTCGGCACTGCGTGACTTTAACGGACAATTGCGCGGTCGTGCGACACTGTATCTAAACTAATTTGGCGTCCTTTTTTCCCACAAACAGAGCTTTCTTTTGGTGGTATTTGATCACCATTCTTACACAGGGGAGACTGACAGGCGGCTTTGTTTACATTAGCCGCCTGCCTGTCTCCCGCTGTCACGGACCATCGGGTCCGCCGGGCACACGCGCGGGCGGGGGGGATTTGTCCGTGACCGAGTGGGAGTGGGAGCGCGCATTTGGCGGCGCGCACTCGCTCCCAAAACCCTTAGAGGCTAGCGACGTAGACCTACCTCGCTCTGCCTGTGAGGGGCTGACTGCCAACATAAATAGTCATTGGGCAGTCGGCAAGTGGTTAACTTAGGTTACATGGCACTGCTTGAAACAACATAAGCCATACAAGAGCATTGGGCACAATAGAGCTTAAGAAACTAGTAAAATAAGAAAAACAACCTGTTTGATAACATATAGCAGCTGCTCGGAGTGTAAGACCATGGTTTTCAGGGCACTTGGCTTGCATGGTACGAGACTTCTGTAGATCACAGGTGAGAAACATTTCATGGCATATCTCAGGTCACTTGACTGTCGCCGCTCTTCAAGTATATCTTCAAAGACATCCCTTTTCTTGTTTCTGAATTCCCTTTGCTGTCAAACAAATAATAGTAGGTGAAATAGGACTTTAAAGTGATGCTAAACACACACTGTTTAATTTACAGTATCTCACAAAAGTGAGTACACCCCTCACCTTTTTGTAAATATTTTCTTTCTTTTCATGTGACTAAACTGAAGAAATTACACTTTGATACAATGTAAAGTAGTGAGAATACAGCTTGTATAATATTGAAAATGTTCTGTCCCCTCAAAGTAACTCAATGTCTACAATGCTGGCAACAAAAGTGAGTACACCCCTAAGTGAAAATGTCCAAATTGGGCCCAAAATGTCAATATTTTGTGTGGCCACCATTATTTTCCAGCACTGCCTTAACCCTCTTGGGCATGGAGTTCCCCAGAGCTTCACAGGTTGCCACTGGAGTCCTCTTCCACTCCTCCATGATGACATCACAGAGCTGGTGGATGTTAGAGACTAGGGATCGACCGATTGTCGGCAAAGCCTATATATATCGAGGGCCGATATGCACTTTCCCCAATATATCAGAATCGGCCTTTTGATTTACCGATATTGCCCATATTTCGGGAAAGTGCATGTAGCGGAGTGATGCCTGCAGCTAGAGGCATCACCCCAGTACCGGTGTCCATAGCTGACGGTCGGCTGTCTTGTAATGCGGCTGAGAAGCTGCTCGGCTGTCATTCCAAGGAGCGGGAGGGGACGTACCCCCCCCCCCTCCCGCGGCTCGCCTGGGTCTCTTGTCCCACCGGGAGACCCGGATATCGTACCTTTTCCCGCCGCCATCTGACTGGGTCTCCATTTCTTTGAATTCGGCGCCGCCGAGTATCCAGAAGTGATGTCATGACATGGTACTGGCGGCGCCGAATTCAAAAACTTACAGCATTCAAAACAGCCAAATTTGGCGTTTTGAATGCTTTTAAGTGCAGAGGAGGGGTTTGGGGTCTTCTAGACCCCCAGATCCCTCCCCCACAGTACCTGTAGACATTAAAAAAAAAAAAAAACATTTTTTTTTTAATGTCCAAAAATATCAGCCAACAGATTCGGCCGATACCGATATCCGATGACCAAAATATCGGTATCGGCGGTAAAAAAACGAGATCGATCACTATTAGAGACCTTGCGCTCCTCCACCTTCCGTTTAAGGATGCCCCAAAGATGCTCAATAGGGTTTAGGTCTGGAGACATGCTTGGCCAGTCCATTACCTTTACCCTGAGCTTCTTTAGCAAGGCAGTGGTCGTCTTGGAGGTGTGTTTGGGGTCATTATAATGTTGGAATACTGCCCTGTGGCCAAGTCTCTGAATGGAGGAGATCATGCTCTGCTTCAGTATGTCACAGTACATGATGGCATTCATGGTTCCCTCAATGAACTGTAGCTCCCCAGTGCCGTCAGCACTCATGCAACCCCAGATCATGATACTCCCACCACCATGCTTGACTGTAGGCACGACACACTTCTAATTGTACTCCTCACCTGGTTGCTGCCACACACTCTTGACATCATCTATACCAAATAAGTTTATCTTTGTCTCATCAGACCACTGGACATGGTTCCAGTAATCCATGTCCTTAGTATGCTTGTCTTCAGCAAACTGTTTGCAGGATTTCTTGCGCATCATCTTTAGAAGAGGCTTCCTTCTGGAACAACAGCCATGCAGACCAATTTGATGCAGTGTGTGGCGTATGGTCTGAGCACTGAAAGGCTTCAACCTCTTTTGCAATGCTGGCAGCACTCATACGTCTCATACGTCTATTTCCCAAAGACATCCTCTGGATATGACACAGAGCATGTGCATTCACATGTCCTTTGGTCGACCATGGCGAGGCCTGTTCAGAGTGGAACCTGTCCTGTTAAACCGCTGTATGGTCTTGGCCACCATGCTGCAGCTCATTTTCAGAGTCTTGCCAATCTTCTTATAGCCTAGGCCATCTTTATGTAGAGCAACAATTCTTTTTTCAGATCCTCAGAGAGTTCTTTGCCATGGGGTGCCATGTTGAGCTTCCAGTGACCGGTATGAGAGAGTGAGAGCGATAACACCAAATTTAACACACCTACTCCCCCTTCACTCCTGAGAGCTTGTAACACTAACAAGTCACATGACACCGGGGAGGGAAAATGGCTAATTGGGCCAATTCTGACATTTTTTTGCTTAGGTGTGTACTCATTTGCCAGCAGTTTAGACATTAATGGCTGTGTGTTGAGTTATTTTGAGGGGACAGCAAATTTACACTGTTATACAAGCTGTACACTCACTACTTTACATTGTAGCAAAGTGTCATTTCTTCACTGTTGTCACATGAAAAGATATAATAAAATATTGATAAAAATGTGAGGGGTGTACTCACTTTTGTGAGATACTGTACATTGTACCTTCTATTTCTGTATATAAATGATGGCACTGTAATTATTTTATTTAAAAAGAAAAATCTAAGTTCTTTTTCTAATTAATATACAGGTGTCACACGACCAAGATCTTTCCCAGCCTGTCTGCAGGAAAACAAAGCAAGAGGAGCTTCTAGTCCTCTGCTGCCCCTTAATGACCAGGCCACTTTTTTCAACTTGGCACTGCGTGACTTTAACTGACAATTGTGCGGTCATGCGATGCTGTACCGAAACAAAATTTATGTACTTTTTTCCCCTCACAAATAGAGCTTTCTTTTGGTGGTATTTGAACACCTGTGCAATTTTTATTTTTTGCGCTATACACAAAAAAAGAGCGACAATTCTGAAAAAAAAAAAAAACAAGATTTTTCACATTCTGCTATATAACATTCCCAAAAAAAAAATATTTCAAAATCAAAATTGTTTAACATTTTAGGCCATTTTTTTTTCTGCTACATATTTTTTGGTAAAAAAAAATTGCAATAAGCGTATTTTGGTTGGTTTGCGCAAAAGTTATTGCGTCTACTAACTACGGTAAAGATTTTTGTCATTTCTATTGTTTTTTTTTTTTTTACTAGTAATGGCGGCGATCTGCGATTTTTGGCGGGACTGGGACATTGCGGCGAACAGATCGGACCCCTGACTGACATTTTTGACACTTTTGGGGGGGCCAGTGACATTACTACAGTAATCAGTGCTAAAAATATGCACTGTTACTGTAATAATGACACTGGCAGGGAAGGGGTTAACCCAGGGATGATCAAAGGGTTAAATGTGAGCCTAGGAGGTGTTTTCTAACTGTGTGGGGGGGGGTGGGCTTGTGAAATCAACACCGAGACCTGTGTTCCTAAATAGGAGGAACACAGGAGCCCTGTGATGATTGCTGAGAGAACAACAGTCTGCTGTGTTTACAACAGCATAACGCTGTTCTCTCTTTACGGGGAACGATCGCGGGTGCCCAGTGGCAATCGCTGTCCCATGGATTGGTTCCCCCGCTGGTGAGTGGGCACGCGCGCCCCCAGGATCGCTCGCACGTACTGCCGTGGCTGGTTGGCAAGTGGTTAACCAGACACTCATAGAAGTCACAACACTGCTATATACTGCTGATGAGAAAAGGTATTGAGCAATTTATAGTTACAAAAATAATTGCATTTCCATGTTCTTTGTACTGTGGAAGACCAGATATAGTGAATGCAGGGTCCTGGGTTTAGTTATGTCTAGGCGTGCTGTGTGATAGGAAGACATAACAGGAATATAATAGAGGATTCTCCAATCTGAGGCTCCGTTCACATATAGGCATTTCGGATCGCGGGCAGAATTGCTGCGATTCTGCCAGCGATTCCGAACCACTGCAAGTCGCTCAAGTGAATCCCGTGACTTGCAATGGCACCCCAAACGCGGCACGATTTTGCCGTGATTGTCGCCCGACGAATGGCGGTAAAATGACACAAACAGAATTGCGGGATGCCTGCCGCCCAAAAAAAGTTCTTGTACTTTTTTTGGGCGTCAGGCGTCACGCTATTCTGCTTGCGCGCTTTTACCTATATGTGAATGGAGCCCGACTCCAGGAGGTGGATATCCTAGTGTTGCAGGAACACAATGGGGTTTATTTACTAAAGGCAAATCCCCTCTGCACTACAAGTGCACTTGGAAGTGCAGTCACTATAGATCCGATGGGGACATGCAAGGAAAATAAAAACAGCATTTTTGCATGCACATAATTGGATGACAGACCTCAGCAGAGCTTCCCCTCATTTCAGATCTTCTTAGGTCTAAAGTGACTGCACTTGAAGTGCACAGTGGATTTTCCTTTAGTAAATAAACCCCAATGAACACTTCTACAGCTCCCCTCACTTACTGAATACGGGGTGCCCACAGCTGCCTCCATTGCTGTCACTTTTCCCTTTCAGCGATCCCTCGGCTCTGTGACCATCGTCCTCCTCCTCTCCTCCACACACACACCGGGTGAAGTGGTCAGACAGAGGCACAGGAAGAGGCGGGGATCACCCCAACTGGCATGGCGAGGGCCATTTTGACAGCTACGGGAGCCGTGCGGGACAAACACAGTCAGATAGCGAGTGTACGGAAGTTTGCTGAGGACCGAACTTGGGTGTGGATCGAAGACTTCCGGCTAGCTGCTGGTGCTGGGGACCCAATCTGCGCACGGATCAGGGACTTCCGGTTAGCTCCTTTCCCACGTGTTTGTGTTGATGTGTTGGATCAGCTCTTAGCTCGGTACAATGACAGGGGGAGAGGAGGAAGGAGATGTTCAGGATCAGCTGGATTCTGTGCTCAGTAACCTGTATGACTTCGGTAAGTGAATGACTCCATCACCAGGATCACCGATCTGTGCCTGGGGTTGCCACCTCATCCCTTTAATCCAGGACACATAATAATTTCACAGGTTCTGTGGTTGATAGGTAAATAAAACTCATTTGGTGCCTTATGTGTATTATATTAGCCTCAGAACCTGTCTAATTAATATGTGTCCTGGATTAAAGGGATGAGGTGGCAACCCTACAATGTAATGGGCACCTCTTTCCCTGCGGCTCCTTACAGTAGGTGTAAGCCCAAACTAAACTTTATGGTGGCCATACAGGGTGTGATAAAACGTAAAAAAAATTAACCACTCGAAGACCAGGCTTCTTCTGGGACTTTTTGTTTACAAGTTTTTTTTTGTTACAACCCCCCCCCCCCCCCCCAACATAATTTTTAGCAGAGACCCTAGGGAATAAAATGGCAACCGTTGCAATTCTTTGTCACACGGTATTTGCGCAGCAGTTTTGAAAACGCAATTATTTTGGGTAAAAATACACTGGGCGAGCGACGTAGTACTACGTCACCTTTGCCCAGGAGCGGCTGACTGCCGCAGTAAATAGTCGTGCGGCGGTCGGCAAGTGGTTAATGAATAAAGGAAAAAAAAAAAGCAATAGTTGCCCCAATCTTTTTGTATAATGTGAAAGATGAAACATTCCTTGTAATAGAAATAAGGATGACCAGTCCCCTTTATTAAGAGATCTAGGGTCAAACAGACCCCAAATCTCTTCTTTACCTTTTAAAAGCAAAAGATAAAAAAAATAATTATACATATATATATATATATATATATATATATATATATATATATATATATATATATATATATATATATATAAATATAAATTATTTATTTTTTTTTTGATCTTTTGCTTTAATTTTTTTTTCTTCCAGCCTGGCTCGGAAGTGACAACATGACATCTCTGCGGTCCTCCAAGGCTGTAGAGTCAATCAAAGAGTGTTAACTCTTTGATTGCCTTTGGGATATTGCCGTCGGATATTCTCAGACAAACTGGCAGAAACGATGAGCCCGAGAATCACTGGGGAGGGGAGCGTCCCCTCCCGCTGGTTCGGAAACCGTTTCAGCGGCTCATGAGCCACTCTGACTGGTTTCATGAGAAAGCTGGCCGCCTGCAGAAAAAAAACAGTACTGGGGTTATGGCAGATATCTTAATCATAATCCATAAACCATAATCCAGGTAAACCACTCGCAAACCGCAACGTATATATATGTATTCTGGCTGGCAAGTGGTTTTAACAAAACAATCAAATTGGACATTGATCGAACGAGATAAAAATGGTGTGGCTGACAGATAGTGGCAGTTTCAGCCAAACCATTCATATTATTAATGGCGGATAAAAAAAATTGCTTGTACATGGTCAGTAAATGTTGATGTTTGTGCCCTTACATCGCACACAAATCGCATGCAAGTGATTTACAAGGGTGCAAATACGCCACCAATCGACCCAGTGTGATCCTTTTTTTTTCCCGCCACCACTGAACAACATGGGACTAGGGATTGACCGATTATCGGTGGGGCCGATCATAGGAGGCCAATATTAACTTTTTTTGAAGTATCGGTATTGGCCAAATAACTTGCCGCTATGACCGATATTCCTTCAAGTGGGTGTACCAGAGTGATGCCTGCAGCTAGAGGCACCACCCTGGTACCGTTGTTTCGAGTCGACGGTCGGCTTGCCCGGGTCTCCCGTCTCACCGGGAGACCCGATCGACCAGCCGGCACGTCCGCCGGCTGGCTGAAGACCCAAACAAAGCCGCATTCGGCTTTGTTCGGGTCTCTGATGTAAAAAGCCCAAAGCGATGTCATGACATCACTTCCGGGTACTGTAGCCGTAAAGGCACCAGATATTTTTTTAAAAATTACAGTATTCTAAACATCTAAACTTGCTGTTTTGAATGCTTTATTTGCAGAGCATGGGTTTGGGGTCTTTTAGACCCCAGATGCCTCCATAAAGAGTACCTGTCACTGCCTATTACTGTCACAGGGGATGTTTATATTCCTTGTGACAGCAATAAAAGTGATAAAAAAAAAAAAGCATTTTAAAGAGGACAGTGTAAAAAAAACGTTTAAATGTGCAGAATATCAGCACCTAATATCGGCCTGAAGGGTGCCCAGAAAAATCGGTATCGGCCCGGAAAAAAAGATATTGGTCGATTCCCTACTTGGGACAGTCGAAACCATAATTATCTGTCACCCATTGCTTGGTAACCACACCTGCCAAGGACCTCCACATCCAGCATCTTCACCTCCAAGATCATCTGAAAGCAGCCACCTGGACAGCTGCTGTAACAATCGGTTTGCATAACCAAAGAATTTCTGCACAAACTGTCAGAAACCGTCTCAAGGAAGCTCATCTGCATGCTTGTCGTCCTCATTGGGGTCTCCACCTGACTGCAGTTCGTCATCGTAACCGACTCGAGTGGGCAAATGCTCATATTCAGTGGCGTTTTGCACATTGGAGAGGTGTTCTCTTCACGTATGAAACCCAGTTTTCTTTGATCTTTGAGGTCAGCTCATGAAAAATGGGGGCAAAAACAAGTGTTGCGTTTATAATTTTGTTCAGTATATGTTCATAGATACATCACACCTGTGTAAGTCTACTATCTACCTAAAGACAATTTAAAATGAATGGCAGAGCAATGGATCACTGTGTGTGTAATGTGTTGCTGCGCATTACACAGGCTGACTTGATACATTTAGCCACACATGTCTAAAAGTAGCTAACAGTGCGGACCATGCAGAGTGACGACACGGCTACTCCGTTCAACGCGTTTCCCCTTCTTCCAAATGCGTCAACTGGGAATCCTTTTAGACTTGATTTCCCCTTTGGAAGTATCTCACCAAAAATGACATTTTTGTTGCAGGGGATACCCAAAATCTGATTTTGTATCTTAGTGCAGACTTCTGGGAAAATCAGTGAGCCAATTACACGAGCAGGAAATGAGATATCAGGGGGCTGTTTGCATTGCATGGTATAAAAGTTACAGAGCTGCAGATTGAAAAGGAAAGGTAATTTGTAATAACATTCAATTACAATATGATTTGTGTCACAATTTAATACACTGTATATATATATATATATATATATATATAATGTGTTTTTTTTTTTTTTCTTTCATATAAGTGGCGTTACCCTTTAAAGTTGAACTTCACTCTTCTCAATCAACATGAACTATGTTTAATTCCAATACTGTTAACATTAGTAAATTGATAGGAAGGTAGATTATTATAATTACTTGTTTTAAACTTTGTTTTATACATTTCTTCAGTTGCTGCCTGGGTTTTGGCCACGCCCATCTTCATGGGCATTTTTTTTTTTTTTTAATCTTCTCAGTTAAGCCTGCATTCATGAACTAAGGGCAGATGGATTCCAGGAAGTAAATGCTAAATTAATCATTTGCCCTCTGCCCTTGCTCAAGATGACCACAGCTGAGGGAGGTGGGGGGTTCAAGGTGATTATTCAGCAAAATAAAGCATGGGGGGGTTTGCTTTTGAATATTAAAAATGAATTAAATAGCATTTTTCAGTTTGTGGTGCTCAGATACAGTTTAGTTCCTCTTTAATGAGCACTTAACCCTTGCAGTGCGGGGTGCCCCCTCTGCAAGGGTAGATTTTTGTCTAATTCCTTGAGGCTTTTTAATTGGCTTCTGTTTAAACTGTCCCTAGTATGTGTGCCTGGGTATGTATCCATGTGAAATATGGAGTAGGTGTTAGCATTGGTCCATGTGGCCATATTCGGTCAATGATGTCACGAGCATCCCCACCCATATGTGTACATGTAGCTGCGGGGTGGGAATGCCCTGACTGCAGTTGGGCAGCATAGGACAGGGGGTGACAACTTACTTCTAGGTTCGGTCCTAAGTTTTGACCAAACCCCTGCTAACCCTTTAAGTAGAAGTCCAGATTTAAGTTCCCTTTCATATCACACTGCAGCAGTCCAGCTTTTGTTCAAATAGGACATTGGCGTAAACTGTTACCGTACAGCATAGGTTTGAAGCCAGACTAATTCTTCCTTGGGGGAAGATCCTAAGTTATAATACCATTAGGGAATAGAGATACTCATTCCTTAACCCCTAGGCGTCGACAGTGCATAAATATGGGGCCTCTTGGTGGGTGGGCCTTGGCACAGAGCGGCCGCATATTTGCTTACCAACTTGCCAATACAGCTGTGCTGAGAGCGGCACGGTTATGGACGGTTAATGGAAAGCTAGCTTTCCAAATATGTAATTGCCGTGACAGCCAATCATTGCTGCCGCATGATCATAAACCCTGCCCCGTCTCCTGGCATCTGAAACCTCTTAAAGGGCCGGGAGGCGCCGGTGCCAAGGGGTTAAAAGAGAATTATGGCCAAAGCGTTCTTGGCCATATGTCTCTTCTGGATCACAGGAGTGCACTTACTTTTGCTCTCTCATAACCCAGAGTCAGCTAACAGCAGGCTGTTTTCTGCAACTCCAGGCTCTGGAAGGATCCTGACCATAGTGTCAGGATCCACCCAGTTGCCTCATTGGTAGCTGGCTCTGGCACTCAGTGCACAGCTAAAAGCAGAAGCCAGCTGTTCCCTCACCAGCCCATCTCTCCAGTGAGCACTGGAGGGGCAGAGCTGACAGGCATTGCTCGCTGCTCCAAACTAACCGAGAACTGCATGATCATGTGATTGCTCTTTTCTCAGAGCCCACGGGGGACAGCTGCAGCATCAGATTGATGCTGCAACATGGAAGTGAGTACTGTACGTTTGAATGTTTTTTATATAGCTCAAACTTCTCTTTTAAGTACTTTATACTGTGTATTTAAGTAGCCCAAACTTCGCTTTTAAATACGTTCTACTGTGTATTTGAGTGCATGAGAGACATTTTTAAGTAGTAAGTATCAGGAGCTATTAACATACCAATGTGATTTCAAGAGCCCATTTACACTGTTCAATGTGCATTTTACAATGCACCCATGTGCGTGGCATTGGAGCAGCCCTTTCACTTCATATAAACCCTAAACAAGCTTCAACACACCATAAAAAAAATACCTGACCCATTTTTGGTCAGTGTAGCTTACCACAGTGCAATGTTTACTTGTTGACATGAGTTGGGAGCCAGTTAAATATGAATTGGATGTACCCCAAAATGCATTTTCAAAGCATGTTGCCGAAGCCTAAGGGCTTATTCACATGTGTGGCAGCCTTTGCCACCCCTCTGAAAAGCGATCTGCAATGGATTGCTTTTCAGATGCCTTTGACAGGCGGTGAGCACTGTAAATACCGCATCACAATCGCGAGGCCTGCTTTCGGCTGCAGCAACCCCCCCCCCCCCCCCGAATGCAATATGCTGTTTAATTTGTTTCGCAGTCTCGAAGGACTGCATCGCAGCTGCAGCATGTGTACAGCCCCAAGTGGCTGCATGTCTGTGTTCAGATGGGTGGGTAGACTGTGGCTCAACCGCCTGGCTTCACCACTCCTGGGTGCACATGTGAGCGAACCCAAATACCTATAATTTCATGTGTAGTGTAGTAAAAATACACATTTTTGATTTCTTGAAACCTGATGTAATTATTTACATGGTTCATTTTGCTTAGTATTGGAAATGAGGGTTTTCTGCCTCCAGACCAAATTTCTTTTGCCACCCACTTATCTCATACGTCTGCCAGGGGAGGATCCTGAAATATTGGGCGACTCCTAAGCTTCCCAGGAGACTTGCCAGCCCTGTGGCATCTCTGCTAACCTAGGCCCTAGGTTAACTATGCAAAGATCCAGGTCAGCTGGCATTATGTGTTATGATTGCAGTGATATGATGGCACATTATAATTCCAATATTGTAAATTGGCCTGTGATTTGCCTTCGGTCCAATAGGAATGTATTGGTCTTACTTGTGTTTCACATGCTTGATCCTCATAGTGTCACTAAACCCACCTCATAAAAAAACTATCAATAAATGGTGTATTATTTGCTGTTCATACTCACTCAGTAACTATGAGATTCGTTTTCTGTATTCTGCAAATAACATGGTTGATCCTGCTGCTCTCCATCTACCCCTTCTGTTCATGCCCCCAATGCAGCTAGGGATTTTGCAGAGCACTGTTGGCAAATCTGCACATGCTCAGTTTTGCTCAGTGAGTTTCTATGCTGAGCGTTTCCTCCCTATTACATCTGAGCAGCCCATGTGACTATAGAGTCACACATGTGGACATATACACAGTGGTAATTGACAGCCCACTCCCTCCCTCCTCCCATTAACCAACTAAACACAATGGATGGGATATTACATGTAGAATAATGGAGGTTTCATCTGCCTCTTTTTCTAAGACCCGGACTGGAGGGGTGTGGCACAGCCTGTGACTGGTAGAAATCCGCCCATACCATGTTATTGCCAAAAAATAATAAAATATTTAATTTGAATTTGAAATATATATATTTGCATGACAATTTAAAACAGTTAATTGATATTAATTATTTATTTTTACTCTGTATTCCAAAGGCTGTTTATTTTTTATTTTGAACATGTGACCAGCAGCAGAGGACTAGAAGCTCCTCCTGCTGTTGTTTTCCCTGCAGACAGGCTGGGAAAGAGCTGGGTCATGTGACAGCGGTATATAAATTAAGAAAAAGGTACTTAGATTTTTTTTTTTTTTATAATTTAAAATAATTACAGTGCCATCATCCATATACAAAAAAGAAGGGATAATGTAAATTAAACAGTGTATGTTTAGCATTGATGGGCTATTTGAAGCTTGATTAATAATCTATTACAAAGAACACTAGGATGCAGTAACCCATAACAAACACATTTTATTTTTCAGCAGATTGATTCTACTAGGGAAAGCTGATTTGTGATCAGTAGACAGGGGATACTGTAGCAGATCTAATTGCAGAGATATATTTTTTAAACTATACCATACATATAATACTCCTATTTTTTAATTTTAACTGTATTTTAATATGTATTTGTAAATTTTCCTAACATTTGCAGGTGATGATTTCGAACCTACCAAAACGACTGTATCTAGTGAAGTAAAGAACAGCGAAGAACAGAGTGAAGGCGCTCCACCCAATCATAAAACTGAAGAAGTGAATGGCTCGGGGGAACATCAGCTCTCTGTTTTGGAATTTCCCAGCTCTAGACGGGGAAAGAGAAATCCATCCTTTTTCTTTAATGCGATCAAGGATGAACTGCGCAGCCAGCCGAAAGGCAGTGACATTCCGAGTAGTTCTGTCTCGAAACCTCTTGTTGAAGTTGTAACATTTGTCAGTCGTAAAGATAAAAAGCAAGCCAAGAGCAGTGAAGTGCAAGATACAGATTCCAAGGTAAGAGAGCTTGCAATTTCTTGCAGATATTTTCCAAGCAACATAAAAGTGTAATGGTTCCTATGCACTAGACAAAAAATCATCATATGGGCTGTTCGTTCCTTTTTCATCCATGAGCACAAATAGAAAATCATTTTTGACTTTTCAGAGCCAAAAACAGGTTGGAAAACTATTTTGATAAATTAAAAGGTAATGCTAAGACATACATATACGAAAAATTCAAACTTGTTTTCAAGTAACGCACATTTGGACGTGAGAGCAAATGACAGTGCATCATGTATCGATCGAATTTCGAATAATATATATGTTCAATGGACATAAAAAAAATAGATTTTCGTCCATTTCATCATATATAGTGACAATTAGTGCATTTTTTTACGGGTGAGAAGCACATTTCCTTGCATTTTATTGCTCGTTCGGCAGACATTTTCCAACCTGTTACGTATTTATTTTTATTTTTTTTGGTGTTGAAAAGTCAAAAACAACTTTCTATTTGTGCTTTTTAACTGGATAAAACCAACGTTTAATATGTTTCTCGCCTGTTAAAAATAGTACCGTTCGCACTTGCCCATATGTGACAAAACAGACGCAAATCTGATTCATTTATGCCTATTGAACAATTTATCATTTGAAATTCGGTCATTACATGATGGCGCTATCGTTTGCTCACATGACCAAGTGTTCGTTAATCGAAAACGAGTTTGAACTATTTTTTTTTGTATAGTGTATGGCTAGCGTTAGTCGAACCAAAAGTGTTTGTTTTTGTTTTTTTTTTAGTTTTGGATATTAGGAGGAAGTATTAGGGCTCTTTCACACGGGCGGTCTGATCAGATCCGCCTGTCAGTTTTTTAGGCGGATCTGATCGGATCCTCCATGCAGCTCTATGGGGCAGCGGGTGTCAGCGGAGGTCACCTCCGCTGACACCCGCTGCCATCCGCATCCGATCCTGTGCTGAAATCTGGACGGATGGAAACCCTATTTTTCCATCCGTTCAGTAATCGGATCGGAGGGGATCTGATGAGAGCGGACAAGCGGTCCGCTCTCCTCCGATCCCCCATAGAGGGCAGCGGGTGCTGAGACACCTCCCTCTCCGCTCTGCAAGCGGAGACGGAGCTGTCATCCGCCCGGCTCAGCGGGGATCGCGGATCGATCCCCGCTGAGCAACACGGATCCGCCTGCGGAGGCGGACCGTGTGAAAGAAGCCTTAGATCCTCTGTGTCTACTACTATCTGGGGCTCTGATATGAGATTTCCCTTCACTTATTGTCACAATGACACAGGAAATCTGCTACAGGGACAGACAGGATATTTAGGTTCTTGTCTTCCTCTGTTTTACTGAACAAAAAAATATTTCAATCTGTGTTGTTGGAAAGTAGTTAATCCATTGTCACTGGGACAGTAAGGGAAGCAAATCTGCCTGGATACCGGTATGATCTGACAAGGGTTCTAATCCTTCCCAAATTTTTACCAAACTTAAAAATAAAGTTTTGGCTGGATGTAATCTTTAAGGCCTCATTTACATGAACACTAAGGGCCATAGTTGGTGAACGGGCCGTTTGTTTATGCGGCTTCAGCCTCCAGGTACTGTGTGCAGGTAGCCTGTGTAAGGCTGGCCATATATTATATTTCCTTATTCAATTTCCCTGAGATTTACTCTCCGCTATGTAGAGCAAAGGCCCGCCTGGTTGTATACAAATTTGAAAGTGTTTAGGTTTGGTTTTTGGTAACTCTAAAGCAAAATTGTACAAGAAAATTGGATCATTTATAGCCAGCCAAAGTGTATTGGGGTGAAGCAGCTGAACAGATACAGACGCTTATCCTAATCTGACAGGTGTGTGGCTATGCGGCCCCAAACAAACACTGTCTGCCTTCAGGGATGCTCACACAGACGCCTCACAAAGTTAAAATGTATACATTAATGCATCACGTTTTTTTTTTTTTTTTTTCTTTACAGATAATTATTGATTCAAAAGAGGAGGAAAAAAATCCAATGCTTGATTTTGAAAAGGTATGTCACACTTTGAATGACAATTGCATGGTCATACAACACTGTACCTATACTACATTTTTATTATTGTGTTCACACAACTAGAGCTTTCTTTTGGTGGTCTTTAACCACTTTACCACCGGAGGATTTTGCTGTCTTCCGTCCAGGCCACTTTTTGCGATTCGGCGCTGTGCGACTTTAACTGACAATTGCGCGGTCGTGCGACACCGTACCTAAACGAAATTTACGTCCTTTTTTTCCCACAAACAGAGCTTTCTTTTGGTGGTATTTGATCACCTGTGCGATTTTTACTTTTTGCGCTATAAACAAAAAAAGAGCGTTTATTTTGAAAAAATAACTATTTTTAACATTTTTTTTTTATATGAAATTCCCCCCCAAAAAAATGTAAAAATCAAATTTTTTTTTAAATTTTTGGCCAATTTGTTTTCTGCTACATATGTTTGGTAAAAAAAATCGCAATAAGCGTATTTTGATTGGTTTGCGCAAAAGTTATTGCGTTTACTAACTAAGGGAAAGATTTCTGTCCTTTTTGGTGTTTTTTTTTTTTAACGCGTAATGGCGGTGATCTGCGATTTTTTTTTTTTTTTTTTTTTTTTTTTTTTTTTTTTTTTTTTTTGCGGGACTGCGACATTGCGGCAGACAGATCGGACCCTTGACTGACATTTTTGACACTTTTGGGGGTACCAGTGACATTACTGCAGTAATCAGTGCTATAAATATGCACTGTTACTGTAAAAATGACACTGGCAGTGAAGGGGTTAATTTTATTGGAGAGGGAGGGGTTAATGTATGCCTGGTGCTTACTGACGTGTGGGGGGGGAGGTGACTTTGTGAGACAGGGACAGATCGGATGTCCAGCTATGCTGAACACTCCGATCTGTCACTCCCTGTCACTTAGGAGATCCGCCCGCTCTGTTTACACAGGCGGGCGGATCTCCTCACTCGATTCCCCGACGATCGGGGCAGAGCAGCGGCGATCGCCGCGGCTCCTCCCCTGGCCCGACTCCCGCTGTGAATGAAAACAGCGGGAGCGCGCCTCCGGCGGCGCGCGAGCGCCGCCTACAGGGGGAGGAGTCCAGCGACGTAGGTCTACGTCGCTGGACGGGATCGTGCCACTTTGCCGCAGTACGCTCAATGTGAGCGGTGGGCAAGTGGTTAATCACCACTGGGTTTCTTACTTTTTGCTAAATGAATGAAAAAACCTGAAAATGTTGAAAAAAATTGTTTTTCTTTGTTTCTGTTATAAAATTGAGCAAATAAATAATTTGTCTTTATAAATTTAGCCCACAAATGTATTCTGCTACATTTCTTTTGTGAAAACAACTCAAATCGGTGTATATTATTTAGTCTGTAGGAAAGTTAGAGAGTCCACAAACTATGGTATATATCTAACAATTTATTCAATCCTGATGTACCGATGACCTATCTAATTTCTTGAGGCCCTAAAATGCCAGGACAGTACAAATACCCCCAAATGACTGACCACTTTTTGGAAAGCAGACAGTCCAAGGTATTTAGTAAGAGGCGTGGCAGGCTTTTTTGAAGTTTAAATTTTTTGGAAAATTAAGAAATTAAAAAATATTTTTTTTTCTTTTTACATACTATCACCAGTGCAGTACAGCCTTATTATATAACTAGTGACAGTGATCAGGGACACTGGTGACAGTACGAAAAAAAAAAGTTATTTATTTTTTTTATTCTTTCTTTCTTTCTCCTCTCTCTATCTATCCATCTATATATATATATATATATATATATATATATATATATATATATATATATATATATATATATATATATATATATATATATATATTATATATAATTTTCTTTTTAATCCACACATTGTGACCAGAGCAATATAATGTTACTACTATAGTAACATGGTACTAGTCTGGGGAAGTGTTTTTTTTTTTTTTTTTTTTTTTTTTTTGCTTTTTTTGTTCGTTGTTTATAGCAGTGAATTACATTGCTATAAGCAAGCACTTTGTCGGAATCAGTTTCATTCAGTAGTGTGTATTGTTGTGATTAGCTGTAATTGGTCAAAGCTAATCACATGGTACAGATGGGCTGTGTTTGGCCCTGTCTGTACCATGTGATCAAATTGATCAATCACAGCTAGCAACACAATTGTACACAATGGATGGCATAAAAGGAAGCCCTCCATTGTGTACAACTGTCATGTGACCTGCTGTGATTGGCCACGGCGGTCACACGGCAAGCCCGGTACTCTGATCAGTGATTAGCCGTGTCCCATGGACACAGCCAGTGACAGAACGCACACCTGTTCAGCCTTTTGACAGGATATCTTGTGAGGTCCAGTTAGGATAGGAAAGTCACTGGGCGGGAAGGTGTTAACTCTCCTTTTGTTGGGTAATGTATGTACTTTGAAAGGATTTTAACACATTTTGTTGGAGATTTCTACCTTTTTCTGTTCTGAAGAAATAGCTGCTTGTTTCATCGTGTCCTTTCCAGACTGTTTCCAAAAAAGGAGGGTCTGCTATTATTCTTATCACCTGAGCAAAACTTGGGGGTCTTTGCATAGCTTTTTATTCAGTGAAACTGCATGTACCTTTTATTATGTGGGAATTAAAGGATAAGTTAACCTTTTCTAACATGTTACGTTACACCCATATTCAGGGTATAGCATGTTACAAATCCACCGGCTCCCTATTGTGACAGGCGTCGGGGGAACTTCCCCCCGCTCTGTCACAATCTGGAAAGAACGTGCCCTGGCTGCATCATACATTCACAGAGTTCTGTGAATGGAAAATTGCAAGGTCCATCAGCCTTGGCGATTTTCCGCTTGTATTTCTTAATGAACTACCACAGTGCTGTTGAGCACTGTAGTAGTTCATTTATGCTTCCTGTTAGTGTGTAACTGCTTGGCTGATCATGGGAGCAATGCTTTCTAGGCTCCCAATAAAAAAATAATAAATGCACATTTTTTTCCCCGGTCACATGAGAGATAGGCTCCACCTCCTGCAGGAAACACAAGCACACACAAGTGTATGCTGCCCCTTCAGTTCTTGTGTTTCCTGCGTCTTGCAAACACCAGCACTGGAGGGGAGCTTATCCCCAGTTTATTTTCAACTGTCTTTTATCCAGGGCAGGCGTCCCTGGATACCTTCTTCTCTCCCCCTGTGTGAAAACTGACGAAACATTTAGTCACAGGTATCTTGGGAGGGAAGGACAGGTGATCCGGAGTTGGAAAAAAGTGTTAGAGACAAACCGAACTCCTGCATACTCCTCCAGCAGGTAGGTCTCGGGTAAGGGAGGTTCTGACTGTTTTCCCCACATCCTGGCTTTAGGCTGAGTCAGGGATGGAGGAAGAGCCCAAAGGAGGACTTACATGGGGCGGCCAGGATTTTCTGGTGCAAACCATATGCTCTGCCATTTCCTCAGGCCATCATGCAGGCTCACGTGGAAGGAAGGGACACCAGGAGTCATCCTCTTCGCCGCTTACGCCAGCATGCTGCCGCCTGCGTCTCCCGGTGTGTCCATCATGGAGGAGGCAAGAGTGATCTCTCCCTCTCTCTCCCTCTGCAGCCCAAAACCCAGGAATCAGTTGAGGGAGCGCAAAAGGCCAAAAAAAAATTATTGCCGTACGTGCGGAATAAAGACTTTATTTTACAGCGATAACTTTTTTTTAATGCATCTGCTGCAAAGTAATTTAACGAGGAGACTAAGCCTCTGGCGAAGGACTTTCTCAATTTCAAAAAACTGATGATGTCTACGCTTAGATCACTACAAACAGCCATTGATGAGATGAAAGGAGAGGACCGGCCATCCACCTCATCTCAAAAACCCAAAATGGCAAGACCAAAAGAAAAACCTAGCAAATAGCAAATCCCCCCCCCCCCCCCCCCCCAAGCCACACCTGAATTCCTCTGATTCAGATTTGAAAGAAAGAGAACTCCTATACCAGGAAAGCTCTGACTTCGATGCCTTGTCAGGTTCGAAAATTCCAAAACATCTGTTTCCTGCAGAAGAAACGGAGGAGCTCTTAAAAGCAATCTAAATAACGGAAGAAATACAAGAATCCCAGCCCGTGGACTTGGTCAGGGACAGACTGTAGAGGGCTTCAGGATCCATCAGGCTATCAAGGGGATAATAGACAAAGAATGGAGGAACCCAGAGAATAAACTGTTTTTCCCAAAGGCCCTTAAGAGATTTCCTTTCAATGAGCAGCAAAGCGTTCTCACAAAATGCCCAAGACTAGACGCATCCTTGGCCAAGGTATTAAAAAATATTTTTTTTCATTCGAAGACATGGGCCAGCTAAAGGGCCCGATAGACAAAAAAATAGATGTCACACTACGAAGAGCATACGAAGCAAGGGCTGCGGGGTTTCAGCCCAACATAGCGAACACGTGTCGTTTTGGCTGGAACAACTTAGGGGTCACCTGGACAAAGTACCGTGGACGGAGGAGGCTTTGGGTTCCCTTCTACTAATAGAAAAAGGAGTGGCATATATGGCCAAGGCTTCAGCGGAAGCGGTAAGATTCTCCTCACTTACCACAGGCCTAGTCAATGCAGATAGAAGGGCCCTATGGCTGAAGACCTGGGAGGGAGGCTATGCCTCCAAGAATAAATTATGCAATATTCCTTTCAACTGCAGTTTATTCGGATCTAAACTCGAAAAAGTGTTAGAGAGGTCGGCAGATAAAACTTAGAGATTTCCCTTCAAGAAACTGAAACAAATGGAAAGAGTTTTTTTTTCGTTGGCAAAAACATGAAACCCAGACAAGAAATGGGAAGCCGCAGACTCGGCGAAGATGGGTCTTCAATAAAAGCAGGAGTAAATCTAACGTTTTATTCCCAAGTTCAACATCCTCCAACAAACCGCAATGATGCCAGCAGTGCAGTAGGAGGGAAGTTACTTCATTTCCTCCCTTAATGGCGAGCTTTCTGCTCAAACCATTTTATCCTGCAAATAATAGCCCAAGGATACAAAATAGAATTCACATCAGAACCTCCAACCAAATTCAGAACCACAACAGTTTCAGCCTTCTCAAGACAAAGCATACCCATGAAAATGGCAATCAGGGAATTAGGGAATTACTAAAGGAAAAAGTGATAACAGAGATATATCCAAATTATCACACATTGGGATTTTACTCTCACATATTCCTGATGGCAGAACACTACCTAATCCTGAATCTGAAAAACCTGAACAAGTCAATACTTTACAGGAAGTTCAAAATGGAGACAATTTTTTCAGTAAGAACATTACTCCCAGAAGCAGGCTTCCTGGTGATACTTGACTTAAAGGACAAGTCTCAATTCACCACAGCCACCAAGTTTTTGAGATTCCCCATCCAAGAAGGGAAGAAAACGCAACATTTTCAATATCAAGCTCTCCCGCTCAGCACTTTGTCAGCCCCATATATATTTACCAAGGTCATGGCGGAGGTGATGCAAGAGATCAGATAAGGAGGGTCCAGATAGTGCCTTATCTGGACGACTTCTTAATATATGGCATTTCCCGAGAGGAAGCCCTCACGGGTTTACAAGCAACCAAACACTTTCTCACCCAGTTGGGAAAGCTGGCAAATCAATTCCAAGAATTCTAACAGAATTCCCTCTCAGAAGGCTATGTTCCTGGGCTACATTGTCGACACAACGGCACAAAATATCCTACTTCCAGAGGACAAGGTAGCCAAAGGAAACAACACAGCAGATCAACTAAGAACCGCAAAACAAGGGACAAGAAGAGCCAATATGTCCCTTTTTGGGGGTCATGTCTGCCTCAATCCTGGCGGTACAATGGGGCCAGCAACACATGAGGGCCTTGCAGTGCCACCTGTTAAACAACTGAGACAGAAACATTAATTCATTGGAGGTAATGATTCCAATTCCCAGAGCCATCGGGAAGTCTTTAACGTGGTGGACAGAAAAGGATCCCCTTATGAGAACAGCACATGCCCTTTTCTCATGGGCGGAGGTTCATTTACTATCACTGATGGCGGTACACATCAAGAGTACACACAATAAGCTAGCGGACCTCTTGAGCCGGAGACAGCTGGACCCAGCAGAATGGGAACTGAACCAAAGAATTTTTGCAATTCTTATCTCGAAGTGGGGCCTTCCGGAAGTCTACCTCTGCCTCGACAAAGAACAAGAAGGTGACAAAGTATTTCTCCCTAAAAAGAGAGGTAGACTCCCTGGGGTTCCGTGGAGGTTCAAACTAGAGAACGCCTTTCCCCCGGTACAACTTCTCCCCAGGACGATCATAATGATTCGTATGGAGAGGGTGAGGGTTACCCTACTAGAACCCCTTTGACCGAAAAGATCCTAGTTTACTGCGCTAAAAATGATGGCAGAAGAAGATACTTGGACTTTTCAGAACCAGGACAACCTCCTACTGCAGCCGCAGCATGACACCCGCAACTTCAGACTCTGAAATTGATGCATAGATCTTGAACTGCCCATCTTACTGAAAAAAGGCCTCTCTTCTAAAGTAGAAGAGATGCTCCTACATAGCAGAAAACCCATAACAAGAAAGATATATATGACGGGAAGATCTGGAAAAAGTATGCAGCAAACATGCTGCCCAAAAAACACACTTGCAAGATGGCACAGTACTTGACTTTCTTCTCGAAGGAGCAGAAGCTGGCCTAGTGGTAAGCACTCTTAAAGTACACGTCGAGGCACTTTCAGTTTTTTTTTTTTTGGGTTACACAGCTTAGAGAGAATGTTCTGGTCAATCAATTCTTCAAGTCCATTTCAAGGAAACGACTGAGCAAAAGCATTAAGGTGGCCCCTTTGGGACCTTTCCCTGATGCAAGCCACTTTCGTAAACTTAATTGAAATACCTGACCCTCAAATCAGCCTTCCTAATTGCTGTTACGTCCGCTAGATTAGTTTGCGAACTTCAGGCCCTCTCTCTATATAAGAACCTTTTTTGACAGTCTTTCCAGACAAACTAGTCCTCCGAACGAACCTGCTGTTTCGCCCCAAAATTGCCTCAGCATTTCACTGGTCACAAAAAGTTATCTTGCCATCCTTCTGCTAAAATCCATCCAACCATGGAGAAGTGTTTGCAACTGGACGCCACTAAACAATTTAGGAAAGCTCCAAACCTTTGTGTTCAGCGGCATTCGCAAAGGGAAGTCGGCATCCAAAAATTCCACAAGTAGATGGATCAGAACAGCGATAAAACAGCTTATGTCGCCCAAAAACAAGCCAGCCCGCCAAAGTCGAAAGCGCATTCCACACGCTCAATTGTTACTTCTTGGGCAGAGAAAGCTGGGGCCTCCATCGAGCAAATCTGCTGAGCAGCCATCTGGTCCATTGATTCCACCTTTGTGAAGCGCTACAGGGTCAATTTGGTCACTGCCCAAGATCTGACCTTTGTTCGAAAGGTCCTGCAGGCAGTAGTCCCACCCTTGGTACGAACCTTTGGGTTCTCATGTGACCGTCCCGGAGGATGACTGGGTAAAGCTATAGTTATCACCTGATAACTCCTTTTCCAGGAATCCTCCAGGACTGTAGATCCCCACCCTTACTAATGGAAGATATTAAGTACATATATCAGAACGTTAGTATTTGGCAGAAAGGCAATCTTTGTACAACTGAGGGGGCAGCCTAGGGCAGCCTTTTTAAACTTGTGTGTGCTTGCCTTTCCTGCAGGAGGTGGAGCCCATCTCTCATGTGACTGTCCTGGAGGATTCCTGGAAAAGGAGTTATTAGGTAATAACTCCTAGCTTTTACCTCGAAAAAAAGATGTGTATTTATTTATTTTTTTTTAAAAAGGTGAACTTATCCTTTTAGCTATTGGGAGAATGGGGCAAAGTCGAATATATTCTTAGGGTATTTTCCCTTCTGGTGGAATGTCCTTACGCTATTGTTTTAGCCTGCTGATTTTTCTCTGCCCTATAAATATAATTTTTTTTTCACAGGTACGTTTGGAGGTTCACAAGTTTGGTATTACAGGTTTCAAGAAAGAAAAACAAAGAAAATTTGAACAGGACAGGGCAATTATGCTTGGAGCAAAGGTAACTGTAGACCGATACTTTGGTGCTTATCTAATGATCTTACTGAGAGGCCATGCCTAGAGTCAATTTTTTATGGTATCAATGAAGGTAAAATGTGTTAACGGTATAGCCTTTCAATACAGAAATTCTTGTATTGGCCATATATCGTCTTTTTATCCAAAGACTAAATCAGTTGGTCACTGTGTTAGAGCAGATACACAAAAGGGGAGATTTACTAAAACTGGAGAGTGCAAAATCTATTGAAGCTCTTCATAGAAACCAATCATTTTCCAGGGTTTATTGTTAACTGAAAAAGCTGAAGTTAAAAGCTGATTGACTACCATGTACAGCTGCACCAGATTCTGGGTGCTCCAGTCTTGGTAAAGCTTAGTAAATGTTAGAACTAATTATTCCAAATCTATGGATAGCTGAAGCTACAGTATATACAAATCTCTAGTTTTTCTGTAAAATCTGTGTTTGCCTATTTCTTTTCTTGCCTCAAGTCATTCTATTTGTCTATTTTTAATGTATTGGTTAAACTTTAAGTGGCCTGATTGAAAAAACAAAATGCAGATTTCTCCATCCACGCAAACATACGGGATGGAGGAATGCCTCCCCAACGGTACATTGTATTGTGACAGTGGAATTCGGCTCTGTCAGTATACATTGAAAAGTTTTCATCATGTTCTTTCTACACAAGTCGATCTACACAAATCAATCTAACGATCAACTTCTATTAAACAGGAATAGCCATACACTGATCATAATTCGGCCAGTCCCTGCTGAACCGGCCAAATTGCGATCCATCTGTGACCAATCTGACTTTCAATCTGCGTTGTGCAGGTGTTTGAAAAACTTTTCTTAAGGGCCCATTTAGATACATTTACATTATCTACTTCAGCTCCGAAAGATTTTACCCCCTTTGAGACCAGGCCATTTTTTGCTATTCGGTATTGCGTCATGCAATGCTGTACCCAAAGTTTTTTGTATCTTTCACACAAATGGAGCTTTCTTTTTGTGATATTTAATCACAACAGAGTTTTTTTATTATTTGCAATCTAAACCAAAAAAGACCAGAAATTTTGAAAACAAAAAGTATGTTTTACTTTCTGCTATAAAACATATCCAAAAAACAAAATCATGCAGCCTCAGACCATGACACTGCCCACCACCATGCTTAACGGTAGGCAAGACACACTTGTCTTTGTACTTCTCACCTGGTTGCTGCCGCACACGCTTGACACCATCTGAACCAAATAAGTTTACCTTGATCTCACAGGACATGGTTCCAGTAATCCATGTCCTTAGTTTGCTTTTCTTCAGCAAACTGTTTGCAGGCTTTCTCGTGCATCATCTTTAGAAGAGGCTTCCTTCTGGGACGACAGCAATGCAGACCAATTTGATGCAGCGTCCTGCGTATGGTCTGAGCAACCTTCAACCTCTGCAGCAATGCTGGCAGCACTTATACGTCTATTTCCCAAAGACAATCTCTGGATATGACGCTGAGCACATGCACTCAACTTCTTTGGTCGACCATAGCAAGGCCTGTTCTGAGTGAAACCAGTCCTGTTAAACCGCTGTATGGTCTTGGCCACTGTGCTGCAGCTCAGTTTCAGGGTCTTGGCAATCTTTTTATAGCCTAGGCTATATTTATGTAGATCAACAATTCTTTTTTTAGATCCTCAGAGAGGTCTTTGCCATGAGGTCCCATGTTAAATTTCCAGTGACCAGTATGAGAGTGAGAGCAATAATACCAAATTTAACACACTTGCTTTCCATTCACACCTGAGACCTTGTAACACTAACGAGTCACATGACACAGGGGAGAGAAAATGGCTAATTGGGCCCAATTTGGACATTTTAACTTGGGGATATACTCACTTTTGTTGCCAGCGGTTTAGACATTATTGGCTGTGTGAGTTATTTTGAGGGGACAGCAAATTGACACTGTTCTACAAGCTGTACACTCACTACTTAACATTGTAGCAAAGTTTTTTTTCTTCAGTGTTGTCACATTAAAAGATGTAATACAATATTTACAAAAATGTGAGGGGTGTAATCACTTTTGTGAGATACTGTATGTATATATATATATATATATATATATATATATATATATATATATATATATATATATATATATATTTTTTTTTTTTCTATACTACTAATGAAGGTGGTCCATGATTGCGATAGTGCGGTGAGCAATCTTACTCGAACTGATGCTGGGGGGAAACTAACTACCACTGACCTCGCCGGTGATACTATACACTGTCACTGCACTAATGCCACTGTCCTGGGAAGAGGTTAGCATTTAGGGCAATCGAGTAGTTCAATATGAGCCTAACTATGTGTAATGTGTGTACAGTGTGCTGCTTTTACTAACTGATCTCTTAAGTTTTACTTTCCTGCTTTGCAGGGATGAGAAACACAAAGATTTTTCTTTGTGTACAGACCTCTGTGTTAAATGTTAACACAGAGCTCTGGGCTGTGAATGTGCACAGACGATGAGACTTGCTGACAGGCTCCCGCTGTGTACAATAACAACAGGAGCCAGATGCGGAGAAGTAGGAAGCGACGTATGGGTATGTCGCTTTGCCTACAATGACCACTCGCTCACAGTATGTTGGGGCGGGTGGTCAATAAGTGGTTTTAGCAATGTAGCAATCAGGTCTGAATGATACCGCTATGCACCTTGGTGATGACCGGTGCAGCATGTGGCTATGCACTAATGTGCGCTGCAGTGCACTGCCAAAAATTAGCCAGTCCATTCACATGAACAGACTGTCGCAAAGGTTAAGTTCACCCTTTTAAAAAAAAAAAAATAATAAATGCACATATTTTTGCAGGTAAAAGAATGTGTGCATTTTTTTCCTTCTGGAGCCTGCAGAGCATTGCACCTGTGATCAGCAGATTGCGGCTGCAATGCCAGGATCCTGCAGAATCTCAGTATTGCTGTCTGCTCGTACCTCCCATATGGGTATACAGGTAATGGAGAGCAGAAAGATCCGTAAACTATGAGAGCGCTCAACGGCACCCTTGCAATTCATTGAGCTTTACAAGCCAACTGCCACAATGGACGATGGTAGCTGTAGTGCATTCATTCACAGAAAAAATTATGCAGTTGTGTGGGCAGAGCTCTCTTTTTAAATTGTGACAGTGGGTGTGGGGAGAAAATCCTGCAGTGAAAGCAGGGGTTTAGAGGGGCGCAGGTAGGTGCTCTTTGGTAACGTTATGAAAAGAAGTGGAAGTTAGGACTTTAAATGAGGTGCGTAACTAACTGTTGGTAAATGGTATTACATATGAACCTAATATTTATTCACAGGAAAAAAATTATATTGTTAAGACCAAGTATTTTAGTAAATGGCCTCAGATTGTAAAAATTGTACATCATGATTGCAGCAGTTCATATGTTACAACATATATGTAGTTGGATAATTGACAAAAATATATATTAGGACAACCAGATTGGATCAATGCCCTTTGCAAATTTATTTACCATAAACTAGCAGCCACACAATACCTGCTACTTAAGTAAAAGATATACTTTCAATACGTTCATGTACATTAAAAATTTTT
The DNA here is from genome assembly GCF_965119305.1 of Pelophylax lessonae. Taxonomy (NCBI): domain Eukaryota; kingdom Metazoa; phylum Chordata; class Amphibia; order Anura; family Ranidae; genus Pelophylax; species Pelophylax lessonae. The sequence goes on from NC_138770.1 coordinate 532,041,266, forward strand.
TTCAAAGGATCTCTTGTGGATTGTTAGCCATGCCACCATTAATCCCACAATGGAGATCTGCACCTTTCCTGCAGTCCTTGCATTTATACCGGACGTTGATGGGTATCACTCCCACAATTCCCGGTGTAGATGTCCCCAGACAGCCCTTGGTCCTCAGCACCACATGTTATATTCTGAGCTGATTTGTACTTAAATTGGCGAAGGGCATTGTTCCAATCTGGTTCTCCTAATATATTTTTTGTCAGATATCCAACTACATTGTTGTTTATATACTTTTTGTAGATACACAGGTTGCATCTGCTCCTGAGGAAATGGAATGAATTCAACGAAACACGTCAAGCATTGTAGGATGCAATTCTTCTGTTACAACCATGCATTTAGATGTTTGTTTTTATATCAATTTCTGCCTATCATGAACTAATATTGTATTCTTAACTGTGATCACCTAATCAGCGCTCAACCCCATATCCTAATGTTAGTGTGCTATGGTTCAGTTGTATTATTGTTGTACATGTTTTATCATATGAATTACTGCAATCATGATGTCCAATTTTTACAATCTGCCAATGAGGCTATGTAACAAAAAAAAAAAAAAAAACTTGTTCTTAACATTATCTTTTTTCTGTATATGAATTAATACTAGGTCCATATGTTATACTGTTTACCAACTGTTAGTTACGCACTTCATTTAAAGTCCCAACCTCCTTCTTCTTTTCATATAATTGGGCATGGAGGCACATTGTGACACGTGCCTCATTTAAAGTCCTAAACCCTCTTTTTTCTTTTTTTTTTGGTAACATGTTACACCCTAAATATGGGTGTAACATATTACCAAAGGTGATCCTTTTTAACACAACACATGCTAACCTGTGGCAATCGTGTGTGTGTTTCTTAAAAACTGGAGCCTGTCTATAGTAATGCTTAAAGTGCGTATTATATATTAATAGCATCAAGGCTTTGTCGGAGGAAATACAACAATTTTATGGTTGTTATAGGCAGCATAGGTGATAGGTATTATGCCTTACATGCAGAAGATCAGTGTAATTTATGGAAAGTCACAAGCAGCTGAAGCTGATGTGGACTTTTCAGGTATAACAAGCAGCTTACCGAAATTCCGTGGCTGCTCAATTTCATGAGACAGCCTCTCCCAGCTAGTAATAAACCAGTAGGTCAACCGATATCAAGCTCAGGTGCTTCCAAAGACTCCAAAAGCCGAAAGCCGTTTCCGGTGTGTTGTTAAACCGATCACATTAATATGTGGCACACTTGGAACTTCTCATATACTCCATTGAACGTAAAGCCATATGTAGAAAGAAACAGAGGCCCATAGCGTAATCCCGTAAACCAATAGGTAAATTTATTAAAAAAACTACTTACAATTTAAAAGACAACAGGCATGTAGTATGTGCCGGTCATGGATCTAACCGCGGCGTCCCGCAAGTCTCCAGATCAGCATATGGATAAACAGCCGGCCTAGTTGGGGGGCGTGTGGACGTTTACGTCTGGGATCGCCAACGTTTCATCATAAGAAAGACTTCTTCTGGGAGTCATAAGAAAGACTTCTTCTGGGCGTGATACTGATTTCAGCGCTGCACTTTTTGGTTTTTATTGTATTTTTTGAATCACTGTTAGTTGATTTTGTGCCAGCTGCTCACTATTGTTCTTAATCATTTGGTTTTCTGTCACATCTAGCGCGGAAATTTCTCTTCTATTTATATTCATTTTGTCTCCCCCAGCCCCCCAAAAGAGAATATGTAAACTACAAAGTTTATCAAGAGAGGATAAAGGAACAGGAACAAGCAAAAAAAGAAAGAAGCCTTACGGTTTGTGAAGCTCATGTTACTGTTTATATCAATATAATCTTGTAATTGGGAATTCTCTCCATTTTTACCCTCCTTTTTGCTAATCACTCTGTTGGAGTTGCATATTACCGAATACATTGCTGAAATCTATAGCAGCCACCTGAGAATTGTATTTCTTTTTCATCAGGAACTTTTGCTTTTTCATTTTTTTCATTTCATCCTTTTTTCTTTCCACGTGTTCAGGATCCTAGCAAGGTCTATGCAAATTGTGGCCCTCCAGATGTCGCAGAACTACAAGTCCCATGAGGCATAGCAAGACTGACAGCCACATGCATGACACCCAGAGGCATGATGGGACTTGTAGTTTTGCAACAGCTGGAGGGCCACAGTTTGCATATCCCTGGTCTAAGGCCTCTTGCACACTGCAGCTTGAAAAAGCTCAGTACAGCGCTTTTTTTGTTTTTGTTTTTTCTTTGTTTGTTTTTTTACTGAGCCAAAATGTAGGATATTATTTACAATGTACCTGTGCACACAGGGGCATAAACAAGCGCAGAGTATTCCTCAGTAAAAAAAAAAAACAAATAAAGGAAAATATGCGCTCCCGGTCAGTATTTTGCGTCTATGCATGCAAATACGCACATAATGAACATAAATATAAATGCATTTTCCCTAGGCCCTAGGAAGGTATTGTGCTCACGAACATGCATATACATGCAATTTGCGCGAAACGCCTAAAACTACTTCCAAAAAAAAGCAGAAGGTGCAAAAAAAGCAGAAGGTCGAACATCAGTACTGTGTGCAAGAGGCCTTAGTACTTAGTGCAAGAGGCCTTTGCAAGGGCAAAAAAAAACATTTTAGAAGCAGATAGCCTGGCTTGCTGTTATTCAGACCCTCTGGCTTTAATATTTTGAGTCCCTAAACCACAATATGTATGCAGGGTAGGACATTGGAGAACTGTTGAAAGACCTTATGTATATGCTTGTTCTGGGTCATTTATTAGGTGTGCCCAATCATTGAGGTCAGTATAAAAGCTTGGCAACTAGCATTTTCAGAAATTGAGGTCAGCAGTGACAGCCCCTGGTTCTGGCATGGCAGATTTTTCTTTTAAGGGGTTATAAACCCTTACATATACCCAGTGAAGTGACTAGCTTCTGGGGATAAAACAAATCCTACTACATAAGTTGTACCTGCTTATCTGCAGCCCTTTCTCCTGTGCAGCCTTGTAAAACGCACAGATAAACCATTTTTTTCCAGCAGTAGAAAGCAAAAGGTGGGGATCTGATGTCACACACACTGAAGAGCTAGAGCACAGTGAAACCTGAAATCTAAGTGAGGGAAGGGACACACCCACTCTACACACTGCCATAGGAAAATTTACAGAGCTGAGGCTGCCAATCACCTGCTGTGTGCTGGGGGTGGGGGCATCTCCTGGAAGGCTTTGGAGTTCGCAGTGGGAAGAGCGATCAGAGAGAAATGACACTTGGGGCTTGCTTTGGATTCAGGCTAATACACACTATATGTGCTTTGTTCATTTTTCATGTGTGAGGTTTACAGCCACTTAACCAGGGAAATGATAATCTTTTTCTGTTGTATGTTACATTGTTAGTGCCAGTTTTTTTTTTTTTTTTTTCCCCTCGTTTCACCATGATCTTCCTTATTCTCCAAAATTAGGACAGTATGGAACCAGTAAGGAAAAAACCGAAACAAGTACAGAATGGCAGGTGAGTCTATATGGGGTTAATGGTATTATTGTAGGAAGATTGTCCTCCATAATACTATATACAGTTTGATTCACACATTAGAGATGAATTCTAGATATGGATGATTTATACATAGTTACAAGGAGAATATAGATGATTTATAGACGATTTATACATAGTTACATTAGTTCAGCTTCAGTTCAACCAGTGTAAATATGTATGTACAATACCAGATCACTACCCCAGTGTTCCCCACTTGCTTCTGGGTCCTGTGCTGAAGGACCGGTCTGCAGCATTCTGAACACAGAAGGTTGGCCGCTTGGCAAGGGCGCCATTCAGAGGATGCTTTGCATTTTCTGAATGTTTGCAAAGTATTCTCTTCATGTCCTAAGATGACAATGCATTTTCACTTTACTGTGTCCTTGAAATATCAGTGTTGTCGTACTAGGACAGGAAGTGTGTTAGGACCACAGATCAACCCCCCAGCCCAGAGGTAAACTGTAAATGGCTGATAACACTGTACAGTGCACAGGAAGTTAGGAGCAGTTTCTTGCAGTATCCACATGTATATTTTACACTTATCAAACAGAAATAACCAACCACCTTACATGGTATGTTTAACAGACCAAAAGGGAGAAAATACAAGAAGTTAGAGTGTTACTAAACCCATAACCATAAAATCAGCCTGTATATGCAGTAAATCATGCTTGTTGTACTCCCTGTGAAATCTAAAGCTGGATACACACTATCCAACTTTTGTTGGTAGATTTCCTTCAGATTTACCTTTTCTATGTAGTGCAAGAGCCTGCCAGATTGCATACAAATTGAAAGTGTTTAGGTTTGACCTCATATTATATGGTTTTGGTAAGTCTAAAGGAAAAAGTCTTCAGAAAATCTTATAGTGTGTATGGCCCATAAGGGGCTAATCCTCTGCATTGTGTAAAAAGGCTGTTTTATCCTGTCTTCTGTGATCCTCCCCTTCTTCCACAGTTCCCAGTCCATCTGCTGGCAGTACAGAACCCTAGAAGGCACTCTGCACATGCTCAGTTTGGTGTGTATTGCTAGAGAGTTTTTTTTTGGGGGGGGGGTGCATGAGACTGGCACAGGGCCAATCAGCACTGTCCAGACAGAAGGTCAGGGGTCATGCAGCCTCATAGGACAATCAGGGGTTAATGAAAACTCCTACAAGCTTTAATCAGACACTCGTAGAAGTCCTAAGACTGCTATAACCTCTGATGAGGGAGGGTATTTAGCAGGATAAAAAAAAAATTGCATTGCCATGTTCAGGTGTGTGTGTCCACAACAGAGCAAGTTGCTGATCAATCTAAAAGATCTGAACCTAAACGGGATGACCGTTTGTCTTTTATGCATTCATGCATTTTTTTAACCACTTGCCTACTAAGCCTATTTTTGACATTTGGTGTTTATAAGCTAAAATCAGTTGTTTTTGCTAGAAAACTACTTAGAATCCCCAAACATTATATATTTTTTTTAGCAGAGACCCTAGAGAATAAAATGGAGATTATTGTAATATTTTTTATCACACCGTATTTGCGCAGCGGTCTTCCAAACGCAATTTTTTTGGAAAAAAATCACTTTTTTGAATTAAAAAATAAGAATCCAGTAAAGTTAGCCCAATTTTTTTCCATAATGTGAAAGATAATGTTACGCCGAGTAAATAGATACCCAACATGTCACGCTTCAAAATTGCGCACGCTCACGGAATGATCACGACACTTTAAAAATGTTTACAGGTTGCCATCTTAGAGTTACAGAGGAGGTCTAGGGCTCAAATTATTGCTCTCGCGCTAACGATCGCGGCGATACCTCACATGTGTGGTTTGAACACCGTTTACATATGTGGGCGGGGTTTCCGTGTGCGTTCGCTTCTGCGCGCGAGCTAACGGGGACAGGACGCTTTAATTTTTTTTTTTTTTTTACTATTTATTTTATTTATTATTTTTTATTTTTACACCGTTTTTTTTTTAAAAAAAAAAATTGATCATTTTTATTTCTAATACAAGGAATGTAAACATTCCTTGTATTAGAAATAGGCATGACAGGACCTCTTTTTTGTGAGATCTGGGGTCAAAAAGTCCTCAGATCTCACAAGTACACTAATAAAGTTGGAAAGGAAAAAAAAAAAAAAAATGACAAAAAAAAAGGGACCTTTAAGCCGGTTGCTCGGCAACGACGTTTGCCGTCGCTCCTGTCCTCCAAGACAATAGAGTCGAGTGAGGGCAAGCTTGCCCTCACTCGACATCCTGTCTGTGAGGATCCAGGACCCGATCGTTTTCCCCGCTGCCGGCGGGTCCGGTAAGCGGGGAAAAGGACCGCGGCGGGGGGGGGCACCCCTTCCGCCATCCCGGAGGGTGATCTCGCGGTGAATCCGCCGCTGGGACCACCCTTATCGGAAAGCCCATCGTTTGCAGTTTAAAAAAATACCAGGGTTATGGCAGCTATCTGCTGCCATAAAACCGGTATTTAGCTTTAAACTCAGGACGTATATGTACTATGGGCCGGTATTGAGGTGGTTAAAAAAGGTTTTCAGTTTCCAACAAGATTTTATGCAGTGGAAAAAGATTTTAAGGCAAAAAATACCCATAAAGAATATATACGTTAAACCGCAAACTTTTATTCATAGAACAACTTCAAAAACAACCAAAAGGTAAGAATATCACACTGTATATATACAGCACATATATGCAATTAAAAACACAATGGAGACCACCACTGAGTGAGCATCTTCAGCACTATAGTTGAGTGCCAGAAGTGCATGTTTGAACGCCAACGAGTTTCATCTCGCAGAGAATATCCATCTTCTTCGGTTGTTATTGCAATGTTGAATTCTCACAGTGGTTGGTCATACAAAAAAAAAAAATTAATAGGTTGGGTGCTCTCAATTAATGCTATTCCATCCAGGATGTCATCAAATATAGGTCCAGAAAAGGGAGATAGATAGAGCAACACCAGAATCCATGGGAGTAAATCTGGCCATAGATGGTTCGAATCTCGACCGGGTTCAGCAGGGACTGACCAAGATTTGATCGATCAACTCTGGTAAATCCAGCCTGCTGGATTTTAAAAGGAATTATTGCTAAGCAGCTATTATAGCTGTACGCTGTACACTCAAAGTAGAGTGCGAACAGGAAAGTAAGAAGCCATAATTGCTGAAGAGACATAGTTTGCTCTGCAATAAAAGAAAAACTTTCTGTTTGTAATGTTTTCAAAAATGGCCATAGTTTCACTTTAAGGACATCAACCAACCAGGGCATGTGATTGATGAATACATTGGAGTGGCTTGCAGAATGAGCAGAAGCCTATTTTAAACCCATTCTTTGGCTTTTTTTTTTTTTTTTTTTCGGTGTTAAATATATGGGGGTAGAAGAGTGGTTTTACTTTGGCAATATTCATTTTAACGTGTCACTGTAACACAATATTTCAGTCTTTGTTATCATTATTTATTTCAATGTTTTTCAGAAGATCAAGGAAAACAAAAGGATCATCAGGATTTCTGCCAGATGGGCAGGTCGGGAGGTTTAGAGATGGTGCACTGATTCTGAGTAGTAAAGATATTCACAAGATTAAACAATCCAAAGTTATTAAATGAGACATGACTATATATATTCTACACAGTGGCTAAGGAATGACTCTTCTGATGTCGGTACACAAGTGAGTGCACAATGTTGCATCAAGCAGATTACGGGCGAAGCATTAGGACTACAGAGTCTTCTGTATGACGTGCTGAAAGTGTTTCCTGGTGGATTTTCTGAATAAAAGGAACTTTTATCATTCTGCTATTGCCTTAACTCTTGATGGGGAAAGACTGTCTGTTGGACCTCAATGAGAATAAGTCTTCAACTGGACAAGCTTTAATAAACCATTGGAAGCAAATTTTAGAAAACATTTTGGTGGCCTACCAACTGGTCTCTTATTTTTTTATCTCTGTTAAAGGGTAATGCCACTTTCCTGGGGGGGAAAAAAATTAGCAATTAAAGGAAAAACAATATAGCATATACAATTGCGACACAAATCATATTGTAATTGAATGTTATTAAAAATTACCTTTCCTTTTCTATCTGCAGCTGTTGTAATTTTCTGAATTTGCAATGCAATATGGCTACCTGGAGCTGTTCTGTACACAGAATGTGTACTGACCACACCCCAGAAACATAATTTCCTGCTTGTGTGATTGGTTCACCAGTTTTCCCAGAAGTCTGCATAAGATAAAAGTCAGATTTCTGGCATCCTCTGCTATAAAAGTCATTTTTGGTGAGATACTCCCAATAGAAACACGTCTAAAGGAATGCAGACCCAGCAGATTTCCTCATTAGAGCCCTGCAGGTTCGCACCTGATAGATAATTATGAAATCACTCCCATTAGACCCACTAAGCACAGAGGAACAAACAGTGAGTGATTTCTTCAGAATAACAAAAGGTAGAAATCTGCAACAAAGTTTGTTAAATTCCGTGTAATGTACATAGATCACCCAGAGGGGAATGTTTTTTTGTTTTTTTTTTTCTCAACAAAAGTGGAGTTACGCTTTAAGTGTGATAGTTAAATATATAATTCAATAAAATTTGCATGATATTTATTTTCAGTCCATTGAAGGACACAGCAAGTTATGATGGGATTCATGTCGCCACCAGCTGTAGCTAAAAAAAACACCTAAGGTGGCCAACCCCCCCAAAGCAGTTTGCTATGGGGGCACTCTGAGGGGGGGGGAGCCGGGAGCGCTGGCAGGGTCCCAAAAAGAGGTAATGGGGCTGCTCTGTGCATAACATGTTTGTTTTTAAGAAAAAAAGAACAAACGAAAAGTTCTAAACCCTTCCCTCTGTACAGCAACATTAACCATGGTGCAGAAATGTAAAATGTTGTTCCTGCCTACAACAAGAAAGCACAGTAGTTCATCCATGACTTTGTGTGCTTGCTCAAACTCTATTCTGGCTGCTCTGTCCCCCTGTACATCCATATTGTGCTTGCATGACCATAATGTATCTTTACCCCATCCTGTTAACAGTTTGGCAAAGAAAGTAGGAAAAGAGTGTTGTGTGAGACCACTCTTTCACTTTTTAGTCTTACTGACACTGCCCAGATATATGCCCTGCTCTTCTCAAATCTCTCAGTGGGTAAGTCAACAATTTTTATTTTCCATTCAATATACACTATTACTAAAAGTATTGGGACACCTGCCTTTACTTTCTCATACACATCAATAGCATCCCAGTCTTAGTCTGTAGGGTTCATTTTTGAGTTGACCCACCCTTTGCCGCTTTAACAGCTTCCACTCCTCTGGGAAGGCTGTCCACAAGGTTTAGGAGTGTGTCTATGGAAATGTTTGACCATTCTTCCAGGAGCGCATTTGTAAGGTCAGGCCTGATGTGCACGAGAAGGTCTTGGTTACAATCTGTGCTCTAATTCATCCCAAAGGTGTTCTATTGGGTTGAGGTCAGGACTCTGTGCAGGCCAGGCAAGTTCCCCCACCCCAAACTCGCTCATCCATGTCTTTATGGACCTTGCTTTATGCACTGGTGCGCAGTCATGTTGGAACAGGAAGAGGCCCTCCCCAAACTGCTCCCACAAAGTTTGGAGCATGAAATCATCCATAATGTCCTGGTATGCTGACGCCTTAAGAGTTCCTTTCACTGGAACTAAGGGGCCAAGCCCAACCCATGAAAACGACGCCACACCATAATCCCCCCTCCACCAAATGATTTGAACCAGTGCACAAAGCAAGGTCCATAAAGACATGGATGAGCAAGTTTGGGGTGGAGGAACTTGACTTGCCCGTCCTCAACCCGACAGAACACCTTTGAGGTGAATTAGAGCGGAGACTGCGAGAAAGGCCTCTCCAAACATCAGTGCCTGACCTCACAAATGCACTTCTGAAAGAATGGTCAAACATTCCCATAGACACACTCCTAAACCTTGTGGGCAGCCTTCCCAGAAGAGTTAAAGCCATTATAGTTGCAAAGGGTGGGTCAACTCAATATTGAACCCTACGGACTAATGCCTCGTACACACGTACCGATCGTTGGCCGACCGATCGGCCGTCTTTTGTCCAGGGATGTCCTGTCCGCTGAAAAGTGCAAAAGACTGCACACGAATTTTGTCGGCCAACAACAGCCGACTGCAGAAGTGATGTCATGTGATGGTTAACTTTCCGTGTGTTTTTTCTTCTCTGAGCATGCCCAGTCTTGCAAATCTGCTGATTGTCGGCCAAATTCTGTACTGACTGAGGAACAATCGGCCGTTCTGGTGTTGGCCAACAAAAATTTTAATGCCTGCATGACAGATTCTGTTCGGCCGAAAATGCGCTGTCGGCTGTCGGAAGCATCATACTAACAAACCTACAATCGGCAGATCGGTCGTCGGCCGAATATTTACGGCCAACAGTCGGTACGTGTGTACGGGGCTTAAGACTGGGATGTCAATAAAGTTCATATGCGTGTAAAGGCAAGCGTACCGATACTTTTGGTTATGTATTTTCCCTTTACCATGTATGTTTAGCTGACCTGATCACACAAGTTTACAAATCATTCTTTTGCTTTAGTTCAGTCAAACCATACCTGAATGTTCTCCTGCCCTCCTAAATTCTTTAATTATTTTGACTGGCTTTTGTTAGTTAATGTAGTGAACTAAATATCATTGAAAAAATAGACAGTTTGGTGGTTGGCAGTATTAGAAGAGTTTTATTCAAAATCTGTAAAACCACATAGATGAAACAGAGCTCTCATTCTTACAAAGTGAGAAAAGGGAAGAGAAGCAATTGAACTCTCCCAGTTAGGACGTAAAAACATGAAGCAGTACAAAATTAGAAAAGACATTATCTATTTCCATAATGGTACAAATATAAAAGTAAACATTAATTCACCAATGACTTTAATATTGGGAAAGAGAAAATGGAATAAAGGAAAGAAAAGACAAAATAAACCCAAGAGCACCTAATATCGCAACTTTACTATGGTTGCAATATATCCATCAAAGCAAACATCATACATTCAGCTATAAGCTACTTTCCATTATCCAGTATTGTCTTGTACTTTAATATTACTTGCAGTATGCTCACTTTAACCAGCACAGTCAATCAACCTATGGATATTATTCAGGCCCTGGTGCTCTTATTGTGAAAATTTTCATATGTAATAAGCAAGAACAGTTTAGAGAGGATTCTAATTTTTCAACTAATAAAGTCAAACCTTTAAGGCTCCGTTTCCACTATTGTGACTTGTGCGACTTGACACACGTAAAGTCGCATGACAAGTCAAAACCCATTATTTACAATTGGGTCCGTTCTAACTGCTGCGAATTGAGTCGCAGCGACTTGAAAAAAGGTTTTTGCACTACTTTTGGGTGACTTCAGTGCGACTTGTCCCTCATAGAAGGAAGTCGCACTGAAGTCCCCAGAAGTAGCCGCAAACAAATCGCGCTTAAAGTAGCGCGACTTTGTAGCCGCAATAGTGGAAACGTAGCCTTAGTTTAAAATGATTTAATTTTGAAGGTATCTTAAACATTTAGAACTAAATGAGGACCGACCCCAATAGCACACACTAAATACATATATACTGTTATAAAGCAAAAGCCAGCTATCATAGTTGACCTTTTACTAAAGAATTCCGAACATGCCAATTGGAGTAAAGTCAATATATACTCCATAAGATTATGTTGTTTTCTTCTTTTTTTTATTATTTTTAGTTTTTAGTGATAATCATCTTTTTCAGTGTGAGATTGGATTTAGGGAGGTTATGTACAGAATGATCCATGCCTCAACTGTAGGGCTTTCCTAGGGAGCGATGACAGGTGCTTATGACTGCTAAAAGTATTTGCTGCCATACAGAGATTTTCCAACTTGTTCCATTCCAACCTTTGATTAAAGCCTAACTCCAGGCATTTTTTAAAGTTTTGGATTTAGTAGGGAAGAGTTACGATTTTTGCATGAATGAAAGGTTTAGACAGCAATAAATGTGCTGTCAGGTGTTTGAATCCTTCCCCATGCTCACTTCCAGTAATTACTTTACTGACTCAATGCCTAATGTAGGTCTTGGACTCACTAGATCAGAGTGTCTCTACAGCCTTGAAAAAGTGGCAGCTGCTGCATGTTTATCATCACAGGTTCACTTTAACAGTGGATTGCAATAATAATCTCTGCAGGTCAAACCGATCAGATAATGTGGTTGTGTCTAGTAAGTTGGAGGACAGGCATATATCTAAAACTGTCCAAACACTGGTAGATTTTCATATGAAGGTTTGTAAATATATTTGATAATTCAATCAGAGACTAGACGAAGGCCGTTCACCTCAAAATTTCATTTGATTTTGGAATGAATGAATTTTCCAAATCTACAGCATATTCACTGTTATTAATTTGTTCAAAAAAAAATTTCAGTTATGCTCCAATACATTTTTTGTCACTGCTGGCAAAAACAGCCATCAATGTGACCTCACTAACCATTAGAAACAAAGGTTCCAAAAATTACGATATTTTGAGCAAAATTCTGCTAGTATATGGTCCGCTTAAAGTAATTTTAAAGTCTCGTTTAAAAAAAAAAAAAAAAAATTATAAAAAAATAACAAATATGTTATACTTACCTGCTCTGTGCAGTGAGTGGCCTGAATCCTCCTCTTCGGTGCTCCTGGCCACTCCCTCCTGTCCTGTTGAGTGCCCCCCACAGCAAGCAGCTTGCTATCGGGGCACCTGAGCCAAGTCACCGCTCCCTGTGTCCATTCAGACACAGAGCAGTGACCTGGCTTCACTGCCTCTCTCTCCTGATTGGCTGAATGGTTTTAATTGACAGCAGCGGGAGCCAATTGCGGTGCAGGTTTTTAGTTGTAGAGATGAAGTTCATTTGTCATGCATTACTGGAGTTTAAAAGGCTCACTTCATAAGTTTCAGCTGCCTTATGATGCTTTCTATTTCATCATCTTTCTCAGCAACACACCTGCCTGTCTGAAAATCATATTTAGTTAACCTGTAATGGCTAAAAATATTTCAAGAAGGGAGGTTTTCTTCTCTGCCACTTAGAATTGTCCAGAGCCATCTGATTGACTGGTTTAGAGAATTAATCTGCCTGATTTTTTTTACTCCAGGACAAAATGCATATGCAAAAAATTGCGTTGTTAGAAGATAATCGCAAATATTTCACATAGCGTAAAAGTGTAGAAAATTGAAAAATAACTTCAAAGATCAAAGCTAGACAGCAAATATTAGGTAACCCAATTGTATTGTAATTCTATTCTCTATATTTGAAGTGACAGGTCTATCCCCTGACCAGTTGCTGCTATAGATGCATGCTGTAGGGTTTTCAATAAAGAACAATGCAAGGTTTTTTTAATTCTCCCTCTTTTTCCTAGAGCTTATGCATTCTTGTCTGTAGCAATTTTATCAACATACTGTAATTCTATCTATGAGTCTCTTAAAAAAAAGAACATAACCATTTATGCCTTCACAAACAACATAAATGACAGCACTGTCCCTATACGTAACATGAATATAATATAGTGTTGTGTATGGCACCAAAAATTACATATGTAAACATAAAACATGTACAGTGTAGTGAACCTTTTGCGGCTCTTCTCCTTCCGCTTAGTAACCGGTTTTCACAATCCATAAAAATAATAATCTTAATAAATAAATAACTTTTATAGAGACTGCACAATATATGACTTTTGATTTATTTTATTAATATTATTATTTTTATTGATTGTGGAAACTGGTGCTAAGCAAAAGGAGAAGATCTGCTAAAGGTTCACTACATTGTACACGTTTTATGTTTACATATGTTAATTTTTGGTGCCATACACAACACTATATTTATGTATAAGGACAGCACTGTCATTTATGTTGGTCAGTTCTAAAGGGATATTACACCTTTAATGAATAGCAGCAAATTTATATTTTTTTGCTTGTAGCGTGAGTTTTTGTTTATTATAATGTACAGTGTGTGTATATGACCATCATCTTTTTTGAGGCCATAAGAAATGTTGATGTGGACCTTTAAGTAACTTTACATGTCTGCCTCAATAACATCTCTGATATGTCACAATATAATGTAACAGTATAATTTTTCAAGCAATTGGTAAATTCTAGCTTTAAAAATCCTTTATCTAGGCTGAGATGATGTCAACAGTTTGCTGCAGAAATATTTCCTCAGTCATCTTCTTCCCCGCAGCAATCAGACTATAGCATTGTAATTTTGAAATTTAAAGATGAGAAGCCGCATCAGTAGGACTGATCCATGTCAGACATTTGTTAAAGCAAAGAAGTGCAAGCACCAGGATCTGCATGAATATGAAGGCATTGGAGTTGATTTACTAAAGGCAAATAGACTGCTCAATTTGCAAGATGATTTTTCCTCAGAATATAGTGAATGCGGTGAAGCTCTGCTGGCTTCTATCATCCAATTGTGTGAAAGAAAAATACTTTATTTTCCTTGCATGTGATTGGGTAGTTTTTTTGCATACAGAAATGTTCACTTTTCACAAGCAGGTATCAAAATCAGCAGAACAATAATGGATATGCTAATAGACGCATCATTTTTCAGCTTGAGAAAATACTATATGTTACCCAAAAGAAAAGACCTAAACATCAAAAAAACAAGTATGCACCAAAACTTTCCGAGTGACCAGGAAGGGCTTTAGAGCCTGCTAGTAGGGTTCACATATTGAGAATAATACTGGGTCTAGCCCCTAGCATTACAAAATCAAAAAGTGGAGGAATAAGAAAGTAAAGCCCCGTACACACGATCAGATTATCGAACGATCTGTCGTCATTTTTTTGTGGCATGCTAGTCTGATGTGGAAAGTGAAGAGGTTATTTTCATACGAATTTTCCTGTATGACAGAATTCTACTTCAGAAGTGATGTCATGTGTTGGATTGTTTTGTATGTGTTCTTTCTCTCTGAGCATGCCTAGTCTTGCTCTTAAGATTTTTTTCTGTCGAAATCTTTACTAATGAGACGAAAATCGGACTTTGTATTACGATGACAAAAATGTTATAGCCTGCACATCAGGATTTTGTCAGCCGAAAAGTCGGAGTTGGCTGTCGAAAACACCATACTAACAATCCGAAAATCGGCAGATTGGTCGTCGGACAAACTTTCCCTACAGATTTTCTTATCGTGTGTACGGGCCTTTAAAGACAAAAAGGAGAGAGAGAACCTAACCAAAAAAAAAGAGTAGGTCCCAGAAAGAAAGAGAGAAGAGAATAAGAGACAGAACAGAGAGGAAACCCAGAGATCAACCTTACAAGGTCTTAAAGAAAGAGGGAGTCCTGATAAGGATACAAAATATCCCTAGAAATCTATATGGACATAGCTAGCCCATAGCTTCCATACTTTCCTAAACCATGATATGGTATCATTAACCACTTGACCTCCAGAAGATTTACCCCCCTTCATGACCAGGCAATTTTTTTTGTGATACGGCACTGCCTTTCTTTAACTGACAATTGCGCTGTCATATGACACTGTATTCAAATAAAATGTATGTCCTTTTTTTCCCCCACATAGCTTTCTTTTGGTGGCATTTGATCACTTCTGCGGTTTTTATTGTTTGTGCTATGAACAAAGAAAGAGCGACAAATTTAAAAAATAATATAAATATATATATATATATATATATATTTCCTATCTGCTATAAAACATATCCAAGTAAAAAATAAAAAAAATCGAATTTCTTCATTTTAGGCCAATATGTATTCTGCTACATATTTTTGGTAAAAAAAATCCCAATTAACATATAATAATTGCTTTGCACAAAAGTTATTGCATCTACAATCTATGGGATATTTGTAATATTAGTAATGGCGGCTATCAGCAACTTATAGCGAGGTTGCTATATTGCTGTGGATAAATTGGACACTAACTGACACTTTTTAGGGACCAGTGATTAGTGCAAACAAACATGCACTGTCACTGTAATATTGACACCAGATGGGAAGGGGTTAACATCAGAGGCGATCAAAGGGTTAACTGTGTGCCTAGCCTGTGCTTTCTCACTGTGAGGGAGAAGCTTTGACTAGGGGAAGGCCTTGATGCATGTTCCTGCTTTGCAGGAACACAGGATCAATACCTTCCCTACTGACCAAACGGCAATCTGCCTTGTTTACATATGCAGACTGCTGCTCTGCCTGTGTACTGTATAATCGGCGGCTGCCGGCGGACATCGAGTCCGTGATACCTGCCGCTGGGTTCCTGCTAAATGTGATCACAGCAGAAGCGGTGTGTCCTGGCAGTACGTGCGCACGCCCTCAAACCCAGAAGTGGCAGATCACGTACTAGGTGATCTGGCACAGAGCAGCGCCCTGCCACAGTATATGTACAGTGGGCAGTCTGCAAGTGATTAAGCTTGCTAGCAAGGTGCTCCTTGAGCATAATGCAGGAAACCTTTCATCTGAACATAGTGATAGGAACTGAGGGCTTCTTCCAAGAACGGGCTATGGTAAGTTTGGCGGCTAAAATGAAGCGAATCAACTTTAGCTTTGCCCTTGGTTTATTTTCTGCCTGTTCATTTAATAAAGAAATACGGGGTAACTGTGGGACTGGCGTTTCTGTAACCTTTCGTATCAGAACAAAAACCTTATTTCGGATGCCCTGGATTTTAGGGCATTCCCACCAGAGATGAAACATGGTGCCATAAGAATGACAGCCCGAAGGCATAGAGGCGAGGAGGCTGGGAATAGCTTTGATAGGCATATCACCATCGGAGGAGGACCTTAACACTCACCTTCACCAATGTATGAAACATTCACTATAGCTATACCGGAATGGAAAGAAGAGTAACAATGGTTCAGATCTTTATCAGAAGCTATCTCCGAGTGCTAACTAAAATTTTACCACACTTATTTACCCCTGGGGAAAAGTTCCTATACAATTCAACTTCCCTTGAAAAGTGAGCAGTCTTTTTGCCTTTACTAAATCAAGACCATTGTTTGTAAGCGGTAATATACTTTAACATTGCTGAACATCTATGAGTTTAACATGAAAAATCTCTACAGTATGTGCAGGGAAATGGTTATGAATGAATGATACCAGGTTCATTTTAATGCTTATGTATTAACACAACTCTATTGTGATACAGTGATAGAACTGCCATGTGTGAAAGATTACACCACTTTCTTATTTTTGTCAGTTTCTTCATTTATTAAAAACTCAATAAAAATACTTTTAAAAAATTACGAGATGGCCCATCTGAGCTTAATCCAAGAAAATACTAAAAGGTCATAATAAAATGTCAGAATAAAACATCATAGCTTGTGGAGCACATTGAGATTTTATTCTTATTCAAATATTGATGTATTACACGGTGTATTAACAGAAACTAATCATGGTAAATTTTATAACAGCATCAGACGATGTATTTAGAACCCTTTCCATCAAAACACTGTCAATATGATAAGTGGCATTTTTATAACTTTCTGTCTTTGCTGTCTACATTTTCCCTATTGTCAATGGTGAAAGTAAAGAAACATGATTCAACTATGCTAAGCATTGCCGTTCTAGTTAAGATAATTAGCTGAACAGATGTGCAGCTGGAGTATCTCCCTGGTGACCGGTCCTCTTTATGTTTCTACACCTGTTCCCCTGTATCACTCAGCATTAGAAACAAGAAATATGCATCTTGAAAGAAAACCTGTCAATAGAACATATAGTACAAAATGGCATTAATGGAGGCACCACAAGGTGAGGTTGTCATGTTGCATTGTTGGGGGGGGGGGGGGGATATCTGAGCTCTGAATAGAGATTTGCATACTGAACAATTCTGCGTTCTGGGGCTCTCGGGGGAGTGCACTGGAATATTATTTTTACAGTACCATTTTATGTCCTTGCGCCTTGTTTTGCCTCCTATCTCAAAGCTGTACCAGTTTGTACGATGTAGTTGATTTACTAAAGTAGTAGAGGGTGTTCATTTAGTAAAGTGAAGGCTTGTTTGCACCTACAGGTTGCAAAGTGCATAGTTAAATTTGCATCTTACAATATGTTACTGTAATGCAGGGCATAGAGGTGGTATTCATTATAAAAGCAGCTGCAGAAGTGGCCAATGCAAACATGTGGCAGCACATCACAACATGGTAGGCTGCACCTTCAAAGAAGGGTCATGTGCATTGACAGCGCATTCATAGGTATTATTATACAGGATTTATATAGCACCAACAGTTTGCACAGTGCTTTAAAAAATGTGGGGAGGCAGTACAGTTAAGCTGGCCAAAGATGGTTTGAATCTCAGCCGGTTCAGCAGGAACTGGCCAAGATTTGAACCTTGTCTTGCAAGCTGAATGTACCCAAGTTGATCGATAAATCAACTTGAGTACAACCAAACTATCGAATTTTACATGCAATAGTTGCTAGCAATAATCACTGTGTTCTCCCGGGCCAGAATGGCTTCCCCCACCAGAGGAACACAATGGCTCTACGGGAGGGATTTTCCCATCAACAGTCAGTCCTGCAACCCGTGGTTGCAGGAAAGAAAATCGTTCCATCTATGGCCAACCCTACAATACAATTCAAAACAAATAGAAGGGCGAGTGATACAAAAGGTAATAACTGTCTGGCAGTTGTTTGAGAATTCAATTTTCAGTTGTTTGGTAGAGGTGGTATGGGCTTCCCTGAAGAGGTGAGTTTTCAGGGATCCCTTAAAGGTAGCAGAGTTGGAAATAGCTGTACATTATGAGGAAAGAAGTTCCAGAGGATGGGAGAGGCTCTGGAGACATTTTGGATGCAAGTTTGGGAGGAGGTAACACGGGAGATAGAGAGTAGGAGATTATAGGAAGAGGGAAGAGGACCGTTTGGATGAAATTTTGAGAAGAGCATGGTGATATAGCTGGGAACAAAGTTGTGCACGTCTTTACTTGTTCATAATTTGAATTCTATATGCTGGGCAATAAGAAGCCAGTGGAGGGGTTGACAGAGTGTAGTGGCAGACACTAAGGGGTTCGTAAGGTGGACAAGTCTGGCAGTGGCATTTATGATGGATTGAAGAGGGGAAAGCTTGTGGAGAGGTAGGCCAATGAGAAGAGAGTTGAAATAATCAAGGCACCCTTTTCATAATGAAAAGGATGCCTTACTGCAGTGTAGTGTAGTGCACCACAACTGTCTGCAGTAGTGTAAATTAAACCTGAATGGTATGTATGTTAGTGAACAGGGTGAAGCTGTGTTCACTTTGAATACCCAGTTATGTGTTAGAGAAAACGTTTTATTTATTTTTTTTTTTTTTCACTCATACATGATTTATTGACATTAATTTAGCAAAGTCAGTGTTCACTGTGCTAGATGAATATCCTCTATTTCTTTACGAATCAACTCTATTGTTTGTTTGTTTTTAGTATAGGGTCCTCTTTAAAGAGAAAACAATATATTCAAGGGAATAATGCAAGCTTTTTAAATGTACCCTTTAATATATCTTGCCAACGATTATGACCATCATCCATGCTTTATAATCACTTACGGAAGGTAAACATCACTTGAACATGCATTTGAATTTACTATTTGATCCCTGTGTTCTCCAAAAATGATACTTACTACCTTGTTAGCATCATTATACATCAACATGACATTCTGAGTGGCCACTTGGGATCTTGCCACGGTTTAAAATGAGACAAGGAGACATTGTTGTTTAATATGTACAATGTGAAGGAATTACAAAACAATGACACACAATACCTTACATACACTACATTTACAATCACAAAAGGAAAGTTGTATTCCAACTTTGATGGCAAAGTGTTGATAGAGATATGACCCCACCCCTTAAACAGGGGAGACTTCTCATGCAAGTAAAAAAAATATTACTCCTTTTTTTCGGCACCTCACCAGGTTGTAGAAAAGCATTTTTTTTTATTTTTTTTTTTATTTTTATTTTTTTACAATGAATTAAATAGATTTTTTGAAAGGCCACTTCTCATGCTGTAGTACAATAATATCTGAATCACAGAGAGGCCTCTTTAATTGTAATGCGTTCCAGACAGAAGAAAAACATGTTTGGAGGTTCACCCTTTAAGCAACTGGAGGAAATAATGCTTCCAGAAGTGCATGTATCACAGTGGTAAAAAAACGATATGATCCTTTGGCGAGTGCAATTCTGAAGCACTAAACATATGTGAAAATTTAAATGTAAGCTGGATGAAAATGGCAAACATTTTAATGCTTTACATATATCAAGCTACAGTCATGTGACTTAGACAGATGTGTTGTTTTATCACAGGAGTTATTGTGGTAACAGTAGGCCTATGAAATGAAGGTAAAGATAATGTTTTACCATTAAATACTCCCATTAAAGTGTACCTGCGCTTTGTTTTGCTTTGCCTGCCTAATGCCACCCATTGGAGCGGTTTGTGCTTACCTTTTGTTCACTTCCTCATTTGCCTAGAAAAGTGGAGCAAAATACTAGTACTTCTATGCATGAGGGAGCATCCATGTGCCAACGCTAACGCTTGATGATTGACCGCGTAAGAACTAGCGCTGCCTCATGAGGGTGATAAATAGTGTCCTCTACCGTGTGTAGTCACCAACTTGGCCCAACCTGGAGCTCACACAGGGCTTCATATTCTCGCTCTCACAGGTGAACCGAGCAGCTGTGGACTAAGTAAGAAAGTAAGTAATAGGCAGCTGCTGAGGCCAGTGGACCAGTTGCTTTGTCTGCATGGATATGCATCTTTAAAGTCTAATTGAACTCAGCCCAGCTGAAAACTTTTCAGGTTCATCAAAACAAAAGGTGTGCAAAGACTTAAGCATGGTACACACTAACAGTTTTTTTTTCATTCAGTCGGAGCCGCTGTACTAATGATCCAACGTTAGTACAGGGATCTCCATCTGCTGAGCTGTTGTATTATGACAGGGGGATGCCCCCCCCGCCAGAACACTCCAAACAGTGCTCTCAGTCATTGGCTGAGAGTGCTGATCTGGAGCCGCTCGGCTGCTGGTTTTCCATCATGTTCATCTGACAGAAGCTGGCCAAACGGCCAGGTTCTGTTAGACTGGCTGACATACATACACACGGGCCACATTAGGCCTTGTTCACACGGGGCGATTTGATCCATGCTCCGTGCAGGGCCACATTTTACTGGTATAGGCATGAACAGGTGTTGCATTTTTCAGGTGGACTTTTTCACTCCATGCAGCTCTGTGGGAAGTCAGATGTAAATGGACTTGTGTCTGTTTACATCCACCTACCTCCAAGTTCATCGGACTGCCTTCTTTTCCATTTTTCCAGACCTAAATGTGACAAACGCCCTTGGCGCTATAACGGGTCCACCACAGTCCATTATCAAAATGTGAACTGGCTTGGATCTGTTATATTGCTTTTGGTGCTGCTCAAAGTAGAGGTGAAAACATGTGCCTGTATCTCAGAACATGGGGTGCAGGCTTATCCTGATACCAATCCACAGGGCTAATAATTGTGAAGAGGAAAGGATCACTGTTACACCTACCTACAGCCTCCCATCCTACATGTCTACACCACACCGCAGATCCTGAACCATTTTGCCACGCACACTGGGCTTGGCAGGGTGTGTGGCTTGGTGGAGGTATGAAGCTGAGGTCGCTCCTTATAGTTTATTTACCTGAGCTGGTCAGGAGTAGCAGCAATCCTTTCCTCTTGACTGGATGTCACAACTGATGTTCCTGGACCCCCTGCTCAAGGAAGTGGAGCAGCAGCACATGAAAAGACCCTAAAGCAGCAAAGAGTTTCAGATGCTCAGCCCATACAAAGTGATAAGCAGTAGTTAGGGACAGATGATAATGACTGGACGCAGACACAGTGTACCCAGCCACAATTATCTGTCCCTAACTGCAGGTAATTGCTAGCTCTGTGAACAGCTGAAAACAGTCATGGATAGCTGAGACAGCCATCAGCCTACCATTGCTTGGTTTGGGCTTCATCTCTTTGCACACACTTGCCATTCCAGCCCTAGAAATCTGCAGATTCTTGCCACTGGAATTTACAGCATGTGCTAATCGCACAAGACGAATGAACTAAGGGTCCTTTAACACAGGTAGCATCTGTTCCTGGTCAACAGAGGATCCGTGCACAGATCTCCTCCTGAATCAGAGCAGAACATAATAGATGTTGCTTTTATGACATCTGTTTCTGTCCGTTTTTTTCCCCTGTCACAAGATGTGGAGCTTGATGGACCCATGTTAGGTCTAGGGCAGCAGGATGTAAACAGACAAGCATCTGTTTACATCCTTTTACCTCTGATCGGTAACATACAGGGCCAAAAGGTGGAAAAATGCACAAACTTAATGTTTTTTTTTTTTTTTTCATACCAAGAGGAACTCGGAGGTAATTGTATTTAAAGGATAATACATCTGTTTGTATTGGCCTGCCCATAGACTAACACTGAACTTCTGTTCAGATCCGTTTGAAAAACTGACGGAGGATATGATGGGAGTGCCCATGTGACAGGACTCTAGCTCAAAAAACTGAATCCCACTTTCTCAAAAAATTTTCATGAGACTCGACATCGTTTTTGCTTAGCTCCCAAACTAAAATGGAATGTTCTGGGGAAAATTCATATGGAAGATGAGTAAATAACATACTGAAAGCTTCTAGTTACAATCTGGATATTCAGTTTGTTTTACAATTTATTACTTACACGCATTATTACCCTTAGGCCGGGTCTTAAAGCAGCAGCAATTCCCTTTCTAATTTGGGTTTTTGTTTTGACTTGAGTGTTTATATTAATATTTTTGGATATTAAAGGTGTCTGTAAAGCCAAAAGGTTTTCTTCATATTATATAGAGTAGAGAAGGGTGAAAACTCCCTAGCAAGAATATATGTGCTGCTTGTGTTCCACTGCAAATATTTCCCTTTGTTTCATGTCCTGAAGATGCAAATGGAAATGAGAGTTAATCTCTATAAAATGATACGGAATTTTTATCTTACAGAATTGTCTGAGACGGGTGTCCCTTATGAAGGATTTTCCCTCACTTCTTGCTCAGGTGACAACTCTAAGGCCATATCCTATTTGTGCGTCGTGGCAATGCACGCTAAAATGCATGTGTTAATATACGTTACCACAAGGTATGGCAACGCAGCTGCTCTTTGTGTATAATGTTGTCATGTCATTCACAGTGAATGGCACACCAATATATTTTACAGCACGGTCCACTGCAACACACCACAAAAAGGATCACGCATGTTGCACATTGCACACTATGGTACATTGACAGCCCATTAATATTGATAAGGCTGACCTAACGAGTGTGCACCACAGTGGAATGCTAAAGTGTGAATGGCCCCCTTAAATTTTGGATCATAAGTCACTTCTGGTCACTAGAACAAACAGAGGGGTGAATTTCTCCAGAGGGGACACAAACAGCAATGAAAAACCTTATGGGAGTAATCCTTTCTCTATCCACTCTATCCTAAACAAAAACAAAAGTTTGCCTTTACATACACGCTAAGAAATAAGAATTCATATTTAGAGAATATCTAGACTATTGATGTACTTTTAAAGACTAACTCCAGAAAAACTAAAAGTCCTTACTTGCAGTAGGGTTGCGCCCCCTCGCTGCAAGGGTTAACTGCCCATTTCTGTATAGGGGACCGGAAGAGAACTGTTTCTTACCTGATCCTCCTCTTCGTTGGCAGACGGTGCTCCCCTACGCTCTGGCAGTGGACTGTCCCTTGACGTCCTCACGTTCAGTGTAGGGCTACAGACCCTGCATCAGTCTTATTGATATTAAAGAACCTTAGACTGTCAGAGTGTAGGGAAGAAGAGCCTGCAGGGACCAGTCTAGCAGTGTAGAGGAGCCTGTGTAAGAGAAAGATCGGAAAATAAAATTGCTGTACTCCTGGACATAAACGAGCAGTTAGTCCTTGCAGCTTTAGGTAAAATAAAAGGATCCAAGAGTTGCTTTAAGCAGAAACAAAATGTAACAACTTCACAGTGAAATATATAATTCTATTTGTGTCACACCATGATATTTAAGTGTGAGGAGTTATACTAGGAAGTATAGCTGGGTGCCACAAAGGGGACTTTACAATAGGGTGCTTAGGTATTATGTGGTATACCAGATATGACAAAAAAACATATATTAAAGTAAAAAAGCAAAATATAACTTTATTGTAAACAGCAATAAAAAATACACTGTGATTGGAGGAGTCACAGTATATTGTACAAAATTGGATTATATCACACCGACAATAAACAGCCATATAATTTCATACAAATATAGTCATATACATATTCTCCTAAACACAAGGGTAAGTAGTGTGTATGCTTTTGTACCCAGTTGCATCCACAATGGATGGTCTTTGTGCAGGAGGCGTGGTAGCCCACAACAATTAACCCAACATGTTTCGCAGCACTACCGCCGCTTCTTCAGGGGTATCTTTGAGGGTATCACATAAATATATTTGTCATGAAAGAAATGTACTAATGAGCTAAGGTGATAAAGAAAAAAGAAAAATACAATTAGTACAAAATCATGATATACATATTTGTAATAGCTTGTACATTTAATGATATAATGTCAGAGCTTATTCAAAATAGTGGCTATAGTAAACCAAAAAATTGAATAGTGTCCATGACACAGAAGTCAAAAGTAATGTACACTATCCTACCTGTTCGGCATGCAATGAAGCACGCTGTAGTAGGAGGTGCGACCACAAGGCCAGAGGGAAACCCCCCGGGGGCGGACACAGGAGACCGAACACAAATAGGGCATACAAATGCAGCTGAAGAAAAATATGATCTACAAGATGAAAAAGAAAAAATAAATAAAATATATGCTTTTTATTTTCATGTATGGCCACCCTGTTGTCTCACCTAGAAAGAGGAGACAGGAGGGGCACTTAGTGTTTTTAGCTTAGGCCGTAGCTCATGGGGCTATGGTGGTTAAGAGAGGTTGTCTTACCTCATAAGACAACCTCTCTTAACCACCATAGCCCCATGAGCTACGGCCTAAGCTAAAAACACTAAGTGCCCCTCCTGTCTCCTCTTTCTAGGTGAGACAACAGGGTGGCCATACATGAAAATAAAAAGCATATATTTTATTTATTTTTTCTTTTTCATCTTGTAGATCATATTTTTCTTCAGCTGCATTTGTATGCCCTATTTGTGTTCGGTCTCCTGTGTCCGCCCCCGGGGGGTTTCCCTCTGGCCTTGTGGTCGCACCTCCTACTACAGCGTGCTTCATTGCATGCCGAACAGGTAGGATAGTGTACATTACTTTTGACTTCTGTGTCATGGACACTATTCAATTTTTTGGTTTACTATAGCCACTATTTTGAATAAGCTCTGACATTATATCATTAAATGTACAAGCTATTACAAATATGTATATCATGATTTTGTACTAATTGTATTTTTCTTTTTTCTTTATCACCTTAGCTCATTAGTACATTTCTTTCATGACAAATATATTTATGTGATACCCTCAAAGATACCCCTGAAGAAGCGGCGGTAGTGCTGCGAAACATGTTGGGTTAATTGTTGTGGGCTACCACGCCTCCTGCACAAAGACCATCCATTGTGGATGCAACTGGGTACAAAAGCATACACACTACTTACCCTTGTGTTTAGGAGAATATGTATATGACTATATTTGTATGAAATTATATGGCTGTTTATTGTCGGTGTGATATAATCCAATTTTGTACAATATACTGTGACTCCTCCAATCACAGTGTATTTTTTATTGCTGTTTACAATAAAGTTATATTTTGCTTTTTTACTTTAATATATGTTTTTTTGTCATATCTGGTATACCACATAATACCTAAGCACCCTATTGTAAAGTCCCCTTTGTGGCACCCAGCTATACTTCCTAGTATAACTCCTCACACTTAAATATTCAATAGGGACGTGGTGCTTTTCAAATACTTTAAAACTTAATAGAGATAGTCCTCTGTTTACATTCACACCATGATATGACTGTCAAACATGGCCGATATTTGAAAGCAATGTCGAGTAAGATTTAACTGCAGAGTGACAGTAGTCACTTCCAAATATGAGTGTTGGGTATTACACTCAGCAATTTGTCAGCCTCTACATGAAAAGATCTCTCTACTGCACAGAGCAGTTTGTATCTATTGTTAGGAAGAAATATTGAGGTGTGTCCCAGTGGCACAAAACACAAAAAAAAGCCTTGGTGGATCTCTCACTACCACCATTCTCGGTTAGTGATCTGCCTGTGTAAGCCACGCCTGTCTAAATACATGTAGTCCCATACTTTGGGAAACACTTCCCTATCCTATTGCAAAACCACCACGTAGTTCCATTAAAGTAGTTCTCAATCTAAATGACACTACTGTTACCATTTTAATATTTATATACTCAATAGATCATTAAAACATTAAATTACTGCAGAGACGTCTGCATTGTACTGCCATCTGCAAATTTCATGAAGTGCACACATACAAGCTCATAGAGGTTTGGCCATTGGGGAAACAGCTATTCTCCCTCCACAGCTTATATTTAGTCTCTGTATCCTTCTTACTCAAGCGAACCTACTACATATCCACTTTTTTTAAAATGTTTAATTATACTACAATGTGCTTTTTAATGCAATAAATAAAATATAAGTTCCTTTTTATCTTTCTTTTTGTGCCCTATGCACCAATTATATTATTGATATCTTAAAGTTGAAACCCAGGAAAACAGCTATATACACAAATCAAATACATAAATTATCTGCTGAGCATTTTATTTACTTACAACCAGTCTTAGGATTTAAAAGGCTCTATACTACAACACAACCAAGTGACACCACCTATATTTATGGAATGCAGTGGCGTCCTGTCTTTTCCCCTGGTCTGCTGATTTGACAATAAAAGAGCAGAGGTATTAAGGACTTCATTCTGCTAACTCTGCTCTTTTTACCTATTAGCATGTTCTTTGTCAGCACGCTTGCATGCAGCATACCCAACTTTCTCCCAGTCCTGACTCTCTTTCTCTCAGTCTGCTGCTGTAAAGACGATGACAAAAGGTTATTACCAAGTCAAGCTTAGTTTCTTAAGCTAGCTGCATTAACATAAATATATTTACTTACTCATTTATGAATACCCAGCAACATTAATTTGTGTATTTTATATCTGCTCGTAGTTTGCCTTAAAATTCCAATTATGGCCAAGATATTGATAACCTCTTCTCCTAAAAATGTCCTCTCTAGTTAAACTTCTTTGGCATATTTGACATTATATCATGCCTATTTAAAAAAGTGTCTCTTTGTATAATGCCATCTATGTTACATGCTTTTTCTATTATCCTATAAATGCGATAGCAAAAAGTAAGCAAGCGTTCTATTAACATAAAAAAGAAGCCACCTAATTATCATCTCATTAAATCAGCAATTCCCTATGCTTCTGTTCCCAATTTTAAGATTATCATTGAGCAGGGATACTCTTTAAAATAAATAGTACCCTTTTTATTTTTAAATATCATTTCTCCCTACACATCTTTAATCCATTTTGAAATGCAATTTTGATTCACAATTACTCATTACTTCATGATGAGTTGAGCTATGTGCAAAGTAGCTGTAATCACACCATATGACTGTCGTAACTATATAGTAAGAGTGAGGCTGCTTTAGCTAGAAAAGTGAAAATATCATGGTGCACCTTATAATTAAATTTATAGTGGGGCTAAAGGAATATGTAAAAGTTGAGTAAGAAAGAAGCTTTTCATAAAATATATCTCCTAATTTAGTCCTATTATTATGAAGTAAACCAAGTGTTATGTAGACATCTGTTTCCCATGGCACACCTACCCACTCTACAATCTCCACTCCTTTAATCTTATTATTACATTTGCAAACACTAAAACATGAATGTACTACTAGTGACAGCATGTTGTCTGCTTTGTATGCACTGCTAGTCTTTAAATCTATAGTCCATCAAACAAGAAAAAGAGAAGGTGGGCATACATTGCTTGAGCTAGCAAAAGCCTTGCAGTACGTTATAATATCCATTACACCCACATCTTGCTACCTTTTGCTGGGTTGGTTATGGAAATATGTTATAATGTAACCACAATATTCCATTTTGTTTTGGCTTTATATTATCCTCCTAACCTTGCCACTCAAAACTGGCCTA
This sequence comes from Pelophylax lessonae, assembly GCF_965119305.1. Lineage (NCBI taxonomy): Eukaryota > Metazoa > Chordata > Amphibia > Anura > Ranidae > Pelophylax > Pelophylax lessonae. The sequence goes on from NC_138770.1 coordinate 532,068,803, forward strand.
GAGGTGCCTTAATGCTGGATATTAGACAAGCATATATGGATAATATACCTATGTAGGAGCTGTTTTATCTACTAAAGGATTTGTATTTCTGTCCATATATTCCATTCCTGAATTTTACACAACTCTACCTGGTTGATGACCAGAGTTTTCTCTGCAGCAGTTAAAGAACTAGCTGAACCACCTCCCTGCCCTAACCCATGACTGAACAGGCAAAGAACAGGAAAAGGCTGGTCATCACTTCTCTATTCAGCATGTTCTCTGTCAGTATATATACAGCATACTGCAGCACACCTGATTGACTATTAGTGCTGCCCCTAGCTCTCTAAGTTAGTCTAAGCTCTACTGTACAGCGGATTACAAAATACTAATGCCATGTCAAATTCAGGTACCTACATTAGCTGTATTTTATTTTTGATGTAATACATCTTTAATGAATACATGCATGCATGCATGCATTATTTGCTGTTTTTCATACCCATCAGGAGTTTTGCTTTAAGATACAGACACCACTGAAAGGTGACGCTTTGACATTTTAAAAGTAATTGTCCTTTTCCTAGTAGAGGGCACAAAAATGAGTGACATGCACTAACCTGTGGCAAACAATAGTATACTGTAATCAGACTCATGAAATCTGATTTTCGATTGGTTTACCTGATTTACTGTACATTACTGCTTTCTGCACTTTGTAGTTATTTAAACAGTGATGACTGAAACATGAAGCTTTCAGTTGGTGAATCAGTGACTCTGACAGATGTAAATGTTCACATTTTTTAATATAACATAAAATTTCAGAGCATGGTATGAATTATTGTTGTGTTTTGTAGCACATTTAATTGATGCACAAAACATGAATTACTTTATATATTTACATATGGGTGTGTTGTGTTAGCACTTGGAGGTTTATATGAAGTCAGTCACTACATCAACACATTCCTTTCACTGTTGAAAATCTTTCTTGGAAAGGTTGCAATAACCCTGTATAGACTTACGTCAGAAGTAAGTCACCCTGTATTTAAGGATGCCTGTAAGACAGCACAGGTCCTCCATCTCCTGGAATCATCCCATATCGTTCAGGCAAAAGATAAACACCTATATATGTAATTGAGAACAGTTTAGCACCAAAGGCTGCTTTTCAATTCTCAGTTATAGTTCTACAGCCTCTAAAGACATAACATTATATCACTAACTACACAAGCTAACAAATCATCTTCCTATTCATTTTTTTTTAAACAATGAACTACTTTCAATAGTTAACAACTTGGGCAAAAAGGTGTATGCTTTCCATATACCACTGGGTAAATGCGTTTTATTTACCAGGAACCAAGAGAACTGAATTTTTTTTTTTTTTTTTTACAATCTGTAACCGTATAAAATGGTTATATTGATGGATAAAAAAAAAAAAAAAAAAAACAGAAACAATAGAAAAGCCTACTAAAAAGACAATATAGAAGTGTGACTGGGAAAGCAGTGGTAGTCCCCTAACTCCTGCCTTGCTTTATACCCGGTACTGTCATGGCCAGGAAAAAATTTGCGTAGACTTGATTCATATTATTTACATACATATGCAATGTTAATATCCTAGGGAATACCATGTTTTTTTATTTTTCTTACATTGTGATCTTAATACATGGTTATTTTTAAACTTTGCCTTAATTTATCATATTTTTATTTCAATTGCATACTACAGCCCTTTCATTTCCCATGTTTCACAAACAACTATGGTGGCATTTCCTTCAACATAGGCAATCTAGGGATGTTACGTAAACATTGTGTGAAAACTATGAACAATGTGGGTGAAATGGCCACTTTAAAATCTTAAGCCCTGGATGATAATGATACCCCACTTATAAACAGAGAAATGTAAAAATCCTGCACCATTGAAAAGAGAACAGATTCAGCTTGGTGGTTTGCTTTGTCTGAAGATTGATGGCACTTCTAGGCCTGTATGGAGAGTAACCTGCAGAAAAGAAACATTGTAATAACAGGTTAGCACTTAAATCAAGAGACTTACAAGAAATGTTTGGTTACATAAATACATTGTTGGTAAGGTTGAATAAAGACATCAGTCCATCCATTTCAACCTGTGTGGGTGTGTATATGTGTGTTTATGTCAATACCATTTCCCATATCCCTGTATATTGTCTTTGCTAATATGCCCATCTATGAGTTTTTGAAACTATCGACATTTGCCGGTGACACCACTGATTGTGGAAGAATGTTCCACATCCTTACTGCTCTAACAGTAAAGAACCCCTTATGCAGTTTAACCACTTTACCACCGGAGGATTTTGCGGTCTTACATCTGGGCCACTTTTTGCAATTCGGCACTGTGCGAATTTAACTGACAATTGCGCGGTCATGCGACGCCATACCCAAATGAAATTGATGTCCTTTTTTTCCCACAAATAGAGCTTTCTTTTGGTGGTATTTGATCACCTGTGTGATTTTTACTTTTTGCGCTATAAACAAAAAAAGAGCATAAATTTTGAAAAAATAACAATATTTTTCACATTTTTTTATATGAAATTCCCCCCCAAAAAAATGTAAAAATCAAAATTTTTTTTAAATTTTTGGCCAATTTGTTTTCTGCTACCTATGTTTGGTAAAAAAAAATTGCAATAAGTGTATTTTGATTGGTTTGCGCAAAAGTTATTGCGTTTACTAACTAAGGGAAAGATTTATGTCATTTTTGGTGTTTTTTTTTTTTAACGAGTAATGGCGGCGATCTGCAATTTTTTTTTTGCGGGACTGCGACATTGCGGCGGACAGATCGCACCCCTGACTGACATTTTTGACACTTTTGGGGGTACCAGTGACATTACTACAGTAATCAGTGCTATAAATATGCACTGTTACTGTAAAAATGACACTGGCAGGGAAGGGGTTAATTTTTATTGGAGAGGGAGGGGTTAATGTATGCCTGGTGCTTACTGACCTGTGTGGGGGGAGGGGACTGTGTGACACAAGGACAGATCAAGGGTTCAGCTATGCTGAACCCTGCAATCTGACCCTGCCTGTCACTTAGGAGATCCGCCCGCTTGTGTTTACACAAGCAGGCGGATCTTCACACTCGATTCCCCGACGATCGGGGAAGAGCAGCGGCGATCGCCGCCGCTCCTCCCCTGGCCCGACTCCCGCTGTGACTGAATACAGCGGGAGCGAGCCTCCGGCGGCGTGCGCGCGCCGCCGAGAGAGGGGAATGTCTGGTGACGTAGTACTACGTCGCCAGACGTTATCGAGCCACTTTGCCGCAGTACAGCTCTAGTGAGCAGTGCGGAAGTGGTAAGGTTAGTCCTCAAATTTTATTGAGTGGTCATGTGTCTTCTTAAGCTCCCTGAAACTGAAAAGTCTCTAAACTCTCTCCAGTTCCAGCACATCATTCCTGAGTATTGGTGACCAGAAATGGATGGCATACACAAAATGTGGCTGAACCAGAGTTTTGAAAAGTGGTAAAATAATAGTTTTATTTCTTGAGTAAATACCCTTTTTTGCATGCTAATATTCTGCTTGCTTTTGCTAAGTCTGTGACCTGCTAGGACCCCCAGATGTTTTTTTTTCCATTCTGAATTCCCCCAAAGGTTCTCCCCCTAACAAGTAACTACTTGAGTTCCTGTTCTTAGCACCTTACACTTTTCAACAATAAACCTCATTTGCCATGTAGTTGCCCACCCCCTTATTTTATTGAAGTCTTCTTATAAGGTTTCTATATCCTGCTGTGAAATGATTGCCCTGATTAGCTTTGTATAGTCAGCAAACACTTAGATTAAGCTATTTATACCATTTATTAAAAGATTAAACAGAATTGACCCAAGGACAGAGCATTGGGATACCTCACTCACCACTCTAGAACATTCTAAGTTCTCGCCATTTATCACCACCCTTTGTACACGCCCGTGTAACCAGTTTTCAATCCAGGTACATACCCTAAGGTTTTGTGAATTAGATGTTTTTCGGGAAATGTATCGAAAGCTTTTGCAAAATTTAGATACACCACATCCACAGGCCTTCTTTTATCTAGATGACAGCTCACTTCCTCATAAAGTGTTAACAGATTGGTCTGGCAAGAATAATCTTTCATGAATCCATGCTGATTACTGCTAATGATACTGTTTTCATATGCAAACTCCTGGATATATTTCGTTATCACCCCATGCTATCGATGTTAGACTGGGTGGCCTGTAGTTTCCAGGTATATACAGTATCTCTGACCTTTTTTGAATATTGGTACTACATTGGCTTTTTGCCAATCAGCTAGTACCATTCCAGCCCTTAAGCTGTCTATAAAAATTAGGAACAATGCTCTGGTTATAACCTGGTTCTTTGAGGACTCTTGGGTGTAAGCCATCTGGTCCTAGTGATTCATTTGCATTAGGTTCTTCCAGTCTTTTTTGGACACTGGCTTCTGTCACTAATGGTACAGTCTTGATTACTATACTCCTCCTTTTCCTTTGTAAAAACTGAGGAGAATAATGCATTTAGTATAGTTGCCTTCTCCTTGTCATTTGTAGCCAACTTCCCCTGATCATTGTTTATGTGGCTTATATGCTATGACCTTGCTTTCTTACTATTATTATATTTAAACATTTCATGGGATTTTTTTTACTCTCCCCTGCTATATGCCTTGTAGTCTATTTTAGCTGCTCTGATTGTGCTAATTTCTTATTGCATTCCCTGTAATGTTGGCATGCTGACAATGACCCTTTAGCCTTATATTTTTAAAGGCTATTTTTTTCTCTTTAATATGTCTTTTTACGTTAAAGTTTAGCCCCCCCAGGTTTAACCTTAGCTCTTTTATATTTGTTGCCCATTGGAATGCACTGGTTAAAATCTTTATTTAATATGTTCTTAAAGCACTCCAATTTTTCCTCAGTGTTCAACATCTAGAATTTGGTCCCATTTAATATCTTTTAGTATGCAGCGCTGTTTAGAAAAGTTGGCTCTTTTGGAGAATTTGGAAATTTGATAATTTAGTGTTTTTTTTTTTCTATACTATGTTCTATATTTATTATGTACAATGTAAAAAAAAAAATAATATAATATAATATACTTTTTATTTAGAAGGGTAAATGTGAAACATTGTTCATAAAGCATTCATTTTTTTACAGGTTCCAACAAAGAGGTGGATCTCTAGGTTACCAGGTCAAGCTTAACTGTTGTGCTGGAAAATCCCTGTTGACAGAGCTCATCTTCCTTCACCCTACCTCTCTTCTTATGCTGGTCATACAATACTCCACATCTTGCCTTCAGCCAGCCAGCTAAATGCAAAAAAACCAAGCCAATTTTGCATTGTGTATCAATATATTCTAACAGTGGGACTCCCCTACTGTCAGAATACACTGATAAGTGTTGCAGCCCATTGGCTGCATGCACTGATCGAGTGGAGGTTTTCCAACAAGCCCAATCATGAAAAATCAATCAATAGACTTGTTAGTTCCTGCTAACTCTGGCCAATATTCAATGCATGTATGGCCAGCTTTACGCTTTTCATTTCAATACAGATTTTCAACGGGAATAGAATAGTCTTAAAGCACTGCTTTCTTCTCTTTTTGAAAAACCATAATGCTCTTTTACAGCAGTGTCAAGTTTTCACCAAAAAATATTTAAAATATCAGTTTAACACTTAAAGGATTGAAAATAACATTTGTTTCCCTTTCCAAGTTCTTAAATACTCATAGGTATTGTAAAATAACTGCTCAGTCCTGCTGATTTCATCAGGAGTCAGCAACATTTGAGATGTACTGTATGAGCCATATGAATTCTGCAGATAACTGAAGAACAATTCTTAGAGGAAAGGTCTGCTGCACAGATTGGATTTTTTTAACTGATTGAAAATAGTTTCCTTAAGATAAAGTATGGTTTCGGAACTTTCTGCATAGAGATAGACTGTCACATGGAAGGTTTTGTCATGACTTACTTGTACATTTCGGTTGAGACTTATTGCTGGCATAAACACACCATCAATGTTCTCAAAGGCTACAGGTCCTTGCTGCTTTCCATTAATATGAAATATTAGTATGTGTTTGATAAGGTCAAGGAGTATGCCAACTGTGGTTCCCTTGTTTACACCTCCTTCTGTTCTGTAAATGGAAACATATTTTAATAGTTTGGTATACATGCATGTATGGTATACATGCATAAAAACAAATCTGGGTAACTGGTGGAACATAGTACTATTTTACTACAAAAAAACTGAGCATTAGATAAGGGCTTTTGTCAATGGCCTTTTGTTTCACATCCAAACTACTTTTCTCCCCATATAAATATAAGGGAATGCCAACAAAGTTTCAAACACTTAACAGTTGTGAAATTTGGGGCAAGTTTTTGCTTTGAAATGAACTCCATTATGGTTTTATGAATTTAATAAATGTATAATTCTTTTAAATGTTGATATCAATAAAAATGAATGTATTTTATGTCTAGTGGTTTTGAGTTGTACCTTAAAAATCTCACCTTTGAAAAATGTTTTTTAACATTGTCTAGGGGTGTGACACATTAGAGCCAACATTTAATAGTAAATAAAAAAAAGTATGAAACAGGTCAAATGCAGATCAGCAGGATGGACAATGCAGTTGAAAATACCTGCCAATGAATTATGAATGGTCTTGAAAGCATCCCAAAGTAAGCACCATTTTCCCACCAAAACAAACCCATAGCGCATTGACACAGGCCCTTATACGGTTTTTAAACAGAAGAAAAAAAAACAACACCTTTAAATTGTATTTACTATTGTATGGCATTATTTAAAAAAATATCTGCACAGAGGTCTTTAATGCCAGCATAAAAATGCTATTTTATTCAATATACAAATTGTGCAAAGATAAAAGCGCAATACTAAAACTATGTTTCAAAAACATAAACATCTCTTATTAAACTTGGAGCATTGCATGAAGTGACAGAACTAAAACATTAATTTCTGAAGAAGCAATAACTAAATAGTGTTCAGGGAGATCAAAAAACATGGAACTTCAGCCAAAACCTTTATGCTAGCTGCACTCTTGTGTTCTCATTCTGGAGATTTTTCCTTATTTCCAGTCCCAGAGATACAAATGAAAACCAAGGGAAATCTGTGGGAAAGCCAGTCTTTGAAAGATATCACTGGAATAGGTATCCCCTGGGGGAGATTTCCCATCTAGTTCCTAACAACTGTACATTTTTTTTCCTAGCAACAATGGTCACTAGGACATTCAGTAAGAATGAATCTCCCCAGTGGGGACAAAAGCATAAATACTGTATATATGGACTGATTTTGACTGATTTCTGCTGATTCACTGCTATAGGTTACTGTATTTTACATGTTGCAGATAGATGAAGAGAGCTGGCAACTCACACATCTGTATCAAAGTCTTTATTTAGCTATGGAATAATGACGATAAGAACAGTTTACATGTTTCGACAAATAGCCTTAGTCATAGCCAATTTTACATGTTGTTCTTTTCCATAATACATTTAATTGAATATATAAAAATAAATTCTGCCTATCCACATACATGTGCTGATTTTTGACTATGTAAATTTCATTATAGAAATAAAGACTTGGTATCTAGATTACTAGAACTAGTTCCCTCCCAGGATCCACTTTTTTAGAGTATAAATGAATGAAAAAGATCTTATCACTAATTATGACTTACCGATTAGTATGAGAGTTGCAGTGCATGAACCAGCTTCGATTATTATCTACATACATAGCCCAGGCCTTGTCATCTTTTCCAAGCATCATATCTTTTACCACATTAATTCTGGCAACACCAAATGCTGGATCAGGATGGTTGTCATATCTATCAACTTGCACCTCCCAGTAATGGACTCCTTTGGAGAATGCAGCTGTGCCCAAAACAACTCTGTCATCGTAACTGCTACAAGAGGCTGTCATGTTGTCATTGGACAGTACGATATCCCGATGTGCAGTATTTGAGTCAAATGTGAAAAATGCCACTAGAGAAAATTAAAGTTTTCTATTAGCAAGGACAAATTTACTTCTTAAATAATTGGCATTACTTAAAGTGAACTTGTATTCTATCCATACTAGGCAAAGTAACAGGTTTGCTTTGTTGGAGGCACCATACGCGGCTTGTACTTCACTTCATAGTGTGTTCATACTGGCCTGATCTGATGCCAGAGCAGCTCATTGTGCGTATGCTTTGACTTTATGAAAGCTGGAACCTGCTTAGGGCTCATCTGACTGATTTCTTTCCCATGTGACAGTAATGACCTAGTGATTAGCTGTTTAGGTACCCAATGCTGCATTCTGGGTAGACAGGGTATTGTCATATATTACCACACGATATCTGAAAGGCTTTGGTGGTGGGGGCACAAGGGAATGGTAAGTACAGCCTGCCTATGCTGCTTCTTATAAAACAAACTTATTAAACTGTCTAGTTTTGAAAAATAACAGTTTCGCTTTAAGGTGTCTATTCATGAATATAATTTACAACAGAGTCACATCTATATGATTATATAGGGAATTGCAAGAAAGATAAAACACTTTTTAGACTTTTAATAACTGACACTGCAATACAAACATTTGGGTAAGCGGGTATTGAGGGGAGTGAGAGGGTGGTAAGGGAGAGGGGTAGGGAGCCTGACCTGGAAGGTAGATGTACTGCTAAGGATGTTAAAACAGAAAATTATTTATCGTAGCCAAGATAATTGTCAGAGGGAAGTTAGCTAAAAACCATGTTTAGGGAGGGCACAATAATATATATATATATATATATATATATATATATATATATATATATATATATATTGTATATAGTACTTTTTTTTTACCATCATTTAACAGTTAAAAACAAGGTTGGTTGGTCTCTTGTCATTTGTCCTTCAGCAGATACATGTACATATGCAAACATAGTTTACAATTAACATATGGTTAGACACAGAGTAACAGAAATTTAGGCTGTAGGCAGACTTGTATAAAGTACTCGAAATTTCTACTTGAGTAAAAGTACAAGTGCTCGATCAAAAAGTGACTTGAGTAGAAGTGGAAGTGCTCACAGAAAAAGTTACTTAAGTAGAAGTACTAAAGTATTCAACATTTTTTTTACTTAAGTATTGCAAGTAGTTTTTTAAAAAAAAATTGCTACTTAAGTACTAAAAGTAAAAAGTACCAGTAGTTTTGAAAAAAAAATTCTACTCAAGTACTGAAAGTAGAAGTAGAAGTACTGTGTTATGTAATTATTAAAGAAAGAAGTCAAAAGTTTGAACATCATATTGTTTTTTATTATTTCAAATGATTTATTCAAATGATTAACCTGTGTTTGTTAGTAGTTTCTTGATGCACTTTAAGCGCTGTAGCACCATTTATTTGTGTGTTTCATATTTTCTTTTTATTGGAAAGATTTGGTATAGCAGCTTTTATTATACACAGCCTTTATTTTCATATGCGCTGATTTACAAATGACATTATACACATTTTTTTGAGCTTTATGCAACCTGCTATGCATGAGTAACTATGCAGCACAAAAAAAAAATACTTGAGTAGAAGTATCGAAATCATCGAAAAAATGTAGTGAAGTAAAAGTAGAAGTAGGAGAAAAAAATTCTACTCTAGGAAAGTACAGATACCGCATTTCGGTACTTAAGTATAGTACTTAAGTAGTTCTACTTCGTTACTATACATCTCTGGCTGTAGGTACATTGGAAATACAGCTAAGTATGTACAGCTAAGTATGTACACAGGCCATTGTGGGAAAGTGTAAGGATGGTCATGACACTCAATCCGCTTGACTCACATTTTATCATATGTTTTGGAGAATCCATGCTCGTTATATGTCAGCTTTTGTATGTGGAGTGCATTAGCAATAAATTCTTTCTATTTAGTAATTTTAGGTGGACTAGAAGTTTTCCAATTAATGATAATTTTTCTCTTGGCATAGTAAAGTAGACAGAAAACTAAGGAGCATATTTATACAGCAATGGATGTTATATTCACAAAATATTCACTGCAGTTGAATCACTCACTGTAATTTAAAACTGCAGTGAATGTTTGATGAGTATCACTTTTACTGCTGTATAAATATGTTCACAATGGTTTAGGAGGGCAGATGGATTGTTACTGATGTCCATCAGAATCAAAGCTGGGTTTGGTATCAGGGTCATTTCTAATGTGGTAAGAAAAAGATATCTTAATTAGAATACATTCTTTGATTTACCTACCATCAGATGTCTGCAAAACGACTGTCTTACTATAAGGTCCAAGCCCTGATGAGTTAAAGGCCTTGACTCTTGCATTGTAAGTGCTGTTAAAGTGAAGGCCATCAATTGTGCACAGAGTTTCTTTTCCCACGTAAACTTCCTATTTATTAAACAAAAAAATATTATTTTAAAATATTTTTACAGGTAAACATGATTTAACTGCATTGTTTGAGTACAGTATATAACAATATTTGTACAATGTGTCTGCAAAGTGTTTTCAATATGTATATTGTGAACTGTCTGACATGTATGTGAATGGTGTTATTTACACTAGCACAGAGTTATACTGTACATAAAATATACTGTAAAATATTGTAAAATGTACCCACATTTATTGGCAACTGCAAATGAAGTATAGAAATGGAGAAAATCCAAACAATGTCATCTTGAAATTCTTGAATGATTTTTTTGTTTGTTTACTTTAACATGAAGCAGGATGAAATCCCTGAATGATTTATCTGTTTAAGTAAAGCTGTTACTCTGGATCTTTACATTTCCTCCACACCATGAAAGTAATATAACAATCAGTATACTGTATATTGCCCTCATCTGATTTAGTAGTTTGTTTGTACTGGTTACTTGTAACTTACACAATGAGCCAACGGTTTTTGACACCTAACACAGGTAGTGCCAATGTTGATGGGCTTTTGTTTGCATTAGACCTTCTTCTTTCCTTATACTACTCTATAAGGATGCAAAATTGGCTTGAAGCAGGTCAAATTCAGATCAAAAAGAGGTCAACTTTCAAAAGCAGGCTGAATTTTCCCATCGCCATTGACACAAGCTCCTACACTCTTTGCTTGTATTGCTTGATCTAAAGGAGATTTATGAATCTGTTACTTACCTTTTTATCCATGGAACCCTTTACAAATGATATTACATCATTTACAAAGGTTTAAATAACCCCAAAAAGTAAAATGGCATTTTATTATAATAAAAACATGTAAGGCCCTCTTTCCTGCCCAGCCAGCTCCTACACTTTCTTGCTCTGCCTTTCTCAATTATCTATTATGAGCTGTTGTGCTGCTCTTCCATCTACCCCCCCCCCCCCCGTTATGACCTGCTTCCATCTGCCTGCTGCTTTATACACTTGTGGGGTTAGAAACCAGTTGCCATTCTGTCTTCTCCATCCAACTATTCCCTTTTAAGTTCAGCATACAATTCTGCTTCCTCTTTCTTCCCTCCTGGCCAAGTATCAGCTGCTGCTCAGCCTCCCAGCGGTTTATGGTCAGCTCCTCCTTTGCCTCCAACACCATCCAGCTCCATGTGTTCACACCCTTTCACGCCAATTAATGGTTTTAGTATCAGGGCATATTTTAGTAAATAATATGTCTAATTAAAATATGGTCTGGCCGACCAGTAATGCCAAAAGTGTGTCATAAATTACTAAGGGACACAGACACATTGAAGTTCTTCACAAAACTAGAATGCTAGTTATTCTGGTTAAAAAAAAAAAAAAAAAGACAACGTCCATCCAGTTCAACCAATAAAAAGAGGAAAACAAAACAATGTTTTTTATTTACATCCTATATACATAATACCATACCTACAGTTGATCCAGAGGAAGGCAAATAACCCCAGCAAAGCATGATCAAATTTACTCCGGCAGGGGAAAAAAAACCCTTCCTGATCCCCCGAGAGGCAATCAGATGATCCCTGGATCAACTTTACCTATAACTGTTAGTATCCAGTTATGTTATGTACGTCTAGGAAAGACTCCAGGCTTTTTTAAAGCAATCTGCTAAGCTGGACAGAACCAGCTCTTGAAGGAGTCTATTCCACATTTTCACAGCTCTTACTGTGAAGAAGCCTTTCCACATTTGGAGATTAAATCTTCTTTCCCCCAGACCTAAAGAGTGCCTCCTTGTCCTCTGTGATGACCTTAAAGTGAATAACTCAACACCAAGTTCACTATATGGACCACTGATGTATTTATACATGTTGATTATATCCCCCCCTTAATCTCAAGAGATAATAAATTCAGTTCCTCTAATCCTTCCACGTAGCTGAGCTCCTCCATGCCCCTCATTAGTTCAGTTGTCCTTCTCTGCACTTTCTCAATATCCTTTTTGTGAACTGATGCCCAAAGCTGAACTGCATATTCCAGATGAGGCATTACTAATGATTTGTACAGGGGTAAAATGATGTCTCTCTCTGGAGTCTATACATCTCTTAATACAAGAAAGGATTTTACTTGCTTTGGAAACCGCAGCTTGGCATTGCATGCTATTATTAAACTTATGATCTACCAAAACCCTTAGATCCTTCTCCACCATTGACTATCCCAGTTGTACTCCTCCTAGAATGTATGATACATGTATATTCTTAGCCCCCAAGTGCATAACTTTCAATTTATCAACATTAAACCTCATTTGCCACATAGTTTCCAAATTAAACAGTGCATTGAGGTCGGCTAGTAAGTTGAAGACATCCTGTAAGGACGTTATTCCACGGCATAGCTTGGTGTCATCTGCAAAGATTGAAATGGTACTTTTAGTCCCAGACCCTATATCATTTATAAAGATATTAAAAAGTAAGGGTCCCAATACTGAACCATGGGGTACACCACTGATAACCTTAGACTATTCAGAGTATTTGGTAATAACTGTGATTGCATAAATACATACATGGGTATTTATTTTTTTTATTTTTGGTTCTATGGTCTGGAAACATGATTGTATTTTCTGTGCAATCTGTGGGCAAAAAATTATACCAAAACAAAATAAATTAGGGAATGGCTTTCCTTCTGTCACTAGTGAGTGCCCAATCTTTGGAGGGTTTTGTTCTTTTCTTCCAATCTACAAACTTGTGCATTTGCAGCTTTACTTGCCCTTAGGCTCAGACTGTTGTGCTTGTGCTTAGCCCAACAGGTTGCCCAACAAGAGAACCTGTTGGGCTGAGGATGTTGCTTTTTTTGCCTTTATTTTTGATGTGGCCATCCTTGTGGTACACCACTATGCTTGATGTTTTTTTATTTTTAACATCAAATGTTCTACTTTTAAATGACCCTTTGTCATCTGTTCATCACCTATGGGTGCGCCTACACCCTAGTCATTTTGCATTATTACTTTCTGTGTCAGGCTACAATGAACAAAAAAATGAAAATGTTTTTTTTTTTTTCAAAATACAAACATTTCTAATCCATATAATTTCCAACATCTATAAAAAAAAACTGATTATATAAATCAGATGCTCCCTACCTTTCAAGAATCAAAAATGATTCCCTGTTATTAGATTATTGTCTGTCATATATTTTTTTCTTTAATAAATCATGAAATTCTTTAAATCTTTAAGAAATTCTGAAATAATTTAAATATGGCAGAGGTCAGGCTTACTGGTCTATAGTTTCCCCTATTCCAGACTTCTAGAGCTATCACAGTTAATACAAATGGTACATGGTGGGAAATCAATAATTAAGGTAATTCCTTTAGATGGATGCCATCTGGGTCAGTCGCTTTATCTACCATAATCTTGTTTGCATGTAACTGCACCTCTTCCTGCATTAGGCAAATAGGAAGAATGTGCTTCATCTGCCCACCGTTTTACCTGATGCTATTAACTCCTTAGTAAAGACAGTTGGAAGACTTGTATACACAACCTCAGCTTTTGATTTGTCTTTTACAGTTATGTTTTCCAATTTATCTTTTAGAGGGGCTATATTAACCAGATTTGCTATTCAAGTTTTATATTTGCATAACCTTTTGGGACAGAATTTAATAGTCAATCATTATACTTTTTTTTAGGTTCAGTCTTTGCTAACTTGGTTTGTTTTGCAGCTTTTTTTACATCCAGTCTACTTCCTTAAACTTTAATGCAATTGTGTAGTTATTTAAAAATAAATGTATTTTTATATACAACTAGCATATCATCATCCTGTCAGCAGTTGCAATGATATCAGTGCTGCTCCCTACAGGGAGGGCTTCGGGGGGACACTCCCTTGGTTTTCTGAAGCCATGAACTCACAATTTATCTTTGGTCCAATTGACTAAGGACATCTTGTGCCAGAGAATAGGTACTGTTGGGACCTGTTCCTTTTAAGCATGTTAAATCGCATAGTGTTTGTGTGGTGTAATTTGTTCTTTTCTATGCTGTAAAAACCTGGTTGATCCAACCTGTTCCTGTGTCCTCCTAGGTGTGTTGACCATGGTAATAATGGCTGCTGACCAATGATACTGTGGTAAGTTTACGTGCCTCCATGGGCCCACAGTCTCTCCCTCTCCTCCACTCTCCCTCCCTCCCTGCCTGTCAGCTCCTGTGTGTGAGCTGATCGACAAACCCTGCCTCTCCCCTCGTGCCGCTATTCCGTATGGCAGTAAAGTTAGTGCTCACAATTGCTGCCAGCCCCTGTGTTAACCTCCTTAGCGGTATTCCCGAGTATGGCTCGGGGTGAAATTTCCGAGCCATTAGCGGTAACCCTGAGCCACACTCGGGGTACCGCTAGGGAGATCGCTGGATCCTGTAAGAGAAGGTACTCACCTTGTCCCCGGAATCCAGCGATGTATTCCGGCAGTGTGCGGTGGCGGGATATTTCGCCCGATGCTCTGTGCCCCGGCTTCTGTCTCCTGCGATGTATATATATATATATATATATATATATATATATATGTATACACATATACATATATATATATATAGTTATTTATTATATTATAATTTATGATTTTGTGTTTCAAACTTTATCATACCCGAGATGTTATAAAGAAGAACGCACAGTAAAAAAAAAATCATATGTAAATAGTTGGTTTGGGCTGCTCGTTCTTAAGAATTACATGCAAAATAATGGTACCACTTTCAGCACCTAAAATCCAAAACAATCATACCGCCAGGGAGGTTAAAACAAAATATACTGCACAGTGTATGTTTTTTTTTTTTTTTTAATTCAACAGCTAAATACCTTTTTTGACATAGTGACCGCCCGACTGACGTCAGAGTGACGTCAGAGTGGAATCTCAGCCCCTCCCTCTGTAGTCCTTAGTTCGGGGAAGGAGAGCGTCAGGCAGTCACATGATGACACAGCGTTTTATAAGAGAGGGGCTGGCAGTAATTGTGAGCACTGACTTTACAACCACAAGAAAACATTGTATTCCTGACATGGGCTTTAACAAATTTTGTCAGACAGAGGTGTAAGAATCACAAATGCAGCTGGACAGAATTACAAAACCTTCGGCAGACGAGACAGCTTAAGTATGCGTATTAAATTGTGTATTCAGCTATGTGTCTGGGGTTCAGTTTTAACACATTTTCAGTATCTCCATTTTTTAAGTAATTTACATACATTTTTTTTTTGTATTTTAATGGGTTAGGCTACATTCACACTTGAGCTGAGTGTTTTCAGGCATTTTTTTCAGCATTTTTTTTCAGGCATTTTTGAACGTTTTTTTGAGCAGATTTGCAAATGTCATAGGTGTGTTTACAAGCTTTTTTAATTTAGGGGTTTTGCTGTGGCCAATAGAAACCTGTGTAAGGTGTGGAGTGATGCTAGAAAAGGGGAGGGGAGCTGCTGTTTGAGCTGAAAACGCCTGAAAAAAATGCTAGAAAAATAACGCTAATTTCTTGCTGTTCAGGCGTTTTCCTTTGAAGTCTAGTGTGAAAAAGGTCTAAAACTCTCTGGTTCAGTTAAACTAGTTTTATTTTATTCTTATAAGAGTTGTACCTATGGGAAATATGCCCTACAATATCAAGGGTAAGGATCTTAACACTATGTAAAATCTAATCAGGGTGACTGACTTACTTGGCTTCCAAGCTACAGGTTCACTTTAGTCTGTATTTCTTCACTTTTATTTGAATAAATAATATTACGGAGACGACATACACAGACATACTTTGTATTCATAAAGTATCAATCTAGAATCAAGTTAGAATTTTCCCTTGACTTTCCTTAAAACTTCAGCTCAACTTTCTGGGGCAACATCTGAAGAATTATTTTTATTTGTTAAACCATATTTCACATTACTAATTCCTTAATTGTCTGAAAGCTTTGTGATACTTAAGTCTCATTCCAAATAGTTTGAAATATCTCCAAATCCAGTGTAACAATATAAATCTCTGACACATGTCACTATCTGGATTAGTAATTATTCTTTGGCTGGTACTTCAGAGAGACTCACAGTGATAGTATTACTCTAATCCTAAATGGATTTTACAGTAGTTTTATTCCCCCCTGAAGTACATACAGAACTTTCATTAAAAGATAAAACAAGACAGTTCATTTAATAACAGTATGTATGCTATTTCTCACTCTGAAATTACAGCAGGTATAGCAACCATGAGAACAATGTATGCATTGCACTTACCTTCACCTGTTACCTAATAAACAAGCATAAATGTATGCACACATCACATGCAATAATATTTTTAGGCTACGTGCACATTGCAAGAATTTTACTGATCATACTGTAAAGGCAAAGTTTTTTTGGTAGAAAAGTTCCTGTGTAAATCAGTAAATTCTTGCATTTAGATAAAATTTTTAAATATGTAAAATTCTAGTTCTATATTCTCCTGACTGTTTTCAATACTAGAATGCACTTTTTGTATTTATATATATGCACATGTAGGCAGGTTGAAATGCATATATTTAGTTTCCAGCAGCCAGCCCAGGCTGGGAAAGCGTTAAAGTACTTTCAGCCTAATTTCCAAGTTTTCTTATTCTGGCGGGCCCACCTATGATAAATAAAGAGGAGGGCCGCTAAGATCAGCAGGTTGGCGGTTGAATTGTGTTGAGTGAGGTTGCAGTTGTAGCTGCTGATTCGGTAGCAGTGGAAGAAGACAGCAGGGGTCATGGATAGCATCCAAGTCATGGACAATGCCTATATGGACTCTCACCTCATGGAGCCACTACATCGTGTTACTTATAATTAGTTAAAGGACATTGTCCGTTCTGTATTATCATGCTGTACTCCTACAGTAAAGTTATGTTTACTGGTATAAGCCTTGTCTGAAGTTATTAAAAGGGGTGTATGTTGGTTCTGGCGTATTCCAGAAAACCTGGGTCTGAAAAGCACATTTGAGGTATGAAGTAACACTACCACAGAGGGTTAACTAGGCAAACACAATAAGAGGAGTGTATTTTATATGGGTACGCAAGTGAAGCAACAAGCTACAGCAACCAATCGTGAAAACGTGGTACCTGGTAAGGTGCCAGGTTCTCTGGTAGGGAGGGGTCCCTCCCTAGCAGTCCATTTCCCATAGCATTTGGGAGCAAATTAGTGTTGCAGAAATCTATGACCTAGTTATATAGTACTGGAAGGAAAGAGTTAAGTGAGAGCAAACATGAGGTTTGCGCTTGGTGGGACCCCATTCTGTTACTTGGAGTGAGATAACAGAGGTAAGCTGGACTGGTGGGGTTGAGCGCAGGCTCATTACATTCATCCTAATGCAAACAGATACGTTACAGTGTGTAATGACATGGGTCAAGTCGCTTTTCAGAAGAACTCTGTATTATTAATACATATACTGTAGTGAAGACTCATCTCTGAGTTGGGGAACAGTCTCCACCCTGGTGCTGGGCATTGATGAGTGCGCTCTGCGCGAGTGTTACTCCGCATGCACAGGCGCAACAGGCCCTGCCTAAATTAATACATGCATTTAGGCACATTTACACTCAAGAGGGTGTAAAATTTATTTCCTCAGATGCATTTTTTTAATTTTTTGTTACAGATGTGAAACGCAGCGCAAGTTTAAGCACCTGTGTGTATGGCCCTATTGAAAACAATACACATTGCACTCAGATCCAAAAACATTTTTGAAATGTGTTTTTTTTTTTTATGCCCACATGCATGAGGCCTTATGTATGTTTTGTGGATACACCTTTTGTTTTGGATTTATTTGTCATATTATTAATACTTAGGAGATCATTTCTTGTGTATGTACTGTATGTATGATAACAGTTCTGTATGTACACATCTCTGCTGTGAAGGCACTTCCCTTATGGGTTAAGTGTAAAAAATTACTAATTATTACTGATCATATCAGACCAGGGTTCTAATTAGAGCTTGTGATTTTCTACAATGGTGATCGAAAGTTTGGGCACCCCAGGTAAAAATTTGTATTAATGTGCATAAAGAAGCCAAGGAAAGATGGAAAAATCTCCAAAAGGCATTAAATTACAGATTATACATTCTAATAATATGTGAACAAAAGTTAGATTTTATTTCCATCATTTACACTTTCAAAATAACAGAAAACAAAAAAAATGGCGTCTGCAAAAGTTTGGGCACCCTGCAGAGTTAATATCTTGTACTGCCCCCTTTGGCAAGTATCACAGCTTGTAAATGCTTTTTGTAGCCAGCTAAGAGTCTTTCAATTCTTTTTTTTAGGTATCTTTGCCCATTCTTCCTTACAAAAGTCTTCCAGTTCTTTGAGATTTCTGGGCTGCCTGTCACGCACTGCTCTTTTAAGGTCTATCCAAAGATTTTCAATTATGTTGAGGTCAGGAGATTGTGAAGGCCATGGCAAAACCTTCAGTTTACGCCTCTTGATGTAATCCCCCATGGATTTCGAGGTGTGTTTAGGATCATTATCCATATGTAGAAGTCATCCTCTCTTTACCTTCAGCTATTTCACAGATGGCATCAAGTTACCATCCAAAATTTGCTGAAATTTTATTGAATCCATTTTTCCTTCAACTCGTGAGATGCTCCCTGTGCCACTGGCTGCAATACAACCCCAAAGCATGATTGATCCACCCCCATGCTTAACAGTTGGACAGAGGTTCTTTTCATTAAATTCTGTGCCCCTTTTCAACAAAAGAACCTTTTCTCATTCCGGCCAAAAAGTAAAATTTTAACCTCATCGGTCCACAGAACTTGTTTCCAAAATGCATCAGGCTTGTCTATATGTTCATTTGCAAAGTTCAAACGCTGATTTTTGTGGTGAGGACGTAGAAGAGGTTTTCTTCTGATGACTCTTCCATGAAGACCATATTTGTACAACTATCTCTTTATAGTGGAATAGTGTACCACAACTCCAGTGTCTGCCAGATCTTTCTGGAGGGATCGTGCAGTCAAACGTGGGTTTTGAATTGTTTTTCTTACAATCCTGCGAGCTGCTCTGTCTGATATTTTTCTTGGTCTTCCAGATCTTGCTTTAACTTCCACTGTTCCTGATGACTGCCATTTCTTAATTACATTCCGAACAGAGGATATTGATATCTGAAAACGCTTTGCTATCTTCTTATAGCCTTCTCCAGCTTTGTGAGCGTCAAATATTTTCAGTTTCAGTTTTCTAGACAACTGCTTAGAAGATCCCATGGTGCTGATTGTTGGGGCAAGGTCAGATGAGTCTGGGCATTTAAAACCTTTGAGATTAACATCACCTGGTCTTCCCAGACGACGATTGAGAACAATCCATGACACTGGCAGGTCTCAGCCTTGCAAAGGGGGCAGTGCATGCTATAAATTCTGCAGGGTGCCCAAACTTTTGCAGACACCATTTTTTTTGTTTTCTGTAATTTTGAAAGTGTCAATGATGGAAAAAAAATTTAACTTTTGTTGACATATTATAAAAATGTCTAATCTGTAATGTGATGCATTTTGGAGATCTTTCCATCTTTCCTTGGCTTCTTTATGTACATTAATACAAATTTTTACCTGGGGTGCCCAAACTTTCAATCACCACTGTAATTAAATGGTATTACCCTGTCTGATGATGTCTTCATGAAATGGGAGTTTCCCAGTTTCAAATTTAAAAAGGGAGGGAAGAAGGGTCAACAGCTGTAAAAAGAGAGGTAGGGTGAAGAAAAAAAGAGGTGAAGAAAAAAAAGGGTGTGGTAGAGTGGGAGATGCCATGGGGTACCAAAGGTGCCACCATAAGGTCTGCTCTCTTCTAATTATCAGACCAAGATGTAGGGAAGGGGTCATTAGGTTTGTGTTCATGTCTGCCTTGGCAGTAGACCCTGTGAGCCTCTGGAAGGGCCAAAGTGTATGATTCTCTGTTCTGTTATTTTGTCCTGTATCCTACAATCATTTTACCATGAATAGAATTTGGTAGTTGACACTGTTGGGGAAACCCTACACTGGGGGGAAATTATAAAGGGTGTCATAGACAGGTACATGAATCTTTCAGTGCACGCACTGAGGTCGGAGTGTCCATGCTGAAGATTGCTTCCTAATTATCCTCCGTTCCTCCCCAGCTACTGCACCTGTCACACTGACATGTGCATGGCTAAGGAGTTTTCTATTAGGGATGGGTGGAGCTTGATAGATAGACTAGTTCCTCATCTGGTTTGCTTTAATTTTCATTGACGGTGGTGCACACTAGTGGGAGGATCAATAGCCATTATTCAGTCTACTGAACACTGTCAGGCAAAAGTAAAGTGTACTTAATGGGGAGAGTTTTTAAGTTTGCTATCAGGCACCGCACACCCAATGACAAGTAATTTCCCATATGAAATTTCCATAGTGTTGCCAAATTTGGGTAATGATATCAATTGTACCCCTGGCTTCTTTCTTTACATTTAGCTTTCGGCCAGGGAAACTCCCATCTGACAGCTGAATAGGGCCAGGGATGGCATGCTCCAATCTGATTACTGCCGTAGCTCTGTACACGATCTTTCTAATCTGACAACTGGCAGCTTTCCTTAAATAATCTGCCTCTGGCAAAGCAACAGGTTCTTAAACTGGCAGTAGTAAGAACTACTTGAATTTGACACATGTTACATAGTTAGTCTGGTTGAAAAAAGACACAATTCCATCTAGTTCAACCAATAAAAGAAAAAAAAAATATCCTAATAAAAAAAAATAATAAATCATACAATCCTACATACTCAATCCTATACCCACGGTTGATCCAGAGGGAGGCAAAAAAAAAAAAAAACAGCAAAGCAGGAACCAATTTGCTCCAACAGGGTAAAAATTTCCTTCCTGATCCCCCGAGAAGCAATTGAATATTTCCTGGATCAACTTTACCTATAAATGTTGGTATCCAGTTATATTATGTACATTTAGGAAAGAATCCAGGCCTTTTTCAAAGCAATCTACTGAGCTGGCCAGAACCTGCTCTTGAGGGAGTCTATTTTACATTTTCACAGTTCTTACCGTGAAGAAATATTTCCGTATTTGAAGATTAAATCTCTTTTCCTCTAGACGTAAAGAGTGCCCCCTTGTCCTCTGTGATGACCTTAAAGTGAATAACTAAACACCAAGTTCACCACCTATATATTTATACATGTTAATCATATCTCCCCTTAATCTCCTCTTTTCAAGGTAGAATACATTCAGTTCCTCTAAACTTTCCCCATAGCTGGGCTCCTCCATGCCTCTTATCAGTTTTGTTGCCCTTCTCTGCACTTTCTCTAGTTCCCCGATATCCTTTTTGTGATATTCCAGATGAGGTCTTACAAAGATTTGTAAAGGGGGCAACATGTTGTCTCCCTCTCTGGAGTCCATACCTCTCTTAATACAAGAAATGATTTTGCTTGCTTTGGAAACTGCAGCTTGGCACTACATGCTATTATTAAGCTTATGATCTACAAAAACACCCAGATTCTTCTCTACCATTGATTCCCCCAGTTGTACTCCTCCTAGTATGTAAGATGCATGCATATTCTTAGTCTCCAAGTGCATAACTTTACATTTTTCAACACTAAACCTCATTTGCCATATAGTTGCCCAATTAAACAGCGCATTGAGGTCAGCTTGGAAGTTGGAGACATCCTGTAAGGACGTTATTATACTGCATAGCTTAGCTTGGTGTTATCTGCAAATATTGCAATGGTATTTTTAATCCCAGACCCTATATCATTTATAACTGTAATAAAAAGTAAGGACCCCAACACTGAACCTTGGTGTACACCACTGATAACCTTAGACCATTCAGAGTATGAATAATTACCACTATTCTCTGAATTTGGTCCTTTAGCCAGTTTTTTATCCATTTACAAACTGAATTGTTTAAGCCTGTAGGATTTACCTTACACATTAGCAGTGTGTGGGGAACTGTGTCAAACACTTTTGCAAAATCCAAGTATACCACGTCCACAGCCACCTCTCTGTCCAAGGTTTTACTATACTTACCTTCTCATAAAAAGAAATCAGATTTGTTTGACAACTTCTGTCTTTCAAAAATCTATGCTGTTGGTTGCTTAAAATATTTTTTTTCCAGCAAGAACTTATCTATGTGGTCTTTTACTAAACTCTCCAGTATCTTCCCGACTATAGAAGTTAAACTAACAGGTTTGTAGTTACTAGGTAAAAACTTTGATTCCTTTTTAAATATAGGCACCACATTAGCCTTACACCAATCCAGTGATACCATGCCAGTCAATAAAAAGTCCCTAAAAACTAGAAAAAATGGCTTTGAAATGACAGAGCTCAGTTCTTTTACGATCTGTGGGTGTATGCCATCCAGTCCAGGTGCTTTATTCTGTCTAAATATTTCTGGCTTATATCAATTATGAGCCATTGTGGATCATATGGGGCTGTGTCAATATTAACCCCATTATGGACATGAGCTCCCCCATGCTCCTTTGCATACACAGAGCTGTATTTATTAAATGTGCCTTCTGTTTGTCCCCAGTCACCCACTCTAAATTATTTTGTAAAGGGCCAACATGTTCAGACCTGACAGTAACTTTTATTAGGGTAAGTACAATTGTAGGATCACAATAAGTGTACAGTGCACGAGGTAACAAAAATACATACAGAATGGACAGCTGAAATTGGGGATTCAATTGTCCCCTAAACATTTCAGGCGAATCAATGTACAAAACAACACAGTATACAGTAATCTCATACTTCAGAAAACACTTTTAGTCGAACAAGATAGTCTTATCGAGTATTACTCTCAGGTGACATTAAGAATCTGCGCTGTCTCTCCAACAGTACAACATGGTTAACTGCACGTTTCCAATGCCTGTAGCCATCAGTCCCATATCTTGTTGTATTTGGATGGGCAACCGCTATTTATATAGAAACATTTCATATATGGGAGGGTATTTTTATGTCAAGTATCAAGTTAGCCAATAGAGGTAGAATGACCCTCATTCATTGTCTGGCAATCGTTTTTCCCAGTGGAAAACAAAGTTTTATGTAGGAAAACTTTAGTAAATTTGTCCATATCTGGGTCAGGGGTTATCCTTAATAGGCACTGTTTAGGACAGAGGGTTAAAGGAGAGCCCATGGTATCAAGCAGGAAATAAATAAACTGTGACCAGAAACCCTGTATAACCTGGCATTTCCAAATTAAGAGATAGAACCTACCCACCTCACGTGAGCACATTGGACATATAGTACTTTGCTCCTTTTTATATAGAATCAGTCTAAGAGGAGTGAGATAAGTGCGGTGTATTATATACAGTTGGGTGAGCTGGTCCGATACTTTAGGTCACACAGCCTTGCAGGTGTCTAAGGCCGCACTCCATTTCTCATCATCCAATGTGCTTACATCTGCCTCCCATCGTGATTTGATTCCAGTTGAGATGAGGAGGAAAGAAGTAGCATACCATAAAACATTGAGATCACTTTGCGAGGTTCCGTACCCTTAACCACAGACCTGACCATTTTACTATTATTATAATTGAAGAATTTTTGGGGGGGGTTTTTCCTACTATCTTTTGCAATCTGGCGTTCGTTTTGAGTTTTTGCGGCCTTGATTTCCTTTTTACATATTCTGTTATATTCTTTGTAATATTTAAATGATGATTGTGTTCCTTTATTTTTATAGTTTTTAAAAGCTCTTTTCTTATTATTTATAGCTTTTTTACCTTTGGCCATGAGCTACATAGGTTTCATTTTTAGCCTTTTAAACATATTGCCCATGGGAATATACTTTGCAGTGTGTTTACATACAGTCTTTTGGAAGAATTCCCATTTCTGTTCTGTGTTCATCGATGCCAATATTCAATGCCAACGTATATGTAATATTAGCGACGTTGGGACAAATGGTTGCTGAATTAGGCCCAGGTAGTTCTAAAGGAAGCTGTGTTCAAAAAATTGTTGTTAAGCATTTGTTGAATTAACCTGGTTGTCACTGCCTCTCACTTTTCCCCCCTGCCCCCAACATCCAACAAAAAAAAGCAAACCAGGGCAGATGAAAGCTGATCATTGTTTCCTCATTGGAGAACTCTGATTTTATGTTAATATTAGAAATAGAAGGCAAGTACCTGAAGGTGCCAACTACAGTATGTAATATTATTGTGATATTATTGTGATATTTTGATTTAGCCACATATTAATTTTTTATCTAGTCTTAGAGAGAACCAGTCAGAAAGGGGCATTTGTAGAATTCTGAATCTCTAATCTCCAGCAGGTAAGTGTGTCATTATTTATTTTTTATATTTTACTGTAGCAGGGCAGAACTTCTATCCCAGTGACCAGCTGTAATGCCCCTTAGGGGATGACTAGTCTGCTATATATTCTTAGCTGTATATGACTCAGGCTAGGTTCACACTTAGTTCGGATGCGGCTCACAGCAGGGGTCCGGTGCGTCCCTGTTCTCCGTTTCAGGGACGAATCAGGCCCGATCTTTTGCCTGAATTTGGACCTGAAACAGAGCTAAAGACACACAGGACCCCTGTGCAATCTGCTTTGCAGCCGTCACGGAGATGTGTGAACCGGTTCCATTGAGAGCCGGGAACACTATCTTGTCAAGCAAATTGGATGCGTGGAAACTTGCATCCAATTCGCACTAGTGTGAACCCAGCCTCAGGGTTGATAACTAACAGGCCCTTCCGCTGGAGGAAAGCAATGCCTGGCACACACAATGAGATTACAGGACAAATGATTGTCCATTCTTTTTTGCATGCCAATCTCATAATGAAAATAAAAAGGTTACTAACGCTCTGATACTTATATGGTACGACAGAATAAAAATTTGGAAGTTATGTAATGTATTGTATTATATTTGTGTTGTATTTTCAGACGACAATTGTACTGATAAATGAAAATTGTATGATCTGGTATCGTATGAGAAAAAATGGTGTGCTTGTCCCATCCGATAATTTTGCATTAATTTTTCGTATGATTTTCTGATCTTTAGCCAGAAGAAAAACGGTTTTACAGCTTGACAGTTGACATTATCTAACTTTTTTATACTATAACATTCTGCATATCTTTCAAATGAATGAAACATATTTTCTTGCTTACCCTAAATAGGCCTCCATCTCCATCATCCAGCTCGAGAATATATCCATCTACAGGGTTGTGGGCAAATGGTGGCATTCTCCATGCTAGAGTGACACTGTTATTCCTAGTGCAGCATTTCTCCAGTTGCAGTAATGGTACTGGGGGCACTGTAACAGGAACTAAGTACAGATTAGTGTAACTCTGCCCTTGCATCCCCAGCTACTAATGAAATGATCATGAAGTCTCGAGACTGAGAAAGCTAACACTGTGCACCTTTTTACTTCGGGACAGCAAAGGTACAGCTTATCCAGATGTGAAGTAATTACAGTGATTTTAATGATGCTTAGACAATGAGAACAAATTTTAAATCAAGTGAATCTATTTATGTTTTGGAGAAAGCTATTCAGCCTCTGATTACTTTATTTTCCCTATATATTATTAAAATATTTCAACTCCCTTAACATCATACAATATGGAGATGCAGAGTCACTATTCAAAGTATAGTATAATATATTTGTTTTGTTAAACCATACTTTACAATTAAACTAAAATTAAAATTAATAAAACTTAAAATATAACTCAAGGTCCCATTCACACTTGTGACTATTAGCAGCCAATGAAATTTTGCAATATATGTGTAGCAGGTTTTCCAGGCATTGGGCCATGTGGGTCTGCCATTGTTACCGGTTACCTCTCCAGCCCATGTGAGCTAAGACCCTGGGTGTGAGAACTGAGACATTGACAACTCCGGCATCTTTGTTTTGTTGTTTTATTGTAATTAAGGGGATGGGAGAAGGGAATGAGTGGGATACTCCTTAAGTCTCAACTAAGTACAACTTGGGACTTTCTCAGGAAATGTCTGTTAACGCTGTCTTGATGCCAGCCTACACCAGCCAACGCTCACTGACACTCAGAACACACTGTAACTTGAAAGAAGTCCTAGATCCTCGACCTTGAGTCCAGAAGATCCAGGACTGTAGAACAATGAGCTACAAACACTACTGTACTGCAAAGTCACTGACTTCCTCCTCCAGCCTCGCACTGGCTTGAGGTAGACTGTTGTGGAATCCTATATGGCTGCTACTCTCAACTAAGACACTGCACACTGTCTCTTCAGGGACCAAACTGCAGGTGCCCTCTTTACCTCTTCTGGGCCCCCTGACCAGGTACCCCCTCTGTCACTTTAGGGTCCTCAACCTAGGTACCCCCTCTGTCCGCTAGCTGACATCTGGATCCCAGAACCTTCTCCAGAGTGGTCCCCTCTAACTCTTCAGGCAGACCCCCAGGGGCAAGGGGCAATCCTCAGTATTCATGACCTGTGTAGGCTTTCCTGGGACTGGACCTCTCTCCCTCCTGGGACTCTGCTCCCGCCAAAGACACCCAATCACGCACTTCCCTCAAACTTATACCCACTCCCAGAATCCCTTGCGGCATAATCTGCCTTCTGGGGTAGTTACAAGCCTGAATGTGTCTCCTAATTGGGTTTCCTCCACTGCCCTATGAGAAGACTCTCACAGGAACCAGTGGGGAGACTGGAAGTCTCCCCACAGTGGGGACACCTGGAAGCCATGACACCCTGACAAAAATAAATCATGGCCCTGCTGTTAGGCAGACAAGGCCCACTATACATTTACCTAGCACCTACATGTAGGGTGCTACATATTCAAACAGCCATATAAAAAAGCAACAGCTGACAGCACTGGCAGCCATTCATATATCAAACATCCAGCAAACTGTTGCATTCAAGGCCAAAAAAGCTCTTAACATCCTTTTGTTTTGGCCATTTTTGCCTAAAAAATAACTTTTAAAAGGTCAGTCGGAAAGGCAATTTTCTTTTTAATTTCAAATAGTAATAGCCATTTGCATTAGTTATGGTTGTCATTAAAAAAATTAAATGTTTTAAAAGAAAGTTATTTCTAAATGATTCCATACTTTTAAAGGCTAGTGCACATAGGGTTTCCACAACCATAATAAACATGACATAAACAGCCTTAAAGTAACAATAAAGCTTTGTTTTTCCTTTAAAATAACAGACATTTTTTACTTACCTCCCAGAGCCCGGATCCTCTTCTTCTGGGGTCCCCTACCAGCGCTCCTGGCTCCTCAGCGAGTTTCCCCATAGGAAACAGTTTGCTATGGGGGCACTCATGCGGGCTTGTTCCCATGCCACCCTGTCTGTGACTATTGACACAGACAGGGTGGCTCGGCCCCACCTGCCCCCCCCCTCATCACAGAATAGATATGACATCACCAGGAGCCAATGGCTCTCGCTACTATTAATCTTTTCAGTGTGGAGGAACAGAATCATGAAGTGGAACGAAATTTATTGGCTATTTCAAACTTTTTTAACAAATAAAAAACTGAAAAATTGGGCGTGCAAAATTATTCAGCCCCCTTAAGTTAATACTTTACCTTTTGCTGTGATTACAGCTGTAAGTCGCTTGGGGTATGTCTCTATCAGTTTTGCACATCGAGAGACTGAAATTTTTGCCCATTCCTCCTTGCAAAACAGCTCAAGCTCAGTGACTTTGGATGGAGAGCATTTGTGAACAGCAGTTTCAGTTCTTTCCACAGATTCTCGATTGGATTCAGGTCTAAACTTTGACTTGTCCATTCTAACACCTGGATATGTTTATTTGTGAACCATTCCATTGTAGATTTTGCTTTATGTTTTGGATCATTGTCTTGTTGGAAGACAAATCTCCATCCCAGTCTCAGGTCTTTTGCAGATTCCATCAGGTTTTCTTCCAGAATGGTCCTGTATTTGGCTCCATCCCTCTTCCCATCAATTTTAACCATCTTCCCTGTCCCTGCTGAAGAAAAGCAGGCCCAAACCATGATGCTGCCAACACCATGTTTGACAGTGGGGATGGTGTGTTCAGGGTCATGAGCTGTGTTGCTTTTACGCCAAACATAATGTTTTGCATTGTTGCCAAAAAGTTTGATTTTGGTTTCATCTGACCAGAGCACCTTCTTCCACATGTTTGGTGTGTCTCCCAGGTGGCTTGTGGCAAACTTTAAACAACACTTTTTATGGATATCTTTAAGAAATGGCTTTCTTCTTGCCACTCTTCCATAAAGGCCAGATTTGTGCAGTATACGACTGATTGTTGTCCTATGGACAGAGTCTCCCACCTCAGCTGTAGATCTCTGCAGTTCATCCAGAGTGATCATGAGCCTCTTGGCTGCATCTCTGATCAGTCTTCTCCTTGTATGAGCTGAAAGTTTAGAGGGACGGACAGGTCTTCGTAGATTTGCAGTGGTCTGATACTCCTTCCATTTCAATATTATCGCTTGCACAGTGCTCCTTGGGATGTTTAAAGCTTGGGAAATCTTTTTGTATCCAAATCCGGCTTTAAACTTCTCCACAACAGTATCTCGGACCTGCCGGGTGTGTTTCTTGTTCTTCATGATGCTGTCTGTGCTTTAAACGGACCTCTGAGACTATCACAGTGCAGGTGCATTTATACGGAGACTTGATTACACACAGGTGGATTCTATTTATCATCATTAGTCATTTAGGTCAACATTGGATCATTCAGAGATCCTCACTGAACTTCTGGAGAGAGTTTGCTGCACTGAAAGTAAAGGGGCTGAATAATTTTTACACGCCCAATTTTTCAGTTTTTTATTTGTTAACAAAGTTTGAAATATCCAATACATTTCATTCCACTTCATGATTGTGTCCCACTTGTTGATTCTTCACAAAAAAATTATACTTTTATATCTTTATGTTTGAAGCTTGAAATGTGGCAAAAGGTTACAAAGTTCAAGGGGGCCGAATACTTTTGCAAGGCACTATATATATATATATATATATATATATATATATATATATATACACGTGCATATATATATATATACATGCATACATACTTTAACTTATTTATACTGTAGTTATTTATTATATTATAATTTATGATTTTGTGTTTCAAACTTAATTATACCCGAGATGTTATAAAGAAGAACGCACAGTAAAAAAAAAAAAACATATGTAAATAGTTGGTTTGGGCTGCTCGTTCTTAAGAATTACATGCAAAATAATGGTACCGCTTTCAGCACCTAAAATCGGAAAGAATCATACCGCCAGGGAGGTTAAGGCTTACTTATAGGTGCTGTAAATATCTCCTAAACTTGCACCGTTTAGGAGATATTTACAGTGCATGCAGCCAATGACGTCATCGGCGCATGCGCTCTGAAGAAACGGCCACCTGTGCCGTTTCTTCAGAGCCCTGTGCCATGACTGGCGGCTCACGCGCGCATGCGGGGAAGTGACGTCACGCTGCTCCGGCCAGTAATACAGCCGGATTCCGCAGACCCAGAAGAAGACAGGTGAAGATTGATGCGCCCGGCAGGAGGGACAACGTGGGCTTAGTTGAAGGTAAGTGTCACATAATGTGTTAGTATGCGATGCATACTAGCACATTATGCATTTACTTTGCAGGGGGAAAAAAAAGAAAAAAGTTTTTCAAGTGTTTACTTCCTCTTTAAGCTGGACATACAGTGGATAATTCCATTTTTTTCATCAGCCATTACAGCTGGCCTTAAAAAGAGTTCTAATGGAATTTTAGCAAAACATTTTGAGTTTTCGACTAAAGCGGTTCTAAAGCTAAAACATTTTTTTTACCTTAACACATTCCCAGCATTAAGGTAAAAATAATTTTACAACTTACTGTGCTCCCCCAACCTCCCTAAATAGTCCTCAATCTATCCAGCACTGTACTTGGCTGCATCTCTTCTCTCAGTTGTTTTCATTTTGAAGTTGCTACAGCCTATTTATATATATATTTTTTTAAAAAATGCGATGCTAGCAGCTGTAGAGTGGGATCCTTGTTCTCTGTGGGAAAGCAAGACAAGTCTGACATCCTCTTCCTGGCTCTGTAATTAGCAAAGCTCATTTTCCTGCTAACTGAAAAGCTTGGAATCTTGCTCATCAAGCGGCATTTCAGAGATTGTTGTTTCCACACAGAGAACAAGGGTCCCCATTTTGCAGTATGCTGGCAGGATGCATGCTTTTCTACCCAGGCTGTGGCTGCATATTTTTTAAAAAAACACACAGTAAGACTTTGCACACCTCATGTTTTGATACATCTGGTCTGTGTTAAACTGACTTAAACTGAAAACTCAATTGGATTTTAAGACGTCATTTATTCTTTCTACAGCTGGCCATACACTAATCAAAATTCACTATGTTCAGCAGAAGTCGATTGGCTGAATTTTGACTGATCATCTTCTGTTGAGGGGACCTGTTGGAAATGTTTTCTCAATCAGCGGCTGCAGCAGCTGATTAGTGTATTCTGATAACAGCGGTAAATGGGAGAATCTAAATCCTGGCTGAACAAAAATAGTGACATTTAGAAATGTTGTTTTCAGATGATAGCAAGGCAATTTTTGTAAAAGCAAAGAAAAGTAGTTTAGCTATATTTCTAGAACACTGAGTAAATTTATCTAAGATGTAACACAATGATAGGGGTTAATAATGGAAATTCCACTAGTGGTGCACCAAAATAAAAATTCCAGTTCAAAACCGAAAATTCAGGATGCACTTGACAGTTTTAAAAAAATGTATATATTTTTATAAATAATTATATTATAATCTACTTTTTAATTAATATCATAAATTTCAATTAATATGAATGTATTGTCGGCCATTATCAGCACTTTTGGAAGCGGTGTTAAAAATCCTGCTTGCTGCATTTTTGGTGCATATTTGCTCAGTTAAAAAAAAGCACACAAAAAACGAACCTCCCTATTGAAATGCATTGAAAACGCAGCAACCTGCGTTTGTGTTGCATTTTTTATGCATTTTTTGAACCACATGACCTATGAAAAACACACCATAAGCACGGTAAAATAGTGGTAAGATCACGGCAAAATCACAGGCGTTTTCTTTCGGCACAATGCTAAAAACTTTATTTTCAGCAAATGATTTTCGGTGGTCAAAATTTCGATGCGTCACTAGATTCCACTTATGGAAAATCATTGTGGGTTGCTTTCAAGCTAATCAAAATAATTAAATTGCTGAAAAAGTTAACGGTGGTTCCAACAGAAAGGTGTAAGCACACACAGTACATCGCAATTTGTTGCGTACTATGCTGCATAGCTGCAGACTGGTCAGGATACCCATGCTTACCCGTGTCCTTAGCCAAAATCGCCTACAATGGGCATGTGAGCATCCAAACTGAACCATGGAGCAATGAAAGAAGGTAGCCTGGTCTGAAGAATTCAAAAGTGGTTTGAGGAACACAACAAAGAGTTTGAGGTTATGACTTGGCCTCCAAATTTTCCATATCTCAATCCAATGGAGCATCTATGGGATGTGCTAGAAAAAGAAGTCCCCACACAGCAATTTACAGGGCTTAAATTGACTGCTACTGAGGCTGGGTTCACACAGCCACACAGAGTGACTCACAGCAGGGGTCCAGGGCGTCCCTGTTTATGGTTTCAGGTCCAATTTCAGTCTGAATTTTTGGCTGAATTCAGACCTGAAATGGACTAGAGGACGCACAGGACTTCTGTGCAATTCATTTCAGAGCTGCTCCAGAGATATGTGAACCGGCTCCATAGAGAGTCGGTCACAATCTTCTGAGATGCAAATTGGATGCAGGGAAACCCACATCCAATTTGCAATAGTGTGAACCCAGCCTAAAGGCTTGGTGCCAGATACCACACCATAACTTCAGATGTCTAGTACAGTGTGGAGTCCATGCCTTGACAGGTTATGTATGGCTCATATATATATATATATATATATATATAAAATGTACTCAGCTAAAAAGAAATATAATTAATAACTTTTTAATGTTTAGCCCTAAATTTTAATTGAGCACAACCATATCTGCTTTCCAGATGCATAAGGAAAAGATTTTACTTGTGAGAAAAATAAAACTTCTTCTTTGCAGGCTTCTAAAGACTGACTGTTTTTTGAAGATGGCAATTTAGCAGAGAAAATGGATCACACTGTATTTATATATAGCAAAATGTCACTAAAGTTCTCAGAGTCTACGTTTGACATGTCAGTCATTAGATATTTTCTATCCATTTTAACATCTCTTCAGTCATGCACCTGTGTTCATTAAATGATAACAATCAGTCTTATGCCATGTTTTTTTTTTACATTTTCACCTTTTTCACAGACAGCACTCACAACACAAAGCAAGATAAGAACTGTGAGCTCACCCTTACATTTCATCTGAATGAAATCCAGCTGATGAATGGCCTGCAACAAAGGCTCGCTGTCCAATGTAAGGTCAAATTCAGGAGAGACTTTGGGTTCCAGGGCACCTTTTACCCACTGTTCTTGAGAGCCTTGCACTCGTTTTATCAAAGCATCTGAAATCTTTAGAAGGAAAAAAAAAAGCCAACATAGAATGAAATCACGAGCCACAAAAACCTGTAACTAGCATGGTCTGCCTGATTTTACATGTGCATTTTAGGAAACATGACAAAGTTAGTTACATACCTGATGAGTCATGCAGTGCATCCGGAAACTATTCACATCACTCCACTTTTTCCACATTTTGTTATGTTACAGCCTTATTCCAAAATAGAATAAATTCATTATTTTCCTAAAAATTCTACAAATAATACCCCATAATGACAATGTGAAAGAAGTTTGTTTGAAATCTTTGCAAATTTATTAAAAATAAATAACTAAAAAATCCCATGTATATAAGTATTCACAGCCTTTGCCATGACACTCAAAATTGAGCTCAGAGGCATCCCATTTCCACTGATCATCCTTGAGATGTTTCTACAACT
The DNA here is from genome assembly GCF_965119305.1 of Pelophylax lessonae. NCBI lineage: Eukaryota > Metazoa > Chordata > Amphibia > Anura > Ranidae > Pelophylax > Pelophylax lessonae. The sequence goes on from NC_138770.1 coordinate 532,101,817, forward strand.
TGATTGGAGTCCGCTTGTGGTAAATTCAATTGATTGGACATAATTTGGGAAGGTACACACCTGTCTATATAAGACCCTACAGTTAACAATGCATGCCAGAGCACAAACCAAGCCATGAAGTCCAAGGAATTGTCTGTACACCTCCGAGACAGGATTGTATCAAGACACAGATCTAGGGAAGGGTACAGAAACATTTCTGCAGCATTGAAGGTCCCAATGAGCAGAGTGGCCTCCAATATTCGTAAATGGAAGAAGTTTGGAACCACCAGACTCTTCCTAGAGTGGACCGCCTGGCAAAACTGAGCAATCGGGAAAGAAGAGCCTTAGTCAGGGAGGTGACCAAGAACCTTATGGTCACTCTGACAGAGCTCCAGCATTTCTTTATGGAGAGAGGAGAACCTTCCAGAAGAACAACCATCTCTGCAGCACTCCACAAATTGTGTCTCTATGGTAGAGTGGCCAGATAGAAGCTACTCCTCAGTAAAAGGCACATGACTGCCTGTCTGTTTGCCAAAAGGCAACCAAGAGACTCTCAGACCATGAGATACAAAATTTGCAAGTATGATGAAACAAACATTGAACCCTTTGGCCTGAATGGCAAGCGTCATGTCTGGAGCAAACCAGGCATCGCTCATCACCTGGCCAATACATCCCTACAGTGAACCATGGTGGTGGCAGCATCATACCATAGGGATGGTTTTCAGCAACAGGGACTGGAAGACTAGTCAGGATTGAGGGAAAGATGAATGCAGCAATGTACAGAGACATCCTTGATAGAAACCTGCTCCAGAGTGCTCTGGAACTTGGACTGAGGCAAAGGTTCATCTTCCAACAGGACAACGACCCTAAGCACACAGCCAAGATAACAAGGGAGTTGCTATGGGACAACTCTGTGAATGTCCTTGAGTGGTCCAGCCATAGCCCAGACTTGAACCCGATTGAACATCTCTGGAGAGATCTGAAAATGGCTGTGCACTGACACTCCCTATACAACCTGATGGAGTTTGAGAGGTTCTGCAAAGAAGAATGGGAGAAACTGTTCATAAAATGTGTGCCAAGCCTGTAGCATCATACCCAAAAAGGCTGTAATTGGTGCCAAAGGTATTTCATTTTCAATGATTTTTATTGAAAATTTTTACAAAATGCACATAGAAATCAATAAAGAATAACAGCGAATAGTGGTATAACAGTATCAAACAACAGCCAATATAGCCCTAAAAAGGCCAACACAAGAATGAAGTAAAAGGCCTACCAAAGGTATTTCAACAAATGATTGAGCAAAGGCTGTAAATACTTATGTACATGGGATTTTTTTTTTGTTTTTTATTTTTAAGAAATTTGCAAAGATTTCAAACAAACTTCTTTCATGTTGTCATTATGGGGGATTGTTTGCAGAACTTTGAAGAAAAGAATTAGAGCTGGTTCACACTAGCGCGACTTGTCAGGCGACTTGTAAGCCTGACAAGTCGCGCTCCCTCGCGGTCCATTGACCGCTACAGGACCAGTTCTAATAGGAGCAACACAAGTCGCTGCGACTTAGAAAAAGGGTCCTGTACTACTTCGGGGTGACCTCGGAGCGACTTGCATAGACTTCCATTATGTGAAGTCGTGGCAAGTCGCTCCGAAGTCGTGGTGCATGGGAATGCACAAGTCGCCACCGAAGTAGTACAGAGTCGTGTCGCCCCAGTGTGAACCGACTCTTAATGTAACCCATTTTGGAATAAGGCTGTAATGTATCAAAATGTGGAAAAAGCGAAGCGGTGTGAATACTTTCCAGATGCACTGTATATCAGTAATTCAACAATTTTAAATACAGTGATTTAAAGAGACCCAGGCATTGAAAAAAAAAACAAAAAAAAAACTGATGGAGTCATACATATCTGCGGCGGCTTCTACTACCCTGCTGTTATGGTCAAATCCTTGGCCAGTTTGACAGGCAAAGTGCTGACATTTTCATGCAGTGTTAAAGCTTGCCTTTTACCCTCCACAATCTTACTAGCCCGCATTGAGGTGTTTTTCAGGGTCACTTTAAAGCTACATTGAACCCAAAAACAAATATGTAATATACTTCAGCTTAGCATTTCTTAGATGTGGCAGCTGCATTCATTTTTTATGCTTTTTTCCTCTTATTTTTACCTGGTGATTTTGCCAGTAAGGCTTGATTCACACCTATGCATCTTGCTTTTGAGCATTTCAGCAGTGCTTTTTCCTGTGCTTTTTGTGTTTTCAGAGATGCCTTTTTTGACACGCTTTTTGATGTGTTTTTGATTCTTTTTTTCTTTTTATTTGGCCAATTTGTTTTTGGGCAGATTAAATAATGCAAAACGTGTAAAAAAATGCATTAAAAACACACCAAAAATAAGCTAACTACATGCTTTTTTGGTGTTTAATTTTTATAGTTGTAACTGCTTTAATTTATTAGTCAAATCCATCTAAATCTGCTATTGCATCCAGCACTACCCTCTCCCCACATTTTTGAGGCTGGTGTCCAAAGGAGTCTCTGTTGTTCCTTCATCCAGGGTGGAGACACCCTAAGACAGGAAAGGGGAGATTTACTTAAATTGGTGCTCACAGAATCTGGTGAAGCTGTGCATAGTAACCAATCAGCTTCTAGGTTTTATTGTCAAAGCTTAAATAAACAAACTGAAGTTAGAAGCTGATTAGGTAAGTAACACTATGCATTGTTACTGAGAATGCAGAGCTTTATTTATCCACAAGATGTCAGCATTCAGCACTTTTACTTGCCATAACCCTAATACAGGTGTTCAGAGCCTTCTGGGAGTTGTAGGCTTGAAGCAGAACTGTCCTTACAGTAAAGCTGAAGTCAAACTAGAGAGCCCATAAGCAATCGTCAAGGAGCAGGAAAAATATAAAAAAGAAAAGCCTGGGAAGACACAGGAGGAGTTGGAGAGAGACATTGCAGCAGGAAGGAGTGTGTCACTCCCGAGCCCACTGCTGCATTCATTGACACAAAGGGATTCGGCCCCACCCCCGCAATCTGATCACTGGCTTTGTATACAGTTTAGGTGGGTGATGCGCTTCAGAAGTGGATATAAAGTAAAAATATATAATAAATGTATAAACTGGCGTGGTAAAAAGTGTTCAAGTGATAAAAAGTGTTGATGTTGGTTAATAAAAGGTGATCCAATACTTCATATATATCTCATATATATATATCAATATAAGTAAACTATTCCAGTTATCTTCTATACAATAAAGTGCTGAGTGTTTATACTTTCCTAAAAGGTATCAATAAATAAACCGTAGACAAGATAAGAATAAAGATGCTTCAAAAAAAAGTTACAAAGTGCTGTGTGCTCATTTGCTTGGATCAAAAAATAAATAAATAAATAAAGTGCTGTGTTTATAGTGTCCATATACATAGAAATCCAAAATCAGGTGTCATTCCCTTCGATATCATTAAATAAAACAAGGTGCTCTCATGCAGAGTATGGGTGTTGTGACTTGTTGCCTCCACCAGGTGTCACATCTAGGTGCTCTATATTCTCACCTCAATAAGGTGTATATTGCGCCTGTATATAAACCTTAGCCTCCGAATATCATATAGGCTTTACTTATTCCAGTATCTTGCTCCACCTCCAAGTGTTTCCTGTCCTGTCCTGTTTAGTATTTTGGGGTGCATACACTTTCCGTCCTTAATTCCATATCGTGGCCTCGGGCTCAGTAAAAACATAGGGCAATCATGGTGCAGTATGTCAAACAAGATATTTTATTAAAAACGTAGTTGCACTTACAATTTGTAGATCATTTGAATGCGGGTAAAATCTCAATACAGCGTGGGGAGCGTTATCTCTCCGATCTCTAACGTCACTTCCGGTAGTCTGGCGGCTCCTCCTACGCGTTACGTCACATCACGTGACTTCCTCAGGGAGTGGCCTGTACTGGATGTGACGTTTATTTATATATGCCAGACCGGAAGTACTGTCGCGGCCATTTTTAAAAAACCTTGTGAGCGAAATTCCGGCGGATATGCTCATTCCGCCATATTGTCTTTAAAAACAGGTGTATTGTTATTGTTTTTCTTCAATGTTTACACCGGAAGTGAGGTTGTGGATCGTTTTTTTATCTAGATGAATACATTTGTTGCATATACCCAAACTTATTCACAGTTATTGCATCTAAAAACATACAGAAAAGATAGTCCAAAACCGAATAAAATCATTTGTTTTCTGTATGTTTTTAGATGCAATAACTGTGAATAAGTTTGGGTATATGCAACAAATGTATTCATCTAGATAAAAAAACGATCCACAACCTCACTTCCGGTGTAAACATTGAAGAAAAACAATAACAATACACCTGTTTTTAAAGACAATATGGCGGAATGAGCATATCCGCCGGAATTTCGCTCACAAGGTTTTTTAAAAATGGCCGCGACGGTACTTCCGGTCCGGCATATATAAATAAACGTCACATCCAGTACAGGCCACTCCCTGAGGAAGTCACGTGATGTGACGTAACGCGTAGGAGGAGCCGCCAGACTACCGGAAGTGACATTAGAGATCGGAGCGATAACGCTCCCCACGCTGTATTGAGATTTTACCAGCATTCAAATGATCTACAAATTGTAAGTGCAACTACGTTTTTAATAAAATATCTTGTTTGACATACTGCACCATGATTGCCCTATGTTTTTACTGAGCCCGAGGCCACGATATGGAATTAAGGACGGAAAGTGTATGCACCCCAAAATACTAAACAGGACAGGACAGGAAACACTTGGAGGTGGAGCAAGATACTGGAATAAGTAAAGCCTATATGATATTCGGAGGCTAAGGTTTATATACAGGCGCAATATACACCTTATTGAGGTGAGAATATAGAGCACCTAGATGTGACACCTGGTGGAGGCAACAAGTCACAACACCCATACTCTGCATGAGAGCACCTTGTTTTATTTAATGATATCGAAGGGAATGACACCTGATTTTGGATTTCTATGTATATGGACACTATAAACACAGCACTTTATTTATTTATTTATTTTTTGATCTAAGCAAATGAGCACACAGCACTTTGTAACTTTTTTTTGAAGCATCTTTATTCTTATCTTGTCTACGGTTTATTTATTGATACCTTTTAGGAAAGTATAAACACTCAGCACTTTATTGCATAGAAGATAACTGGAATAGTTTACTTATATTGATATATATATATGAGATATATATGAAGTATTGGATCACCTTTTATTAACCAACATCAACACTTTTTATCACTTGAACACTTTTTACCACGCTAGTTTATACATTTATTATATATTTTTACTTTATATCCACTTCTGAAGCGCATCACCCACCTAAACTGTATACATTGTATTAACTGGTTCCTGGTACCAGTACTGTGGTGCAGCAGTAAGAAGGGAAAAATACATATCCTCAGATAGCGCAGGAACCACCCATACATATAAGATCATCACTGGCTTTGATACCCCAGCAGAGCCAGTGAGACACGGAAGTGAGGGGACAAAATAGCTGCAGACGTGCACAGTGCTGGATCGAATGAAGACAGGTAAGTAAAAGGGGGGTGAGGGGCCAAAACTGATGCCTAAACATTTTTTAGCTTACTGCAAGGAATGCATTACGCTAAAAAATGTTTAGGCTTTAGAGTCACTTTAAAATTGACCCTAATCAGAGATAAATATTCCATTTCCTTTTATCGCTGCAAACTGCCATTTTTTTTTTTTTTTTGTTATAGTTGCCACTGCCAGCAGGTTGCTTAATTGAGCCAATACTTTGCTCGCTGCTTGGCAGATCTTTTTCTTTACCTGCATCTATTCTGGCCCAGGCCACTAAAATAGGATGCCTCTACTGCCTAGGTTCAACTTCATCTCGTAAAGAAAACTGTGCCAACAACTTTATCTCTTAAAATGACCTATGCCAACAGCCTTGTCTCTTAAAGGGAACTGTCCCATTCATTCCACATCCTAAAGAAACAGCACCGGTCCCAACTAAGGTGGCAGAAGTTTCAATCTTTAGACTGCTTTCATACCCAGGGTATATTCTTAGCAGAGGATACAGATTATCAATGGCCCCTTCAGGGTAGCACTACAGTTACAACGCACAGCTGCCCCAAATTCCAGTTTTAGAAAATCTCCCCTGAAGTGTGTTACTGGCTAGATCATTAGTGGAAAATATAGGAAAAAGCCTAAATAAAACAAAACAAATGCAGTCATCACATTTAAGCATTGGTAAGCTGCAATGTAGTACTTTTTGGTTTTGGGGCTTAATACTGCTCTAAATGCCAAAGCAGATTAGTGAAATCAGCTAACTGACAAAGACAGGGAAAGCAAGTAAACCTGCCTTGTGTCAAGCAGACACACAACAGTTACACAACAGTTATCTGTTTAACACTATGCATGTACTGTATATATTAAGTTTCTTCCAGCAGTAAAATATTTTTTTATAGTCTCATATGTGTCTAATCAGTATTTATTCTTATTTATATCTCTGCAAACAACTGAAAAAAATCTGTATTTTTGGGAACTTTAAGCCAAAATAACACTTGCATTAATTGGCATTTGACAATTCAAAATTGAGTTGTTTTCATTTCAAGATTAAGTTGTTTTCAGAGTTATTCTAAGTAAATCTATTTAACTTTCTCTAGGGTGCTTATACCAGCATTTCATTACTAAACATAAATCAACAGAAAATAATCTGAAGTTTAATTATTTTCCTGCCCCGAAGCAATCTTTTATTTTTAGGATAAACTGTGTTCTGTGTATCGTAATGCTAATCTGTGGAATGATTACATAAAACTACAAAAATCTAGTTCAATGATGGTTTAAAAAATTAAAAAAAACTCAGACTGAGTGTATGTTGACATAATTAGGTTTACCTGGTGTATATTGCATTTTTTTTTGCCACAGGTAAACTCGTGGACAATCAAAAATAACTGATGTCTGCAGCATTGCAGACAAGTGAAATGAATGAATAAAACATCATGCACTATTTCTCTGCAGTCTGTTCTAAAACATATTTCGAAATGAACAATGAATTACCTCTAGAAAACTTTTTTTTTTACGTAAGGCCATAAAGTCCAGATTCCAAAAAATTGTGTTTTAATAATTCTAAAGTCAAGACAGACAACCATGTGGTGATGGTGGAGGAGAGACTGAAATAAACTTTGTTAACTTTGCAATGCAAGTTATACTTTGCGAGTGAAATTTCCCAGAAGCTTAGTGAATGTGGTAAAACTTCACTTTCTAAAGAATACCCAATAATGTGCATGGAAAATAAAAAAAACAACAGCATTTTTTTGCTTGGACATGATTGCATGATGGTAGTCAGCAGAACTTCACCTCATTCACTGAGCTCTGGGGAAATCTCCCTAGCAAAGTGAACATTCTATTTGTCTTTAGTAAATCAACTATTGAGGTTACACATGATGCTAAACTTGATAAAAATTCCTTACACAAAATCAAGCACCCTTTTTCTTTCAAATTCTTTATTAGGCATGAGAAGCAAAATACAGAATCACAATGCACACTCAGTGTGTCACATCAAATTGCAAGACATATTGACAAAACTAATGAACAGTAATGTCTCATCAAAAGGTAATGAGCCATTGCATATAGAATCATATGAGGGGGCAGATAGCGTATCTTAAACATTAACCGGGTTAGCACCGTAAAGGTCAGCAACAGTGAATGTGGTACACTCATCTGCAATAGCGTAACATATATAATGTAGTATAGATCGGAGTATGCATAGGAATTGTAGTGTATGCGGTTCCAGAATACTTTTTTGGGCATAATTGGGGGAAGGAAAGAGACAGGAAATGGGCGGAGGAGGGAGGGATGAAAGAGACTGCAAAAAATGAGAAAAGAAGAGAAAAGAGTCTAGAAAGAAGCAGGGAAAGGGGAACAGGAGCCGCCCCATGCGGGTAGCTCAATGCCAGGCCTCCTAGTCACAGACATTGGCACGCAGTGCCCGACCTTCCTCCGAGAAGATGAACATGTTCCAACAGTCCCAGGTTTTGAAGTATCGCTCTCTTCTACCCTGCGAGGTCAGTACCAGGTCTAAGTCATTGATCAACTTCACTTTTTGCAACCATAGGGAAATCGAGGGTGGAGTTGTGTCCTTCCATAGGAGGCTAATACACGATTTGGCAGCGTTCAATAGGTGTCGGAGGATGGAGCTCTTGTATTGCATAGGTGAGATAGTGGAGAAGAAAGAAGGCTGGATCGCCTGGGACGACGAAGTCTGTCATCAGCTGAGCTATTCTACGCACTTCACTCCAGAAGCCTCGGAGTTTAGAGCAACTCCAAAAGATATGAAGCAACGTGCCCTGTTCTTGATGACAGCGCCAACACCTATCTGAGGTCTTGGGAAAGAGTCGTCAAAGTTTCACCGGGGTGCAGTACCAGTGCGACAACAGCTTATAATTTGATTCCTGAATGCGGGTGCATATGGAGGATTTAAGTGCGAACCGAACAATGTTTCGTCCCTGGGTCACATTGAATGTTCTATGCGGTTCTCCTTCCCATTTTAGAACACCCGGGAGGACAAAGTCGTCCGAAGGTGAGGAATACTGGGAATAGATCTGGGAAAGGGCATGAGGGAGAGGCCCCTGTCCCATCAGTAGGTCTTCAAAGGTCGTCCGATCTCTCACAAATAGGGACGGAAGGCCCAAATCTCGCAGTAAGTGAAGGAGTTGTAATGCTTGCCAACGGGAGAGAGAAAACGGTCCACCAGACGTCATCAGGTGAGAGAGGGATGGCTAGGCACCCGCAACAATGAAGTTCCTTAAATATGTTCCTCTCACAGCCAGGAGGGAAAACTGGGTTGCCCAGGATCGGGAACAGTGGAGAGTATGAGTCGGACATTCCCTTGCTAAAGGTGACCGCCGCACAGGTGCGGAGCGTCAGACCGATAAGAGGGTGCTGCTTAACGAAGTCAGGGAGAGCTCGGAGACACCACGCTGTCCTAGGGAGGCATATCGGATACAGGGACAGCTCCAAAGCCGTCCAGAGCTTCAAGTGGGCGTGTCTGCACCAGTCAACCCATCTATTCAACTGGGCCACCTGGTAGTAGCGTCTGGAATCCAGTACCGCTACACCCTCGTGAGCCTTAGTTAACGTAAGAATACACTTGGGTAGCCAAGGTCGTTTCCCGGCTCAGATCAATTTGGCAAAGACAGAGTCAACTTTCCTAAAGAAGGTCGCCGGGATGAAGACAGGCAGTGTTTTGAACAGGAAGAGAAGTTTTGGTAAAATGGACATTTTCAGGATGTTGTAGCGTCCAAACCAGGAGTGTAGGCCCGTTGCCCACTTGTCCAGTAAGGTGCGAATGGAACATAAGAGGGGTGGGAAATTCAGGTGGAACACGTCCACCAGATTCGAAGGAAGGAGCGTACCCAGGTATTTTAGGGCTAACGTCGCCCACTTGAAGGGGAAGTTCTGACTCAGTAACTCGTAGAGGGAAGGTGGCAGGGCTACTCCCATGATTTCCGATATGGAGTAGTTAATCTTCAGATTGGAGATCTCACCATATGCTTCAATTTCCTTCAGCAGGTTAGGTATAGACCCCAAGGGGCGTGAGAGAGAAAAAAGTGGATCATCAGCGTGGGCCAATATCTTGTATGAGTTAGAGCCCACCTGTACATGGGAGATGTCCAGATTTAAGCAGACTTTGATCAAAAAGGGTTCCAGGGATAGGGCAAAAAGCAAGGGGGAGAGAGGGCAGCCCTGACGGGTGCCGTTAAAGATCCAGAACCGATCCGAAAGTACGCTGTTCGCCTTCACAACCGCTCTAGGGTTCACGTAGACACTTGTTATCCATCCCAGCAGCTGCAGGCCGAGTCCAAACCGCCGCAACACCTCAAACATATAAGCCCAGTTTACCCGGTCGAACGCCTTTTCGGCGTCTGTACTCAGAAAGAACGTTGGTGTGTTGGCATTTCTGGCTAGGTGTATAAAGTTGAGGGCCTTGGTAGTATTGTCCCTGGCTTCCCTGGTGGGAATAAAACCTACCTGATCAAGGTGGACCAGGTTAGGGAGGTGGGGTTGTAGGCGCGAAGCAAGGACTTTGGTAAAGAGTTTTAAGTCGGCATTAAGCAAAGAGATCGGGCGGTAGCTGCTACAGGACGAGGGATCCTTCCCCTCCTTAGGGATTATGGAGATGTGGTCTAGCAAAGTCGCATCTTGGAGCGAGGAAGTGTGACCTAGACCATTGAACAATTTAAGCATATGGGGTAGCAGCAGCAGCTTTTGGTAATATAGAACAGTGAAGCCATCGGGCCCGATGCTTTGCTGATTTGGCCTGTGAAATTTCATCAGAAGTGAATGGCATCTCCATTGCCTCTGGAGCCAGTGACGGAAGATGTGGTAGGGGTACGGAGTCAAGATAGGACGAGACGACCGAAGAGAGGGATGGTGCCTGGGTTATGCGGTATAGGCGCGAGTAGAAGTCTCCAAAACAACGGGAGATTTCCTTAGGAAGGTGTAATTTGCAATCTCCCTCCTCAAGGAGGGGATATATGAGGAGGCTCGTTGATCCCTGAGGGCCCTGGCCAGCAGCCTCCCGCATTTGTCACCAGATTCATATGTGAGCCTCTGGCAACGTTAGAGTGCTGCCCTGGCACAGTAGCGTAGGAGATCCGCGACCTGACCCCAAAGACGTACCAATTTGGCTCCATCCGTGGGGTCTAGGGCCCTTTTGTGTGGACTCTCCAGTGAGGAAATGTCCGCGAGCAGCTTAGTCAGTTGTGCGTTTCTTGCACGTTTAATGCGGGCCCTGTGGCTAATGAGGACCTCCAAATCACTGCTTTGTGAGCTTCCCAGACTATTCACAGATCGCTATCCTGAGTGTCATTTATCTGAAAGTAGGTTTGAATCTGTTGGGATATGTCTGCCAGCACCTAGGGGTCCTGAAGAAGGCTCTCGTTAAGTCACCACTGCCAGTCGGAGTCCCGGTCTGCACCCCCCAGTCTCACTGTCATAGTGACTGGGGCATGGTCCGACCACGTGATAGAGCCGATCTCAATGTCAACAATGGATGGGAGCAGCTTATGTGGGACCAGGAACATGTGGATACGTGAATATACCTGATGGGGATGCAAGAAAAAGGTATAGTCTCGTTCTCTGGTATGCAATATGCGCCACACGTCCACAAGCTGTAGTTCGTGTAGGAGCGAAAGAATTTGTCTTCTCGTGCCCCGTGGGACTGAGGAGGACCCAGTCGAGGTATCCAGAACCGGTTTAAGGGGGAGGTTACAGTAACCTCCCATGATCAGCCGACCCTCTGCGAAATCTAATAAGGAAGTAAGAGTTTTCCATAAAAACGCCTCTTGATGAACATTAGGGTCATATATAGTAGCCAAAGTAACCTTGACATCCCCTATATGGCCTTTAAGGAAGAGAAACCGACCGTTCGGATCAGCACGTTGTCCACTTTTCCAGTAAGGGACCAAGGTATTCTATTTGAGAGAAAAATGGAGACATCCCTAGATTTAGACTCAGAGTTGGCAGCATGGTACACACACGGGTAGAATCTGTTCTGGAGAAGTGGAAGACCATCTGACCGAAAGTGAGTCTCCTGTATGAAGGCAACATCTGTGTTCGAGCGCCTTAGGTCGGCCAGAAGCATCCGCCTCTTTTCGGGAACATTGAACCCCTTGCCTTCGAGGGAGGTTACCCGCACAGGATCTATAGGGAAGAGGTGACCGGAAACTGGAGGAGAGAGAAAGAGATCGAGGGCCGAGAAGGGCGGGGTAAAACAGATAAGAGGGAGGGTGGGATAGTTGGAATAAGAGACTTACCAGGGAAGAAAGGCGGACGTAAGGGAGAGGGGGGGGATTTAAAGGGAGAATAGGAGTGAGGAGTCGGAAGAGTGGGCTGGAAACCTTGTAAGAGTCCCCGCAGATGTCAGTAGAGGTCGAGATAAAATAAAAAGAAAAAGGAGAGGGGGAAGAGGAGGTAGGATGGAGGTAGTAAGGTGGGGAGGTAGGGCGGGGGTTCTAATGGGGGAGTAGAGACACAGACACACCCACCTGAGGATTGACAAACCTCTGGGGTGTAGGCCTAGTGGGGGGTAAGACCTAGAACAGCGAAGGGGACGAGCACTGAGGCCAGAGCCGCCCCTGGCAGATAACATATGAAAAGAAAAACTGCCTGACAACAAATTAGTGCAAGTGTAGAGGTTCCCATAACCCAGAGCACCCTTCCGAGTGCATAAAGATCCCTGAGTGTCCCATATCCCACAACAAATCCCTGAGGAAGACGCAGTCCCTAAATGAGGTAGCGTCTCAATACAATCAGCATAGCAGTGCTAGGTCAGAACATAAAACAGAGTAAAATAAACACTATATTGAAGGACATGGTATATATCCCCCACCCTGACAGTAGGCCGCACCGTCTGAATTAATCAGTCCATGGGGAAGACCGGGGGCCCCCAAGCCGGCGAGACCCGGAGATGTCACCGTCTGGCCCAGTGCGCCTGACCCCCCAGGGAGCAACAAGGCCAATGCGCAGTCCGACCCATTCACAGTTGAGTAATGTGCATTTCTCGACATAACTAGCAATGGAATCATACCGGTGAACTGATCTCTTCCTCACTAAGCCACGTCTCCCGGACGGTGGCTGCAGGGAAGTGAAACCCACATCACAGACACGCCGCTCAGGGAGATAGCATCTTCCAGTAGGGAGACCGCTGCCTCCTCCCACTCTAGCTAAGAAGACTCTGAAGCAGGGAGCGTGCAGGGATGTCGGGCGTCAGCAGCCATAGGGCAGACACAGGCAATGTCATTGGGCCCGCCCCCGGCACACCCCGATGGGGAGGCGGCTACCATGAACCAAGAGGCACTAAGATAGTAACAAAGGCTGTCAAATCGCACCCCCACCCCCCCACCTGCCAGACCACACTGCCCATGCAATGTCCGCCAACATGTCGATCCTCCGAGAGAAAAAATAAAAACTAAAAAATGTAAATCAGAACATAACCAACAGTAAGTGGCGTCAGGCACTGCTTAGGAAGTAGGCAACTCTGGACACTCAACATCTGCTAGCAGTTCTAGGGGAATGGGGTCGGGGGCTGCCAAAACACAGAGTTTAGACAGCAACGTCCTGCTGTAGCCCAGAGGGAAGAGCAGTCAATAACTGCAGATCACCAGGTCCAGTACACGGATACCGTCTCATGGCGGGCTGCACAAAAGCCAGAAGCTCTAAGCAGGGGCATGAGGAGGACTGGGACAATCGCACGGAGGGGGTCAGGGACCTGACCAGGGCAAGGGTAAACACTTCCTGCTGACGGTGGCCAGTCTTTCAAGAGACAAGAGACAAGCAGACAGGGTAGGGACACAGTTACCAGAGTGGGCACTCAAGGGAGCACAGGCGGCAATGTCAGTCTTCTCGCACAGCCGAAGCAGGTTCCGGATTCAGTCGGCAGCGGCTTCTTGGAGCACCAGGTGGCAAGCCTCTTTCCCAACCGGGGGTGTTAGGCTGTCGTCTGGGCTGACTTGGGAGATGTTGGAGCCAGTTCGGTACGGAGAGTGGGTCGGTGTCCAGAAATGTAAAGAGTGCAGGCAGGTCCTCTGGATGGTGCAAGGAGAAGGCAGTTGATCCCTTGCGCACCATAATGGGATATGGGGAACCCCCATCGGTATGTGCAGCCCAGCTGTCTGATCCTCTCCAGCAGTGGACGTAGTAGGGCTCTGCGCTGTAGGGTAGCCCTAGAGAGATCAGGCAGGATCCGGACTCTGGCACCGTCAAAGTCCACGTCTCCAGCTTCCCAAGCCTGCCAGAGGATGAGATCCTTATGTGAGTATCGGTGAAGGCAGCAGATAACATCCCAGGGTCTCTCTATGTTGGAAGTGCACAGTCCCATCGCTCTATGTACCCGATCGAACTCCAAATCCGTCGGTGGGATGTTGGGGGCCAGGCGCTGGCACATCGATAGAACTGTGGGCTGAAGAGATTCTTGGCCTGTGGCCTCCGGTAACCCCCGCAGCTGCAGGTTGTTTCTACGGCTGCTGTCCTCCATCTCCTCAAGGCGCAATTGTAGGGTGGTGACGTACTCTGCCTGTGTAGTTTGAACACTTTCTTGTCGGGCCACCCTGGCTTCTATGGTAGTGAGGGAGGATTCCCCAGTGGAGACTCTGTCTGTAAGCTGCTGGAGCTCCGATCTCAGCTTGTATTTCTCTGCTATGTGCTTCCTCCAGGCGGAGCACCAACGCCTCCATTTCCCTCTTCGTTGGGAGAGCTTGTATCAGGGCTATAAGGTCCGAATCTCCCCTGATCCAGGAGTAGGATGGAGGGGGTCTACCTGGGAGCTTGAGGGTGATTGCATAGCCTGCAAAGTCCAGGGCTCGGATTGTACCGAGGTGGCCGGGGAGGTAGGCACATTCGCCATTGCTGGAGCAGGAGGGGGAGCAGCACATGGCTGTGAGGTGCGGGCTTAGGATGAAGCTGAGCGGGTCCCCAGGAAGTATCGGTGACATTCCGACCCAGGCGAGGTTCTGAGAGGTTTCCTCGGTCGCTTCCTCTGTCTTGTGCTCATGCCGTGACCAAAAGGCAGAATATTAAGCTGAAAATCCAGGGGAGATGGCCGGAGCTCTATCAGTGTATGTCTTCACTCCGTCATGTCAAGGATACGCCCCCAGCACCCTTTTTATATTTGAAACCCACAAACACTGATTGACTGCTAACAAACTTTATGTTACATAGATGTCCCCAGCAGCAATCGGCATAAATATAGATTTACTGTACTTAAACTCTTGCAGTACTCTGGCAGCTTTTGGAAAAACTTTAACGTTTTCTAGGAAGTATCATTTTTTACAACTACATGTCTCAGCATGTGTTTTTCATGTTTTTGTAATATGCTGGATTCGAGACAACCTGTATTAAAAAAAAAATACTAGCCCCAATTTATCTCTTGCCTTTTAATGTCTTGGATACACCTTCTACTTGCACGGTAAGCTTTCTCTTTTCATAATCAGCATCCATTTGGATGGGCATGATTCCAAAAGCTTAATCCAAGCTGGCTGTACAAGGTCATATGGGATGGGCTTAGCTAAAAGGAACTGGGGATGATGACTCTCTGCAGTGTCTTTCCTTTGCTCATAAAAACCTATTTTTAATACTCTACTGAAGAAAGTCAGCTGAGTATATTGAAGACCTCATTATAAAACTGAAGGCAATAAATTAATCCGACATGGTGAAAAGCATGGTATTTCATTTTTAGTTTTATTACCATAAAAGTGCACTTTTATGTTGTAAATAAAGTATTGCTCCAATAAACAACAATTTAACTGCAATCTAAGTACCCCATGCTTTGCACACTCAAGGTAAAGCAAGAGATTTGCTTTAATTACCCCCCATCCCCAGCAGGATATACACTATATCACCAAATGTATTAGGGCGCCTGCCCTTACATGCATATAAACTTTAACTACTTACCCACTGGGCACTTAAACACCCTTCCTAACCAGACCAATTTTCAGCTTTCAGTGCTCTCACATTTTAAATGACAATTACTCAGTCATGCAACACTGTACCCATATGAAATTTTCATCCTTTTTTTGACACAAATAGAGCTTTCTTATGGTGGTATTTAATCATCATTGGGGTTTTTTATTTTTTGCGCTATAAATGAAAAAAGACCGAACATTTTGTAAAAGAAATGCATTTTTCTTTGTTTCTGTTTTAAAATTTTGTAAACTTAGTAATTTTTCTTCTTAAATTTTGGCCAAAAGTTATACTGCCACATATCTTTGGTAAAAATAACCAAAATAAGTATATATTATTTGGTCTTTGTGAAGGATATCGAGTCTACAAGCTATGGTGCCAATCATTAAAAATCGATCACACCTGATGTGCTCATTTCTTGAGACCCTAACAAGCCAGGAAAGTACAAATACCCCCCAAATGACCCCTTTTTGGAAAGCAGACATCCCAAGGTATTTATTAAGGGGCATGGTGAGTTTTTTGAAAGTTGTAATTTTTACCCACAATTCTTTGCAAAGTTTAGATTTTTTTTCCACAAAATTGTCATATTACCAAGTTATTTCTCACACACTGTATATAAATACTTGCAACTACACCCCAAAATGCATTCTGCTACTCCTCCTGGGTATGGCAATAAGACACGTGTGAGACTTTTACACAGCCTGGCCACATACAGAGGCCCAACATCCAAGTAGCACCTCCAGGTGTTCTAGGAGCAAAAATGACACGTATATTTCCTGACAACATATCACACTTTTGAAGGCCCTGGAGAACCAGGCCAATGGAAATGCCCACAACATTACCCCATTTTGGAAAGCAAACCACATAATCTAGGAGGCATAATACGTCTTTTGAAAATGTCATTTTTTTCCACAAGTTTTTGGAAAATGTGGAAAGAAAATGAAAACACGTTTTTTTTTTTTTTACACAGAGTTGTCCATTTAGAAGATATTTCTAACAAGTAGCATGTACATAGCAAAAAGGACACTCAAAAATACATTCTGCTACTTCCCCTGAGTATGGCAGTACCACATGTGTGAGACTTTTTCACAGCTAGCCACATACAGAGGCCTAACATGAAGGGAGCACCGTCATTTCCTCACTACCCATTACAATTTTGTGAGGCGCTGTAGGGCACTGATAAGCACTGTAGTCGCACTGATGTGGCACGGATGAGCACTGATGTGGCATGGATGAGCACTGATGTGACACGGATGTGGTACGGATGAGCACTGATGTGGCACAGATGAGCACTGATGTGACACAGATATGGCATGGATGAGCACTGAAGTGGTACAGATGTAGCATTGATGTGGCACAGATGAGCACTGATGTGGCATGGATGAGCACTGACATGGCATGGATATGTGCATGAATGAGCACTGACGTGGCATGGATGTGGGACGGATGAGCACTGATATGGCACGGATGAGCACCGATGTGGCATGGATGTGGCAAGGATAAGCACAGATGTAGCATGGATGTGGCATGGATGAGCACTGATGTGGCATGGATGTGGCATGGATGTGTGCACAAATGAGCACTGACGTGGCATGGATGTGGCACAGATGACCACTGATATGGCACGGATGTGGCACTGATGAGCACTGATATGGCACTGATGTGGCATGGATGAGCACTGATGTGGCATGGATGTGGCACGGATTATCACTGATGTGGCACGGATAATCACTGACCTGGCATGGATGTGGCACGAATGAGCACTGACGTGGCATGACGTGGCACAGATAAGCACTGACGTGGCATAGATGAGGCATGAATGAGCACTGATGTGGCGTGGATGTGGCACGGATGAGCATTGATGTGGCATGGATGTGGCACAGATGAGCACTGACTTGGCATGGATGTGGCATAGATGAGCACAGATGTGGCATGGATGTGACATGGATGAGCCACGGACGAGCACTGAGGTGGCATGGATGAGCACTGACATGGCATGGATGTGGCATGGATGAGCACTGATGTGGCATGGATGAGCCACGGATGAGCACTGAGTTGGCATGGGTGGGCACAGATGAGGTATGGATGTGGCACGGATGGGCATGGATGAGGCATGATTGAGGAAGGAATAGGCATGACTGAGGTATCATCGAAGCATGGAGAAGGCAGGGGATGAGTGCAGCTGCAGCCTCCCTCCTCTCCTCGCAACTGTACCGATCGTTGTGTACAGCGTGTGAGGAGAGGAGAGAACTGAACCGGGCATGCGCAGGTTTGTTGACAACTGATCGCTCATTGGACAGAGCGATCACGTGGTAAAGAGCCGCTGTCATTGGCCATTTACCATGATCCGCGATGCGCCGGATCCCTTGGACATGGCAAGCACGGACACTCCCATGTGCAAGCCCCAGGGGGCACACGGGAAGCATGATCCTGGGAGGTCATCATTGTACGCCCTCCCAGAACAAGCCGACTGCGCTGTAGCCGTCATCGGCTATGGCCCGGTTGGCGAATGGTTAATGGTATCCCAGTCTTAGTCCGTAGGGTTCAATATTGAGTTGGCCCACCCTTTGAAGCTATAACAGCTTCAACTCAATAGAAAAAAGAGGGATAGGGGGAGGGGTGGAATAATCCCTGGGTAGATAACATAGCCGCCCTGTTAAGATGATGGCGGAAATGTGACACCAATATTGTTTTTCATACCTATCGGTAATATAACCGGTAAGCCTAGGAATTAGATACTGTACTAGGAAAAAAGAACAAAAGGGAGTTGCAAATGATGGCTCAAACACAGGTTTGTAGAAAAACAAGTAAAAATATACTTTATTGAGATTGTGACAATTTAAATACCATAAACAAAGATAGAGGTATGTTCAGAGGCCTGTGAACCATATCCCATATATACCACATCACCCACCGGCTGCCCAGAACACGGGGAACCTCCAAGATGCACGGGACACCTGTGATCCCTAAATGTTCATGGAGGCGGCTACACTGTGAGTCCACTACTACCTACCTTCATCCCTTAGTTTTGGAGAAATGGAATGTGAGCTTTCCAGGAGCTTTGAAAATGGCCTCATTTGCAATAGAAGATATTCAGCCTATATTTGCAAACCGGCCTCTTATTCACTTCATAGCTGGTAAGAGACACTTCTCTACTTTACCTGTGTCACGCCAGAGACAGTATTAATTTAACCAGGACATTATCTGGACTGTCGCATATCGGCACTGATACGGGAAAAATAGCTGGATCGGGGATCGGTAAAATTAAGAGATCCACGGGCCGATCCGGTTTTGCTCTTTACATAGCATGTGAGGGTGTATAGCAAAATGTAGCGCTAATCTTAAACTGTCTGCACAGAATGTCCTTATCAACTCCGTAGGAGAAACAACAGTTTTGTATTTTCCACATAAATAAATATGAAAAAACTTCGGATAGATGAAAGTGAAGATCCTCAGCAAGAGACCACCACCAGACACCCACACACACTGGTCCTTACCAGATACAGGTGACCCTCATCACAAAGGTCATAACCGACGTCAGTCTCTGATGAAACGCGTCGGGTGGAGCTTAAGGCGACGCACGCCACACGTAGAAGGGACAAGGCGGCCATTTTGATGGTGGGATGCGGCGGCATCCAAGCCTAAGGAGGAGATTTTTGCTACGCTCTCTAATAGCGGCTATCGAGTAAGTTCATTTTAATCCTTTGGGGCCAATAAAGTACAAGCAGTATACACTATGAGGTGGTGTTCTGTTTCTTCTTTTGGGACCCCATGAGGAGTGGATAATCGCCAGCTTTATTGACACATTCAAGGAGGGAAAAGTGAAGGATCCCGGTGTTCCAGGGCTCATGCACTATCATGCGGTTATGACCTTTGTGATGAGGGTCACCTGTATCTGGTAAGGACCAGTGTGTGCGGGTGTCTGGTGGTGGTCTCTTGCTGAGGATCTTCACTTTCATCTATCCAAAGTTTTTTCATATTTATTTATGTGGAAAATACAAGAACTGTTGTTTCTCCTACGGAGTTGATAAGGACAGAGGAGGGAAGTTTAACCTCTTAAAGACTAAACACATGACATTTTAGATTTTGAATGCAAAATTGTTATAAGGTATCTGCCGATACAGATCCGGAAGTATTATTTTGTTATAAGCTCACAAAACAGTACTTCCGGATTGGACTCGGGATCGGCGATTTCACAAAGCTAAAGATTGGGATCGGGATCAAAAAAAGTCGGATCGGTGCATCCAGTGGTGGCCGGTGTGTTGGGGGAACAGGGGCGCCGCCCCCCATCTATGTGTCCGGCCCCCTAATCTGCATGCAGGGCGCCGGACGCATGGAGCTTAATGGGTTTTTGTTTTTTACATCACCTGATTAGAGCCAGAGGCTCTAATAGGGCGATGCAAAGGGTGGGCTCGGAGCGCAAAGCAGTGCCTCCCGAGCCCACCTATTGTGTGACAATAGCGAATGAAAATTTGCTATTGCCACACCCATCCTCCTCCTGGTCAATCAGGAAGCGCGTCCGATGCGCGCTTCCTGATTGGCTGCAAGGCAAACCCCATGCCATTGGCCGAGGAGGAGGTGGGAGCGGGAGGACTGCAGGAGATGCGCCGGGGGACAGAGTGAGGAGAAGCCGCCGCAGCTGCCGCTGGGCCTGAAGAGAAGCCGCCGCCAGGTAAGTGCATTGGTCTCGGGGGGGGGGGGAGCCCACACTGCATTGACGAGGGCATGCACGCTGGTCTCTGCATTGATTGGGGGCATGCTGTGGCGCTCTGCATTGATTGGGGGGCACGCTGTGGCACTCTGCATTGATGGGGGCATGCTGTGGCACTCTGCATTGATTGGGGGGCACGCTGGTCTCTGCATTGATTGGGGGCATGCTGTGGCGCTCTGCATTAATGGGGGCATGCTGTGGCACTCTGCATTAATGGGGGCATGCTGTGGCACTCTGCATTGATTGGGGGGCATGCTGTGGCATTCTGCATTGATTGGGGGGCACGCTGTGGCACTCTGCATTGATTGGGGGCACGCTGTGGCACTCTGCATTGATTGGGGGCACGCTGGTCACTCATTTTTCTGTTTGCGCCCCCAGAAAAATTTTGAGCACCAGTCGCCACTGGGTGCATCCCAATAAATAACCAGCATATATTGAAGGATGAAATATTGAGGCCCTACACATTAATGACTATAACACCAGAGTTTTAGACTGAAGTCTTCTTAAGCTTCACAACTGATCATCTCCTTGTTTTCCACACCTTTTTTGCTGAGGATGGACAAGTGATTTCAGCACACTTAAATCACAGTGAACTGCCATATATCTCCAATCTAGCTACTTGATATTTACTATCTCTCCATACTCTTGATGGTACTGGTGTGACTCATTTGATTATCTAGACCGCAATGAGTGGATTATTTCTGCAATAAACTTCTGTCTCCATTGGAACATCTGTTTGGAATGCAGGAATCGGTCAATTTTGTTGGTTAGCCAACACACATAGTATATTAGACTGCCTATTCCCCCCCCCCCCGGATTCCTCAATCCCTCCTGACCTACCCCAATCCTTATTTATTTATGCAACTCCATTGGAGCTTTTGAATGCTAATAAGGGTGATCCCTGACAAGATTGTGTGTATGGTTCTGCATTAGAGGGAATTACTGCTGTGTGGGATGGGTGGTGTGCGGCCTGGGTGTGGGGCGGAATGTTTACGAGGTCTACTGTGTGTTTTTAATGAGTAGGGACGTGGTATATATGGGATATGGTTCACAGGCCTCTGAACATACCTCTATCTTTGTTTAATGGTATTTAAATTGTCACAATCTCAATAAAGTATATTTTTACTTGTTTTTCTACAAACCTGTGTTTGAGCCATAATTTGCAACCCACTTTTGTTCTTTTATCCTATAACAGCTTTAACTCATCTGCGAAGGCTGTCCACAAGGTGTAGGAGTGTGTCTATAGGAATGTTTGACCATTCTTTCAGAAGCGCTTTTGTTAGGACAGGCACTGATGTTGGACGGGAAGGCCTGGCTCTCAGTCTCCGCTTTAAGTCATCCCAAAGGTGTTCTATCGGGTTGAGGTCAAGGCTCTTTGCAGGCCAGTCAAGTTCTTCCACCACAAACTCGCTCATCCATGTCTTTATGGACCTTGTGCATTGGTGCGCAATCATGTTGGAACAGGAAGGGGCCATCCTAAAACTATTGCCACAAAGTTGGGAGCATGAAATTGTCCAAAATGTCTTGGTATGGTGATGCCTTAAGAGTTCCCTTCACTGGAACAAAGGGGCCATGCCCAACCCCTGAAAAACAACCCCACACCATAAACCCCCCTCCAACAAATGATTTGGATCAGTACACAAAGCAAGGGGAACGTATATAAAAGTATGAAGGACAAAAGCAGCAGGAACTGGCTGACTGGTCCTTCTAAGCATTACTCATTGACACACTGACAATGTCAGTCATAAGGCTTTCCTTATAAACAGCAGAAGGTAACTATCTAGGGGGGCTTGGTGGTGAAGTGTTTAATGGATTAACAATGCAACTAGTAATGTGGAACATGAAGGAGGGCTTAATGCATTGCTACTGTCATTGGTCGCTGATGCATTAGTGACCAGTGGCAGTTAATTACCCCTTTGTGCTGCATTAGTGGCATTGTTATTTTACCCTAATTATGCTGCAGCATGTCTAGCCTGGCCAGGGTCTACTGCTCTGTCCTGCTGTCACTCCGCAGCTGCAGAACAAAGCACTGTGGCAGGCTAGCAAGGAAGAGCCATGCCGATGAGCTAGCCTGCTCAGTGCCCTACAGTGGGGCAAAAATATATTAGAAAAAAATGATTGGGGAGAGGGGGTGACACCATGTTTTACTGCACCAGGTGACACCAACCCAAGTGACGTCACTGACTACAAGCTATATGGTGAAAAGCTTCAACCAATGTTTTTGAGCACACCCACTTTATTGATCACGTGCCCTATGTGCCCGACGATTTTTATTCTTATACATGGGTGTCTCTTTTAATAATTTTCAAATGTTGGCAACTATGCAAATAACACAGCAATATAACAGGCCAATTCCTAGGCCAATCAGCATTGTCACATGGAGGAAATCCACAGCCTTGCGTAAGCAGTGACTAAGTTATTTAGAGGAGCTTTCCTTTCTTTTCCAGCAGCTAAAGTGGATTGGCGGAGAAGCAAAAGGAACATAGGTATTTGTGCATGGGCAAAGAACTGATTAATTTTACATTTATTTATTCTTTCATTTTTCTTTAGAGAGTACAGCTTTGCAGTTTCCTGATCAAGGAAAATGATGTTACAGCTGGCAGAACTTTGATCTTTTTCTTGCTTTATATTTTTTAAAATTCATTTTTTTGCATATAATATTGGTACATTTTTTTTAACCTTTTTACTTTACAATCTAATGTCTGTAATAATGTTTTTGTGCATGTTCAGCCAAACTTGGTTTCTCTCAATTACAATCTTTGGTTGGGATGTAATACATTTTTATTATGATCTTTAAAGAAGCAAATATTTGATCATGTGGCAGATGTCAGGCATTGTTCAGAAAGATGAATGAGAAATCTAGCTTACCAGCTGCGCTTAATATTAAAAAAACAAATGCATTACATTTAACATGGCCAACTGCATTGTCTATAGCAGTGATGGCGAACCTTGGCACCCCAGTTGTTTTGGAACTACATTTCCCATGATGCTAACCTACACTGCAGAGTGCATGAGCATTGTGGGAAATGTAGTGCCAAAACATCTGGGGTGCCAAGGTTCGCCATCACTGGTCTATAGTATAGGCTTCAGATCGGCTTTGAGCTGCTTCTATGTGGAATAATTATGTGACACATTTTATAATTTTAGGTTAAACCAATCATTCTTGGCATATGCTTGGATGACATATAATCCTACCACCTGAATTATGCAAGTTTCAACATTGATTGCGTGAGAAAGAAAATCCTACTGCCTAATGGACAGCATATTTGTGTTCATGTAACCATCTTTTTTTCCTTTTATTTTTCTATTGAATGATGGTACACATACTATTTTTAAAGTGATTGTAAACCCCATTATACTTACCTGCCCTGTGTAATGGTTTTGCACAGAACAGAGTACCCCCGATTCTCCTCTTCTCGGGTCCCCCGCCGGTACTCTTGGCTCCTCCTCTTCTCAGTGTGCCACCACAGGAAGCTAACTGCATTGATTGCATACAGATATAGCTGCACCGTTCACCTTTCCCAAGATGAAGCTGAGTTGCAACAGATATCTGCTAGAATCAATCGCACAGTCTACTAGACACAACCGCACAGCTTTCCCTGAAGCTTACAAAGAATGATGAAGCAAATGGGGCAGAAATATCCGATAATCTATTTTTATCTGTGGAATAGGATTTTATAAAATATGCAAAACAAAAAACATCGCCTAGTGATCAGTGATCAAAAATTGTATCCATTCAGTCATATAATAGTGATAGTGCTAATAATTATATAAACATACAATGTGTTTAAAAAAGTGCACTTCTCTTGCTCAAATAATCCTGCAAACCACTTCTATAAAACAGGCCTGGTGAGCAGTGCACTGATAATCACCCGGGTGGACAGGATTTCACCTCTTTGATGTCATGCACACTGGACGTTATAAAAATGCCAGAAGCGTCAGCTGTAGAAAACTAGCTGTAGAATGAGTTTTGCAGTGTTTTTGCAGTAGCGTTTTTTAGCGTTTGCATTTTTTTAGCTTTTTTTAGCAAAACTTTACTCCCACAATAGCTTATGGCTCAAAAGCACTCAAAAAATGCAGAATAGCCAAGTTTTTTTTTAGCTTTTTTCACAGTTAGAGTGTTTTTACAGCTATAAAAATTATTTTCAAACCCACTAGTTCTGAGGTTTTTTCCAGACAGAAAATGTCCCTGCCAAAAAATGCTGATAAAGCCTATGTGTGCATAGACAGTTTGGATAACTTGCAGGGGAGTTTACTAGCTGCAGAAAAAAATGAATGAAGCCAATAACAGCAGCTGTAAAAACATCCAGTGTGCATTAGGCATTTTAAGTAAACCAATTAGCCACATCAAATTCCCATGGGACTTCCCAGGCAATAGTGTATGAACTATAATATAAAATAATCAATCCTTATTTACAACAATTAAAAGAATATAAAATCTTTGGTGGCTGATACAACATACATGTAGATAAGGGCGCAGTATATACATAACACTATTCATAAGTCCCTAATCAGGCAGTTACTTTAAACATTCACATAGTGCTTGACTTGTCCACACCAATCCCTGAGCTTGGACACACCCATGCTTTAAATATTCTTACTCAGGGGTAACAGGGTGTAATATATCTACAATACAATGAATGGTAGACCAATATGTACCATACCACAAAAAGTATGGTACACTTACAATAAACACTGTGAATTGTATATAAAGGAAGATCAACCGAATATAAAAGCACTGAATAACTTTCCACCTTTACCCACCAGCATGCCACGGAAAACCGGGGCTTATTAATTGGGTCTTAACTGCTTCCCATATGGACACTCTTCTCTAGTAGTTATCCTTGCATTACCATTTTTCTTTGCCTCCCAAGCTGTGGTTCCTGTGGTCTCAGTGTGTGTGTGTGTGTGTGTGTGTTACTCCTCTGGTTGGTTTTGCTTGGCATGCTGGTGGTTGAAGATAGAGAGG
Organism: Pelophylax lessonae; assembly: GCF_965119305.1. Taxonomy (NCBI): domain Eukaryota; kingdom Metazoa; phylum Chordata; class Amphibia; order Anura; family Ranidae; genus Pelophylax; species Pelophylax lessonae. Next base: position 532,126,918 of record NC_138770.1, read on the forward strand.
TATCTTTGTGTTCAATTGCTTTTATTTACAGCTGATCTTCCCTTTGTATGCAATTCACAGTGTAAATTGTAAGTGTACCATACTTCTTGCTGTATGTTACATATTGCATTACAATTATTTAATTTAATTGAGGATACAACACACCCTGTCACCCCTGAGGAAGAATATTTGAAACACGTTGGGTGTGTCCCAGCTAAGGAATTGGTGAAGACAAGTCATGTACTGTGAGGATGTTTTAAGAAACTCCCTAATAGGGATGGGCTTTGTGTTTGAGTCGAACCTAAGTTCGACTCAAACACAGCCGCTCGCCTGTTTGCCGAATGGCGAACAAATGGGCTTCTTCGCGGGAACTTCGAGTTTCTGCAACCGTAATGCACTGTGCACTGGCAGTGCATTATTTGATTGGCCAAAGCATGGACTCTGCCCTCCATGCTTTGGCCAATCAAATCATCTGTGCCATGATTGGCCAAAGGCAGGTGCCTTTAGCCAATCATGGTTTAGGGGCGGCTGTTAAACTCACTACACTCTCCCTGAAGGAAATCCACCCTTAAATCACCCGCTGGCCAAGGGATTCGAACCCATAACCTCTCAATTGCAAGCTACCACCTATGCCATTGTCAAGCCTGCTTAGGCTGAACACACTCTCCCTGCCTAATTAACTTCTAGAGATAGAAGCACCCCCCCATGTTGATGGCATGTGGCCTAGTATGGTTAAGGAGGTGGGGGGCACTTGCTCGTCCCCACACCCATCCTGGCCAGAGAGGCTGTGTGCTCGGATAAGGGTCTGGTTTGGATTCTAGGGGGAACCCCACGCCGTTTTTATTTAAATTTTTGGCATTTTTTTTATCTGTATTGCTGGGAGCCGACAATACATTACAGCCGCGAGCAAGTTTAAATTACATTTTTTTCCTTTAGAAATGTCAGTATTGCTGCACCAGGCTACATACATTGCACAAATGCGCCACTTTACAGGCACATTAAATGGGCCCCCCATGCACGATATTTAAAGGAATTTTTCATTTTTATTGTTTCACTTTTAGCATTATTAAAATCACTGCTCCTGTAAAAATTTTCATTTTAATTTTTTTTTTTTTGCATTGATTCGTGTCCCCCAGGGCAGTACCCAGGTCCCCATACACTTTTTTTTGGCCAATAACTTGCATTTAAGCCTTAAAATTAGGACTTTTGATTTTTCATGTTCGTGTCCCATAGACTTTAATGGAGTTCGCATGTTCGCTAGAACATTTCCCCTGTTCGGGATGTTCTGGTGCGAACCGAACAGGGGGTGTTCAGCTCATCACTAGTCCCTAATAAGGGACCTATGGGTAGTGTCATGTATATAATGTGCTCTTATGTTTATGTAGGTTGTGTCAGCCAATGCAGATTTTATATTTTTTAAATTGTTCTAAATAAAGATTGAAGATTTCATAATATGGTTTATACACTATTGTCTTGAAAAAACCATGAGAAATTGGTGTGTGTAATGGGTTTATTGTTGGGGTTGTTTAGCCACCACAACTCCCTTTATTTTGTTTGCCTCTTTTCAGCAGGACCTTAAAGTTACAAAAGGTCAAATCAAGCATTTCCCTTGAAATAGGGTTGAATTTCTTCTTGTACTTCAAAGCACAAACCATACTTCAAGGTGATGACATTTGGTAACTCTCTCCATACAGATGAGAAGCAACGGACCCAGTGGTGGAAAGGCACTCATACAGATAAAAGTGCAGATAAAGCCATAGCGATTTCCATATAACTTAAACTAAAGTTTTAGTTAAATTCACATTAAAAAGGGCAGCATTCATTGTGTGTCAGAGTTCAATGACTTCAAAAATGATGACAGGCAATAAGTAAACACTCGCAAGAGATGCCGCCGCTGCCCTACAGGTGGGCATCTACCTCCTTGCATCAACTCTGCCACTCTTCTCCAGAGGCCTAATGCCACTCAGACTTGATCAAACTTATGTTCAAATGAAGTTGTGTTCATTTGAATACCCAAACAGGCACAGGGGAATTAAAAAACACAGGATTTTGCCTTGTATCTGATTGGATAATTAACGTATTCACTTAATCCACTTTTGCCACATGTACATTCTCTATTCTTTTATAAATCAACCTCAGAAAATCTATGCATTCCCAGTGTTAAGCAAAAGAAAAAACAAAAAGAAAAAAATAGAAATGTTTAAACTTTTTGGCTGGACTGAAACTGCATTGCTAAAGTGTATTTTTAAAGTAAATACGTGGGAAAAGAGGGGCCCAAAAACAGCCATATACTGTAGTATAGTACAATTGTTTATTGTCTACACCATATTGCAGTTTTGGCACCCTTCCCTTCCCCCTTTTTTCTCTTTACAGTTACCAGGTTCCCAGCCTGGCATTGAGAAGGCAGCCCAGCTCAGTCAGTTACTTTTTAATACATAGATTTAACCATACCTCCAGATTGTCTATTTTGGCATAGTGACAATTAATGCAATATTGATTTTGTTATGATTATGTATGTTAATTTCGATTGATTTGAGTATCTAATCAGTGCTGTACCCCTGGAACAACAAGCTGTAGGGTTGTCCATACACAGCTTTTGGGTATCACTGGAGTTCTCCTTTAGAGGAAAGTTTAACTTCTGGTCTATATTAGCGGTTTTCATATAGCCTTTTAGGCAACCCCAAACAAATTGAGCACCACAAGCATTTTTTATTTTTGCATTTTTTTAATGGCAACTGTCTATTTAAGGGGTATTGAAATAAAATTCACATTTCTTCTAGCAGAGGTCCAAAATTGCATGTTTGTGCTATGAGTCAGATCCTTCACATCACAGCCCCTCTCTCTTCTTAGGCAAGGTTCACATCTCTGTGGCTGGGGAAAATCGCATCCATTCACAGACCCACAGAGAAATGCATTGCACTTTAGCAGATGCATGGGGATCACTTAATGGCACCCCCATACATCTGCACCTACAGCACATTTTTGCACGCACCAAACCACATAATGCCCCCATTACAGTCCTCAGCTCCCCCCATTACAGTCATCAGTGACCCCATTACTGTCTTCTGTGACCCCTATAATGTCCTTAGCCCCTATCTACTTTCCTGAGCCCCCCAATACTGTCCTGAGCCCCCCATTACTGCCCTGAGCCCCAGCCATTACTTTCTTGAGCCCCCCCCATTGCTGTCCTGAGCCACCCTTAACTGTCCTGAGGTCCCCCCCTTAACTATTCTGAGCTTCCCTTAACTGTCCTGAGTCCCACGGTTACTGTCCTCAATCCCCTCCATAACTGTCTTCAGCCCCCATTACTATCTGTAGTCCCCCCATTACTGTCCTGAACTCCCGTTACGGTCCTGAGCTTCCCCCTTAACTGTCCTGAGCCCCCTTCACTGTCCTGAGTTCCCCCTTTAACTGTCCTAAAGCTCCTCCCCTTAACTGTCCTGAGCCCCTCCCTTTCAGTTTTCAGAAATCCTATTACTGTCCTCAGCCCCTCTTCACATCACCCCCCCCCTCTTGGGTGAAGCCAGAGGGGGGGGGGGTGCTGCAAGCTGGTGATTGGCTGCTAGGACCACCCTGCATCCTAGCAACCAATCACCTGCTTGTTAATTTGGGCAGCCCCCTCCCTCTATCCAGAGCTGTCCTGCCTCCCGCTGTCGGCTCTGTGAGAATGAGAATGACAGCGGCAGCGGTGACAGCTCTGGGCAGAACAACTCCTAAATGGTGGTACTGCGGCAGTCCACCATTTTGTTAATGCTTGGTCTATTTGAAAGAAATATCAAGTTGGTTTTGAGGGGACAGAAACAGAACCTGGATTTATAAGGATTGCTGAAAAGAGGAATTGTTTATCTTGTGAAACTGAATATGACACTTTGTCAGGTTTTAAATTTCTCTAGTGATCCTGGAAAATATGGGGGCTATCATTTTCTATATGTAATTGATATAACAAAAAAAATTAGGTTGAAAGCAGTTTCTGCAAAATAAGACAATGTATATGTTAGTTAGCCTGGAGAATAATCCTGTCTGAGGTTTAGAGATTTCATGAAGACCCAAGTGTTCGGTACAGAATCCTTATCAGTCACAGGTACATGAAACAAGACACCTGTGAATACCTTGGTTGTTTTAACAAAAGGATTATATTGCACATTTACCTGTAAGAAACCAGAGGGATCATTTTCTTTGATGACTTCAAGGCAATATTCCATCAGCCCAGTCGACTGGCGCAGTTTCAGTGTACAATGATTTATCTGGTCCCAGACAACCTAGAGATAAACCACACATATAAAATAATCCCTTTTACAATGGATTAGTGTATTGTACTGGTAGGGCTAATGCAAGATGAAAGCTCACAAGTGCATGTTGCCAGCAGCCACATGTCTTTTGGTTCTACTTTACATGTCCTGTATAACACAGCAGACAAAAATAGAATGTACTAACAGGTACAAATATTGAAAAAGTCCTCAGATCCTCTGTTAATCCTCATCAATTCTCTCAAGGGAAATGCATACATTTCCACTAAGGCAGCTTTCCTAGAACTAGTTTCAACAGCTGGTGCATCAATTTTTTCATTTTATTTTTCTATGGCTCTTTTTCTCATATTTGTTTTACAACAAAAACCTTTTCTTAAGGAATTCTCTAAATTTAAGCCCAACAATAGCTAAACGTTCTTTTTTTGTAATTTATGGATTCAGCAAGAAAGGGGTGAGGGCCTCTGTCAGGTTTTTGTTGCTCTCTATTTCCCTGTTAGGAAGACTAAACCTAGCCATAGATGGATCAAAATTTGGCCGGTTAAGCAGGAATTTCAATCCATCTATGTGCAGGCTGGTTGTACTGAAGTTGGCCTATTGATCCACTTCAGTACACCCAGCCTGTCAGGTTTTTTTTCTACGCAATCACTGCCAGAAGCTATAGCATATCTGTCAGCAGTGATCATTGTAGTGGGAGGAATTCCCTGATCAACACATTTAGTGTTGATTGGGGGATTGAGCAATGTTCTTTCCTTAAACCCGTGGTTGAAGGAAAGAATATTGCATAATCTATGTTACGCCTTAAGCTCATTTCCTGTCTGAACGGGAAGTGAGCAGAATGTCTGTGATGGTGACATAGACAAAAACACATTTTTAGTAGAGTGGGAAGACCTTGAACAGGCAATTTTAATGAAACAGGGGGCTGAAGTGAGTGAAATAAAACTTCAAGTGGGTGGTGCATTGCCAACTGGAGAACATCTGGGCCCTTTTTTCGGTTAAAATGACTAAACCACTGACCATTTGTGGCCCAAAAAACACTAGTTTGACATGCCTGGCTTAATGCATCTTGAAATGGGGTCACAGACAAGAACAAAAACCAGACAAAAATGTATGTCTACCCCTACGTTATACAAATCTAAAAAATAATAAAATTAAAAGTTGAATTTTGTCTGTAGTTGGACGTTAAAGCCACTTGGTCTGAATAAGTTTACACTCATAAGTAATCATAAGAAAATGTTTATTACAGGATAGCTAACATGTTTTAAAGTATATTTACAAACCCGATTCCAAAAAAGTTGGGACACTGTACAAATTGTGAATAAAAACAGAATGCAATGATGTGGAAGTTTAAAATTTCAATATTTTATTCAGAATACAACATAGATGACATATCAAATGTTTAAACTGAGAAAATTAATAATTTTAAGGGAAAAATAAGTTGATTTTAAATTTCATGGCATCAACACATCTCAAAAAAGTTGGGAGAAGGCCATGTTTACCACTGTGGCATCCCCTCTTCTTTTTATAACAGTCTGCAAACGTCTGGGGACTGAGGAGACAAGTTGCTCAAGCTTGGGAATAGGAATGTTGTCCCATTCTTGTCTATGTCTAATACAGGCTTCTAGTTGCTCAACTGTCTTAGGTCTTCTTTGTCGCATTTTCCTCTTTATGATGTGCCAAATGTTTTCTATGGGTGAAAGATCTGGACTGCTGGCTGGCCATTTCAGTACCCGGATACTTCTTCTACACAGCCATGATGTTGTAATTGATGCAGTATGTGGTCTGGCATTGTCATGTTGGAAAACGCAAGCCCAGCTCTCCAGTGAGCGCTGGAGGGGCAGAGCAGAGAGCCAGTGACTGAAAGTCATTACTCTCTGCTCAAAGCAAAGAGGAGAACTGAGCAATCAGCAATGTTTGATTACTCAGTTCTCAGGGCAGAGCCAGGATTGATGCTGCATCCATCTAGGTGAGTATAAAATAGGTACTTAGTATTTACAACCTAAGAAAAGCTAAATCCAGGCAAATCCTGAAATACTGTTTTACCTGCCAAGCAATTTATAATTGAATTTAGTTGATACAAACACCCCTGGCAGCACAGCAAGGTCTAATACCTGACTTCTGAACCTCACTCTGCTACTATGAGGGAGATTACAAGACGCTACTATCTGTATTTAATATTAGTTTGCCATTTTTTACTAAATCTAGTGGAATCATCATGATATATTTGCCTAGAGTTTATCCTTTAAATATGGTTGTATTAATATGACTTAAACTATTATAATTATTATAACTACATGTTAAAATAATATCAATTCTTTATCACAATGTCTGGGATATTGCAGCTCACCTTGAATTTATGTTCACGTTCTTTTGTGACTTTGGTAAGCAATTTCGCTTTCTGACGGTTTAATGCATCAACCAGAGCATCACATTGAGCAACCAAGCATGCTTCATATTCCAGACCATTTTCCTAAAAGGAAGGCAATCGTGCGAGAGTTGTTAGCTAAACTGTAGCACAAAGCTAAAAGAAAATCTGAAAAGAAAATTTTAATCAATCTTTGGTGGCACATGTATTAGACTGCATTCACAAGTGTCGTGACATTCTCTGGAAAAAGGTTTTATAAAATTCCAACTCCAAGTTAAATACAAACGCTATAGTATCAGTATTTCTGTATTGACAAAAAATGTGTATATATTAGACCAGAAAATTATTCCTTATCTAAAGCAAACAAAGAACTTTCCATTTAATTGCATTCCAGGTGTGTCAAAAAAAGGTGTGCAAAGTTTTGTGGATTGTTTTCTTTTAAAAGCAGCCATAGCTGGAAATGACCATTGCCCTCTATGTGAATGCAGTGGTCTTTCTGCATAGGTTTGACTTATCCCCCTGCTGATCTTGACCTCATTTTTTACTGATTGCACTGCCATTGTTCCCATGTGCAACTTCAGGGGCATGATACAGGGTAGAATGTTCATCTTTATGGTCTGTATAGCCTACATGTCAGCTGTTGGCAGGGGAGACCTGGAGTTAGAAATCATATAGTCATGCTGTTAATCCTCCTTGTGGTTCCATCAGACAAAGTGCATTAAAATGTATCTAAAGTCTAAACTTTAGATACAAGATGATGGAGGTAGGGTCAGGGGGGTTGCATGCAGAGGTTAGAACTGAAGAGGGATGAAAGTGACAAATAGATAGGAAAGCAGAGGTAAGCAGCTGTGGAAGAAGGCTGAACTCTGTGTGTAGCGCACACCTGAACTCTGCACTCTGTGAGTAGCGCACACCTGAAATCTGCACTCTCTGTGTAGTGCACACCTGAACTCTGCACTATGTGTGTAGCGCATTCTTTGACTCTGCACTCTGTGAGGAACCACCCCCCCCCCTCCCAACTTGGCACTCTGTATGTAATGAACTCCTGTTATTTATTGCCCCTTTAAGACCTTCCCACTGTTAGTGAAATTTTACCACACCCACTATTTTGAGTTCCTGCACCTATTTTCTGAGAAAAAAGCCCTGCCCACAACTATGCCCAAAACTACAAAAAAACTTTGGTTGGATTTTTTTTTTAATGCTTATAGGTGTTTATAATAAGCATTAGTGTAATTTATAGTTCAAAGCGTAACTCCACTTTTGTTGAGAATAATACATTCCCCTCTGGGTGATGTAAATTGGAAGCATTTTAACAAACTTTGTTGCAGATTCGTATTTTTTGTTATTCTGAAGAAATCATTGTTTGTTCCTCTGTGCCTCTGTGCTGAGTGTGTCTAATGGGAGTGGTTTCCTAATTATCAAACAGCTGTGTAGCTGCAGGGCACTAATAAGGAAAGCTGCTGGGCCTACATCCCTTTAGACAAGTTCCTATTGGGAGTATCTCAAAATGACATTTTTGTTGCAGGGCATGCCTGAAATCTGACTTGTATCTTGGTGCAGACTTCTGGGAATATCAGTGAGCCAATCACACAAGCAAGAAATGATGTTTCTGTGGGGCATTCTGTACAGAACACCTTCAGGTAGCCATATTGCATTGCATTTTCTGAAATTTACAGCAGCTACAGATTAAAAAGGAAAGGTATTTTGTAATAACATTAAATTACAATATGACTTGTGTCACAATTGTATACGCTATATTATTTTTTCTTGATTTGCTTTTCTTTATTTTCTGGCCTTGGCCAAAATTATATAATACATTCCAGGAGTCTTCTTGAGTGTTTTTCATTTTTTTTTTCTTTCATCTAGAAGAGGTGAAGAGGGACATTCAAAACTAAGCACACCCTCCTACCTTTATACCTGAGCTAAGGGCAGATGGATTCCAGGAAGTAAATGCTACATGAATCTTTTGCCTTTACTCAAGATGGACGCAGCTAGTAATGCTAGGGGTGTTTTTCAAAGTGATTTCTCAGCAAAAGAAAGCATGGATGAATGGGGGAGTGTGCTTCGAATATTAAACATTTATAAAATCGAGTTTTCAGTTTTCAGTTTTTGGTCTTAGATACAGTTTAAACAAAACTAAAGTTTCGCTAACATTGACTGAGTGCAGGCAGACTTTTTATTGCAGAAACGGCATGCAGTGCCTCTACTGCAAAAAAAACACACCTACCTGCCTGCTCAAAGTGATCCTTGGCATGCAAACTAGCTCCTGCACATGCGCAGGAATGATGTTATACCACACCAGCCAATGAAGATGGCTGAAAACCGACACACAGAGGAAGATGGCGGTGTTGGCGAGGGACAGAACCGTTACAGGAAAGGTCAGTATTTCTCCTCCCCTTAGATCCATTTTAATAATTTTTTCACTACTAATTTAAGCAATTTTAACTGATTTTTCAGAATCAAATTGAACATAAAACAGTAATCAAATAAGTAGGAATCATTTTCAAGCTGATTGTATGAGGTATGGAGCAAATGACTCTAAATCAGTCCCTTTTAATTTTCGATTACTTTTTTCCAATAACATATAGCACCGAAAGCAACTAGATTAATGTGGGTGAATGTATTGTGTGTTGCATTGAATAATCATTTAATTAACCTGATGGAATAAAATTGCTGTTGATCACATGAAAAGTAAAAAAAATGTGTCTACATAAAAATAGAACCAAGACTAAAAGTTCTGTACTTTACCAATGGGTTGTTGATGCACTCAAGTAACTTTACAAGTTGTCTGACCTGGAAAATGTAGGAGTCCACAATCAAGGCTACCCAGCACAGTATATTGCTATACTCAACTGGGGTTATCAGCTATGTGTTTATTTTTCTTTTACTATAGAAACAATCAAATGTGATACTGTGTCTACTGGGGGCGATAGTTTGCCACTATAATGCCAGCATTATATTAATATATACTCTTTTTTAAAAAAAAGAGATATTATCATTATAGTTAGCTGAGGAGGAAGAGTACTCAGTATGACAGATGTCTGCTCTGTAGAAAAAAGTAGTATTTTTTGATTTTTGTTTATGCTTCCTTCAAGTATATCTAAGGACAAAACATTATTTTGATAGAGTGTTTTTTTTTTTTTTTCCATTATCTGTCTGCAACCCATTAGGGAGATTTACGTTTGTTTTCTGTTTTGAAGAGTTCAGACAACAGTAAGTGAGAGGAAACCCTTCCAAAGTAATCTAAATCCCCTTTTAAACGGTAGTCACAAGAACCAATGACTAATTCTCTTGACTTTCTGTCCCAGTGATAATAGTCTCCATGGACATATAGCGAGAGGGTGAATTTTCCCAGTGGGAACACAGACAGCAAAGAAAAAAAAAAATGAACAGCAGCTTTAACACTAAAACAAAGAAACAAAAAAGTATTGGTTTTAGATGCTTTTTAACAATAGATTATATTTTCTGACCAAGAGTTGCAGTGCCAGATTCCAGAAGAAACAGATGTAACAAAGATAAGATTGACAGCATTCTGGAAAAGCATACCTGGACTTGTTGAAGAATGTTCTTTAATTGAACCAAGAATTCTTTGGCTTCTTTTGCTTTATCAGAAACTCCACTTAAAGCCTGGGAAAGCTGAGCCTGTGAAAGAAAATAACAGATGTGAACATCATTTACATATATTAGTATTCAAGAAACTGTTAGTACTTGATTGCTATACCGTACATATAAATGTATAGGCTCACAAATTTAACCATCTCAACACATACAGTGGGTACAGAAAGTATTCATACCCCCTTAAATTTTTCACTCTTTGTTATATTGCAGCCATTTGCTAAAATCATTTAAGTTCATTCTTCTTCCTCATGAATGTACACATAGCACCCCATACTGACAGAAAAACACAGAATTGTTGACATTGTTGCAGATTTATTAAAAAAGAAAAACTGAAATATCACATGGTTCTAAGTATTCAGACCCTTTGCTGTGACACTCATATATTTAACTCAGGTGCTTTCCATTTCTTCTGATCATCCTTGAGATGGTTCTACACCTTCATTTGAGTCCAGCTGTGTTTGATTATACTGATTGGACTTGATTAGGAAAGCCACACACCTGTCTATATAAGACCTTCCAGATCACAATGCATGTCAGAGCAAATGAGAATCATGAGGTCAAAGGAACTGCCTGAAGAGCTCAGAGACAGAATTGTGGCAAGGCACAGATCTGGCCAAGGTTACAAAAAGATTTCTGCTGCACTTAAGGTTCCTAAGAGCACAGTGGCCTCCATAATCCTCAAATGGAAGACGTTTGGGACGACCAGAACCCTTCCTAGAGCTGGCCGCCCGGCCAAACTGAGCTATCGGGGGAGAAGAGCCTTGGTGAGAGAGGTAAAGAAGAACCCAAAGATCACTGTGGCTGAGCTCCAGAGATGCAGTCAGGAGATGGGAGAAAGTTGGAGAAAGTCAACCATCACTGCAGCCCTCCACCAGTCGGGGCTTTATGGCAGAGTGGCCCGACGGAAGCCTCTCCTCAGTGTAAGACACATGAAAGCCCGCATGGAGTTTGCTAAAAAACACCTGAAGGACTCCAAGATGGTGAGAAATAAGATTCTCTGGTCTGATGAGACCAAAATAGAACTTTTTGGCCTTAATTCTAAGCGGTATGTGTGGAGAAAACCAGGCACTGCTCATCACCTGTCCAATACAGTCCCAACAGTGAAGCATGGTGGTGGCAGCATCATGCTGTGGGGGTGTTTTTCAGCTGCAGGGACAGGACGACTGGTTGCAATCGAGGGAAAAATGAATGCGGCCAAGTACAGGGATATCCTGGACAAAAACCTTCTCCAGAGTGCTCTGGACCTCAGACTGGGCCGAAGGTTTACCTTCCAACAAGACAATGACCCTAAGCACACAGCTAAAATAACGAAGGAGCGGCTTCACAACAACTCCGTGACTGTTCTTGAATGGCCCAGCCAGAGCCCTGACTTAAACCCAATTGAGCATCTCTGGAGAGACCTAAAAATGGCTGTCCACCAACGTTTACCATCCAACCTGACAGAACTGGAGAGGATCTGCAAGGAGGAATGGCAGAGGATCCCCAAATCCAGGTGTGAAAGACTTGTTGCATCTTTCCCAAAAAGACTCCTGGCTGTATTAGATCAAAAGGGGGCTTCTACTAAATACTGAGCAAAGGGTCTGAATACTTAGGACCATGTGATATTTCAGTTTTTCTTTTTTAATAAATCTGCAACAATGTCAACAATTCTGTGTTTTTCTGTCAGTATGGGGTGCTATGTGTACATTCATGAGGAAGAAGAATGAACTTAAATGATTTTAGCAAATGGCTGCAATATAACAAAGAGTGAAAAATTTAAGGGGGTCTGAATACTTTCCGTACCCACTGTATATCTGTATCATAAAATTATACTTTTCCTGTCTTTCCAACTAACAGGGTAAACCTCTTATTTTTAAAATTTATATAAATGTCATATTACTATCATAACCATTGGAAAATGCTTGAAGTCCAAATCCAACCAAAACTATTAAACTTTACAGATAACAGGGAAGAGTTGTCATTGCCATCTCTGACCCTACAAGAAAGATTTGTGCCTACTTTCTGTCAGAACATGAAGTCATGGTAAATCTCTCCAACAGGGAAACATAAAAATAAAAGCACTTTACATTAGAGAAGTATTATATCTTGAGCGATACAATTTATGAGACTGTATGGGAGGCTATAGCTACAGTGCATATTTGTACCCACATCTCAGTAACCTATGAAACCAATGAAAAATTAGCAAAAAAAAATCAGACTTTAAGGGTAAAAAGATCTAAATCAATAATTGTTAAAAATGTTGCTTTATTCTAAACAGTAGTTATTACCCTTCCAGACTCCCAATGTTCTAGTGTCCTTCAGCTAACCCATACATCATCCATCTCCTCAAGGATTTCCGAAATGAACTGCAAACTCTCTAGATGGCATTACTCCCTGGTGATGCTGTACTCCATTTTTCCAACTTACTTTAATCTCTGTTGGAGGGGCTGTGGTGAGATTGCCTCACATGCTCACCTCTGGTGGTCTTGCCCACTGATCCACCCATACTGGACCTCGATCTTACATTGGAATAATATTATACAAGGTTGTGCGGTGCCTGACGATCCTTGGACTGTACTATTTCACTGCTCGGGTGAGCCAGTAGGCCGATATAAGAAATCTATCACCCCCTACTTTCTAAACGCAGCGAAATCGTTGATTCCCAAATTCTGGAAACAGACCACTGTTCCCACTGTACGCCTCTGGTTACAATCAGTTGAGCACATAGTACGTATGGAAGATCTTTCTTTTGATCTTAAAGACCAAGCTCACATCTTTCACAAGATATGGGCCTGCTGGCTCTTCGGAGTATGCAGAAATTATGACTCACGCTACTTAATGTATATGTATACACATTTAAAAAGATATATTAATCCTCAGTCTTCCGCCCAAACTGTGTGATTAACTCTGCGCTTCTAGGAAGCACCAGCATCCAACTGGTAAAAGTAATAGTGATAAAAAAGCTGATACTTAAAACAAATATGGAAATATTTGATAACAATGTAGAGAAATGATAGTAGCGCTGGAACAATCTAAAAAGGTTCCTGAAACTATGAATGTCCGTCACACTGATAGTGCGGTTAATGACAGTCCTCACAGTTCTTAATCAAATAGTCCCAAAAGTCTATTGGTGGAAAAAATACACATCAATCTCCTTTTCCCCAATCTTCAGTCACCATGAAAGACTCATATATGGATAACGACAGTTCTTAGGCATATGATAGGGATACACCAAAACTTCGTGTTATCTGATAGGGTCACCACAGGTCCACCACCAAGTGCAAGGGGAAGTAAGAAGTGGCCACTCACCGGATGCCCATGCTCACTTATTCTCATAAATGAGCTCACTTTGCATGTAAATCACAAATCCCAACGTAGCCATAGGACAGGTCAGAAGCAAGAAAATGATCTTTACACTCCAATGCAGTGGCACTCTTTTCACTGTTTCTCCCAACTCTACCATCACAGGAGTGAGCTTTCAAATGTAGGAATGGGCTCTGGCCTGTTTGGGATCCCACCTGTCTGATCCCACGAGGAAGCCGACACTGCACACGGTTAATCACAGGCAGCTGCACAGATCATGCTTGTGCAGCTGCCTGTGATTAACCGTGTGCAGTGTCGGCTTCCTCGAAAAGAGTGCCACTGCATTGGAGTGTAAAGATCATTTTCTTGCTTCTGACCTGTCCTATGGCTACGTTGGGATTAAGCCGAAAATCGGGAGCCCCATCGGCGCTGTAAATCTGCACAGAAGCAGACATCAGACACTTCTTCTCCAGGAACACTTGCTGCTTCTCTCCTGGAGAATCCCCTCCCCCGTGGGTGGTACGCCTCTAGTCCATCACACTCGTCTGTGAATTGGAGGTGAGTGAGAGGGGAGGGGGAGCTGAGTGAGAGCAGGGGGAGAGGCCAGGAGGCACAGTGCAGGACTGCAGAAAATCGGATATTCAGTGGCAGCATGGCTGACTGTGCTTGTTACACAGCCTGCTGCATGTACAGGTACATCATAGGGACCATGTAGAGATAGAGGGGAAATAGATAAGGACAGAGAGGGGGGAACATAAAGACAGAGTAATGGAATAAGAGAGATGGGGGTAGTTGTAGTACATGGGGACAGACATAGCAGAGGAGATGGGGGTGGTTGTAGTACATGGGGACAGACATAGCAGAGGAGATGGGGGTGGTTGGAGTACATGGGGACAGACATAGCAGAGGAGATGGGGGTGGTTGTAGTACATGGGGACAGACATAGCAGATGAGATGGGGGTAGTTGTAGTACATGGGGGCAGACATAGCAGAGGAGATGGGGGTAGTTGTAGTACATGGGGAAAGATATAGCAGAGGAGATGGGGGTGGTTGGAGTACATGGGGACAGACATAGCAGAGGAGATGGGGGTGGTTGTAGTACATGGTGACAGACAGAGCAGAGGAGATGGGGGTGGTTGTAGTACATGGGGACATACATAACAGAGGAGATGGGGGTGGTTGGAGTACATGGGACAGACATAGCAGAGGAGATGGGGGTGGTTGGAGTACATGGGGGCAGACATAGCAGAGGAGATGGGGGTAGTTGTAGTACATGGGGAAAGATAGAGCAGAGGAGATGGGGGTGGTTGGAGTACATGGGGACAGACATAGCAGAGGAGATGGGGGTGGTTGTAGTACATGGGGACAGACATAGCAGAGGAGATGGGGGTGGTTGTAGTACATGGGGACAGACATAGCAGAGGAGATGGGGGTGGTTGTAGTACATGGGGACAGACATAGCAGAGGAGATGGGGGTGGTTTTAGTACATGGGGACAGATAGAGCAGAGGAGATGGAGGTGGTTGGAGCACATGGGGACAGATAGAGAAGAGGGGATGTGACAAAAATACATCAACAATAAGGCCCCTTTCAAATGGGACAGACTTTACTTTGCTCATAAGGGAATCTGTCTGCTGATCCCCCCTGAGCAGAGCAGGAGGTTAACAGATCCACGTCTACTTCATTTATGCCAAGCAGGCACAGCCCACTTTGCTCTATGGGCAGTCAAATGTAAACAGACTGCCCAAAAAGAGGGTAACGGATCCCCCTTTCATTTGTTTTTGTCAGACCGAATTGGAGGTAGGTGGGTGCAAATGGACATAAGTCCATTTACATCCGCCGCTCCATAGTGGAGAATGGAGGGTCCAATAGAAGGGGGATCCATTACCCTCTTTTTGGGCAGATCAGGACGAATTGGACCATTCGTGTGAAAGTGCCTAAAAGACAATGTGATATCAAGAATAATATCAATACAGTATATATATACATTCCAACTGTGCTCTGATAAACTATTGCAAACCCACTGCAAGCTGTTTGCACCAACTTCAGCGTACCATCACCAAGACAAAGCACACACCATCTGCTTAGCAAAAAAAAAAGTGACTCCTTAAACTTATGAAGTGACAGGCACTTGTCATCTGCCAGATATTTACAGCCACTTCACTCAAAAGTGACAATGCATAAATAGTAGCTTTCTCCCAAGAGCAGCCTTTCACAACTCCACCTGGTCAGGTACCAACCACAGGCAACCCCGTATAAAGCATACTACTATAGTGCATTACCAGGACATACTGCACTGCTTTATTAAAGTGATGTACTTGCAGCAAACCTTACTAGGATAAAGCAACAAATTGTTTACTTGCCCTGGTATTACACTAATGCATGCTTTGTTGTTACATTTACGAGGTTCCCTTAGTTGGTACCGGACCAAGCTACTCTACCTGCAGTGCTGCTTTTTGAGCGAAATGGTTGTAAATATCCAGCAGATGAAAAGTGCATGTGGCCTCATAAGTTTAAGGAGTCAATTTTTTTGGTAAGAAAATGGTATGTGGTTTGTCTTGTTGATGGTACACCGAAGTTGGTGCAAACAGCTTGCACTGGCAAGCTTGCTGCATTTTTAGGTATGCATTTAAAAACACAGTGCATTTGCGTTAACTGTGTCATGCAAACGCACTGTGTTTTTAATGCATGGTCCACATACCTAAAAACGCAGCAAGCTTGCCAGTGCAGGAACTGCAGGTAAGTTGCATTGTGCAAAAGCAGGGTGGATTTCAAGGCCACTGAAATTGGCTGCAATGTAATGGGGTGTTGGGATGTGATAAGGGGTACTGTGATTTGTGTATGAAGGAATGCTGTTGGGGGAGAAAAGGAGGATCGGGGCTTCTCTGTGCAAAACTTTTCCACAGAGATTGAGATGTTGGGGTGGAGAGCTAAATTGCATCATGGGGGGGGGGGGGGGGGGGCAAGAAAATGTTTGCCCAGGGTCCAAACCATATTAAAGACGGCCCTGTTTGTAAGTGATGTACCATACCTGTATTCTCTTTTGTTCTCAATAAACAGTTATTAAAAAAAAATTCTAAACAGTAGTTTAAAAAGTTCATATAATCGTATGCTTTTATAAAATAGCTATACTGTACATATAAATAAAACATTACATAGCTAATCTAGTGGAAAAAAAAACACAAGTCTATCCAGTTTAACCATCAAAGAAAAAAAAAGAAGAAAACCAATACACTCAAATAAAAAACCTCCATATACACTACTCAATACCCACAGTTGACCCAGAGAAATCCAGATCTATATGCCATAATTCCACAAAAATGTAATGTTTTACAACAGCTACCAAGCAATTAAATATCTGATCATTCAGTATTTTGCCTCTATAATATCCATATAATGATCACATGATTTCTTAGTCATATTGAGGATCACTGAAGCAGGGAGGTATACAAAGGTCTACTTCCTCAGGAGGAAACAGGGAGCTGGAAATTGAAATAGCATAATATAATAGTTTGATTCTAGAATCACTGAATGCTTTTGTGGGTAAAGCCATCCAAAGATTACCAAAAAGAGAAAAGAGGGACACCACATAGGGGGTTAGCAGCTGAAAGTCTTGTTATGTTATCACGTGTTCTATTTTGAGTATGGATACAGTTCACCTGAATCCTAAAGGTATGTACCCCATCAGACCAAGATTCCAGTAGCCCAATCAGATACACCCCCCCCCCCCCTTCATTCAAGGACAGAGGAGATCTCCAATGGCTAATACTGTATTTCTTTTTTAAGTATAGAAAGGTCTGCCGCCAGGTGGATGCATAGCATCCCTCCAACATGAAGTATTATAGAATAGTATAAATAGAATAATAGTATAAATAAGACAATATAATTACAAATGCTCCCTTTATTTCTTGCATAGTTGTCACAGGGACAGAAAGTAAACCTAACAGAAATTTCAACTCATCTTGCTTATTTAGGACTTAGGTATTAGGCTTTAAAGCAGGGATCCCAAACTATGGCCCTCCAGTTATTGTAGAACTACACTTCTTATGAGGCATTGTAAAACTCTGACATTCGTGCACATGACTAGGTATAACGGGAATTGTAGTTCCTGAACAACTGGAGGGCCATAGTTTTGAGACCCCTTCCTTAGAGAACCACGTTAGCTGTCATTGCTAGCTTCTCATTCTGCAAATGACATTTTCCTAGCTGCCATGCTCAAAATCTTTGTTTAATACTTGACCAACCCAGAATATTTCTTCCACTTTCCTGATCTGCATACTAGTTCTTAGTTAGTAACTCTGGAAGTAATGAGTGCCAAGGGTCAGCATAACAGATAGGCAAGTAGCAGTTTCAGAAGAAGGATAACAATGGTTGCCACCATATTTTTTAGGTAAGGTTTAATTTAAAAATATTGTGTAGCAGGTACCATTTTCAAAAACTATATATATATATATATATATATATAAAACCGATGTCAACAATCTCTCTGCAGTATGTTTTTTTCTTGAGGTAGTTAGGAACAGGATATCAGATACCGAAACTATAAATACCAAGTAAATTTACACCTGAAAAAGAGTCTTATCAGAAGATCTGTTTTCTTCAGTTCCAAAACACTAATATGCTCTTAACCAGGGTACGGTCGAGGGAGAGGCAAAAGAGGTACCCGCTTGGTCACTGTGCTCTGGGATGAATTGTTGAAAAGGCCTCTCCTGTATCTGCATTGCCAAGCAATGACCTGCATTGTGCAGGACTGAGCTATTAGTTTGACAGGTGGGTGGAGCCTGGGGAGGAGAGTGAGTGGAAGAGGGATTGCTGTCAGTTGGGAGAAAGTAGACTGATGAAAGCTGACTAAGTGGCCTGGTTAGGGGGGTACTCCTTAAGGGGAGCTATTGCTTGACTGTGAAGAAAGACTGGTTGGGAGAAGAAAGTCCCTACTGGAAGAGATTTAGGCTACATTGATTTTCTCTGGAGGAGACTATTTGAGCACCGCAGTTACTTATCATTAAAAAAAAGTAAAGTTTCCTTTTTGCTACTGTACCCAACTAGACATTCCCTCACTGGGCTAAGCAACATTTGATATTTGCTCAGCAAAGGATCAGGGTAAGGAGAGAGGAACTGGACTCTGTGTGTGGAGTTTGTTTGGGCCTATGCTGGTATCTGTCCTGTGTCTGTGATAAAGAAACGTGTGGGTTCTGGATTTCACACCCACCTGTTCTGCCTGCATAATTTGGGACCTAGAGTTTCAGTGATGAAGGACTTGGGGGTGGTAGGAATGGCCTAAATGTATGTTGCTGAGATGTGTCTTGGGGTTCTAGCTTCTTTCCTGTGACAGTACTTTTATTTCAAGCTCAGATTCCGAACCACTTGTTACCAAAGCTAATCCAAAAGTCTCTTAAAGGTTAACGTATCAGCTTTCATTTAGACTCAAAAAAATTAGAGTTTTATTTTAGACACATCAGGAACACTAAAAAATATGTAATAAATACTAAAATAGAAAGATGTTCAGCATTGATTACACTCAGCAGTGCTCAATATGTACACCATATTGGAAATCAACCAGTCCTCATAAAAGGTAAAAACTGTATTGTAAAAGATCCAGTCCTCATAAAAGAATAAAATCCACACTCAATACAGTCTTTTTGTTTAGAAAAACCACATAAAACTTCCATAAAATTCTGGTACTCCCAGTGCTCAGTATTCAGTGTTCTGATCTGGCGTATACCTTCACCACACCCGAAAAGTGATCCCCTTAGGAATGGACACTCACCAGAGTTACAATGATCATGCGCCTGTAAGCATAGGTTGCTTGCAACCTTTGGGAGTCTGGACCACTTCTGCTGACACCTGGACGGCCACTGTGCTTAGATATCCCTCGGGGACCCAACGGTACCAAAAAAATGGAATGGGAGGCACAATAGTGTAATACCGTCTTGCAGTCTTTTATTCAACATAACACACCAAAGTCAACCCCCCCCCCAAATTCAATATGCTTACATCAAAATAAAAATTCCCAAGCATAAAATGATAATCATGACGTGATGGCCAGCTCACCGCTGCTGAATAGTTTCCCTTCAGTCTAGTCAGATGGCGAGATCCGGATTCCAGCCAAGAGGTCTATGACCATCAAGGAGACAGCGTGCCTGCGTACTGACGCGTTTCGTCTCATGGGACTTCTACCGAGGACTCAAGCACACTGCACTGTACTCCTTTATATCACAAACCTAATTGGGACTCTTCCCGCCAAATTTCTATAGCCCCTCCCCTTAGGCGGGGTCTTGTGATGCAATGACCTTTGTTATTGCATTTGCTTCCGGTGTCATGAACCCAGAAGTTAAATGGCACTTATGGACATACTTCTAGAATGATGACAGTCATTGCACATAAGGTAATTTATCCCCAGTTTAATCATTTCGCATTATAATGCGGATTAAATAACCTCTAGTATTGTGTATATGGTCATACCGGATGTAGTCACTCGCAATCCATAGGGTTTGTTGACGCTCGTCAGAGGTCAACTAGCGTGTCACGTGATGCTTGTTTCTTCAACTACTTCCGGTATGTGAACACCGGATGTAGTCATCAGCGATACTTGAGGCTTATTGACACTCGTTGTACGGCATCCTGCGGCATCACTTCCGCTTCCGCTTAGGTATATGCTTCCGGAATGCTCATTTTGGATGTTGATTGGAGCTAATTGTAAGGACAGTGTCATCACAATATGTACTCTAGGTCTAAATATAAGCGGGACTAACTGAATATTATTATTACTCAGATCCACCCCCAATTTCAAATACCGAACCGGATAGGAGACCCAATATGGTTTTGCATTTGTTTTATAATTATACATTGGATGAGATGGGAATGGGACTCATAACCCACTCGTAAGATAGACATTCCTTGCTATATCAGTCAACACTGTTAGGCAGGGAATTAAATGCATAAATAATGATTACATGATCATTATAAATAAATTTCTCAGATGACATATAAATATGTATCTCTCATTGATGAATACATATACTCAAACCGATACTAGAGGTTATTTAATCCACATTATAATGCGAAATGATTAAACTGGGGATAAATTACCTTATGTGCAATGACTGTCATCATTCTAGAAGTATGTCCATAAGTGCCATTTAACTTCTGGGTTCATGACACCGGAAGCAAATGCAATAACAAAGGTCAATGCATCACAAGACCCCGCCTAAGGGGAGGGGCTATAGAAATTTGGCGGGAAGAGTCCCAATTAGATTTGTGATATAAAGGAGTACAGTGCAGTGTGTCTGAGTCCTCGGTAGAAGTCCCATGAGACGAAACGCGTCAGCACGCAGGCACGCTGTCTCCTTGATGGTCATAGACGTCTTGGCTGGAATCCGGATCTCGCCATCTGACTAGACTGAAGGGAAACTATTCAGCAGCGGTGAGCTGGCCATCACGTCATGATTATCATTTTATGCTTGGGAATTTTTATTTTGATGTAAGCATATTGAATTTGGGGGGGGGGGGGTTGACTTTGGTGTGTTATGTTGCATAAAAGACTGCAAGACAGTATTACACTATTGTGCCTCCCATTCCATTTTTTTGGTACCGTTGGGTCCCCGAGGGATATCTAAGCACAGTGGCCGTCCAGGTGTCAGCAGAGGTGGTCCAGACTCCCAAAGGTTGCAAGCAACCTATGTTTACAGGCGCATGATCATTGTAACTCTGGTGAGTGTCCATTCCTAAGGGGTTACTTTTCGGGTGTGGTGAAGGTATACGCCGGATCAGAACACTGAATACTGAGCACTGGGAGTATCAGAATTTTATGGAAGTTTTATGTGGTTTTTCTAAACAAAAAGACTGTATTGAGTGTGGATTTTATTCTTTTATGAGGACTGGATCTTTTACAATACAGTTTTTACCTTTTATGAGGACTGGTTGATTTCCAATATGGTGTACATATTGAGCGCTGCTGAGTGTAATCAATGCTGAACATCTTTCTATTTTAGTATGTATTACATATTTTTTAGACTGTTTTAACATTACAGTAGCTGATATCTGGAAATTTTTATGATATTTATGCATGATCTTAATATTCAACCGTATGTCATATCCCTTACGACAGTAAGCGCTGGGCGAGTGTTTGGAATTTTCTCTTTTTTCAACCACTTTTTTTTACATCAGGAACACTGATCTATTTATATTTGGGACAACATTGGTCCTAACATAGTTATAACTCACTGCATAATTGTTTGACTGAGTATATACAAATATATTCATCTATGGGCTCTCCCTAGGGACCTCTGTGGGAAAAACCGGGACCAACTTCTCCTTTTTTCTTCTCCTTTCTTCTTTCCACACATTTTCCCCCACTGGATGATATCTGGTGCGTTTACTTCTCCATACATTGATGGATTCCCCCATGTGGTATGTATTCAACTGGCATAGTTGTATAATGTGATTTATCAGCAAATATATTGTTATGAAGTAACTATCGGCATATATATATTCTTTGCATTGCATTTTACTTGTATTGTAAAAAAAAAAATGATTTTCATGACAGAAAACTATGATATGTACAAGTTTTTTCCTAAATCTACATCCCTGACGAAGGGTTTTCCCGAAACACGTTAGTGCGTTGAAAACAAATGCAATTTGGGTCAAGTGATAGTCAACCCGTGTTATTATACATTTCTATGTGAAGATCATTTTGATTACTTCTTTCTGTGCTTTTAAATGTATGTTTATTATGTTATATATTTTTAAATGAATTATTAAATATAATATATTTACATATGTCGTGTAAAGTCCCACAACTCTTTAGGGGGGCTCTTTCAATTTACATTATCATTGGGATGTTGGCAATGAGACACTATACTCTGCAAGGGTGAGTTAGTATCCATCAGGTACACTGAACCATGTGTATCACAGTGACATAGTAAATATTAATGAGAATGCGTTTGGCTTATCTGCACACATATACACATAAGCATTAGTATGTGTGTATGCAGCATTTTAAACCTGCACAGCTTGGTTGTTTATATGAAGCAAATAATGTTAAATGATATACTCTATTGGTTGCAGAATTTGTATATTGTGCAATAACTGTACTCCTTTTTGTGGAATTTATGGAAATAATGATTACTAGTTGTTCCTTATGCTACAAATGTAAAAGATGTAAACTTTTAAAATCCTTATTTCTGCATGCTATGCTGTGACATGTTTGTGCTGTCTGTGTTCTCTGTTTCTTCACTTGTCCACCCATTATAGTCTGTCCATCATTCCTTGCCATTATCTGCCATTAACTTCTATTTTGGATACCGCCCAAAATCAATCCCAAAATGTTTACAGATTTTTGTTAATTATGAGGCACGAAAACCTGTGTACTAATCCAAATCTGCCAATGTCAGTGTGACTAAGGAGGTTGCTGAAATGATCATGAAAGGATAGAACATTCTCTAATTAGTACATGTGTTCTTGCAAGCTGTTATTAGGTTGTGCCCTTAGTTTAGAGATACAATGTGTACAGATAATTTACAGGTATGCAACAAAGATCACTTCTCTGTGAGCCATGATGATGGTTTTGTTGCTTTGATAATGTCACAAAGTGCAGGTGGCACAGACATGGGAGTGATGTATTTTTTACGATCTCATTGTCTTAAAACTAAAAACATAAAACTTAGGATATTTATTATACAGTATAAGGGAACAATGAATCAAGAGGTTTGAGACATTATAACCAAAGGGATTAGCTAGAGAATATATTTTCAGTCTAGGGTGCGTATTTATTTATGATTTAGCCATCGTTCACATTGAACGGGGGTTTGTAAAAACGTGAGTTCAGCTTCATTGGGAGTTCGGGGGCAATTTGAAAGACATCTGTGTGGGTTCATATACAGATGTCTACTGAAATTTCCCCCCGAAGTTGGAAAAAAAAAAGTGTGGTGCCGCAAAACTCGCATCGCAACGATTGGGACAGTGCTGTTGCCAGCACTAGGGTGCACTTTTGGCATGCGATTTGACATGTCAAACAGCTTGCTATGGGGGCACCCGAGCCGAGCTGCAGCTCTGTGTGTCCATTCAGACATGGAGCTGCCGTTTGGCCCTGCCCAATCTCTCTCTCTCTCTCCTGATTGGCTCACTGACATTGATTGACAACCGTGGGAGCCAATGGCGCTGTGGCTGTATCTCAGCCAATCAGGAGGGAGAGCCCATGAGCCGCCGAGGGACCCATGAACATCGCTGGACAGAGATGGGGCACAGGTAAGTATTAGGGGGTGCTGGGGGGCTGCTACACACAGAAGACTTTTTATCTTAATGCAAAGAATGCATTAAGATAAAAAAAACCTTCCTGACTTTACAAATCCTTTAATACATTTGGAAAATTGCTACAGAAAGGATGATGGTAAAATGATATACTGTAGATGCATGTGTTCCTATTGGATAGGAACCTAAAGCATTTTATTCTTCATCAGGTACCCCACTGACAGTATAGTTGGTCAAAAATGTTTCCTCCATTGACATTCGTTGGCACTTCTTTAGTAGAATGTATTTAACACCTAGGGATTGATTTACTAATGGAAATAAAGGCTGTTCACATTGCATGAGAAGTTGCACTTTGCAACATAATTTGCCCTAGAGTTTAATAAATGAGGTGAGGTTCTACTGACTTCCACCATCCAATCATGTTTAAGTAAAAATGCTTTTTTTTTTTTTTCCTTGCATACGATTTGGTATTATTTGTAAAGAGAACTTTCACCACATTCCCTAAGTTAAAGAAAAAGCTCCCATGCAAAGTGCAGCTTCCCCTGCAAAACTAACAGCTTTTTGCCTTTGTGATTGGATCTATTTGAGTGTTTTGTTTCCCAAAGTGTTTTTATTGGGTTTTTTAAATTTCAAGGAGGGAAATAAAAGAATAACATTGTAATAGTACAGAAATTTTAAGTTAGGATTATCCAGCAGTAAGACTCTAATGGAGTGTTATAACTGGATAAAAGATAAGGACCATGATGGGTTAATTGAAGTTTCTGATTACAAAATAAAGATACACATCCTTTTATTTTCAGATGCAGATATGCATGAAAATTGGGCATAAAGCTCCAAAGCGTCACAACATTTCAGGATTGTTTTTATAAAAAAAAGCTTTAATAAAGAAGGAGTTTTAATAGTAAGAGAGTGCCGTCTGAAGATTGAATTACCATAATTCATAATGCATTTGGCTTAGCATAATGTATCCTTAAAGTGCTCAATGACATTTTAATGCCATTCCTAAAGTTCACACACCAAGCCTTCTTTTAAATGAAATGCAATAATGGTATATTGATTTACCCCTCTGCTGCAATACAACATTTCTCTGCAGGTTTTCCTAAAGGTAAAAGGACGAGCAATAAATGAGCTCATTGAATGTGGACTGCGGAGCATCATATGATTTCTAAGAAGTGGCCATTAATTCATGTCTTCTATCTGACATTGAAATCTGTATTCTAACAACTTGTTCACAAAGTACTAGAGTAAATAGGTGTGACATCATGGCTTGTGCCTATATCAGGCTTTGGTGATGCAATTACTCCAGATTTCAAATAATATGTCACACTATAAGGCCAGTTAGGGTGTTACATAGTTACATTGTTAGTGAGGTTAGAAAAAAAAAAAAAAACAGTCCATCCAGTTCAACCTTTGATGTGTGTGCGTGTATGTGTTTATGTCAATAGTACATTGTATACCCCTGAATGTTGTGGTCGTAAGGTGCCCATCTAATAGTTTTTTGAAACTATTAATGCTCCTTGCTGATACCACTGCTTGTGGAAGAGAATTCCACATCCTTACCACTCTGATAGTATAGAACCCATCAAGCGGTTTAAGGTTAAACAGCTTCTCTTTTCATTTTAGCGAATGGCCGCGAGTCCTTTTATATTCCCTTTCACTGAATAGTTTGTTCCTTATGCTAGGGTTACCAGTACGGTATTTGTACATTGATATCATATCCCCTCTCAAGCTTCTCAAGCGAGAGAATAAGTTCAATGCTTGCAGTCTTTCCTCATAGCTCAGATCCTCCAGTCCCTTTATTAGCTTTGTTGCCTTCTCTGGACTCTCTCCAGTTCAAGCACATCCTTCCTAAGGACCGGTGCCCAGAACTGGACGGCCCAGATGCGGCCTGACCAGAGTCTTGTAGAGTGGGAGAATTATCATTTTATCTTTGGAGTGAATCCCCTTTTTAATACATGCCAATATTCTGTTAGCTTTGCTTGCAGCAGCTTGACATTCCATTCCATTGCTGAGCTTGTCATTTACTAGGACCCCCAGGTCTTTTTCCATCTTACATTCCCCCAAAGGCTCTCCCCCTAGTGAGTAACTTACGTTCATATTTCTGGCACCCAAATGCTTTACCTTACATTTTTCAACATTAAACCTCATTTGCCTTGTAGATGCCCATCCCATTACTTTGTTCAGGACTTCTTGAACGGTTTCCACATCCTGCGTAGAAGTTATTGCCCTGCTTAATTTAGTACAGTCCGCAAATATGGAGATTGTTCTGTTCATCCCATCCTCTAGGTAATTTATGAATAACTTAAATAGGATTGGCCCAAGGACAGATCCTTGGGGGACCACCACTTTCCACTCCAGACCATTCCAAGTACTCCCCATTTATCACCACCCTTTGGACTCGCCTCTGAAGCCAGCTTGTAATCCAGGTACTCACTCTATGGTCCATACCTATGTACCTTAGTTTGTACAGTTTGTGGGGAACTGTATCAAATGCCTTTGCAAAATCCAGATACACCATATCTACAGGCCTTCCTTTATCTAGATGGCAGCTAACTTCTTCAATCAATATATTGGTCTGCAAGAGCGATTTTTCATAAATCCATGCTGATTTCTATTAATGATACCGTTTTCATTACTAAAGTCTTGTATAGTCCCTTATCATCCCCTCCAATATCTTACAGATTATTGATGTTAGGCTAACCGGCCTGTAGTTCCCAGGGATATATCTCGGCCCTTTTTTAAATATTGGTACCACGTTGGCTTTTTTCCAATCAGCTGGTACCATTCCCTTCAGTAGACTATCCATAAAAAATTAGGAACAATGGTCTGGCTGTAACTTGGGTGAGTTCTTTAAGGACCCTCGGGTGTAAGCCATCTGGTCCCGGTGACTTATTTTTGTTACGTTTTTCAAGTCTACTTCTGAGTCTGTCTTATGTTAACCATGAGGGTGCTTCCTGTGATGTGTTATTAACTTTAACATTACAAGCTGGGTTAACCGTAGCCCCCAAATTATTTTGTGAAGACTGAGGAGAAGAATTTATTTAGCACCTTTGCCTTCTCTCTGTCCATTGTAGCCAGAATCCCTTTGTCGTCCTTTATGGGGCCAATGTGTTCTGGCCTCACTTTCTTACTATTTATAAACTTAAAGAATTTCTTGGGGTTTTTATACTCTCTTCCGCTCTGTGCCTTTCGTGTTCCGTTTTAGTCGCCCTGATTTTGCTCTTATATTTCTTATTGCATTCTTTGTACTGTTGGAATGCTGCCAATGACCCCTCCACCTTGTATTTTTTTAAGGCTTTTCTTTAGTTTTTATATGCATTTTTACGTTGGAGTTTAGCCACCCAGGGTTTATTTTAGCTCTTTTAAACGTATTTCCAGTTGGAAGGCACTGGCCAATACCTTTATTTAGTATATTCTTAAAGCATATTTCCTCCGTGTTATTTGTTCCTAGGATTTTATCCCATTAAATACCATCTAGCATAGAGCGCAGTTTTGGGAAGTTGGCTCTTTTGAAAGTCAGTGTGCTTGTATTACCCTTGTGTTTTCTATTTCTATGATTTATACTGAAACTAATTGACCTATGGTCACTGTTTCCTAAGTTGCCCAGTATTTCTACATCTGCAATCAGGTCTGTATTATTCGTAATTAGTAGATCTAGTAATGCATTGTTTCTCATTGGTGCGTTCACCATCTGACCCATGAAATTTTCCTGCAAAACATTTAGGAAATGGGGAACTTTAGTTGAATGCGCAGTTCCTTCTGCCCAGTCTATATCCGGATAATTAAAATCCCCCATTATAATGACATTTCCCATACTTCCTGCCATTCCAAGCTGTGATAGGAGGTCCGCCTCCCCTCCTCCCTCTGGTTGAGGGGCCTATAGCATACAACCAATATTACTTTCTTTTCGTACATCACGGGACACAGATCCATAAATCATAACATATGGGTTATATAGCCACCTATAGGTGAAGGACACTGGCAACCAATCAGAATTGATGAACCCCTATATAACCCCTCCCACACAGGAAGTACCTCATTTTTTTCGTCATGTCTAAAAGGTGAAGGTTGCTGTGGAGAGGTGCTCCACATGTTTGTTATGTTTCAAAGAAGAAGAAAGAAGATAATGCTAACATACCCCAAACAAAAATTACTGGATCTAAGGAATTAGCTATCGGATCCATCTAAAACAGTCAATGGACTAAAAAGATGGTACCCGAGCCTTGGGAAGCAGATACAAGGTTTTGCCTGTAATGCTGTCCTTTTTAGGAGCTGGGCCCTGGGATCTGGACCCTTGGAATACCAAACCCCAAAGGTGCTCTGTGCAGGGTGCTCTACAGGTCCAAGGCCGTGGCCCCTCTTATATAGGGGACCCAGTCCTTGAAGGTCTCCAAGATAATGCTCTCCGTGATGGGTGAAGATTGGATTCTTGCTTATAGTAGATTCCTGCGGCAGGACTGGTGGGTCCATTTTATATATTTACACAGCAAGCAAACCTTAAAAGGTTAAAATTGCAAAATTGTAAATATTTTATGCACTATTCCCTTTAATAAGATTACAGAGACTTGTGCCACGTGTATTTCTGTTTGTAATTACATTTATTGTAGCAGTTTATGCAAAGTATGTTTAAAGCATATTGTTACATTGTTTCTTATCCTGAGCTGATCACCTAATAGGTATCAGCTGTGACAAACAAGATTCAGCCTAAGCTGCTCTCACCTCATATTTGCTGTTTTCGCCTTGGCATTTAAGCGTCCACATGTTCGTCTCCCGCTTCCTGGCATGTCTGTGGCGAAGAACTGTTCGTGCACGTGGGAATCTTTGCTTTTTTTAAACAGGCGTATGCTGCATAGGAGGGCGAGTTCAAAAGCAATGACGTGGATTCAGCATATTCAGAAAAAAGAGGCACAAATTTTAATGGAACTGTTTCCAACGCACTAGCCTCTGTCAGAGGCTATAGGTGACACAGAGCAGCAGCAGCTGGGTTGCGTGAGTCACTGTGGGTGTATTTTACTGGCACAAACAGGTCCTGTATCTTAGGCAAATCAGTGCTATGTTTTTTTAGGCTGTATAAGCTTGGCACAAGCCTTGAGTACACTTTAAAGGTAGTACCTCAAGTTTTTTTTTTACCTCAAGTCAATTTTTAGCTATAAAGCATTGTCTGCCCGAAAAAGGGCTGTAGGGAACACAGTTTGAAAGGGCAATATAATGCCACTGTCCGGCCTTGAAGGTCCTAGTCGTGCTTTTACTGTGTCTACTCCTCCTGATAAGCCAGAGGCATCTAGCCAATCTGAGCCCTTACGGTTGTCAGGAATAGTAGCTACTCTGTGTACTTCTGCCACAGCCTATGTTACCAAGAATGATTTGGCATTGGCATTAGCCAGCCTAGAGGGTAGGATTACTGACATGATTTCAGCACCACATGGAGGAAACAAGCGGGTTAGATCCCCCTCTTCTGAGCTGCCCCCTGAATCAGTTCAGAATTGGGCAAAGGATGTGGAAGATGTAGCTGAGGGTGACCCAATAGAAGGTCAAGCTGAAATTTACACTTCTGGGGAGTCAGAGTCAGAGGAATCTCTATCAGCCTCTCAATCCCAGAGATTGTTTTTTCAGTGTCTTGCTGAGATGGTCTGGGCTGAGTTTAAACTTCTGCCCTTAGAGACAACTGAAACTTCTTTTTCCTCTCTGGGCTCATTGCACCCTCCTCAGAGTCCTTGGACATTTCCCATACATCCGCTCTTGGAGCAAAAAGTGTATAATGATTGGGATCATCTTGACAGGATGTTTGTTCTCCCAAACGGTTTTCACTGTTATATCCTATGGAGAATAAGTTTTCTAAGAGATGGAAAATTCCCACTGTGGATGCAGCCATTTCTTCAGTTAACAAGAATTTAACCTGTCCTGTGGATAATGCCCAGGTTTTTAAAGATCCAGGGGATAAAAGGTTGGAATCTTTATTGAAAGCTTCCTTTGCAGTTGCAGGTTCTGCAGTACAACCAGCAGTAGCAGCCATAGGATTGTGTCAGTCTTTGAAAGACCACATAAAGCGAGTGTCCAAGACAGTTCCTTCTCAAGAAGAGTCTGTGGAAGATCTGCCAGATCTACCTCACACTTTGTGTTTCGCAGTAGATGCTCTTATGGACTCCATAAGGCAAATGTCACGGTTTTCTCTGATGACAGTGCATATGCGCAGAATCCTTTGGTTAAAGAGCTGGTCTGTGGAATTACCATGTAAAAAGTTACTGGCTAGCTTCCCCTTTCAGGGAGAACGCCTTTTTGGTGATGATCTAGATAAGTATATCCAAAAGATCTGGGGGGGGGGGGAGTATGTTGCTACCTGAAAAGAGGAAGAACAGGTATCCTTTCCTTTAAAATCCCCAGCACTCATAATACCAGTGCTTCCAATTCCAGGCAGTGGCGACGGCCTCAACTGTCTGCATCCGGACCCAAGCGTTCGGCGGAGGGTCAGAAAAAGCCCTGGGCCCAGAGATCAGCCAAGTCTTCCTCTAAGCCCTCTCAGTGAAGGGGCCCCCCCACTCACCTGGGTGGAGGGAAGGCTCCTGCAGTTTTCAGGGGTATGGGTGGAGTCGATTCAGGACAACTGGGCCGTCTCCACCATTTCACAGGGATACAAGCTGGAATTTCAGGTGTTCCCGCATCCTCAGTTTGTGAGGTCAAGTATAGCAACAGATCCACTAAAAGAAAGATCTCTCTTTCAGGCACTGGACCAACTGAGAGCTCAGAGGGTGATAACCGAGGTTAGGTTCAAGGGTTTTTACTCAAACCTATTCATAATCCCCAAACCAAACGGGGATGTGAGACCTATTTTGGATCTCAAGGCACTGAATCACTTTATGAACATTTGTTCTTTCCGCATGGAATCAATTTGTTCAGTCATAGCCTCCCTGCAGGGAGAGGAATTTCTAGCATCCATAGACATACAGGATGCATATCTTCATGTGCTTATATTTCAGACCCATCAAAGGTTCCTTCGTTTTGCGATTGGAAACCATAATTTCCAGTTTGTGGCCCTGCCCTTCGGGTTGGCAACAGCTCCAAGAGTGTTCCCAAAGATCCTAGCTCCAGTATTGGCTGTTCTAAGGTCCCGAGGGATATCTGTAATAGATTGATTGGTGTCGACTCTAAGCCGAAATATCCTTCAGACAGTACATTTTTTGGAACGTCTGGGTTGGATACTGAACTTAGCAAAGTCAGAATTACAGCCAGTCCAGCGTCTGGAATACCTGGGGCTTCTTGTTGACATGGTGCAGGCAAAGATATTCTTGCCAGCAAAAAGGGTCTCAGACCTTAAGGGTCAGGTTCGGTCTATAGTAAGGCTGAGATATTCTTCTATACCTCTTTGCATGATGTTACTGGGGAGTCTGAATTGGTGGTTGTTGTCCAGAAACCTGGAAAGGGGGAAATCCTTTCTTCCAGTGACCTGGAAGGTAGTGACTACAGAAACCAGTCTCTCCGGCTGGGGAGAGGTTCTGGAGGAAGCTACTGTCCAGGGAAAATGGTCTTGGGTAGAAAGTCATCTCCCCATCAACATTTTGGAAATTCGTGCAGTCAGTCGGACTCTGAAATTCTGGACGCCCAGACTTTCAGGTTCACCCTGTCAGGTTTCAATCCGACAATGCCACGGCCGTGACTTATGTCAACCATTAGGAGGCACAAGGAGTCGATCAGCCCAGAAAGAGGTGGATATTATCCTGTCCTGGGCAAAGAAGTTTGCATCATGTCTGACAGTAGTGTTCATTCCAGGAATAGAGAACTGGCAGGCAGATTTTTTGAGCCGTCAACAGATGTTTCCAGGGGTATGGTCCTTACATCCTGAGATTTTTCAATTGATCTGCCTATGCTGGGGGGGCCCAGATGTAGATCTGTTGGCATCCAGGTTCAACAACAAGTTGGAGAGATTTGTGTCCAGGACCAGGGATCCACTCGCAGTCAGAGTGGATGCTTTGATGACTCCTTTGGAGGAGTATTCCCTGATCTATGCCTTTCCTCTGGTACAGCTGATAATGCATTTGTTGCACAGGATCAGCTAGAGGGGAAACCAGTATATCTGGTAGCTCTGTCTTGGCCAAAGGGGATTTGGTATGCACAAATCCAGAGGTTGGCAGTGACAAGGCCTTGGGTTCTTCCACTGCATCCGGACTTGCTCTCTCAAGGTCCGATATTCCACCCTGTTGTACAGTCTCTAAATTTGACGGCTTGGCTATTGAAGCCTTAATCTTGGAGGAGCAGGGTTTATCTGGCCCCGCAGTTCATACACTGATAAACGCCAGGAAGCCAGTCTCTAGAAATGTTTTATTACAGGGTCTGGAAATCCTACATTGCCTGGTGTGAAGCCAGGAAATGGCATTCCCGTACAAATATTATTGGGAGAGTTCTATCCTTCCTGCAAGCAGGGGTAGATATGAAATTAGCCTTGAGCACGATTAAAGGGTAGATTTAAGCTTTATCATTTTTTTTTCCAGGAACCGATCGCTTCCCATTCATTGGTTCAAACCTTTGTCCGGGGAATATTGCATTTGCTTCCACCAGTGAAGCCACCGTTTTGTTCTTGGGACTTAAATTTGGTGTTGGCAGTTTTACAAAAACAGACTTTTGAACCTCTGGGGCAGGTTCCCCTGGTTCTTCTGACCAGAAAACTGGTCTTTTTGATTGTGATAACTTCAGTTAGCAGCTCTTTCTTGTAAAGAGCCATTCTTGATATTTTATCTAGACAGGGTGATTTTATGTCCTCACACAGATTTTTTGCCCAAGGTAGTGACCGCCTTTCATTTGAATCAGGACAATATACTACCTTCTTTTTTTCCAGATCCTCACTCACAGGAGGAAAGGTTATTGCATTAGTGATATCTGTCCTCTAAATCACTTGCACATTGTTCTTGATATACAGGCATACCCCTCCTCCTTTTTTACCCTCTCTATCTCTGCGATAAAGGGAATACCCCTGAATGGTTGCCAGCCAATCGTGAGTCTCTGAAATTCCCACAAAATCAAAATCCTCCTCATACATTAGAAACTCCAGTTCTCCCATCTTGTTGGCCAGATTTTTGGCATTGGTATACAAACCTCATAATTTTGTCTGGTTGCATACTGTATCTTCATTAGATGTTATGAGGCTGCACTTTCAATTTGTCAGCCTACCTACCTTGGGTTTTGGATTTCTGGTCACTCTATCGCTAATACCCCCAATAATGCCCGCTGAACCTTTCTCCCCGCTGGCTAATTCTACATCTTCTTCAAGGTGTGCTGTGTTAACCAATAAAATTGTTTAACAGTCGTTCAAATATCTTTACCAACTACATACGCACATATCCCACTCTCCCCCATTTCTTCTGCATTTATCTGTATTCTGTCTGGACCATGAGTCATAGGATTCCTACAGCTTGTACAAACATTGAGACAAGTGGAGGAATCTGAAGGAACATGCATTCAGAATAGGAACATATCATTACTGGGTCTTGGAACTGGAAACAAAAATGTGTGCTGGTGTAATGTTCTGGTACCTTTGGGTACCCTAATTACTCTTTCATAAGTGTATGCGCCCCACCATTCTCTTTTGGTAAGGTGCGCATACACCTTTAAGACTGATGCTGTCATCACTGAGCGCCGGACTGGATGGCTATTTAGATCGCCGGCTCTCACTCACATGTGTTCGTTCAAACTGCTTTGTGCCTTGATGCTAACCTGTCTTGAAGCTCACATGCTTGCAAGCATACCTCGCTGTCGGAACCACGCTGCGCTGATCCCTGTATCCCGTTACCGGATCATCCGCTCTTGCCTCTCCTCTCCTCTGCTACATTGCTATTAGTGATAAGTACCCCACAGGGGAAACCTCTATAACCTTTATACTAAAGCTTACACTATCTAGCTCTGCATACTAAGGACTATTACTACATCTGCATTATCTAAGATTGCTAGCTCTTGAGCCTACTACCACCTGTTCTTGCACTGGGTTGATCTCTCTTGTATGTCCACCTGCTACTCTGTCATCTACTACCATACATGATTGCTAAACCTATCTGCATCCCATCTGCTACTATCTTACTTTCAAGAACATTTCCTTTCAAGTGTCTGTCATCTACCATCTCTACCCAACCTGTCTCTTCAGCCTATCATCACTGTGTTACTATATACATAAGTCACTCTAGGAAACATCTTATTGAGTGTGTGTATTTACTTGCTGAATTGAGATCATCCACACATGATGAGTCATTGAGAGTTGGGAATGGTGTCTCAGCGTTTCTCTACATGACTACTGAAGTGGAATATTTCTGCAGCTGAAAATCCACATCATACGTAAAACGCAGGAGCGTTACAGATTGAACGAACCACAAATGGATTCAGCAGAAATAACCACTCAGATGACACAATTAAAACAGCAAGTACCTGCGTTAATACACGCACTTGCTGAATTAAAAGAAGACAA
This sequence comes from Pelophylax lessonae, assembly GCF_965119305.1. NCBI lineage: Eukaryota > Metazoa > Chordata > Amphibia > Anura > Ranidae > Pelophylax > Pelophylax lessonae. Next base: position 532,161,097 of record NC_138770.1, read on the forward strand.
TCAGGCTCTGTCGCAGCAGGTAATTAGACTGACACAACTTACCACTGCTCAGTCCCCTGAACCCAAAATAAATCCTCCTTTGGTATTTACAGGCGATCGCAAAAAATTTCGCGAATTTAAAAACGCATGTGAGTTACTTTTCTTGCTAAAACCCCGTACCTACCTTACTGATCACATTAAGGTTTGTACTATTATTTCTTACCTAACAGGCGATCCTCGGGCCTGGGCAGACTCTCTTTTTGAGAAAAGCGACCAGCTTCTCAACTCCTATGCCTTGTTCCTAGCAGAACTCACTAGCCTATATGATGATCCCAATAGGCAGAGTACTGCCGATCTTCAATTAAGATCCTTGAAACAAGGTGGGAGACCTGTAGAAGACTTTGTCGCAGAATTCAAGAGATGGACCCTTGATTCAGAATGGAATGATGCATCTCTGAAATCCCAATTTAGGCTTGGCCTATCAGAGGCCGTTAAAGACGAGCTCGCCCGAGCGGATCTGCCAAAAACCCTGGATGCATTGATACAACTCAGTATCACCATAGATAGAAGACTACGAGAAAGAAAGGCTGAGAAAATGGGAATGCCATTATCCAGTTCTTCTCGGATTTCGGCCGTTGACCCCGTTCCTATGGAGGTAGGAACCATACGCCCACCTCTATCAACTATGGAAAGAGCCAGAAGACGATCTGGTAATCTCTGCTTGTACTGTGCATCCCCGGATCACAAGATAAACGTCTGTCCCCTAGTCTACAAAAAGAAGGGTGAGTGTTCACATGTCCTCCTAGGGGGATTGACAACTTCAATCACTAACCCTTACCTTTCTGTTTGCTTAACATTAGAGTGGGACCAGAACAGGATTACTACTAAGGCCATGATTGACACAGGATCTTGTGGAAATTATATTGACATACGTTTTGCTGCTTTAAATAAAGTTCCTATTATTTCTAAACTTAAACCTGTCTCAGTGAGTATTATTAACGGTGTTCCTTTATCCTCTGGTCCGATCACTGATCAGACACAGGCACTCCTAGTCACTACTAACGGGTCTCATATGGAGACCACTACCTTCGATCTAATACCTTCACCCCACTTTCCCATTGTTTTGGGACTTCCCTGGTTGCACACACATCAACCAACCATAGATTGGAAGGAACGGACCCTGACCTTCCTCTCTTGCTATTGCGAGGGTACGTGTAACCTCCCGTCTTTCGGGAAGATCCTGTCTGTGGTGACAGATGAGATTGCACCACTATGTTATCAGGATCTCTCTGAGGTTTTTCTTGAGAAAAATGCTCAAGCACTACCTCCCCATCGAGACTATGATTGTAGCATTGATCTACTCCCAAATAGCAAATTGCCGTTCGGTCATGTTTATCCTCTTTCACAGGATGAACTTTCCCATCTCAAAGACTATTTGGATGAGAATTTGGAAAAAGGTTTTATTAGACCTTCCACTTCTTCCACAGCAGCAGGACTCTTTTTTGTCCGCAATAAGGACTCAAGTCTCAGGCCTATCATCGACTATAGGCAATTGAATGCTATTACAATAAAAGATCGCTATCCTCTACCGCTTATCCCTGAGCTCATTGAGCAGGTGCGTGGAGCTACCTATTTTTCAAAATTGGACCTGAAAGGAGCATACAATCTCATTCGAATCCGTGATGGACACGAGTGGAAGACTGCATTCAGAACCAGATACGGATTGTTCGAATATCTTGTAATGCCATTCGGGCTATGCAACGCCCCTGCAGTTTTTCAACGATTTATAAACAATATTTTCAGAGACTTACTAGATGTCTGTGTTGTGGTATATCTGGACGATATACTTATATATTCACGATCCCTGTCTGAACACATAAGACATGTAAGACTAGTATTATCGAGATTGCTTGCACACAACCTTTATGTGAAACTGAAAAAATGCTTGTTTCATAAAGAAGAGGTACTGTTTCTAGGCTACATCATATCCAAAACAGGAATCGAGATGGACATGAGTAAGATATCCTGCATTCAGGATTGGCCTACACCAACCACACGCAAGGCGCTACAGCGATTCCTTGGATTTTCGAATTTCTACAGGAAGTTCATTAGAAACTTCTCTGCCATTGTGAGACAGCTCACTAGCATTAAAAAACCATTCAAATGGTCAGATGAAGCAAATAAAGCTTTTCACCTGTTAAAGACAAGGTTTACTTCTGCTCCCATACTACGCCATCCAGACCCATCCCTCCAATACATTCTGGAAGTAGATGCGTCAAACATGGCAGTAGGAGCAATACTCTCCCAACGACCAACTCACACTTCACCACTTCATCCAGTCGCCTTTTTTTCTAAATCCCTAAGCAGTCTAGAGATAAATTACCCCGTGGGTGAAAAGGAACTGCTTGCTATAAAATTGGCTCTGGAGAATTGGCGACATCTACTCGAAGGCACCCAATTACCAATACTTATATACACGGACCATAAAAATCTCCAATATCTTCAGACTAACAAAACTCTCTCGCACCGACAGGTACGATGGTCACTATTCTTTCTAAGGTTTAACTTCCTAGTGACCTACACACCTGCAGATAAGAACAAAAAGGCGGATGCACTATCACGACTAACTGAAGAAAACTACTTTGAAATCCCTTCCGTTCCTATAATACCTCACAAACGCATTATTGGAGTTGTCCGTTCCTTGAAGGAAGAGGTTTTGCATGGTATAAGTTTGGATTCACCCCCACCACAACTAAATACTGATGCAGAAGGCTTCCTCTACTACAACGACAAACTTTACATACCACCTACCATACGCACCAAGATCTTGGAATTATCGCATGATGTGCCTATGGCAGGACATATGGGTATGACAAAGACTCTTAATCTGATTACCAGGCAATTCTGGTGGCCTGACATGAAAACATCTATACAAAAATTCGTCTCTTCATGCAATGTCTGTGCCAGGTCCAAAATTGACACTACGAGACCATCCGGTCTACTATGCAGTCTACCAATACCCCAAACTCCATGGGAAGTTGTGTCCTTGGACTTTATAGTGGAATTGCCTCCTTCCAAAGGATTTAATACCATCTTAGTGTCAGTGGACCATCTGACAAAAATGGCACATTTCATTGCTATTCGCAGACTACCTTCGTCCAAACAAACGGCAGAACTCCTGATGAAACATGTCTTTAAGTTACATGGTATCCCAAAAACTCTTCTGTCTGACCGTGGGTCACAATTTATTTCCAAGTTCTGGCAAGAACTATGTCACATACTACGGATCGAGCGGAAGCTCACTTCTCCTTACCATCCGCAGACCAACGGACAGACTGAAAGAGTCAACCAATGCATCGAGCAATATTTACGTTGTTACACTTCTTACCAACAGGATGATTGGGTGGATCTTCTCCCTCTGGCAGAATTTGCCTACAACAACGCAACCCACAGTACGACCAAGCAGAGTCCGTTCTACTTGAACTATGGGTTTCATCCCTCTATTCTTCCACCACGCATCCTTCCTTCAAATAACCCAGTAGCTTCAGACTATCTTACCCAAATAAAGGACTCTCTGGGTTTGCTTAATACTACCATTGCACACGCTCATAGTCAACAAAAGAAGTACTATGATCTTCGCAGAAGACCTTCTCCTCAGTACGCTATCGGGGACCTCGTTTGGCTCTCAACAAAAAATTTAAGACTGAAAATCCCTAGCAAAAAGCTTGGACCTCTGTTCTTGGGACCTTTCCCAATCAAGAAACTTATTGGAAAAGCTGCAGTACAGCTTACATTGCCAATAGACCTCAAAATACATCCCATTTTCCATGTGTCGCTACTGAAGCCCCATGTTCCTGACCAAGGAATAAGGCCTACTATCCCTCCTCCTCCTCCTGTACAAGTTGAAGGTGGAGAAGAATATGAGATAAAAGAGATTCTGGATTCTCGTATCCACAGAGGAAGACTTCAGTACTTGGTTCGATGGAAGAACTATGGGCCCCAAGACGACACCTGGCTAAACACCTCTGACATACATGCCTCTAGATTAATCCGCAATTTTCATGCAAAGTACCCAGACAAACCAGCTCCAGAAGCCTTCAGGAGCCGGCCTTAAGGGGGGGGGTACTGTAATGTTCTGGTACCTTTGGGTACCCTAATTACTCTTTCATAAGTGTATGCGCCCCACCATTCTCTTTTGGTAAGGTGCGCATACACCTTTAAGACTGATGCTGTCATCACTGAGCGCTGGACTGGATGGCTATTTAGATCGCTGGCTCTCACTCACATGTGTTCGTTCAAACTGCTTTGTGCCTTGATGCTAACCTGTCTTGAAGCTCACATGCTTGCAAGCATACCTCGCTGTCGGAACCACGCTGCGCTGATCCCTGTATCCCGTTACCGGATCATCCGCTCTTGCCTCTCCTCTCCTCTGCTACATTGCTATTAGTGATAAGTACCCCACAGGGGAAACCTATATAACCTTTATACTAAAGCTTACACTATCTAGCTCTGCATACTAAGGACTATTACTACATCTGCATTATCTAAGATTGCTAGCTCTTGAGCCTACTACCACCTGTTCTTGCACTGGGTTGATCTCTCTTGTATGTCCACCTGCTACTCTGTCATCTACTACCATACATGATTGCTAAACCTATCTGCATCCCATCTGCTACTATCTTACTTTCAAGAACATTTCCTTTCAAGTGTCTGTCATCTACCATCTCTACCCAACCTGTCTCTTCAGCCTATCATCACTGTGTTACTATATACATAAGTCACTCTAGGAAACATCTTATTGAGTGTGTGTATTTACTTGCTGAATTGAGATCATCCACACATGATGAGTCATTGAGAGTTGGGAATGGTGTCTCAGCGTTTCTCTACATGACTACTGAAGTGGAATATTTCTGCAGCTGAAAATCCACATCATACGTAAAACGCAGTAGCGTTACAGCTGGAGGCTTTTCTTAATAAAAAACTCTTAAGGGTAGAAGGAACATTTGTACGATTTAGAGGTGCTTCCTTCAACTGCTTGTCAAGTACCTGTGTAGTAGAAATGGAAGCATTCAAACCAATAAGACTAACGTATTAGATTAGGAGGCACACAAATATTTTGTATGACTGAAAAAAATATTTTTCGAAACATTTAAACAGTAACATATTTTAATGTTTCTAGTTTAGGGCGGAGCGAGGAAGGTTTAGAACTCTCTTAGTTACTGACCTGCCTGCTGACCACCTTCACTAGGATACAATGTGAATGAAAATATTAACATTCACACCAGAACTGTAGAAAAGGGAAATCTTGCAAGGGGCAAAACTGTTCTGGTGACAACTGTCAAAAGTGAGAACTCCTTTCACTTCCAGTTTTGTCCATGGGACAGGAAATGGAGGATTAGGGGGGGGGTGCGAGACAGAGAGAGAGGGAGAGAGAGAGAAAGACTTTCTGGGGAGCAGATAACGTTTAAAGAACAAGTATGTTTTTACCTGTTTTATTGTAGCAAAGTGTCACTCTACTTGCCATGCTTATAGGGAGGCACAAGGCTCCCAGAATCTACTAGAGTTATGCAGAGGTCAAGGAGATATTGTTTTCCCTGTTTCCTGTCCTCAGGGGTTCAGAGAGACCACACCTGATGAAGCAGAGGTGGCTGGGCATGTGATCTGCAGCCAGGTGTATGGTTCTCCACTGTTAGTCTTGAGGAGTGGACAGCTGGGCAGAAACCCAATAGAACATAGCTTCTTAATGAAGATCCAGTCACTGCAAAGCAAACTTCTCCAACTGCTACCAAAGTGCTGCCCTTCAAGCGGGGTGGCCTGGTGGCTCCAGTCACGTGCCTGTACTACCCACCCTGAGATCCCTCCAGCTGTTCCCCTGTTTTGCCAAACCTAGCCTGGACATTGCTGTGAGGGACTTTGGCTGTGAATATAAGCCCAAGTAGCTGTCTGTGTATTGTTTACTGAAACTATTATTTTTCTCTACTATTTACTCTACTTACTGCATTACTTTGAGGAGCACCTGTTTGTTCAGCTTCCTAATCTGTTCAACTTTGTTCTGTATTGTAAGTATGCATACCCTTTGCCATTCAGACTCTGCCCGCATTGTTCATCCTACTCTGAATCTATTTAGTAAGTTTCAATTTACTATTACTGCGTCCGATCATATGGTTGATTTCTCAAACTCTTACACTCAATTTTAAAAAGCATATTCATTTCTCAATTTCTGCCACTAATATAGCTTCCCTGTTTAGGAAAGGAACATTTTTGGGCCTTCCCTAATCTGTTGCATGTATAGAAACATGTTGACCAATCACATTTGCCAAAATTAAAAGTCAATTACTATCAGAATAGTTCTAGTTCCAGTAACAGAAGCTGTTATAGAGGTAGTAGCAACATTTCGATCAACTGCTTTACTGATTGATTTTCTATGAGCAAATTTGCCTTTAGTTTATACAGCTTATTAGTTAGAATTATATACAGTATGTCTCTTGTACCTTGCCACTTTGATTTTGCAAAAAATGCAAAGTCTCAAATAAAATACACATAGGGGTTCATTTACTAAAACTTGAGAATGTAAAATCTGGTGCAGCTCTCCATAGAAACCAATCAGCTTCCAGTTTTTTTTTTTTTTTTTTGTCAAAGCCTAACTGAATAAGCTGAAGTTAGAAGCTGATTGACTATCATGCACAGCAACACCAGATTGTGCACTCTCCAGTTTTAGTAAATCAACCCCATAGTTTTCTGCAGACATAACACAAAGGGCTTAATTTAGAAACGCACGCATCATTTTCTTTAATGCATGCTGTTTGCTTTATTTTAGGATCAGAAATTAATTTTCTAGTTCACCCAAGACATTACTAAAAGGATCAGCCAAATTAATATCATAAATGTTATTTGATCAAGCTTTTGTATTTTGACTATAAAAGTAAATCACAAAGACTGTTGCGTGGGTTATCACTCCTACTGCCAGCTCTTGCCTAGGAATAACTGAGAGTTTCAATGAAGTGTCTATTGAGGACATAAGGAAATTAAGGGATTTCATGTAGTATTAAAGTGACACTCCCTAAAAAAAAAAAAAATAATTAATGAGATATTACGGTTTTGTACATTTTATAGGCAATGTATTGTTAAAAAATAATTCTGAACTTAAGAAATATTAATGTATGTGAATTTAACAACTTTAGGATGGAATTATCAATGTTAAAGTAGTTACAATATCTAATCCATCTACAGTAAGTGAACTAAACTTAATGTCAGAAATGCATTTCCTTCAAACATTTATTTTATAGGAACTACTATCTACTGGTATACATTTATGTATAACGCTGTACATATATGAACCCAGGAAACAGTCTTTTTGTCCATGTTTGTGGAGTGTGGCTTGGAGGTTGAGTGGTGCATCTGTGGATTTTTTTAATCTCGTCTCTTGCTTTCTCAGATTAAAACTGGGAAGTTATAGAATACTATCTCCCAGAAGTATTTGAACAGCAAACAGCATACAGCATACCTTGTTCTAAACTTCCCCCCTAGTTACCCCCACATAGCTTTCTTACTTCTCTACCATCATCATGGGATGGGGGCTAGCATTACCCTCCCCACCACCGCCATTTGCACAATTAGGCATATCCTTCTTCCTTTCCACCCCTTTTTTATCTTCCTTCCTAGTCCTACACACCTGTTTTTTCCTAGCTCCATTTCACCATTCACACCTTACTATTGGTCCCCTCTCATCACTCCCTATCAGCAGCAGTCTTGTACATTTTGCTTTTTTTTTCTTGCTTTCCCTCTCTCATAGAGCAGTCCCCTCTTTTAGTGCATTACTGCCAGATAAATTACCCATGCCCAGAGTGACTGACATCATAATTCTATGCAGCTGAATCCAGTGACCTGCTTTCTCTCTACCTAGCCTTCAGGCTTTTGCCATCATTCAGATGATACATATTTTGACATCCTGCCTCTCAGATTTCTCTTGTAAATCACATTGTATTGTTACATCACTGTGCTGTTGTCATATATGATCACTGTACCTATTATACATTGCACTGTGTTCTGATACTGTTTGTACTGGAAAAAGAATGAAAGTTGAACATGAAGAATGCATAAAAATCTGGGCAGCCATTCATACTTCTTTGTTTAAGCCTAATGGCATGTATTTATAATAATGCCAAAACATATGTCTAAATGTTGACTTTATTTATGGCCATACTGGGCAATGGCTATAATTTTTGTAGTTTCCCCAGCAGATTCGGATAAATCTATGCAGGTAATACATAAAGAATGTCCAGAGTATAGCAGACATCTCCTATTATAACTGCCAGTCCTATGTGCACCAGGACAGAAAAAAAGTGTCAGCTGCTGTGCCCAAAAAAAAAATCCAAATAGAAACTCATAATATATCGTCTTCAATATCCTGCAAAATGGACCATCGTGGCTTTAAATTTATATAAAATGCAGTTTTTATTTCTCTGTTAAAAAAAAGCCATAGAGCAACTTATTACATGTAATGATTATATTTGGTATGTGTATCCTTTTATTTTTTACTTCAGTTGCGAATATTTATATTTTTCTGCACAGTAACATGCTGACCAATCTGCCAAGCAAAAAGGGCAGTGGAAAGGGTTAAGTCAAAAATGATGCCAAATGCCAAAAATGAAAAAAAAATATTTTTCAAACATCCCTGACAATTTTATAGTTTATTCCAGCCCCTGTCACTTTTTGACAGCTTGATCTGCATGTAACTGTGAAAAAATATAAACAATGGTGTGTAAAATAAAAATAAGAAGTTGGATTTTATCAGTGCATGCACGTATGATCTGCATGCAGTTATAATACAGTAATTTTCACAGTAGTGTTCTTAAAAGACATTCATTTCCTGATTTTATCTTTAATCCATTAACAATGAGTAAACACGAGTAAAACACCTAGAGAGTCTGATGCAATATCATGCAATGTTAAATGTGTCCTCGTCTGTTTAGGTTGAGGCTGGGAATATCTAAAAGATATACAAAAAAAAAAGGGGGAAAATGACAGTGTATCACTCTCAACAAGTAGTGCTGTGAAAAGAATTATTATCATTATAACATAAAGTAAAGTCCATATGATGTGAAACACCCAGTGCTGTTCTTTGTGTTAATAATGTGCCAAAACTCTTTGACTCGTAAAATCGGTGAAGTCTTCCTTATTACAAATTTCAACTTCCAAACACCATCTCACGTGCAAATAAAGTGATCCCACTCCCCATGGATGTGAACTCACCAGCTGCTTATGCCTTCCATTCTCATGGTCAGCAAACTCTCTATAGTTTAAACAACACCAAAATGGATGTGAGGATCCTTGCTCCATGCAATACAATGTATTGGGCCAAGCGTCTTGCAGAAACAAAAAGGAAAACTCCAATGGCATAGTAACCAAAAAAAAAAAAAAAAAAGCCATCCAATTTTAATAAAAATCTTAGAAGTAGGATTATGTAAACATATGTTTTTATATAATGTGAGCACCTCTTTTATATGATTTTTAATAAAATTGGATGTTTTTTTGGTGGTGTTGTTTAATAATATCGAGTTTGCTGACCATAAGAATGGAAGGCATAATCAGCTGGTGAGTTCACATCCATGGGGAGTGGGATCACTTCTTTTGCATGTGAGACCGTGTTTGGAAGTTGAAATTTGTAATAAGGAAGACTTCCCCGATTTTAAGAGTCAAAGAGTTTTGGCACATTATTAACACAAAGAAAAGGACTGGGTGTTTCAAATCATATGGACTTTACTTTATGCCAGGGGTCTCCAAACTGTCTAAACAAAGGGCCAGTTTACTGTTCTTCAGACTTTAGGGGGGCCGGACTGTGACCAGTGGGAGTAGAAAATGTCCTGGCATCAATGGGAGTAAATAATTCCCTGTGGTATTAGGAGGAGTAATAGTGCCCCATCATTGGTGTCAATGATAGAAATAGGGCCCCATCATTGGTATCATTGGGAAGAATAGTGCCCCATCATTGGTGTCAGTGGTAGTAATAGTGCCCCATCATTGGTATCAATGGGAAGAATAGTGCCAGATCATTGGTGTTGGTGGGAGGAATAGGGCCCCATCATTGGTATCAATGGGAAAAATAGTGCCCCATTATTGGTGTAAGTGGTAGTAACAGTGCCCCATCATTAGTATCAATAGGAGGAATAGTGCCCTATCATTGGTGTCAGTGGTAGAAATAGTGTCCTATCATTGGTGTCAGTGGGAGTAATAGTGCCCCATCATTGGTATCATTGAGAAGAATAGTGCCCTATCATTGGTGTCAATGGTAGTAATAGTGCCCCATCGTTGGTATCAATGGGAGGAACAATTCCCCACTTTTGCTGGCAATGAGTAATTATGACCTAAGTACCGGATAAAAGCAAGCAAAGGGCCACATCTGGCCCTGAGGCAGCAGTTTGGAGACCACTGCTTTATGCTATAATTGTTGTTTTTCACGTTACTTGTAGAGAGTGATACACTGTAATTTTTCCCCCTTTTTTTTGTATACATTTATGTTTATGGTGGCAGCAGTGAGAATGTATTCATGTATGGGTATATACACCTAACTGTGAGTGGCACAGCATTGATTTCTTTTAATTTACTAGCGCTGAGTTTTTTTTTTGGTTATAATATCTAAAAAATGCTATCAGAACTATTCTAACAATCAAGTTCTATGTGGATCCATTTCAAAACAAATTATTACAAAGGATGGTAAATGTATAGCTCCCAGCAAACAAAGCCTACTCCTGAGCTTTACATGGAACCTTAAAAGCAGTATTGAACTCAAAAGCAAATATTTCTTATATAGCAGCTTACCAATCCTTAGATGTGATGGCTGCACTAATTTTCTTTTTTTTTAGGCTTTCTTTCTTCTTTCTATTTTAGTCTGGTGATCCAGCCAGTAAGTCTGTTTTTTTTTCTCAACAGAACAAGCTCAGTTACAGGGATGAGACAAATCATTTAAATCTGGCTAGGGCGCTTAAAATGATCAGCTTTTTTTTTATTTGTATAAAAAAAAAGCTGTTTGTAGTAACTGCTTATAAAGTATTAGCTGGAGTTCAGCTCCAATATTGTTACTGTATTTAAACCTGCTATTACATCTAACACTCCCAAATCTCATGATAATTGCCTACCAACTGCAAATCCCAATAAGATTTCCTCAGTGACCAGCAAGGGTACTTTCACCGAGCTGCAGGATGGCAGTTGGTAAAGCTTTACCATTAAGGTAGCATAACAATGTAAATTAGAGAGCTCACATTATAGACTTTTCTAGTTTGTAAAGAACAGATCAGACACATTGTAATGGCTGCTCTTAGACAAGACATTTAAGCTCGATTCACACTACTGCGATGCGATTTTTTTGCGATTTCAGTGTGATTATATGGTAAAATTATGATGAGACATAGCTGCGGTTTTGGATACTCTATGTAGCCAATTCACACCATAAATCACACCAAAGTAACACAGAAACCTTTTCCAAAATGGCACTATACTCAGACGCATTAATGAGAATGGGCACCATTAAATATAATGTGACATCACACTAGTGTGAACCAGACTTTTACTGTAAAAAATTAAAATTGGAGTGCAATTTCTTTCTAAATGTATTGTTTTTATATATTGTTAGTTGTCAATAATATTAATACATAAACCAATCAAATTTGCTAATTATGTACTTTTTGCGTTTCTTATTTAGTAGGGCACTAAATTGATTGTGCTTTACTGTTCCTCATTACATGTCTCAGTGCAAGTCTGTGCTCAGACTAACTTAAATAATTACCACTATTTATGAGTTAACCCTGTAATTAATTGATTTTAATTTAGCGGGTTGTCACTTAAAGGGGAATCTGTAAATTCACAAATCAATATTTATAGGCATGTAAAGCATAAACAGTACATCTAACAGGTACATGCACCTGTAATGCGTATCACCTATTTTCCCCTGCCCCCCACCCCCCAGCCTCAATTTGACCTGTGGATGTATATATATATATATATATATATATATATATATATATATATATATATATACATACAAACACACAACCTTTAAGTGCTGACCTAACTGATAAAAACATTTAAGTCTCGTGATGAAAGGCAAGCTCCCAATAATGGCAACATGTGGGATATTAAATTGCATAGTGGACATAAAAACATTGTAGATGTAAGCATCGATGTAATGAAAAGCACTCAGATGTTCAGTGATTGACCCAGTGTAGGACCCAGGTCCAGCTAAAGCATATGTGAACAGTAAAGCAGAAGGCACATTAGGGCAGAAACAATCTCAAGCATATAAATATAAAAATACACGCAATAACATATCAAGACAAAAATGATAAAAATGTCCAGTGCAAAGAGAAAAAAATAAGACTGATCAAAAAACTAGTGCCATGGCAAAAAGAAGGCATTAGCCAAGTGTAGGTGAGATATAAGGTAGTTGTTTGTGGCTGTGTACGTGTGAGTAAAATAAAACTGACCCTTTATAATTCTCATGATATTTAAAGGGATTACTCTTTTATTGAATCACTTGTTTATAAAAAGGAATGATACCAATGCCATAAAAAAATGTATATGACCTTTTCTACATGGTAGCTAGCCATTCAGAACAACTTAATAAGTTCAATGGATAGGCCACTTTGTGTCAGAGTGGTGTAGAATACTTTCTAAGTATGAAGTAGCATGTGACCCTGTCCCCGATGCTCTGTCTGATCACTGTCAAATGGGAGTGTGCGTGTGTGTGTGTGTGGGGGGGGGGGGTCCTTAGCTCTGTGTAAGCTCTAACACAGACCAACTTACACAGTGCTTTTAACTTGGGACTCCAGCAGGTGAATGGGGTAGCTGGACAGTGCGGGTACGGTAAGTATTGTTTTGGTTTTTTTTTGTTCATAATTCTGTAATGTGTCTTGTATGCTGTGTCTGTATTTTTTTTTGTTGTTGTTTAATGATTAAAAATTCAATTAAATAAAATCTAATTTAAAAAAAAAAGTATTCTGTAGCAGAAGAGGTTAACTATCAAGAGAGCTATCTTTTGGGCCAAATGATTGCTTTACTATGGGAAAATGGAGGAAATGGGAACATTGTGGAGAGATGCTTTTTTTCACATTTTCCAACAATGTTATATAAAAAGATTAACTCTTAATTTTAACTAAGAATGCAGCCTCAAAATAAAGTACTTCATGGCCCATGCTTAGGGCTGCTAATTTCCTTTTTTTCTCCTATATTATTCAGGTAAACCTAAGAAAGCTTCCAGCTTTTTCACATGTTACTAAGAATACATTTTGTTATTTTGTCTGCATTTGAAAGATTCCCCCCTCACTTCCTGTCCTTGTGATAAAGTTGTCACTTGGACAGAAAGTGAGGATCTAACTCGTCCCTACCGTATCCAAAACCACAAATGTTTTTGCAAGAATTCAACTTGTAAAAATAACTGTCTTTAAACGATATATTCCCCCCAAAAAATCTAAAAGACCCAGTACCCAGTTACACAATAAAATCTGGGGCTGTGAAATTTAACTCCAATCACTTTCTTTCATAAGAGATATTCTGATGACTTTCCCTGAGCCCTGAGACTGCTGCTGGGCACTGTTGACTTGTAACATTTTAAAGTATCTCCCTACGCTAACCCCTCGCCCCCCCCCCCCCCCCCAGCTACATAACAGGTTATGTAAAGGGGGGAAGGGAGTGGGCAGGGCTGTGCTAGCATAAAGGATAAGTGCACCCTCCTAAAAGGGGAGAGAATAGGAAGGGTGGGGGAGGCTGTGCCATGGAATTGGTTAGTCACATTTTTTAGCAAGTTCAAGGGTACATTGCAATTTAACAAAAACGTATTTTACGGAAAATACTGCAACTAAGCATGTAAAATACTTGATTTTTTTGTGCTTTTACCTGCAGTTTTTTTTAAGTTAGTAAAAGAAGTTTTTTTGAAAAATAGTCATTATGTGCGTTATGTTGTATGTTAACATGGGGTTGCAGATGGGCTGCTATGGCAACAAAATGCACCAATAAAAGTGCACACACTTTTCTCTATTGCAGCAAACCACACTTTGTGCTGTGGTGTAGTTCAATGCACTTTTGCTGCTAAGGTGCATTGGTATCTCATTAAGAATGAATGGCACCTCAGTAACGTACTTAATGAGTGTTTTGTGCATTGCAGTAAGTGCTCAACAGCAGTGTGAACCCATCCACCTCGTTTCATGTCACGCATTGAAGCAATTTTGTGATGCCCGAATAAAGACATTTATTTGACATTTTAACATCAGAAAACCATGGCATTATGAATAAATTAATACTGAAATACTTTTAGTGTGTAGTAATTCACTTGTGAGTTATTAGCCTACTTACTGTTTAAAGTGGAAATACTATCAAGTTTTTTTTTAATGTTGCATAGGGCTGGAAAAGGTTATAACCCTTGTGAGGTTTTTATAGCTACAGTATGTCTCCAAAAAAAATATTCTCAATCCAGCAATGTGCATGAGAGCCAAAGCTCTCCTAGCTATATCTCTCCACACTGGACCAAGTGATAGAAGTGGGAGCCATTGGCTCCTGCTGCTGTCAATCAAATGCTGTGACGAGGGCCAAGCTGCCCAGTCTATGTTAATAGACTCAGACAGGGCGGCTCAGGAGTGAGCTCGCCCATGTGCCCCCCCAGAGGAAGTGGCTTCCTATTGGGGCAATTACCGAAGAGGAGGAGCCAGGAGCACCAGTGGGGGGCCCGATAAGAAAAGGATCAGAGCTGGTAAGTATGAAATGTTTATTAATTTATTTGATAAAAAAAGGAACCTTTAACCACTTAAGGACCAAGCCTACTTCTGACACATGTTGTTTACAAGATAAAAAATCACTATTTTTTGCTAGAAAATTACTTAGAACCCCCAAACATTATATATATTTTTTTAACAAAGACTCTGGAGAATAAAATGGTGGTCGTTGCAATATTTTTTGTTAAGCAGTATTTGCGCAGCGGTCTTTCAAAAGCAATTTTTTTGGGGGGAAAAAAAAAACATTTCACTGCATTTAAAAAAAACTAAACAGTAAAGTTAGCCCAATTGTTTTTTATATTGTGAAAGATGATTTCACGCCGAGTAAATAAATACCCAACATGTTACGATTAAAATTGCGCACACTCGTGAAATGGCAACAAACTATGGTACTTAAAAATCTCCATAGGTGACGCTTTAACATTTTTTAACGGTTACCAGTTTAGAGTAACAGAGGAGGTCTTTTTTTTTTTTTTTAATTATGGCTCTCGCTCTGGCGATGGCGGTGATACCCAACATTGGTTGGAACACCGTTTTCATTTGCGGGCGTGACTTACGCTTGTGTTTTCTTTCAAGGGGATGGGGCGCTTTAAAAAAAAAAAAATGTCCTATTTATTTTATTAATTTTTAGCACTATTTAGAAAAAAAATCTGATCACTTTTATTACTGTTACAATGAATGTAAACATTGCTTGTGACAGTAATAGGCAGGGACAGGTACTCTTTATGGAGGGATTGGGGGTCTAAAAGACCCTAGACCCCTCCACTACACTTCAAAGTATTCAAATGCTGAAATCTGCATTTTTGAATATTGACAGTTTTTTTCAAATTGGCGCTGTTGGCAGCCACGTAAACTGCAAGCGATGTTGTGACACCGCTTACGGGTTACTACATTGGAGACCCGTACAAAGCCGGATTCGGCTTTGTACGGGACTCCAACCAGCCAGCGGATGTGCCAGATGATTGCTCGGGTCTCCCGGTGGGACTGGAGACCCGGGCAGAGCCACGGAAGGCGGTGGGAGAGGAGGGACGTCCCCACCTGCTCGCTGGGTTAACGGCCGAGCGGCATTGGCTGTTATCTCCTGAAAGCCAACCGCTGGCTTTAGAAATACGGTACTGGGTTGATGCCTGCAGTTGCAGGCATCATCCCGGTTAAACCACTTCTGCAAGCCGACATACATGTACGTCAGTTTGCGGGAAGTGGTTAATATCACTTTAATGTCACTGGATCAAATGACCCGATTGGGAAATTTCCCCTGTGCTCCTTTTTCATTAAAACAGTGCTGGGGACAGGAATGAAAGCCTTACAGACGGTAAGATAACTTTTTGAATTCTTCCTAAAAGCTTGGCTGAAGTTCTTCTTTAAAAAGTAATTTAGGAGTTGATTTACCAAAGCTGGAGAGTGCAAAATCTGGTGCAGCTCAACATAGAAATCAATCATCTTCCAGATTTTTTTGTTTTTGTTTTTCAACAAAGCTTAAAGTGGTTCTAAAGGCAGAAGTTTTTTTTCTTTTTATCCATTCTATGCATTTAGATAAAAAAAACCTTTAGTGTGCAACAGGCCCCCTAATACTTACCTCAGCCCCATCTGGATCCAGTGTTGTTGCATGACCATTGAACAGAGCAGGTAAGTATTACATGTTTGTTATTTTTAACCACTTGCTTACTGAGCACCTATACCCCCTTCCTGACCAGGCCAATTTTCAGCTTTCAGCGCTCTCACACTTTAAAAGACTATTGCGTGGTCATGCAACACTTTACCCAAACAAAATTTTATTTCACACAAATAGAGCTTTCTTTTGGTGGTATTTAATCACCACTGGGTTTTTTATTTTTTGCTAAACAAAAAAAGACCAACAATTTTGAAAAAACAAAAAACGTTTTTCATATTTTGATAAAAACTTTGCAAACAGGTAATTTTTCTCCTTCACTGATGGGCACTGATGAGGTGGCACTGATGGGCACTAATAGGCTGCACTGATGGGCACTGATAGGCTGCACTGGTGGGCACTAATCAGGAGGCACTGATGAGGCTGCACTGATGGGTGGGACTGATGGGCAGTGCACTGATGGGTGGCACTGATAGGTGGCACTAATGGGCACTGACAGGTGGCACTGATGGGCACTTATGGCATGGAGAAGTGGCACTGATAGGCGGAACTGATGGGCATTGATAGGTGGCACTGATGGGCACTGATGATGATGCACTAAAAGGCACTGATTGGCAGCACTAATAGGTGGCACTGGTGGGCACTGATTAGCAGTACTGATGGGCACTGATTAGCAGCACTGGTGGGCACGCAGGGGACGGGTGTCCCTCTAATAGAAGCTGGTTAATGCTTTTTTTCTTTTCTTCACGCTGACAGCGTGAAAAAAAAAGAAGCTGGTAACCAGTTCCTGTTTACTTCCATGATTAGCTGTCATTGGCTGATCAGCGGGGTAAAAGGCCCGCTGTAATTGGTCCTTTACCCCGCTCTGTGATCGGCCGAGTCCCAAGGACTCGGCGATCAAAGAGCGCACTGCCTGCGTACCTCTGGGGCACGCAGGCAGCACGAGAACAGGGGGATGTCCAATTATGCCCCCCCCCCCAACATTTTAAGCCCACGCTGTAGCCATCTATCGGCAATAGTACGGGCGCCAAGTGGTTAAACCAGAAAAAAAACAAAAAAACAAGACTTTAGTACCACTTTAATTGAACAAGCTGAAGTTAGAAGCTGATTGGCTACCATGCACAGATGCACCAGATTTTGCACTACTTAGTTTTGGTAAATCAACCCCTTATTTTCCCATAAAATTGTAAAGTGGTAAATGTAAAAGTTAGTACAAAAAAGCCAATATCCTACAATTTTCATCTGCTCTAAAGCTGAACTCCAGGCAGATATAAAAATCTACACTATTGTAAATGCAGTGCTCTTAAATCTGTATTGATATCATCCCCTGTAGTCCTCCATACAGTAGCTCTCCAATAGCTGAAAGAAGGAGCATCCACTCTCTCGACCAATCAGACTCTACTACATATATGAACATATGCCAGCAAAGCTGCTGATCAGAGGAGAGAAATTACCTTATCAGTCTGCTGCTGCTCCTATACTGTCCAATCACAGGCTGGGAAAGGTTGGTGACCAAGCTGTATTGCTTAACTGTAGATACATATTCGCCAGCACACCAATGATCTTGCAAAAGCAGTCCAAAAACTTTATTCCAAATAAGATCACATCAGAAAAATATAGTGCAACGTTTCGGAGCCACACAGGACCCCTTCGTCAGGCATGTGATGACGAAGGGGTCCTGTACGGCTCCGAAACGTTGCACTATATTTTTCTGATGTGATCTTATTTGGAATAAAGTTTTTGGACTGCTTTTGCAAGATCCTTGGTGTGCTGGCGAATATGTATCTACTTGTAACCGATCTAGTTGCCAGCTGGTGATCGCTTCAGCATCCAGTACACACGACCCTACAAACCAGGAAGGTGTGCGATAGGAATATGAACTATACTGTATTGCTTAACTGGTCACCATGCACGCTATGTTGCCTAGAAAGACAGTAATTCTCAAAACTACAAATATTTTGTCAGCTAGAACAGCTCATATTATGCATTCAGACAGTGCTTTAGCAGTTTGCCTCTAGTTTAGCTTTGAATTAATTTTAAGCATAACTAGAGTAAGACATAACTCTAGAACTGACCTTGTGTTGCTTCCACATAATCCCCAGTGCTTTCATCTCATGCTTGGAATGCTTTCCTTCCTGCTGACACTGGTAGCACACAGGTGTCCTACAATTCAGACAATACATGCTGTAGTTCTCTAGCTCATGGTCAGTGCAGGTTGGGAATTTTCTTATGGCGTTGGGTGGCGCTAAAGCTGTGCAGGCCGGCTTTAGTCTGTTAGTGCTGAAAGGTACTAGCTGAGCGGGTGACACCAGCCTGTGCTTGGCGAAAGGTCCTCTGACAGGGTGACACTTTTTCTGGCAGGAAGAACAGTAAAGCACATCACATTGCTCACACATAACCGCGGCCTCTGCTGGGTTGGTGTCACACAGCTGACACCTAGCATGGCTCAATCCTCCAGCTGCCTCCGGCGTGCCACTGCCCTCTGCGCCCGCTGGCGCTGCCCCTCGTTCTTGCTGATACCTCTGCACTATGGTCTCCAGCAGTCTATTACGCTGAAAGCCTCGTAGTCCCCGCTCATCCAGGGAGGCGCTGCGGTGGCACTGCGGACAGGTGATGGACGAAGAACTGCACAGGCTGCCGTGTAGACCTCGGGAGGAGGCTCCAGCTGAGGCCCCCAAGCTTGGGGCAGGAGCCGGTGGCAGCACCCTGACCCCATTAGGTGACTTGAGGCTGGGGGTGTAGGAGCCGTAGCCGCTGTCTGTCTCGCTGTGCAGGCTCATTTTATCCAGGTGATCCGGGTAATCGTAGTCTGCTCCCATCAGCAGCATGGGCCTGGCTGCATGAGGTAAGTGCTCGCTTTCTGGGGTCTGCACCACAATGGTGCGGGCACAGGGCAGGCACACATTGTGTGAGCAGGGCAGGATCAGCGGCTCCCGGAAAAAAGAGCCACAAACCGGGCATTTCAGCTCTTCCTCCATGGCTGGTGTGTGCGCGTATATATGTGTGTGTGTGTGGTCTTCTTCTATAGCCTCTCCTTTACATACACTGATGTCATGAGAGGAGACAGGGCCAGACCCACTCAATAAAGCTCTACACAGATGACACAGAACAGCGCAACATCTACAATGAATAACAAGCCGAGAGGTGGGGAGAAACGCTCATGTACGCTTGCTGATACATTCCAGGCTCGGCATAGGAAACAATGAGCTATTAGGTGTCAGAAGAGAAAAGCATAGTGTGTCAAAATAAAGGCATGCGATGGGGGGGAACAAAGAGGACATGGAAGGGAAGGTGGTAAGGATGGCAGGGACAGGATTGCCTGCCTTTGCTAGTGCTGAGACCCTCTTCTTCTTGATACGCCTCCTCCACAGCCGTGTACAGACAGAATGAACGCGGCTAGGTTCAGCCCCAATGTACAGCGCCTTACTGTTAGGTTACAGCTAGCACCACAAGCCAGCGGACAGCGCTTTGGCCGAGACAGAATGGCCCGGAATGGATACGGCCGGTTTCAGCACCACACGCCAGTGGATAGCGCCTTGCTGCTAGGTTCAGCACCACATCGAATGGACAGCGCCTTGCTGCTAGGTTCAGCACCACAAGCCAGCGGACATCGCTTTGGCAAAGACAGAATGGACAGGAATGATATGGCTGGTTTCAGCACCACACGCCTGTGGACAGCTCCTCACTGCTAGATTCAGCACCACACATCCAACGGACAGCGCCTTGGCCGAGAATGAATGGATACAACTGTTTTCAGCACCACACGCCAGTGGGCAGCTCCTCACTGCTAGATTCAGCACCACACATCAAATGGACAGCTCCTCACTGCTAGATTCAGCACCACACATCCAACGGACAGCGCCTTGGCCGAGAATGAATGGATACGGTTGGTTTCAGCACTACCCGCCAGTGGTCAGCGCCTCGCTCTTACATTCAGTCTGTGGACAGCGTCGTGGCCGAGATAGGTTGGCCGCTGCTTGATTTGCCACCAGGATCCAGCGCCACAAGCCACTGAGCAACACAGAATGGGCGCTGCTAGGTTTCAGCACCACACGCCTGTGGACAGCGCCTCGCTGTTGGAATTCAGATCTACACATCCAATGGACAGCGCCTTGGCCGAGACAGAATGAATACGGCTGGTTTCAGCACTACACGCCAGTGGACAGTGCCTTGGCCGAGATAGGTTGGTCGCTGCTTGATTCAGCACCAGGATCCAACACCAAAAGCCAACCAGGTAATACAGAATGGGCGCTGCTGGGTTTCAGCACCACACCTCAGCGGACAGCGCCTTGGCCAAGCCGACAAGTTGATCCCCCTTCTTCATCAAGCTGACACATGAAAGGCTCCGCTTTGCTGGAAAAAAAATCCTTTTTTTTTTTCTCTCTGTGTGATCTCTCACCAGATAACCTCATAAAACCATCCAGCCGGGCAGTGATGAGTACAGCTGTTTTGATTTGCCTGGCAGGACAGATGAGAAAAGGAAAGGAGGAGAGAGAGATGAGGAGGAGGAGGAGGAGGGATCTTGCCGGGGGAATAAAAATAAAGAAGAGGGAGGGATCAAGAATGAAATGCTGTTGGCAAATAAAGTCTGAGGCTTGCTACAAATAGCCCTGGCCTGAAGATTAGACAAGACATCAGGTCTAACCCGAGTTCATTATTCATCTACATAGCGAGGGTTTAAGTCTGTGAATTTCATTCATCAGGCAGCAATTTTCTTGCCTCGTGTAATAGTATTTTTGCGTGCATAGGATTGTCATGTCAGTTCACTAGTAATCTGAAAAGCAAGGGTTTAGGTCTGTGGATTTCATTCATCAGGCATCGTTTAACTTACTCCATGCTATAGTATTTTTCTATTGTGATGTCAGATCATTACAAATCCACATAGCAAGGGTTTAATCTCGTTGGCTCATATTTAGATCATCATTTTGCTTACCCCCATGTAATAGTATTTTTTTATACATGCCGGTAGGTTTGTGATTGAACCCGACTTTATTATTTATTTAAATAGCAAGGATTTAAATCTGTGAATTTCATTTATCAGGCAGCAACTTTCTTGCTTTGTATATTTTTCCTACATAGGACTGTGATGTCAGATCACTACTAATCCACATAGCAAGGGTTTAACTCTTTGGCTCTTATTCAAATCATCATTTTGCTTACCCTATGTAATAGTTTTTTCTATACATAGGTTTGGGATCTAACCCGACTTTATTATTTATTTAAATAGCAAGGGTTTAAGTCTGTGAATTTCATTAATCAGGCAGCAATTTTCTTGCTTTGTATATTTTTCCTACATAGGACTGTGATGTCAGATCATTACTAGTCCACATAGCAGGGGTTTAACTCTTTGAATCATGTTTATCCAGCATCATTTTGCTTACCCCATGTAATAGTATTTTTTATACTTAGGTTTGTGATTTAACCCGACTTTATTATGGATTTACATAGCAGGGGTTTAAGTCTGTGAATTTCATTCATCAGGCAGCAATTTTCTTGCTCCATGTAATAGTATTTTTTGTACATAGGATTGTGATGTCAGGTCATTACAAATCCACATAGCAAGGGTTTAACTCTTTGGATCAAATTCAGCAAGCATCATTTTTTTACACTAAGTATTAGGATTTTGTATACATATATTTGTGAAGTAGGTCCCTTATTATTCTACATAGCAAGGGTTTAGGTCTCTGGATATTATTCATCAGGCAGCAATTTATTTACTCAATATAATAGTATTTCTCCTACATAGGATTGTGATGTCAGATCATTACTAATCCACATAGCAGGGGTTTAACTCTGTAGATCCCATTCATCAGCCCTCATTTGCCTACCCCATGTAATATTAGTGTTTATACATAGGGTTTTTATACTTATCCTTACTAATCTGTATGGCACGGGTACAAATCTGTGGCTTCCATTCATCAGGTCCATGTAATAGTATCTTTTTTTTATACATAGGATTATGATGTCAGATCCTTATTAATCTATACAGCAAGGGTTTATGTTTGTGGATTCCATTCCTCAGTCATAAATTTGCTTACTCCATGCAAGTACTTTTCATACCTAGGATTGTAATACCAGTAAGTATATACAGATAAAATATGCTGAAAACTGTCATTAACAATTTTTCATAAAATTGAAAAGGTTATAGTTTTTTACATTGTAACATTTCTTTTTCCTGTCTAGAATTTCCATGGAGTTAATGGATTCTGGGCTTGCATGCACACTGAAACTTGATGACTGTATGGCAGACACAGATTTGACTGAGCTCCTCCTAATTTGGCTGTCACATTTATATCCCCTATAATGTTTCTTAACCTAGGGGAAAAAAAATCATATTCAACAATATAGCATGGTAGCTGTTACTCCAGTCATGTATTTGGCAGAGTCCACCCTTTTTTAAAATCTGCATTCTGATTGGTGTTCCTGTAAAATGCCTATCAAGTGTTGTGCTCACTTGCAGGGTGACATCACTTTACACACAAACACACAGAAACAGCTCCCCCCTCTCTCTAGACAGGCTTAGTGATTGCATATAAGCTGTGAACTGGATTATTTATCATGTTTAAATCCACGCTTTAGGGCACACAGTCATTTTATTTCATGGCTTCTTTTTGTTGGTGTTTTTATTCTATTGTTACAAACATAAGAAATATGCATTATTGTTTCAAATCATGAACAGTTTAACAATATGTTGTGATTCTGGTCCAAGGGTGCTTGAAAAAATACTTTTTGCTATACTAACCAAGTCAAATTAATAAAATATTGCTTTTAAATCACCTTCTGTTTCTGTACACTGATGTGCACATCAAATTATTTAGATACATCATAATGCATCCAATAATGCCTAAAGGAAACTCAAGCTAGAATGTGCATTGTGTTTTGGATAAAGTGGGGAAGAGTTACAGTTTTGGCAGGTTTTTATTTCTATCTGTAACCTTTTTAGAGTTTTTTCCTTATTGGTTCTGTATTGCCTTACAATAAATGGGGTGAATAGCACATAGGCAGACAGGAAGGCACAGACAGCATTTCATTCTTACTCTTCCTCACTAAATATTGTGTTTGTCTGTGTCCCTATTGAGAAGTAAGGAGAATCTTCCCAATAGGAAGACAGACTGCAGTCATGAATAATAATGAAAAAGGCTCTAACCCTTTCCCACTCGTTCTAAAAAAAAAACAAAAAAAAAACAAAAACACGTTTTGGCTGGAGATGGCTTTTTTTTCTTCAAAATTCAAACATACATAACATATTGATAATACATGTACCTTTCCAAAGCGAATAGAATTTGCGATGATAGTTATTTCCAGTGAAACCTTACCTTTAAGTGCCAGGAGTTAAACTCCTAGAAAAAAGATTCCTGCTCAGAGAGGTGATGCCCTACCCTGGGGCCCCTTCACACTCATCCTTTAAAAAAAGAAAAACTATACTATGAACAATATGGAAGCGGCCACTGCTGACTTCTGAAAATAGTAGTTGCCTGGCCAAGGATGACTCCAATACTGTGAGTCACTGACCTGTAACAAGAATGTACAAAAATGTCAGACTTTCTAACCTGCCACTTATCTGTATGCTTGTTACAGGTCAGTGACTCATAGATCCATATTGATTAGAGTACCATAAGTGCAAGGCAACTGGCATTTTCAGAAGGATAGGTTAGCAATGGCAGCTTCATTAGTAAAGTTAACAGCTCATTTGTATCAGGAAGGATGGTATGCAAAGCAGAGGACCCTGGAACAGGAGAAATAAGAGCAAAGATACTCCTGCTGTATCTACTGCTCCTCTTTCACCCACAGGGTCCTTTTTTTGTAGTCCCATTTTGGCTTGACATACCCCAAATATGTAGAATATACTTCACAGTGCTGACTAGTGTTCAAAAATAAAAGGTAATGTGACTTTACAAGAGATATTTTTTTTTGTGATATTAGGATATATTTGTAAGAGATCAGCTTACAGTAAATCATTTTATCAAGATGTGTTAATCTTCCCAAAAACATGTTTTTTTAGTTGTGGTGGAGTAAGTGTACATTGGGCCCATGCAATTTTTATATTTTTTTTATGGGGAAAGCAAATCCTTCTTGATCCCCTAAAGCATTTGGATATTCCCTGGATCAATCATCTTAGGTGTTTAGGATATATTTGTAAGAGATCAGCTTACAGTAAATCATTTTATCAAGATGTGTTAATCTTCCCAAAAACATGTTTTTTAAGCTGTGGTGGAGTAAGTGTACATTGGGCCCATGCAATTTTTATATTTTTTTTTTATGGGGAAAGCAAATCCTTCTTGATTCCCTAAAGCATTTGGATATTCCCTGGATCAATCATCTTAGGTGTTATTACTTGCAGCATAACCCCAAAAAAGACTTGTACAACACATCAAACCAAAAAAATGTACCAAACTATACTAGTCAGCGGTGTATTTTCAACTGCTAAGTGGGAAATGAAAGTGGTTCTGATCTCAAGGCAAAGCTGTTGTCTCAGCCAGTTGGATGCTGGAGTTAAGGTAGAACATTATAAGAAATTTGCAAAGAATTGGGCTAAACCTATGACATGAGTGTCAATCTGTTATGAGCAAAGATAATATTTGATGCTTATATGTACAAGTAACACTGTACTACTATAAGTATAATCTTGCAATGCACCAAACTGTTATACTACTGGGCTTGCTGCTTCAGTTGTGTGTTCCCACATTAACTGAACCAAATACTACAAAACAGTATAGCGGTACCTCAATTTTTCCAATATGTGTGAAATATTGAACCACAATACATGAAAATGAAATTAAAAAATAAAATATAAATTAAAAAAAAAATCCTATACTATACACCTTATAATGCATTGTTCATTGAGAAATTCAAGAAGTTCATACAGTAAATAGTGGCAGAAACCTTCTGAATAAAATAATAAAGTCCAGTCATCAATAACTATGCAACAAACAATCCACTTAATGGTATCTTGAGTTATGAGCACAATGCCAATCCAACAACAGTTACACCACGTGATTTCCGTCACCAGCAGTATAAAGCGCTCACCTCCATATTTGATCTACAAAACAGGTCACTGCTAAAGATGTGCCTTATGCTCGAGTCAAGCGTACATTTCACTCGAACATTGGGTGTTCTTGTGTTTGCTGAACACATGAACGCCTGGGGCGCTCGGCGGAAAGTTTGCCCACCAACGAGCGTCCCGTAGTTCACTGCACTATCACAGTGCATTAAGTTCTTACGATTGACCAAAGCATGCACCTGACCTGTATGCTTTGGCTAATCACAGCACAATGTCCTGTTAGAGTCATGATTGGCCAAAGGTGCCTTTAGCCAATCATGGCTCAGGGGCTAAGTCTACACCCCACACTATCTAAACCTGCTGCTTTCTAGTGATGTCGCGAACATAAAATTCGCTGTTCGCGAACGGCGAACGCGAACACCGGCGAATGTTCGCGAACCGGCGAACATTGCGAACCGCCATAGACTTTAATAGGCAGGCGAATTTTAAAACCCACAGGGACTCTTTCTGGCCACAATAGTAATGGAAAAGTTGTTTCAAGGGGACAAACACCTGGACTGTGGCATGCCGGAGAGGGATCACACAAAAACAAGTTCTTAAAAATTGTAATTTTTTGATAGAGAGCCAATTATTGGAAAAATTAAAAAAAAAATAAAAAATTTTTTTTAGCATCTGGGGGGTCTAAAAAGTGTACCTGTGAAGTTTCAGCTATGTAGCATGTCCGGAACCAGAAAAAAATATGAATTAGGGTTAGGGCTAGGGTTAGGGTTAGGGCTAGGGTTAGGGTTATTTTTATGGCTAGGCTTAGAGGGTTAGGGTTAAGGTTAGAGGGTTAGGGTTATGGTTAGAGGGTTAGGGTTAGGTTTAGTGTTAGGGGCTAGGGTTAGGGTTACGGTGAGATACTTAGGGTTAGAGTTAGTAGCCCTACCCCTACCCCTCTAACTCTAAACCTAAGCACTAAAAATAACCCTAACCTTAGCCCTAACCCTAACCCTAGCCCTAACCCTGATTCTATTTTTTTTCTGGTTCTGGACATGCTACAGAGCTGAAACTTCACAGGTACACTTTTTAGACCCCCCAGACAATAAATCCAAAGAAATTTTTTTTTGTTAAGTTTTTTTTTTTTTCCAATAATTGGCTCTCTATCAAAAATGACAATTTTTAAGAACTTTTTTGTGTGATTTAGTGTCTAGGGGGTCTAAAAAGTGTACCTGTGAAGTTTCAGCTCTGTAGCATGTCCAGAACCAGAAAAAAAAGATAATTTTTCAGTAGAGCAGGGATGGTGGGAACCCCTTTTACACCTATATGATCTTTTTTTCCTGGTTCTGGACATGCTGCAGAGCTGAAACTTCACAGGTACACTTTTTAGACCCCCCAGACAATAAATCCAAAGAAATTTTTTTTTGTTAAGTTTTTTTTTTTTCCCAATAATTGGCTCTCTATCAAAAATGACAATTTTTAAGAACTTTTTTGTGTGATTTAGTGTCTAGGGGGTCTAAAAAGTGTACCTGTGAAGTTTCAGCTCTGTAGCATGTCCAGAACCAGAAAAAAAAGATAATTTTTCAGTAGAGCAGGGATGGTGGGAACCCCTTTTACACCTATATGATCTTTTTTCTGGTTCTGGACATGCTACATATATATATATATATATATTAAAAAAATACTCAAATACCAGCCCTCAAATGGGCTTTTGGGGACAATATATATATATATCACAGAACAAAAAAATTACACAAATACCAGCCCTCAAAAGGGCTTTTGGGGACTATATATATATATATATATATATATATATATATATATATCACAGAACAAAAAAAATTACACAAATACCAGCCCTCAAAAGGGCTTTTGGGGACAATATATATATATATAAAAAAAAAACCTCAAATACCAGCCCTAGGAAGGGCTTTTTGGGGTGCTGTCCTTACAGCAGGAGTGTACCAAGAACACTGGCTAACAAGACCGGGAACTGTCCCCAGCTATAACAGCAGCAGCTCCAGCACTTTCCCTGCTCTCAGTAACACAGAAATGATCTAAGATGGATGCTGCCCTTGCTTATTTATAAGAGGTGGGAGGGTGTGGGAGGGAGGTATGCTGATTGGCCTGGAATGTGTCTGCTGACTGTGATGTTCAGGGTCAAAGTTTGCCTCAATGATGATGTATAGGAGGCGGACCGAACATTGCATATGTTCGCCCACGGAGGCGAACATGAACATGCGAAGTTCGCCGGGAACTGTTCGCCGGCGAACAGTTCGGGACATCTCTACTGCTTTCACGGCAGCCGTGTATAGTGTGTGATAATAGAGATTAGGCAGGTAGTTAGTGGACACTGTGCTCAGTCAGTGTAGTGTACAGTGTAACATTTCGGGGCAATTCAACTCAAGTGGTGCATGCGATTTGAAGAAGTAGTGCCAGTCCAGACTGCATTTTTAAGGGCACGGCAACCCACTTTTATTTAAAGGCATAAAGAAAGTTCACAAAACAGCAATTTTTCCTTCGCAGGGGGTTCCACCATTACTGTATATTTGTTAAATTCAGCCTCCTGGCTTACTCACATGCCATATGGCTGCTTCAGGCCTCATGCCTAGGCTTTAGCTCTGATCCTCAGACCAACACAAGTATCCTTTATCAAGCTCCCTTGTAGCTTCCTTGGGATGAGCTTCATACTGCGCTATTGTGGGCTAGATCTGCCTCCTGCAGACCTGTACGATCTGGCTGCCAACTGCAACCTCTCTCTGTCTCAGGGAAGGTGGAAGCCCTCCTGACTCCTATACACAGATCTTGTGTCTGTCGGTTTGAGTCCTCCTGACTCCTGGGGCCAGAACGCCTGTCTGCCTGGGTGCAGCTGTCTCCAAATGGGAGCCCTGAGTGCTAATCCTGGGAATGATATGAACACAGCCCACAGGTGTACAATCAGCAGGCCTGTCTTACCCACAATAAAAATAAAAAGGAAAAAAAAAGTGTCCCTCGATGTAAATCCTTTGTCAATCATGACCCCCACAGACCCCCACAGACGCTTCGCCTCTTAAGAGACTACCCACTGTATACCGGATCTTCAGTAGATGACTTTAATTATAATAAAACATGAGGTTCCTTTAGTCAGGAATCTCTGTTGTACTCCATAAGTATGATCCCTAAATCCAATCCAAATACCACCTGTTGGTCTAACTATATGTCCATTTCCCTCATAAACATAGATGTGAAATTTCTATCTAAAATACTAGTTTTTACACTAAGGTCTTCAATTGGATACCCAATTTAAAAAGAGCAGTCGGGCTTTATTTTGACCTGCCAAGCCAGAGATAATATTAGCAGAATAACATTACATGCACATGCGAAAACATACTATCTCCTCCATGCTTCTAGGAAAGCCTTCAATTCCTTTTCCTGGCCATACCTGTTCTATGCCTTATGCAAATGGGGTTTTAGCCTCACTTTATAAATTGGATTTCTTCCCTTTACCAGTCTCCTTAAAACATTTGTCAGAAATTGAGGATTAAATCTTATCCCTTTTAACATTATGAGAGGAACTAGACAGAACTGCCCCTGTCCCCTCTACTTTTTGTGCTTGCTATAGACCCACTAGTCTAGTGCAATTGATCAGATACAATCCCAATATACAACTCATAGAATTGGCAGATTTAACATGCAGGCTCTGCCTTTTTGCAGATATATGATGTCTCTTTAAGTCTTTACCAGATGAGAAGACCTTTTGTGTAAGCGGGTCAGAATAAAGCTTTCGATGTTAAACTTGAAAATGTTTCTTGTCTTTATTTTTTCCACTTTCTCTCTTCTTAATATCTATCTATTTACATGTGATAAGCATAAAAACAAAATAAAATATATAGTGTATATAGTGTAATACATTTCAAAAGCAACAATCACTTAACTATTTAAAATGTGTTTTCATATAAGTGAATAGTAAGTGCCACCAAATTAGTGCTCCTCCATTCACACCAGTTTGCCTCTGATTATCTACTCTTACCAAACTAAAAATAAATCTTGCACATATGAAAATCTCTCCTAAATCTTCCTTCAATATCATCCTCATGTGCCAAAATTGCTAAAATAGTGTAATACCACTTTAAATCACGTTTACAGGATACAGAATTATGCTCACATTTATTATGCACCAACAACACATTCCTTTAATCACATATAACGACATTGAAAGGAGAGGAAGTGGAAGAAATGAAGACAGTTTCAAGTTTAACACTGAAAGCTTTATTCTGACCTGTTTACACAAAGGGTCTTTTCATCTGGTGAGGACTTAAAGAGACAACATCAGTCTTTAGAGTTACATATTTGGACTATTTCCTTTTTTATCCCTTTTTTTATGGACTTGAATTTGACAATTTGGATAGTGATGGTTTAGTTTAGGCATTTAGTACTGCCTAATTCTAACCTATCCATGAGGGCAATGCCTTACTAGCAGTTGGGAAGTATTATTTTATATGATATTCTTTCTTGAATTCTCCTATTCGCTGATACTAAAGTGGAACTTTTTGCAGATGATATGATGCTATTTCTTCTTATCCGTCCTACCTCAATACCCAAAATAATAGACGCCCTTTTCCATTTTGCTAAAATTTCAAGCTAGCCATTAAATGCCAAATCCAAAGCACTTAATATATCAAATATATATATAGTGCTTTGAATAAATATTCATACTCCTTGAAATTTTCCACATTTTGTAATGTTACAACCAAAAACATAAATGTATTTTATTGGGATTTTATGTGATAGACCAAGACAAAGTGGCACATAATTGTGAAGCGGGAGAAAAATATTAAATGGTTTTTAAATTTTTTACAAATAAATATGTGAAAAGTGTGGCGTGCATTTGTATTCAGCGCCCCTGATTCAATACTTTGTATAACCACCATTCTCTGCAATTACAGCTGCAAGTCTTTTTTGGGTATGTCTCTATCAGCTTTGCACTTTGACATTTTTGCCCATTCTTCTTTGCAAAATAGCTCAAGCTCTGTCAGATTGGATGAAGAGCTTCTGTGAACAGCAATTTTCAAGTCTTGCCACAGATTCTCAAATGGACTTAGGTCTGAACTTTGACTGGGCTATTCTAACTCATGAATATGCTTTGATCTAATCCATTCCATTGTAGCTCTGACTGTATGTTTAGGATTGTCCTGCTGGAAAGTAAACCTCCACCCCAGTCTCAAGTCTTATGCAGACTCTAACAGGTTTTCTTCTAAGATTGCCCTGTATTTAGCTCCATTCATATTCCTATCAACTCTGACCAGCTTCCCTGTCCCTGCTGAAGAAAAGCATCTCCACAACAAGATGCTGCCACCACCATGTTTCACGGTGGGGATGGTGTGTTCAGGATGATGTGCAGTGTTAGTTTTCCGCCACACATTGGGTTTTGCTTTAAGGGCAAAAAGTTAGATTTTGGTCTCATCTGACCAGAGCACCTTCTTCCACATGTTTGCTGTGTCCCCCACATGGCTTCTTGCAAACTGAAAACAGGACTACTTATGGCTTTCTTTCAAGAATGGTTTTCTTCTTGCCACTCTTCCATAAAGGCCAGATTTGTGGAGTGCATGACTAATAGTTGTCCTGTAGACAGATTCTCCCACCTGAGCTGTGGATCTCTGCAGCTCCTCTAGAGTCACCATGGGCCTCTTGGCTGCTTCTCTGAATAATGCTTTCTTTGCCCTACCTGTCAGTTTAAGTAGACAGCCATGTCTTGGTAGGTTTGCAGTTGTGCCATACTCTTTCTATTTTTGGATGATGGATTGAACAGTGCTCCATGAGATTTTCAAAGCTTGGGATATTTTTTTTATAACTGAAACCTGCTTTAAACTTTTCCACAAATTTAACCCTGACCTGTCTGGTGTGTTCCTTGGCCTTCAGGATGCTGTTTGTTCACTAAGGTTCTCAAAAAAAACCCTCTAAAGGGCTTCACAGAACAGATGTATTTATACTGAGATTAAATTACACAGGTGGACTCTATTTACTAATTAGGTGACTTCTGAAGGCAATTAGTTCCACTAGATTTTAGTTAGGGGTATCAGAGTAAAGGGGGCTGAATACAAATGCACTATAAATACAGTGCGAGAACAGGTGTGCTGATGGGATGGCTACTTTCCACACCTATAAATGAACTGCAGCACTCACCAACACAAGTACTCAAGAGCTTGCAAAAAAGAAATATACAAAGCAAAGGGTAGTGCGCTATTCAGATGTGTGATGAAGCTAAAATAATAATATGATAGACCAAAAAGTGTAATAGAAAAAAACAATATGATAAACCTTCACAATTTATAAATAAATAACAAGCAAGTAAAAATCAAATGCTGAATAAATATAAAGCACAAATATATACACGTAAACAAAAATCTTCCCAATTGTAGTGAATTTCTAAATGTGCAAACTGATGCCAAAAAGTGCAAAAAAAAAATAATTGAAAAATGAAAGTCCAGAGATAAAAATTATATATAATATTGAAAGTCCAAAAAGGAAAGTTCAAGAAAAAAGTCTGTGAAAAGTTCATCCATTTATCGATTGAATAATCTGGTTCTCTCACCTCTAACAATTAGAGTCAATGCTTAAGACAAACTGTGATAAAATTCCTCTCTGTGGGGAGACTTCTCCTCTCAGCGTATTTTCCCCAGATCTATAAATAAAAAATAAAGAGCATATAGTGTAATATTGTCAAGAAAAGTAAATTATCTTTAAGATAAGTGACATAGAAGGTTCATCAATCAGTGCAGTGCATATGAACCAGCATGCTGTGACATGTGCAATTATGCAAGTGAAGTAATATCAGGTGAAAAAAAACAATAACACCTCTGTTAAAAAAAAAAAAAAAAAACACACTGTGCAGTGTCCCACAATACAAAAACAAAAAAATGGGTGAATTATCTTCCACGAAAGTGTGTGGCTAAAATGCGCGCTCACCTTCAGTATAAAAAGACAAAGCCTTTAGGTATCCTATGATATCTCCTTGGACTGTCTTCATATAGTAATTAGCTCAATGTATATAAGTCAGTTGTGTATTTAGGTTTTGTGCTGCCCTTTTGGCAGCCAAAGCCCATTATGCTTTTAAGTAGCACCTACCTTGTAGAGTGCTACATCCACCCCACACCAAATGGAGTCAGGTCCTTCTGACTCTGAGGCAACCGCCTCCTATGAAAAACACTGGCCAAAAACTCAGGAGTATCCCACGAACCTGGAAAGGGGGAAAAGGGAAAAACTAATGTACAAATAAATTACGGTGAAAAAATATAGCTTTACATAGGTGCATGAGAACTGATGCACCCCCACCAAATGAACTCGCTTGGTGAGGACCACAAAGAAAAATACAATGCAAATTTCTTAACTAACTATTTCTAGGATGATCCCACCTGTAGAGAAAATGGGAGCAAAAGTTAGTCAACTGCATACACTCTTGTGAAAATACAAGACTAACAATCTTGACAGTTGAGTGGAAAGACCCTCCTTGTAACTTTAAGGGCGACCTATCCACTCCCTTCCCTGACTACCTCTGCTGACCAGTATCTTGACTCGCCGGATCCATTCCTTGCAGGCAAGAAGTCTGTACCCTGTCACTGGCTAACTATGCAGAGTCCTTTGATGAAGTGAAACACACAGCGCCCTCTTGCTGTCTTTCGAAGTACTTCTTGAAAGAACAGGGCAAGTCACAGTCCTGTATGACCTGCAGTCCTGCTGAAGCAACACAGGGGTCCTGTAGGGCACCCCCTCCCCCCGCCAAAGTTCCTGGACATACTTGAGCTTTGCAACAAACAATATCTTCTCTCTTGTCAAACTGTGGACGACTTCCCACACAGTTATTTGTAATCCACAGAGACCCTGGCCCGTTGGCACAAGGGGTCTAGCATAACAACATTATTTACAGGACCCTGGCCCGATGACCCAGGGGGTCTGCATTAAACTTGAACACTTTCCAACTTGTGAATTTAGCAGTATGCTTTCAAAGTTCCTTGATCAGTTGTGATAGCCAGCCGGCCAACACAGTTTTGCTTGCTTTTGAAACTTTCAATGAGACACTTGCTTCCCTCAAATACAATAGTCAGGGTGAGGGACCTGAACATAAACACCTTGCTCATTCTTGACTGTGATGGACCAGGCATGACCTGATCCATCCGGGCGACGGACCTCTACTCTGTCTATGTAAATGGAGTGCCCAAAGTTCCACTGAGCTTTCACACTGTCAAACTTTTCCTATAACTTTTCTTCCGGGGAGTCCCTGTATGGCTTAGGGACAAACAGGAAATCCCAAATTATTTCATCACACCAAAAGTCCCGAAATTTTTCCACCATCAGCATCACCTCTCTGGGTGCATACGGATAGTCATATCCATATTCAGGTGTCACTTCCATCTGTAACCATCTCTGCACGTGGGACAACCTGGGGAGAGTCTTCCTGTTACCTCTCCCCTTTGGAGAAAATGGAGTGTACACTCTTTGTATCATATTCTCATAGGCCACGTTCTGGTCTCTGGTCCTGGCAATGTTTCCTGGAGGGGTGAAGTCTGGGATCCTTTCACCATAAGTGTCACAGAACATCAATTTCTGAGCCAAATATCCCCCTCTCCATGGCTTCCTTAGCCTCTTTGTCAACTGTTCCTGCCACTTCAGGACCTGGGGAGCTGCTCCCAGCTTCTGACCCCCAGTCCCACTCGGTTTCATTCATGGACCCCCAATCATCGATCCCCTCTTCTATGGATCCGTACTTGTATTGAAAGGATGGGGACCCGATGGGTACAGGGCACTTTTCTCCCTCACTACTAGTACTGATGGGTGAGGCTTGAATTACTGTAGGCGTTTCAGGCTGCCGGATGCTAATGGGGGTGGACCCTTCCATGGCTGCTGAGGTAGTTATGTCCTCTGGCCACCCTCCGGTCACCAGTGCAGGCATGGATCCCCTCCCAATGGAACTCTGCGACCGAGTCCCCCTTCCACGTGATGCAGGCCCACTGACTGCTGGCAGGGCCTCTAACTGCATCATCAGACGCAACATGCCTCTCCCACCTCCACGGAGGAACTTAGAGTCAGTACCGGTCACCTCCTGTGTGAGGCCTGATTCCCATGTAACACATAACTTCTTGGGTCGGCCCTCACTCTTTTCTGCCCGTAGCAGCAGATAACCACACTGCCCACACTGGACCCACGCTTGTACTCTTAACGTGACAGTGGCACATTGAGGACATACCGCTCCTAGGAACTCTCGGCTGCCTCCTGTGCACAGCGTGAGTCCGCCGTCTGGTACCATCCGGATACCAGTGTCCCAGACTAGGGACGGATTGGGCTGGGAGATCTGCCTGGCAGAGTATTCACCCATGGTGGCAGTGATAGCGGGTACACTCTTCGTTTTGCTCCTCTCTCCTACACATGTCTCCCACACAGCCACACCCGAAGGAGGGGATATTATTAGTGCTGTAACTCTTCACCTGCCATGCTCTTCTATGATAGCCCACAGGGAAGTAGCTGCTAAGCGGATCATGTCACTTGCCAGACATGCATCCACTCTTCTCAATTGCACTAGGGCCACAACTGCATCTTCCTTCACTGAAACCAGCTGTCCCTCCTTGCTCAAGAAGAGTAATATCCCGCTGTCAGTCGCAAGGTCGATAGTTCTCTTCCTAGCCACACATGTGCAATTCACATCTTCCATACTGTCTCCGAGGCTAGCCCCACTGCCCCTTTCGGCATGGCCTACTACCATCCTCACAGTATCTGTGCAATCACTATACAGAATAAATGTCCCGCTGTCAAATGCACGGTCAACATCAGTCCACATAGCTTGCACGTACACCCGGCCCTGTTGCACCTCTCTTCCCGTGCCCCCGGCCTCCGTCCCCACTGGTACCTCTTCCTGTTAAGCAGTTGCAGCATTCATGCACTTTCACACTTTTTCCACCTGCTATCCATTTTCTTACAGCAGAATACATTTCATAGTCCATATCAAAGGTTCTCGTCAGATTGCAGGCTTTACTTGAACATTTGCGTTGCCACAAGCAACCCTCCATATGTACATCCAGCTTCATCCCCCTCTCCCTGCCTCCCGCAGATCCAGCCTCACACTTGGCTTGGTATTTGAACAACAGTTCTGGGCACAAAAATTGACGTTTCCGACTTTTTCTTTTGCCGTTGCCAGGGGCAACCGGCCCAGTAACCAATGGCAAAATCCCAGACGAGCTCAAAAATGGAGCAATATTTCCAGGCATTGGGCCTGATGTGGGTCTGCCATTGTTACTGGAAACACTTCCAACACATTTAAGTTGAAAACCCAAGTGTGAGAACTGAGACAATGACCATTCCGGCATCCTTGGTTTGTGTTGTTTATTTTATAATGGGGATGGGAGAAGGGAATGAGTGGGATACTCCTCTGGCTCAACTAGGTTTAACTGGGACACTTTGTAGAAAATGCCGGTTAACGCTGTCCTGGCGCCAGCTGAATTCCGACCAACGTTTCCTGGCGCTTTAAGTACTGTTCTGCTGAAAGTGCTGAACCTTCGATTTTAACTCCTTGGTTAACTCAAAAGATCCAGGACTGTAATGATCCTTGACTCACTTCCCTGACGGTGTATCACGTGTATTTTTTTATTTCCATCATTATCTTTTATCCCCGCCTTTTCTCTATTTCAGGAGAATTGCTGTTTTTGGCCACTCTTTGGTGCCTGGCCCAGGGTCCATTCACCACCAATCAGCTCCCGGTGGGGAGGATGAGGGTCAAGGCGCTGGAGTGTGGTCCCCTTAGTTTGAATAATACACTCTGGCTTCTTCCAAAAGACAGACCTAAATTACAAAATCTACTTACAGACCACTTGTTTCGAACCTGAGATTCTGTGAAATACTCCAGAAACTTCATATCACCCCACTTTCTCCTTCTATGTTATTTATACAATCCATCTTTTCTACCTGGCTCTCTGAAATCTTTCAGGTTCTGGATCAGCTCTAACAACATGAGATTTAATAATGTATACTTCTTGGATGGTATTGGCTCCTTTCAAAGATATCTGGAAAAATACAAAATGTCTGCTTCTAAATACAGTGTATTTCCAATACCTCCAGATTTGAAGCTACATCCCTAGAATCTCTAGGCCACATACATTTCATGAAATATGTACTATATTTAAAGTGGAGTTCCACCCGTTTTTTCAACAATACAAAAATTGCTTTTATTCCCCAAATGATCACAGTATTGGTGACTTTTTTTTTTTTTCTTGCTCCACTTGCCCTGTTGCTAGGGGTAAGCAATTTTCTGCCTCCTTCGGCGCCGCGGCGAACTATGTCATTTCCGGCGCCGCAGGGGCTCCAGGGAGATGTGTGTCATCATTCCCAGGAGCCGTGGGAAAGAATCATTGCATTTTTTCAAAACTGGAAATGGCGTTTGGTAGGCGGAGCTAAGCACCATGTTGGAGAAGGGAAGACGAATATTGTGTTACCATAACACAGAAGAAGCAGCGGCTGTAGAAGAGTCTACAGTGTACTGCATGTTTAGAAAAGGAATGATGCACTTCTATCCATGAGGACATCAGACAAGCTACGATTCATCTTAGTGCTGTTATGGGTGTTGTGCTTGTCTGTGTGCTTTGTGAGAGGAGGAGGAGGGGGCAGGCAGGCACGATTAGTGTGTGCAAGGTGAGGTCCTGTGTCTTTCTGTCTGTCTGTTTGTCTCTCTCTCTCTCTCTCTCCCCCTCTGTGTGTGTGTGTGTCTCTCTATCTCTCTCTCTCTCTGTCTATCTCTCTCTGTCTGTCTCTCTCTCTCTCCCCCTCTGTGTGTGTGTCTCTCTATCTCTCTCTCTCTCTCTCTCCCCCTCTGTCTCGTGCGCGCTCTCTCTCTCTCTTTCTCTCTCTCTCTCTCCCCCTCTGTCTCGCTCTCTCTCTCTCTCTCTCTCCCCCTCTGTCTCGCTCTCTCTCTCCCCCCACGCTCTCTCTCTCGTTCTCTCTTTAGATGTATTCTTGTATGCTTATTTTATTGTATTTTTTGATCATATACAGTATATGTAAATAAAATATTTTTATTTTTTGTAAATAAAAAAAATGTAATAAAATTTTAAACATAATAATTGACTCTGTCTCTTTATCTTTCTCTCTCTCGTGGGCGGGAGGTCGGCTGCCCTGGGCGTCTGTAGCTTGGGAGGTGGAGGGGGCGCTACCAGGAGTGTTTCTGCAACTATTAGCTGACAGAAGAGAGCGGGATGTGCTCTATCTCTTTCCTCCCCAGCTTCACACTCCTGTTACTGTAGCGCTCATCAGATCGGGACTGTCAGATCGGGATTTCTCCTCTTTCGGCTCCTCCTCATCTTGATATGTCAGAGTGGAGAGGAGCCTAGGAGATGCTGATTGCTAAACCTTTGGCACGGACAGCTGGCGGAAGAGATGCGGCTGCTGTGCTGAAGGGGAAGAAGATCGCGGCTCAGGGATGCCACTGGTTGTCAGATCGGGACAATACAGAGTTTGATTACGTGTCCCCTACACACATTGTTTGCTTTAAGGAGAGGGGGGTAACAAATACTGTAAAGTCCCGATCTGACATCCAGTGGCATCCCTGAGCCGCAATCTTCCTCCCCTTTCTGCAGCAGCATCTCTCCCGCCAGCTGTCCGTGCAAAGCTTTAGAAATCGGCTTCCCCTAGGCTCCTCCTCCGCTCTGACATATGAAGATGAGAAGGAAGGAGCCTCAGAAGAGGAGAATCACAAATCAATGTGCCGCGCTGTATCTGAGGTCTGCCTGCTGGAGGAAAGCTGCAGCCAAGCCGAGGGAAGGGAGAACTGCACTGGGGACACCAGGGAGGGGGGGAGAGAGGGGAATGAAAGTATTTGTACTAGGAGGGGTGGGGAGAAGATTATTACTTCTAGGTTGGATCAATATAGGGGGGGGGGGATATTTGTGCTGGGATGGGAAATTTGAGAGGTGACAGGATAACATTTTTTCTGGCAGGGAAATTGGGGAGGGGGGTGCTAGGAGGGGTGATTTGTGCTGGGGGGGGGGGGAGGATTCGTGCCAGGAGGAGGGATTTGTGCTGTGGGGGGAGAATTTGTGCCAGGAGGGGGGATTTTTGCTGTGGGGATTGTGGGGGGGGGGGGAGGTTCTGTCTAGGAGGGGGGATTTGTGCTGTAGGAATAAGGGGAAGAGGATTTGTGCTGGGGGGACGGCCGGGGGGGGGGGATTTGTGCTAGGAAGGGGATTTGGGGGGGGGGGGGTTGTGCTAGAAGAGGTGATGGGGGGATTTGTGCTAGGATGGGGAATTATGGCGCTGTTAGAAATGGGGGGAATTTATGCTTGTAGGGATGATTGGGGGTATTTGTGCTAGAGGGGAAAATTGGGGGGAGGATTTGTGCTAGGCGGGGGAATATGGTGGGATGTGCTAGACGGGATATTCGGGGGGTTTGGGATGGGGGAAGAGGATTTGTCCTAGGAGGGGGGATTTGTGCAAGAAGGGGAATTTTTTTGGGGGGAGGGGGGGTTTGGGGGAGAGGATTTGTGCTAGTACGGATAATTGATGGGTATTTCTGCTAGGAGGGGAGGAGGACTTATGCTAGGAGGGGACATTTGGGGGAGGGGAAGATTTGTGCTGGGAGGGGGGGGATTTTAAGAGGGGAGAATTTGCGCTTGGAGGTGAAATTTTATGGGGGGGTGCAGTTTGGCGTCTTCGCCCTGGGCGCTGGATGGCCTTGTCCCGGCAATGCTTGCGGGAGATAGAGGATTATGTGCGCCCCCCCTCACGCGGCGCCAAGGTACATTTAAAATTCACGGTGGAATTAAAGGTGAAGGCTCGGTTCACATTTATGCGAGTGCGGGAAGGCTGCGAATTCGCAGCCTGTTCCCGCATCGCACACGCACCCCCGGCAGTTCACACTGCCATATGCGATACGCTGGGGGTGTCAATGTAATCTTAACGACACCCCCAGTTTGATCGCATATCGCAGTGCGATCGTGCAGTTCGCACAGGAGCGGATAGCACAAGTGTGAACCGCTGTGCGATCCGATCCTGATGCGGCTGCAAAAATGCCTCCTGTGCGTCTTTGCTCCGGGTGCGATGCGAATTTAGCCATACAAACTGTATGGCTAAACTCGCACCACACAGCCGATCGCATGTAATGTCGGAGCAGTGCGCTCCGACATTACATGCAAACCCGGCACTCGCAGAAGTGTGAACCGGGGCGAAGTGAAAATCTGTTTCGTCAGCTGCAAGTGAAAATTAGCAATACTGTAAAAAATAAATGGATATATAAAAATATTAAATATATATATATATATATATATATATATATATATATATATATATATATATATATATATAGATAGATAGATAGATAGATCTCTTATATATATATATATATATATATCTTCTAGATTGTAAGCTTTAACGAGCAGGGCCCTCTGATTCCTCCTGTATTGAATTGTACTGTAACTGTATTGTCTTCCCTCACATTGTAAAGTGCTGCGCAAACTGTTGGCACGATATAAATCCTGTATAATAGTAATAATATATATGATACAAGTATGTTTAACATAAACAAAGTTAGCCACAGTAACAATGTATTAGACATTCATGTGATTTCAATTCTCACCAGAGACCAGCACAGCAGTAGCTGTGTTGCCATAACAACAGGATGGGACCTTCCTTTGGAGGTGCATGCTGGGTAACCAGCAGCACCTATTGTAGGAAGTAGTAACATGTGGGCTTCACACGCCCACAATTAAGATGGGAGCCCCCTGCTGAGGAAAAATCAAGGTTAGTTTATGAAGAATGTCATTTATAAAACATTATTTCATTTAAGTAAATAGGAAAACAATTACATTTAGCCAATGCTGTGATCATTTGGGGAATAAAAGCAATTTTTATAATGTTGGAAAAACGGGTGGAACTCCACTTTAAGGTTAGGTGCCGAGATGAACTGCATAGCCCAGGTCTCATCTCAATTTATTTTTCACTGCTACTTTCCCTCTCCAAGACTCCTCCAAAATACATCAAGAAATTGGGAGCAGATTTAGACTTCCCACTGAGTGAAGAAACTTGGACACAGATATGGTCCACATACAAAACACACTCTTGAAATCATTTCAAGCAACTCTCTAGGTGGTATCTGCAAGAGTTGCTAAGTTTTGCTTGAAATATTTTTGTTTGTGGTTGTATGGACCCTAGGGTCTTTATGCACATTTGGTGGGACTGCCCGAAGGTGCAAGTGCTTTGGTCCAAAATATATATAAACACATAACCATAACACTGGGCTGAACTCTACCTCTGAACCCCTGTGAGGCACTGCATAACAGCCAGCTGCAATCTCCTAGAACCAGTCCCAATGATTAACTTTCATTTTAACTACAACTAAACGACAGCTCTGGGAGGTTTTGGCACATTGCCTAAAACTGGTGTAGCATCCTCCTAGACAGGTGCTAGGTAAGAGCATTTGTTTTGCTCCATATGCTTATCAGGGGAGCCTGATCTTTAGTTAGGCCTGCTCATTGTGCTCAGTGTGTATTCATCTGGTCTGAGGGAGTGTCCCCACTGCATTAAATAGGGAGGTCTGTTAGACAGTGGAGAAAACCTGGCCAATGATACACAGGCTTTTGTGGCAGTCTCAGTGGGAGGGCACCACTGCAGTGCATCCTGGGATTGACCATAAAAGCCGAGAGCACATGAGGCAGGGTGTCTTTGGGCAGGAAGCCGGGTCCCAGGAGGAGGGTGACGGCTGTCTCTCCTACTGTCAGAGAGGAAGGTGGTCACAGACAGTTGGCCTAGTGAGCCAGGTGTGGAGCTGAGCCAGAGAAGTCCTGAGGAAACTGACAATGGAGCTGAAGGCAGAGCTACCTGGTAAAAACAGTGTCCGTGATTATCAGGGGGCTTGCCAGGGGTCTGCACAGGAAGAGGACCACTCCACTGAGGACAGTGGACAGAAGGTCAGCACACACAGCAAGAAAGGGGGTGCCAAATTAGCCCCTTAAGAGCAATCTACCGCATAGTTTGCCTTTCAACATTTCACATTCAATACAGATAGAAGTCCTCAAGATTGCACATAGTTATCAAGTTGGAGTATCCCACTCATCCCTTCTCCCATCCAAGTTCAAATAAAATACAAAAAAAACAAATCCCCTGGACTGTTTACTGACTGAGCCAAGGACTTAAAGTGCTAAGAATCTACAAGTTGTTGCTAAGGGTAACCCAGAGGAATCCGTTCTCAGCAGCTCCCAAGGGGGCAGTGCTACACTGGAAATCCCAAACTTGAAATTTGCAAAAAGTCAAAATGCTTATCTATGAGAAAAAGATGGCTAATCTGTTGAACAGAGAGGCCGCATTTGACAAAATCTGGACCCTGTGAGTTCCACCTACTTCTCATAGAGGTCTACTACAACTTTGTTTTAATATGACACTCCATGTGGGATGGCCTGGCGGGCTACAGGCCATTTCTGAACATTCGTGTATGTGCAACCTTACCTTGAAATGTTTTTTTTTTTTTTTTGCTACATTGCAATGTCTGATATGACAGTTAGTACAATTCTTGTACACATTCACATTTCCAAACTGTAAGACAGAAACTTCTATCCCTGGCTAAAGTTTTTCAAAACTTAATTTAAAAAACAAACAAACTCTTCAGCTGACTACAAGTTGCAATCAGACTATACAGTATTCTTTAGATGCACCAAGAACTATATAGTACAAAGGCATTCCTGATTTTATAGAAATTGAATGGATTGTTTGGGTAGGCCAACATATTGCATAGATTTGATAAATCTAAGGTACATTGTACAGAGATTATATATGTTCAGCTTTATGCTTTCTGTGCCAATACTTACAGGTGCCATGCATGCAGTCAATGTTTTGGCTTGGTTCTCATACCCTCAGAAAAGATGTGCAGGATTAACAGTAGTATAGGCCTGTAGAAGGACCTGTCACCACGTTACTGGTACACTGCCCAAGAAATCAAAAATAGTAATTAGTACATTTAATCTTTTGTTGGACAGCATAAATGATGTTAAAATATGTTTATTGGCAAGAAGGCTCTAATTATTTTTGTCAGAGCCCTGTACAGAAGTTAAACATTATGAATTGATTCTTTGAGATTCAGAATTTATGATGGAATTGAAAGTAAATATTGTTTTAATGTATGGTGTAATGTAATAGTGCTGCACTACCTTTTTAAAGTACAAGGTTAAGAATACAGTATTTAAGTAAATAAATGGCTGGATGACCTTATGTGCAAAAATGCAAATAAATAACGTAACAAAATTCCACATAATTAATATAAACATAATTCTTACTCATATATAGGTGTGAATCATAAAACAGCGAGTGATGTAATAAAGTGCTAGTATTTCATAATAAGGTGCAAACATAGGTGAACGTGACTGATGGAGCAAATCAACTCCACTGATTGTAAACATAAACCATGACTTAAAAGGTGAAAATTAATATACAAAGTAAAAAAAGATCAATAGTGTGGAACGTCCAAAGTCTATTTTTATGTCACATCTGATGGTCACTTCATATAGATCTGAACTCTTCAAAGTAGTGCTTCAAGAAAAATAGATGTGATACAGTGCCTTGCGAAAGTATTCGGCCCCCTTGAACTTTGCGACCTTTTGCCACATTTCAGGCTTCAAACATAAAGATATAAAACTGTAATTTTTTGTGAAGAATCAACAACAAGTGGGACACAATCATGAAGTGGAACAAAATTTATTGGATATTTCAAACTTTTTTAACAAATAAAAAACTGAAAAATTGGGCGTGCAAAATTATTCAGCCCCTTTACTTTCAGTGCAGCAAACTCTCTCCAGAAGTTCAGTGAGGATCTCTGAATGATCCAATGTTGACCTAAATGACTAATGATGATAAATAGAATACACCTGTGTGTAATCAAGTCTCCGTATAAATGCACCTGCACTGTGATAGTCTCAGAGGTCCGTTTAAAGCGCAGAGAGATCATCATGAAGAACAAGGAACATACCAGGCAGGTCCAAGATACTGTTGTGGAGAAGTTTAAAGCCGGATTTGGATACAAAAAGATTTCCCAAGCTTTAAACATCTCAAGGAGCACCGTGCAAGCGATAATATTGAAATGGAAGGAGTATCAGACCACTGCAAATCTATGAAGACCTGGCCGTCCCTCTAAACTTTCAGCTCATACAAGGAGAAGACTGATCAGAGATGAAGCCAAGAGGCCCATGATCACTCTGGATGAACTGCAGAGATCTACAGCTGAGGTGAGAGACTCTGTCCATAGGACAACAATCAGTCGTATACTACACAAATCTGGCCTTTATGGAAGAGTGGCAAGAAGAAAGCTATTTCTTAAAGATATCCATAAAATGTGTCGTTTAAAGTTTGCCACAAGCCACCTGGGAGACACACCAAACATGTGGAAGAAGGTGCTCTGGTCAGATGAAACCAAAATCAAACGTTTTGGCAACAATGCAAAACGTTATGTTTGGCGTAAAAGCAACACAGCTCATCAACCTGAACACACCATCCCCACTGTCAAACATGGTGGTGGCAGCATCATGGTTTGGGCCTGCTTTTCTTCAGC
Organism: Pelophylax lessonae; assembly: GCF_965119305.1. Classification (NCBI taxonomy): domain Eukaryota; kingdom Metazoa; phylum Chordata; class Amphibia; order Anura; family Ranidae; genus Pelophylax; species Pelophylax lessonae. The sequence goes on from NC_138770.1 coordinate 532,204,968, forward strand.
AGGGACAGGGAAGATGGTTAAAATTGATGGGAAGATGGATGGAGCCAAATACAGGACCATTCTGGAAGAAAACCTGATGAAGTCTGCAAAAGACCTGAGACTGGGACGGAGATTTGTCTTCCAACAAGACAATGATCCAAAACATAAAGCAAAATCTACAATGGAATGGTTCACAAATAAACATATCCAGGTGTTAGAATGGCCAAGTCAAAGTCCAGACCTGAATCCAATCGAGAATCTGTGGAAAGAACTGAAAACTGCTGTTCACAAACGCTCTCCATCCAACCTCACTGAGCTTGAGCTGTTTTGCAAGGAGGAATGAGCAAAAATTTCAGTCTCTCGATGTGCAAAACTGATAGAGGCATACCCCAAGCGACTTACAGCTGTAATCGCAGCAAAAGGTGGCGCTACAAAGTATTAACTTAAGGGGGCTGAATAATTTTGCACGCTCAATTTTTCAGTTTTTTATTTGTTAAAAAAGTTTGAAATATCCAATAAATTTCATTCCACTTCATGATTGTGTCCCACTTGTTGTTGATTCTTCACAAAAAATTACAGTTTTATATCTTTATGTGGCCTAATGATCTGGTACCTGCAAACTGTGTGTCTGGCCTCTCACCTCTCACTTTCTTGGAAAGAGCCTTACGGGTAAACCAGTAGGTCCAGGGGGTCCTGGGTGATGGAGCCCTTGTGGGATATATAGCGTCTTATTCCTCTTCACTGCTCTTTCTCTTGCTCTCAGGGTAAGGGGTATAAGTAGAGACCTCTCATAGTATAGTAGTTTTAAGTATAATTTTATTTAAAAAATAGTAACTCACTTATCAGGTAAATGGTAATTGGCGTCTGTCTCAGTGTTTGTGTTTTCTTCCTGTTTGTGTAATTTCCGGTTACGCTCCTGACCTGCCATACGCGTTGCGTCACGTGCGCCGTGGCTTCTTCCAGGGGAGCCCGGAATGCCTGATGCCTTAGTCTCCTGTGAGACCAAGAAGGGACTGCTGCAGCTAGGGACAGGGCAAAAGGTAAAAACCTTTTGTGTGCAGCAGTGTCCCTCGCCCCACCTAAAGCTTACCTGAGTCCCTATCTCAGTCCAGCAATGTGCATGAAAGCTTCAGCTCTCACGGGTCTCTCCCTCCTCATTGGCTGAGGCAGTAGAGGTAGCCATTGGTTCCCACTACTATCAGTTACAGCCAATGAGCAAATGAGGAGAGAGCAGGGGTGGGGTGGAGCCATGCTCTGTGTGTGAATAGACACACGGAGCAGCGGCTCAAGAGCGAGCCTGATCAGGTATCCCAATAGCAAGCTGCTTGCTATGGGAGCACTATGCAGGAGGGAGGGTACAGAAGTGCCAGCAGGGTACCCGAGAAGAGAAGGTTTAGGGCTGCTCTGTGCAAAACCAGAACTGTACAAAGCAAGTAAGTATGGCATGTCTGTTTAAAAAAAAAAGGAAAACTGAACCTTTAACTGCTTGCAGGCCACCCCACACACATATACTGCGGCAGGGTGGCCGCTCTGTGCCGGACCATGTACCTAGTACCCACTTCCACCGTGATTGGACAGCGGGAGCCAATCAGCGGGTCCGTCAGACATGATGTCCGCCTGGACCCACCGATTGTTCGAGAGACAGGCAGAATGGCAGTCTGCCTATGTAAACAAGGCAGACCGCTGTTCTGTGAGAGGGTTGGTCATACCATGTGTGAGACTCTTACACAGCCTGGCCACATGCAAAGGCTCAACATCAAAGTAGCACCTTCAGGCGTTCAAGGAGCATAAATTACACATCTAATTTCCTGACTACCTATCACACTTTTGGAAACGCCCCCAACAAAATGACCCAAATTTGGAAAGCAAACATCCGAACGTATATTTTTTGAGTCATTATGAGTCTTTTCAACATGCCATTTTTTTCCACAAGTTTTTGGAAAATGTGTAAGGAAATGAAAATGTATTTTATTTACACAAAGTTGTCAATTTATACAATATTTGTAACACATAGCATGTACATAGCAACAATTACACCCCAAAATACATTCTGCTATTCCTCTCGAGTATGGTGATACCACATGTGTGAGACTTTTACACAGTCTGGCCATATACAGAGGCCCAACATCCAAGGAGCACCATCAGGTGTTCTAGAGACATAAATTACACACCTAATTTCCTGACAAGCTATTGCATTTTTTAAGGCCCTACAAAATTCTAACACATAGCATGTACATACCAATTTCACTCCAAAATACATTCTGCTGCACAAAGGATAAACAAAAGATAACCTGTGGTTTTAGAGGAGAGCATCAGTCCAGGCAGCAGGCAGGGACGTGGTCAGCAGCAGCAAAAGGAATCGTCCAGGCAGCAATACTGTCCATAGTCAGTACAGGCAGCAGGCAGAGATATGGTCAATACAGCCAAAGTATTGGTCCAGGCAACAAGAAGGAACATGGTCCATAAAGCCCTGGGTCATTACAGGCAGTGATATGATCAGCACAGCCAAAGTACTGGTCCAGGCTGCAGGAAGGAACATCAAGCTTAGGGCCTCGGTCAGGAAAGAATGGGAACAGGGGTAGATGCATCACCTGTTCTGGGAATTACAAAACCCAGAGAAAACTAAAGACTCTATTCTGAAGCCCCTCACATATGTGAGACCCCTGTGTTTTCTTGCATTCCACTACTACAGTAGCAGGGCAAATGATCAGCCCTAGCCGCAGGCAAAAAACATGGTCGATTAACAGGCTGAGGTCAGTGCAAGTGCAAGGCAGAAACGTGGTTTAAAAACAATCCATATGGCAGGCTGAGGCATCGTTGATAAACAGGCCAGGATCAGTTTAACGTGGAAGGTAGAAATGTGGTCAGTTGAGACAGCAGGCAAATGATCCACACAGGTATTTGAAATGAGTAAATGACAAGCTGTTAAAAATAAGGGGAAATAATATCTTAGAGATGTGTGATAATGTCTGAAGAATTATCTGATGCATAGGCCAGGTTGGGAGGGATATTGAAGACAATGATAAATGGTGTCTCTTCTAACTCCTCCTCTGCTGCATACACAGCTTTTTTTTGGCGTCTTCTACCTAATTCTGTGGGGAGAATGTTTTTGGGAAAATTTGCTCATGAAGTTGACTCACACAATCAGAGGGAATGCTTTCTAGGGGATCCTTGCTGGTAGATCAGGGCAGTGACAATTTCTTCAATATATTTAAGGAAGGTGCTGGGTCTTTCCGTTGAAGTTTGATAGATGATGTATGAATTATACATGACCAAATGGAAGAGGTAAAATGCAACTTTTTTATACCAGAAATGGTCTGGTAAACTCTCTAGTTGGCAAATAGGACTGTAGCAACTGGTCGTTTACATACACCCCCCCCCCCATGAACTGATTATAATCGTGGATGCATTCAGGCTTTACAATGGAACTGCTTCTTTCATGAATCTCCACAAAGGTGTCATTGTAGATGGTGGACAGGACGTAAACATTTCTCTTGTCCGTCTACTTTATGCCAACACTTCCTTGTTCTTTAGACATGCAGATTCTGGCCTTTATGGCCGTGTTATATAACAAAAAAACTATCAGCGCAAAACCAAATATGTGATATACCACTCAAAATAAATAGAAACACTGTGCGTGAACTATATACTGAAAAAGTGCTTAAATATCACTGTGCATAAAAATATGTAAAACATATATAGCCGGCAGCATACACCAATCGTGTTCACATCCCACAATAAATCATAAAAGTACAAAAACGTGCTGCGCCAAACGTGCCCCAATAACTCAAATAGTGATGATATAATCAATATCTAAAGTCCATGAGAACTGTGATCGTGCTCAAAATCCAATAAATTGTGTATTAGTGTCCAGGTGTCCAAATAAGAGATGCAATCTTGTGAAAAGTAAACACCAATCTGTGAAATCCCTCCACCTAATAGATTGGCCTCTCACCTCCAAATGGGACCCAGATGGGCCAGCAAAAGCATATAATGAGGATATCTGACTCCTGGAATGACACTCCAGCCTCTCACCTCCGGAGGTCTCAAGACACGGGACATGCGATGCAAGATATAAAGGCAAAATATAGTGCTCTCCGTTTCAACAATAAGGCTTTATTGAGGTAAATGAAAATTTACTCACATATACAGGGCACTTCGCCGTGCCTGCTGTTATGGCAATGATAGCGTGTGTCACTAGAGAGATGTTCGGCGTCGGTCCAGCAAGCTCCGCCCCCTATACGCGTTACGACGAGGGGAACTTGGCTCTGTTGGAATGCATGGAACTAAGGGGCTCTAGGGGAACTCGAAGAAAGAAAGGGGGCTAAAAGGAATTTAAGTGCTAATTTGGATGGGAGGCCATCTATCGTGGTGTTTGACATGCAGTGAGGGGACAATATGTAATTTACTCACCGCCTGTTTTAACTGCAGACCCACAATGCCCCAGCCATGTTCATTGCACACACTTGCAGAGGAGTTGTGGTGTACCCCATTCATGGTGAAATGTCATTTAATTTTTGCAATTGAAGAGCACTAGTGCTACATCTCCTTTTTCAGGTGGGGTGGTCGGGGGTGGTAAAATTTTAGCTCAACTGCCTGCTTGTACTGCCCCACATACCTGTGTTAATGAGCCCCTAAGGTCTTCTTTACAGGTATGGTCTCAGATCTGGACATTCCTCTCTAGGGGTCCACACACTGACTGTCTGCCTGACACCCTTTCCATCCCAGATGACTTTTTATCTCTTCCAACTGTTCAGCAGTTGTACTGAGCTGCTGAACAGTTGGAAGAGATAAAAAGTAATCTGGGATGGAAAGGGTGTCAGGCAGTCAGTGATGGGCATGGTCAGATCTGAGACAGGAGGCTGCAGGATGTGAGGGCAGAGCAAACAAACAGGAGAAAGTGAAGGGGGGAGAATCAGTGTGATTGTCTAATTTTACCGGAAAGATTAAGAGACTTGCAGTACACGGAGAGAGGGGGGAAGTAAAACTGGACGTGAAAGGTGCTGCTGTAGCAGGAGTCCGGAAACGGTGACAATAACATAGCAGATGTCCCTTCTGCCCCCAGTCCGGCCCTGCATGCACTATACCTTGACATTTCTGTGTGCACTGCTGGCTGCTGAGTCTGTGTCAGAGGGAGATGGATGGACATGGACTGCTGGCTTTGCCTCTGCCTGCTGCACGGACCTATCGCTCTCAATCTGCCCTGAGCCTGCCACCGTTCTACAGCAGATTCCCTCAGCACTTACTAAGCCGAGTCAATCCTCCACCAGCAGCACAGGGACTGAGAGATCCGGGATTGAGAGATCCGGGACTTTAATCTTACTTATTGCCTACAATTGTGAAACATACTGAATGGGGATTTATCAAGAAAAACACATTTCCCATGCCGATGTCTGTCACTGCATTGATCTCTCTACATTCATCAGACTGTAAAATAAATATTTATGGATCTCCTTGTCCCCCTTTTTGGCACATTGGCACACTGTATGATCTGTGACATCTGTAAATTGCACACTGTCACTTACTGTTGAGGAGGAAGAAGAACGTTGTTCAGCTGACGTCCATAGCTGAAGGCTGTGTGCTCTGAGCCTGAGCCCGCGCTGGTGACGAACACTGTGTGGGCGGGGCATAACAGAATCTACGCTATTGGACAGGAACAGAGGCCAGCCCCCCTGCCACAGTTCGCCCAATCACAGGGCGCTCCCGCCGGCCATCCTGAGCATGAAAAAGATCATGACGGTTGGACTCAGGGAGACGAGATATAGGGAATAAAGCTCAGATGGCGCCTCCAGCCTCCTTCACTGGCCGGGACAAGTCCCGGGAGTGTAAATTAGCCGGGACAAAGTCCTATTTGGCGGGACTGTCCCATCAAAAACGGGACAGTTGGCAGCTATGTGTATGGGGGAGGATTTGTTTAATTTCTGTGTATCACCCGAGGCTCATAACTTCACTGGGTATATGTAAGGGTTTACAACCACTTTAAATTAGCACTGAGGCACTTTACTCTGTGTGTTTTAGACCTCAAATCAGTGAGCTGCATGGTGAGTGAAAGTAGCTCTGATTGGGCTTTAGTGCTGGAACCACTGGCTATCAGTTGTGTTCCAGTACTAAGCCTAGGATTAAAAAAAACGAATGCAGCTAAGCTGCAATATATTGCATTTTGTGGTTTTAAGTCTAATACCACTTTAGGGGAACAAAAATTCATGAAAATGTAACTATTGTGTGGCCCTCTGAACATGTTGGAGTTAACCAGAACCTGTTGGAATTAACCAAACCTATGTAACATGAGTAACAACAAGAGTTTAATAGCGTAACACAACAGTGGACTATTATAATTTGTCTGTGTGGGCCCATTTTCACTGCATGACGTTACAGACAAAGCACTGGAGGCACAGCAGCAGGAGGAAAAGGATGGCTTCTTGGTGTCTCATGACACTTTATATACAAGCTTTGTTCATGTCGGGCCCCACCAGGTACAAAAGGAACATGAGGAGGAGGAGTATGGTTGCCAAGGCAGTATTCGGGAGGAGGAGGATATGGGACAGGATTTCAGTGGTGGGTTTTATGTGGCTGGGGTGGAGGCAGATGAGAACAATGTCATCCTCCGTGACTCCGAGGTTTTTCTGCCTTTGGTAATTTGAAGCAGATGGGCTTGTTCATGCTCCAGAGCTTATGAAAGGACCTTAGAATTCGTGGCACTAAGAACTAAGGCTCCAGAGCCTGTGAAAGGACCCTAGAATTTGTGGCACTAGAGGGTCTATTACATGCTGGCAACCCCTTTAGACTAAATCCATGTTAGAATGCTGCAGAGCTCAACCTGCCTTTTCAGAAACAAAAAAATAAAACTCCTGGCTACTGTGATAAAGAGGAACCAGATTTCCTCTTTTCCATTAGCTTGAAGTGTTCCGTTTCACAGACATCATGGCTCGGAGCCTGCTTTCATTGAAAGGAGGAGGAGAAATAGGGGTAGCTGCCTAATTGAGGTGTTCAAAACATTTTTCTCTACCCAGTGACCAAATGGTGGGAGTGTAAATGGAGTTAGGGCAGATGTTGACACCCTTACACCAGACGATGCCCTTGATTATTAGGTAAAGGAGTTGATCACTGCCCAGAACCCACACAGTATGCAATTGAGCTGATAGGCTGCCCTGTAGCCATGTCCTCCCTGTACATTTAGATCCTGAGAGGTTTTGTAACAGACAAAAGAGTACTTCAATGCGTTTCACAGGACATAGTCTGCTTCTTCAGGAAGACCAACACTCTTTGATATCTAGAAGTACAAAGAAAAGCATCAGCTAACTTATATTGAACAAACACACAGCGTGATATGCACTTTTTGATGGTCACCAATGGGAGTACAAAGCCGATATGAGCGCCATTAAGGGGAGAAACAGGAGTCGTGAAGCCAAGAGAATACTCCTGAGATCAAGGAGCATTTCTTTCTTATGTTTAACCTCTTATGACCTGGAGGTTATTTATTCCAGTAAAGAGTGTGTATTGGTGGTGGGGGAGGCATACTGGGCAAGTGTATCGTAGCACCTGGAGCACAATTCTTTAAGCTGAAGGATTACACTACTAATCCTTTACTGTGATTTTACGGGACCCATATTACCTTTTATCTGGTGCTGTATGGAATCTTATATGCATTTGTTTCTATTTGCACTTGGGCACTTTCTATGGAATTTTGCACATGGATCTTCATGAATTACTTTTGCACATGGTTTATATTGTTTTTATGTGTGTTTTATGAATTGCTTTAAGGTCATGTGGTCATTTTTTATGTATGATTGGAATAGTTATTAAACACTTCAAGAACTTTATATGGTTTAGGATTTAAAAGAACAGCGCACCTGCATTGGAAGCTTATTTGTACATATTTAGTATCCAGATATGAGATTTGTACCAGTCCTTGTAATTTAATTTGTGTTTTTTTTTTTCACTTATTAGGAGTAGAGTTGAGCAGACACCTGGATGTTGGGGTTCGATTGGTTCGGCCGAACTTCGCAAAAAAGTTTGCGTTCGGGACCCAAACTTGACCCCGAACCCAAACCCCATTGAAGTCAATGGGGACCCAAACTTTTGAGCACTAAAATGGCTCTAAAAAAGTAATGGAAAGGGCTAGAGGGCTGCAAATGGCAGCAAAATGTTGTTAAGAGCATGGTGAGTGTTCTGCAAACAAATGTGGATAGGGAAATAACTTAAAATAACATAAAATACATACAAATAAAAAATAATAATCTTGATGTAAGAGGACGAGGTCCATATGGAGTAGTAGGAGGTTGAGGTGGCAGTGGATGTGGCGGTGTAGGTGGAAGCGGCGGTGGAGGACGAGGTAGCCAACACTGGTTTTGGTTTTTAATTTAATTTTTTTTTTAAATTAGGGTACACCCCAAAAGAGTGAGAAAGATCAAAATTACAACAATGGCTGGGTAAGGCCGGTATACATGTCTATTCTGCACAAGGTATGGACAAATCCTGTGGGATCCATGTCTGGTTTGTTTTAATGAACGTGAGCTTGTCCACATTGGCTCTGGACAGGCGGCTGCGCTTGTCTGTGATAACGCCCCCTGCCGTGCTAAATACACTTTCAGATAATACACTGGCTGCAGGGCAGGCCAGCACCTCCAAGGCGTAAAGGGAAAGCTCAGGCCATATGCCCAATTTGGAGACCGAGAAGTTGAAGGGGGCAGACCCGTCATTCAGTACGTCTAGGCATGTGCACACATATTGTTCCACCATGTTGGTGAAATGCTGCCTCCTGCTAAGACGTTCCATATCAGCTGGTGGTGCTGGTTGTTGCGGCGTGTTGACAAAGCTTTTCCACATTTTGGCCATGCTAACCCTGCCTTCTGAGGTGCTCGCAGTGCCCCGGCTGCGTTGGCTACCTCTTCCTCCTCCTCTGCCTTCGCCTTGTGCTTCCACTGTGCCCCCACTGTCAGGTGGGAATGCCACCAGCAGCGTGTCTACCAGCATGCGCTTGTACTCATGCATCTTTCGATCACGATCCAGTGAGGGAATTAAGGATGGTACATTGTCCTTGTAACGGGGATCCAGCAGTGTGGCCACCCAGTAATCAGCACAAGTTATAATGTGGGAAACTCAGTGGTCGTTGCGGAGACACTGCAGCATGTAATCGCTCATGTGTGCCAGGCTGCCCAGAGGCAACGAAAAGCTGTCCTCTGTGGAAGGTGTATTGTCTGTGTCCTCTGTATCCCCCCAGCCATGCACCAGTGATGGCCATGAGCTGCTCTGGGTGACCCCCTGCTGTGAACATGGTTCCTCCTCCTCCTCCACCTCGGCATCCTCCAGAACTGTGCCCTTGCTGGACAATTGTGTACCTGGCGTTTTTTGGGTGCAGGAACCCACCCTCACAGCCACTTGTGAATGACTGCCCTGAAAGCCTTGGAAAT